>NW_024062907.1:0-1200000 GCF_006381635.1 Hibiscus syriacus
CCAAATTGTTCTCAAGGTTAAATACAGAGGATAAGGGCTTTGATTTTGTAGCCGATGAGTCTTTTCAAAGTTCCGGTATGATTTCAGGTGAGACAACCACTTGTGGTATAGTTACCCCTTTCGGTGAACCTGCCCCAGGCGCACTGGTATGTTGTAAGCCAACTAACTTGGCAACGATCTGATCAACCAAAGATTATTGGTTCTTCATGATTGTATTCAGAATACTTAGACTACTCTGTTTTATCTTATCTTCAAGTTCTTTTTACAATTTTGCCATGTTCTCCTCGATTTTCTCGATTCTTGCTTCCATCTTCTTTTTTTAGGCGGGTGTTATGCGGATGAGGTGCGTCCTATGCTTGAGGTGGTGCCCGAGTTCTCCTTACCGGTGCCCCCTTGGGCTTACCAGACCATTAGTCCTAAACCCATCACAGGCTTGTGTGGACTAAGTTAAACTCGAGAGGACACATTCCCTTATGTCTATACGGAGAATAAATTCACACGAAGACATAAGGTATGAATTCCGAAGGCTACTTGCTAGGCATAGCGGTGAATAAATTCACACGAATGCGTCGCTTTCACCCCCATTTAGAACGGGTTCGGAGCTCGGGTATAGAGCCTTAGATGCAAAAAGTTATAGATATGAAATCATTGGAAAAAATGTCAGTACACTATTTATTTG
Organism: Hibiscus syriacus; assembly: GCF_006381635.1. Taxonomy (NCBI): domain Eukaryota; kingdom Viridiplantae; phylum Streptophyta; class Magnoliopsida; order Malvales; family Malvaceae; genus Hibiscus; species Hibiscus syriacus. The sequence goes on from NW_024062907.1 coordinate 680, forward strand.
AAAAATAACAAAGTAAATAATAATAAATTAAAAATTAAACTTATAATTTTCGCTCAAAAAGACAATCGGAAATTAATTTCGGCCTGACTCTCTTACCTGTCCCCAGCAGAGTCCCCAAGATGTCGTAACCGTCTTTCGGTTGGGCCCCGTAATCGAGCTTCAACTTGAAATAACTGGGTTGGGAGTCACCACCGACCACTTTAAAACGAATTTAGGTGGGTCGGACACCATCTTACATGATCTGCGTTTTTACCAGAAATGTGTCGGGTTCGGGAGTCGGTTACGGTCAAGGAAGGATTAGCACCCTTGAACCGCCCCTTCGGTACCAATTAATTTATCGGTTATCTTAGTTGCGAAAATTCAAAATTAAAATTAAAATTTAACAGACCCGATTCAAATTACTTACAATTGATTGATTTGAAAGTGTACTCTTAGAAAAGTTAACAAACGTGTTAGAAAAAAGTAATAAAAACTAACAAAATAGAAAACTGATGAAATAGAGAAAATTAAATAAAATGAATAAAATAAAATAAAGACAAAGAAAAGAATAATAATAAATTAACGATAACAAGTAAATTAAATAAAAAAGAAAAAAAAGAATAAATAAAAAAAAGACATAAAAAAAAAAGTCATAAAGCAAATGAAATAAATAAAATACTAGAAATAATGGTGAAATAATATATATATATATAATATATATAGTAAATAAAAATAAATAAATAAATGCAAGGGAAAAATAAAAAAATAAATAAAAAGATATAAGATAACGAATGATAATATTATATATAAAAAATAAAAACATAAAAAAATAGTAAATATATAAATTATAAAACATATAATGAAATTAACATATATATGTGTAATCTAAAATATATATATATACCAAAGTAAAAGAGAAAATGCATAAAATGTAAAAAAATATACATGAAAAAAGAGAAAAAAAAACAAAACAATTAAATAAATGAGTAACAAGGGAAATATGCCTATAATAAGTTAAAATAATAATTAAAACGTAAATGTAAGGGACCGAATCAAAGTAAAAAATACTACTTTTATTTCCTTTTCGAATTGTTTACAATAGTTTTGCCTTTGTATTTTCTGTGCTTTCCTCTTTATTTTGTATGTAAATCCTCTGTTACAAATGGGGAGGATTACATTTGTTTATAGTGACAAAAACTAACTATTTTTAGAATCCTATTAACAATAGAATCCTAATGCAACTAGACTTCTTGCTCGGTTGTTGCACGTTTGTTGGTGTGGTTGTTGCTTTAAAAGATATGGTGGTGGAAGAGTCCTCCTAGGAGAGGAACTCTTGCTAGTTCTATCTTTTAAAAAAAAGGGTGTCTACAACCGGATACCTTATTTCTTACCTGACATGCGTCTTACCAGTGATATGTCAGATTCGGGAGCCGGTTACAGTCAAGGAAAGGTTATCACCCTTGAACTGCCCTTTCGGTACTATGTAATTTCCAGTTGTCTTTAGTTAAGAAAAATGTAACTTTAAATTAAAAGGTAAAATAGCGATCTGAATTACTTACCTTGGATTTATTTGAAAATATCCTTAAAAAGCTACAAAAAGTGTTAGATAAAAAGGTGAAAATAAAGAAAATAAAGACAACAATCGAAATAAAAAAACAATGAAATAAAAACATGAAAAAAATAATATAAAACAGAGTAAAAATAGAAAGAAGAAAAAATATGAAAAAAGGGGACAATCTATACGAAAAAAATAATAATAAAATAGCAAATACAATAAATGACATCAAAGAATAAAGTAAGATAAGAGAAAAATATAATAGGAAAAAAAATGAAATTAGACACAAATGAATAAAGTATATATATATATATAACATAATGCAATATATAAAAGAAAATCAAATAATTAAAATATATAAAATAATAGACGTATAAATAAAATATTAAATATATATATATATATACTTATATAAGATGATAAAATATATAAAAATATACATATATATATATATATATAAATAATATAAATATTTAAATAAGTAAAAATAAGAGAGATTTAAAAACATCGGGACCAAATTGAAAGAAACTGAGAACAGGGGGCCAAATTCGAAAGAAAATTTGGTTTAAAATCGGATTAGGAATCAAATTGAGCTTTCAAAAAAACTGTGAGGATCAAAAGCGTAGTTTCCCCTTCTTAAACGAAAATGCGCGGATCTAATAACTCGTGGGTCGGGTCGCGGGTTAGTATTCGGGCTGGGTATTTAAGCCAACCATTGTTTTAAGATTTTCATTTCTCTCCTTTAAACCACACGAGCCCCTCACCAGTTTAAAAATTCTCTCTCGGTGTTCTTCAAAAACGAAGAACACCAGCCCTCGTTTCCAGAATCTGGTCGTTGACCGCCCCCACGCCGCCTCATCGCTGCCGTTCATCGGCAAAAAAACTTTTATATTTTTATTTTTTTCAAAAATCTCGAAAGCTCTTTCCACCCTCTTTTTTTAAATCAAAAACTTTTTTTAAAAAAACGAACGCCTCTGGGCTAGATATGGGTTCAAAATCTCGAAACCCTTCCCCTTTGATCATCGGTGTAACCCACTCTTGGACTATTTGAGGTCGCACGAAGGCAAAGCAAGAGGAAAGAAACGACATGCAAGGTAAAATAAAAAAAAATATTCACCTTTTATTTCTCTTCGAATTTGTTGTGTCTCTCTTGATCTCTCGTAGTGTATTGCGTGTATGTGTGTAGCATTTGTGTTCTAATTACATGGCTTTATAGTAATAACCTAGGCTATTTTTAGAGTTTTAATTCGAGTAAAACTCGGTTTGTGGCAGTTTTGAAGTCCCACATGTGCACGTCGTTGGTGTTGTTGACGGGGACGTTGGATCCGTGAAGTGCGGCTAAGGAAGGTGTGATGAACAAGGGGACTTCAGGGCTCCTTGCGGCGTAGAGAGGATAGGGTTTCAATAACCCTAACTAATATGGGTTACCCAGCAGGCCAGTTCGGGACTTGGGCCGCCTGCTTGGTGGGTTGTCGGGCTGCTTTATTCAATGTATCAGGCCTGCACAATACAAATAATAAAATTAATAATATTATATATATAATTATATAATATAATTTGTAATATTATGTAATATAATAATATTAATAGCGAAAGAAGAAATTGAGTGTCTTCAATTATGCACGAGTTGTATACTTTTATTTTATTCTCTATTTTATTTCTTTTTACAGCAAGGATACAAGTGGCAGCGTAGGGTTTGTGCTCATGCATGGGAGGAGGAGAAACCCTAGAATATTGGTTTTGGCAGCACTTTTGAGAGGAAAAAAATAATTTTCCTTTATTATATTACTTTTAATCAAATCAAATATCTTCCTCATTAATACAATATCTCTTTTGCTCTTATTGATTTACCGTTTTATCCCCAAGAAACCACCTATTACCTAAATTGTTTTTCCAAAATCGCATACTTCCTCTTTCTCCTCATCGTTCACTCCTTTTCAACTCATTCTTCTTCTTCAACTTTGTTTCCTTCGATTTTACACCTTTCACCAAAACCCTTCATTACTGCTTTGAAAATCCTTTGTTCTTTCTCTAAATTTGTCACAACAAACATCATGGCCCGATCCAAGAAGAATCGAGACGCTTCTACATCCTCTACCATAGCTACACGATTCGAGCGCTTCCAAACCGTTGAGATTGAGAAAAAGTTCAAGGCCCTACAGAAATGAAAAGTTTACTTGGAGGATGACTTTTTTTTCCTTGAGGCTGGAAAAGAACCATTTAGGCTAGACGTAATGGACATCGTTCGAAAGCATAAGTGGGAAAAAATCACCTGGCACCTAAAGGCGGTGGCGCCGAAAATGGTGCGAGAGTTTTATGAAAATCTAGGCGACCCATCCCAACAAACTGTGTACGATAGAGGGAAATCCATCTGGTTCACTCCCTCGACCTTAAACTGCTACTTTAAACTCAACAAAGTGGAGGATCAACATAAAAATTTTCTTGCCGAGGTAGATCAAGAGACATACAATGGTGTGCTGGAGGATTTATGTTTTGGTTGGCTGAAGTTTGAAGGGAATGTACCCAACTAGAAGCATGTGAATCTTTGAGCCCTTAAGCTAGTAACCAAACTATGGAACCACTTTTTAAAAGGCAAGTTGATGCCTACCTCGCACAACATGACAGTTTTGATGTGGCGCTTAATGTTACACCACTTAATCAGCTACCGGTGCGCGATCGATGTGGGTGAGATAATTTTTGAACGGATCTATGAGTGTGCAAAGAGGACCCAAGGTAATGTACGTTTTCCCAATTTAATCACCGCTTTGTGCAAGAAGAAAAAAGTCCTTGATCAAGTCGAAAGAAGGCATCACCACAAGAAAGGTGCCTGAGCTAATGAGTTTTGATGATAACGCTCTGCAAGATGGCTTGGAAAGAGAAGCCAAATCAGTTGTCGTGGCAAGAATGACAGTTGTGGTCACATCCATTAGGGAGATGTGAGAGCGGTTAGAGCGTCTGGAAGGTCACATGCAAACCTTCTTCAACTATGTCAAGGCTCGAGATGCCCAAATGAATGTTTTCTTCAAGGAACTACTTCCAGTTACCAAGGAATACCTACCACCTTTTCCCGATGAAATCCTACGCCAATCGGGCCCTATAGGTGGTAGTACATTTCATGCCTCAGTATAAAATATTCCACCCAAGTCCCCCATAGATGTCACTCCTCTTGCCATACATGCCTTCTTTATCCATGAAGAAGGCCACGGCCAAACATATGATTACCTCAGCTCCTCCTCCTCTTCTTCCGAGAACACTCAAGAAATCCCACCAGAATTCTTTGATGATGATGATTTTATCCCAGTCCCGGACCAGCCTACTTCTAAAGAAGTATATGAACAACCCTTAGATATCAATTTTGAACCATCTTTTGACCCTGTAGTAAGCCAACCTCAAGACGTCCCTACTGAGCCCTCGCACACTGAGGAGATGCCATCACTGACTAGTCCCTCGAGTACGCGGTATCGCCTCATATGCACAGCTGGTTGTCTTGGTATTCCATCTCCTTCTGCGCTTCCTTCAGAAGCTACCAGATCTAAAAGCCCCTCCTTTCAAACGATACAGAACTCGTACGTCCAGTCAAGCCTCTATACCATAATAAGGTAATTTTTCTTTCATTTGCATTTGCATTAGCATTTTAGAGTACTTTTTTTACATTCGTATTCATGCATTGAGGACAATACATCCCTCAAGTTTGGGGGATGTGTTGTACTCCATACTTAGTTTTTGTATTTTTTATAATAATTGGTTGAAATATTTATTGTCGTGGCATGAGTTTCATTAGGATAGTTGTTAGAAAAATTTGATGATACTAGATGATGAAAGCAAATTTTATTGCCTGGGCCAGAATTATTTTACATGACTGTTGAAGGATAGAATCAACCTTAAGACTTGATTCTTTGAACACGATTGTATTTTTTCTATGCTTAAGGTTCTTAGAAAATTTTTAAGAAAGAACTTTTTGCGCGTCATGGCATTAAATGTTTGAAAGACTAAATTGAACTCCTTAATATTTTGATTTGTATTGAATTAGAAAAATTGCCTCGGCATAACTGTAGAGGGACACTCCTCTATGTGTTGGCATAACCTGGAAAACTTCCTAAATAAATGGTTGCCTTAGCATATGAGTGAATGAAAGTAGTCACGGGATGACTCTACCTAACTAGCTCGGGGGTGAAAGGTATGTTCCCTTTCATCTAGAGTGTGGAATGGTAGTTGTGATGAGATGACTCCCCTTGAAGTTTGCTTAAAAAAAACAAAACAAAGTTGAAGTTACATGTTGAATAAATAAGAGTGAAACTATTTTTGAAGAATAATTTGATCCCTTGGCAAAATAGAAGCGCTTACTTATGAGTTTTCTAACTACGTTAAACTATAGAATGCTATACAATCATGCACACACACCGACAAAGAATTATAACCTAGGAAAGGTACTTGACTTCTCGTACAGTCTACCAAGTTGAGGCTAAACTTTTTGCTGAGGGCTAAAATTTTAAACCACATGATTGTCCTAATTTTTTGCTTTGCCATGGTAATTTTTTTCTCTATTGCTTATTATCATTTGTTTAAGGACAAACAATAACTTAAGTTTGGGGTGTGATAACTCCATAAAAATACTATATTTCAGATCTTTTTACTTAAGTCATTGTGTGTCTAAAAGCCATTTTCATAGCATTTTAGTTGAATTTAGTTACATTTAGGTCATATTTGCATGTGGTGGATAAGTTTTGCCTAAGCAAGATTTATTTGTCTTAACTGATGTTGCCGAGGATAAAGGTTATTTTTTGGCTGTGTTGATGTAGGAAATAACTAAGGAAGAATTTATTTACCGAGACAAAACAATTTCCCAAGGCTAGAGGAACATAAGAAGACGACAGTGAGGAACAAATTTTTCTTGACGAGGTAAGATTTATCTTGTAGATTCGACGTGGCTTAACAACTGTTGATGTCATTTGCCCAGTTTCATCCTCACATGCAATCTTGCTCTCATCAAGGAAATTGACCACTTTCAGCTCCTATATCATTCATAAAATGGGTAAGTCAACGAGGGTATTTATGGAATTTCTAAGGAAACAAAACCTTAGAAATTCCCACTATCAATACCTCATTATAGCTCTCCAAAAAGGTAGACAATCAAGGAGAGGATATACCCTAGGCTTGGAGTAAGCGGGCAACAACTTATTTTCCACCATTCCCTCACTCGACTGTCCATGGTGCCAACCATAGTCGGGCTTCATCGGAGCAGCGGTCAATCCATCGAGAGACTGGCCACTGGAGCAAGCATGGAGGTGGTCAGAATGTGATGGTAGATCTCTTTTTGGGAGTGTTTCTTCCTTTGCCGCACCATGAATTGTTTTACTTAGTGTTGGTTATTGTTTTAATGAAACGTTATTTGAATGTTAATGAATGATGAAGTTTGCTTATGTTTAATGTTGTTTTGTTTATTGTTTTAATATTTTTCCTTGACACTGTAAGAGATTTTGAGAGATTTCCTAGTGCCTTGGTAAAATATTCCTAGACTTTGAAAGAGCTTTCGAGAGATTTCCATTCTTCTAGGAATAGATGCCTAATATCGAGAGAGTTAGGGTAGATCTACATGAAAAATAGAACTAATCCGAGATGGCGAGGTTCTAATCTCCCTTAGAGATAAAGAGAGGGTTTTATTCGACTAAAAGGGGTAACTACTTGAGTAGGATAGGCAAAGACTGTAGTTTTATGCTGAGGGGTATTGCCACAACAATAGTTTGACAAACCAAGGGTTGTAGTTCACGCCGAGTAGTATTGTCGTAGAAACTATCCTTGAATACTTGTTGAAAACTTTTTGATGTTTCGATATAACAAATTAAGTGTTAATGAATTTTAAGATTTTATATTGAAAATTAAAATATATATTCAATTAACTTTTTCGAATATCAAAAAATATTACTACGAGTTTTCAAATGTCTTTTTCAATCCTTACTCAAGTGTAAAATTAAGTTTCAATCTTAAAATAATTTTCAAATAATTTTTACAAAGTATTTCAAGCCATATTCGAGCCAAAAATAAGTTTTATTTAGTATGGTATCGATACCCCCATATAGGGTACTGATACCCCTATGAACATTTTGGTTTCGAGAAATAACAGAATGCTCGGATGGTACCGATACCCCCTATAGGGTACCGATACCCCTATGAACATTTTGATTCTGAGAAATAACAGAATGCTCGGATGGTACCGATACCCCCTAGTAGGTATCGATACCACCATGATATGGTATCGATACCCCCTACTTAGGTACCAATACCCTCAGGCATTTAACGGTCGAAATATTTAAATTTTACGCTACAGGTATCGATACCCTATGAAGGGGTACTGATTCCCCCCACGCTCCAAGCAGAAATATTTATTGTTTAAACATTTAAACAGCTACAATAACTTCATTAATGATCCCCCAACGTTCAGAAGTGATTCAAGATGTATTTAAGCAAGCTTAGAAGCCATTGATCAACAACAAGAAACATCAAGCAACTAGAATCAAGAGAGAATCAAAGAGAAAACATCAAACCTCAAGTTTGAGCATTTCAAGCCTATTTTTCATTCAATGTTCATTTTGCTTTCAAGAACACTTATTGTGCTCAATTGTATTTATTCTTGAGTGTTCTTTTTTTGTTCTAGAATTGTGCAAACATATTTTCCTTGGGAGGTTTTTCTTGTGAGTTTGCAAATTTGTAATCTTCTCTTTGAGAAAAGAGTGTTCTCAAGAATTGGGGTATATTCTTGAGGGAGTTGTAAGGTTATCTCTTTGGCCTCAAAAGAAAGAACAAATTAGTGAATTTGTTGGAAAATCCTTAGTGTGGATAGCTAAGGTAGTGGACGTAGACTTTGGTTGATAAAGTTAACCACTCTAAATCGTTGTGCAATTACTTTCAATTTTCTGCAAAAGCTTCCACAAAATTTTAATTGCCAATTCACCCCCCTCTTGGCCGATTCCGTCAATCGATTAACTCAACAATTGGTATCAGAGCCTAACTCATTTGAAGGTTTAATCACCTCTTGAGTCGATTTAGGAAGAGTTACATCGATAATCAAAGTCATCAATGGCCTCTACTTCAAACTTTGACTCCAGTCTCGATTCGATGCCCGTCAAAAAGCCTAATTTCTTCAATGGGGCTAACTATGCCTATTGGAAAAATAGGATGATGTACTTCATTCAAGCAAGTGACATGGGAGCATAGAATGTCATAGAAGAAGGATACATCAAGCCTCTCACTCAACCAAGATTGTGGAGTGAAGGAGAGACAAAAATGTTCCAGCTCAACTCCAAAGCCATCCATATCATATTTTTGTGCTCTTGGACCAGATGAATACGAAAGAGTTTCATCTTGTACAACCGCTAAAGAAATATGGGACAAACTTCAAGTCACTCATGAAGGTACCGATGAGGTAAAGAAATCTAAAATTAGTATTCTAACGCATAGCTATGAAAATTTCAGGATGAAACCAAATAAAGATATCAAAGCTATGACGGATAGATTCTCAACGATTGTCAATGGTCTCAAATCATATGGATAGATCATTTCAAATGAAAAGCTTATGAGGAAGTTAGTTTACTCCCTTCCAAAATCATGGCAATCAAAGAAGATGGCAATCATCGAGTCTAAGGACCTAACGTCCTTAACTGTTGAAGAGCTAATTGGTTCACTCCTCAATCATGAAATGATGCTTGAAGATGAGGTGGACCTCGATAAGATTGAAGAGACACCAAAGGAGAAGGAGAAGAAGAAAAACATTAGAGTTGCTCTCAAATCCACAAAATACGAGAGTGATTCGGATGAAGATGACGATGATGAGGAAATGGCATTGTTTGCCAAACGGTTCAGAAAAATGATGAGACCTTACCGAGGAAGAAAATTCAAACGAAATGAAGGCCTCAAAAATGAACCAAAAGAGAATGACCCAATCATTTGCTATGAATGCAAAACGTTGGGGCATGTCAAATATGATTGCCCACAATTGAAGAGAAAAGGTCAATCAAAGAATAAGCACAAGGCTCATGTGGCTACATGAAGCGATGAAGAAGGTTCCGATGAAGAGGAACAAGAAGTAGCAAACTTGTGCTTGATGGCATTCGGGGAAGATTCTAAGGTAACCTCTAACTCATCTGATTTTGATGATTTATCCTATGATGAGTTATTAGAGGAATATAATGGGTTGGTTTCAGATTATGAGAAATTGTTTTTAAAATATAAAAATGATATTTCAAAATTGAAAAATGAAAATAAACTCATATCCAAAACCAACAATGATCTTGAAAGTAAAATCAAAGATTTGCAAATCAAACTAGAAGGGTTTGAAAAGAAAATTTTGGATTTGCAAAATTTACTTTCAAAGGTCAATGATGATCATCAAAAGAAAATTGATGATCTTAAAGCTTCTTTTGATAAAGTTGGAACAAAACGTTTTGAAAATGGAGAAAATTCAAAATCCAATTTTGTTAGAAAAAGTTTTAAAACTACAATCATAGAGGTCCCCAAAGAACCTCTAATGGAAAAATCGTTAGAAGTATATGGGTTCCTGAAGAGCTCATTACTACTAAAGATAAGGATATCCTACACAAATGGATACCTAAGGGGACTAGGATTTTGGAAACTAATGAATATAGACCCAAAAGAATTTGGGTACCAAAAATCAAAAATTAATCTATGTTTGTAGGAAAAGGAACATTGCTACAAGGCACGGGAAACAAATCTAAATTCATGGTACCTTGATAGTGGATGCTCGAGACACATGACCGGGGACAAAAACCGGTTCATAGAGCTTAACACCAAGAATGGAGGAGAAGTGACTTTTGGTGATGATTCAAAAGGTCACATTGAAGGTATAGGTACAATAGGTAATACCTTTTCCATACAAATTAAAAATGTGTTATATCTGAATGGATTAAAGCATAATCTCTTGAGTATTAGTTAATTATGTGATAAGGGATTCAATGTCATATTTGAAACTAATGGTTGTAAAGTCATTGACATTTGTACCGATACCCTATGAAGGTGTACCAATTCCCCCACGCTCCAAGCAGAAATATTTATTGTTTTCACACTTAAACGGCTACAATAACTTCATTAATGATCCCCAATGTTCAGAAGTGATTCAAGGTGTATTTAAGCAAGCTTAGAAGCCATTGATCAACAACAAGAAACATCAAGCAACTAGAATCAAGAGAGAATCAAAGAGAAAGCATCAAACCTCAAGTTTGAGCATTTCAAGCTTATTTTTCATTCAATATTCATTTTGCTTTCAAGAAAACTTATTGTGCTCAATTGTATTTATTCTTGAGTGTTCTTTATTTGTTCTAGAATTGTGCAAACATATTTGCCTTGTGAGGTTTTTCTTGTGAGTTTGCAAATTTGTAATATTCTCTTTGAGAAAAGAGTGTTCTCAAGAATTGGGGTATATTCTTGAGGGAGTTGTAAGGTTATCTCTTTGGCCTCAAAAGAAAGAAAAAATTAGTGAATTTTTTGGAAAATCCTTAGTGTGGATAGCTAAGGTAGTGGACATAGACTTTGGTTGATAAAGTTGAACCACTCTAAATCGCTGTGCAATTACTTTCAATTTTCAGCAAAAGCTTCCACAAAATTTTAATTGCCAATTCACCCCCCTCTTGGCCGATTCCGTCAATCGATTAACTCAACAATACTCCAGTAATCTTATTGGGCAACCTAAGCATAGCACACTAAGTCATTCCAGACATAAAATAACTTCTCGCCATAGCAAAACCAACCTAAGTGCTCTGTAAGAAGACTGATTGTGTGAGGTTTTTCCTGAATATATTAAACTATACGTTTTATTTTCCTTGAAAATTTTTATTTGTTTACTCTTGCAAATTTTCCTTGCCTCGACCAAACGTTTTTGTACACCACACTTCATAATATTTCTTACCTGGACAATAATTTTCCATCTGGTTATTTCCTTTGATACTAATTGTTTTCTATTTTGACAAGAATTTCAGGACTAACTCGTGACATCTAGTTCTAGCTGTAGTAAAACATAAAGAATTCCCACCAATCCCAGAGGAGACAATAACTCAACTTACTACTATATTACTTGCATCGATTGTTTACACTTGCATAAATTAGCTTGCCTTAGCATATACATTCACAAGTGATCAGGTTAGTGTGGAGAATGGCAGTAATTCAAATGATGGATTATGATCCTCTAACTATATATGAGTTACGAACGAATAATATAATAAGGTGGAAAGGTAGAAGTGGTAGGATATAAAACGCGACCCTCTAGCTATAGTACAACTAGGAACCAACTCTATACCAAGATGAAATGGATGAAGGCTTCAAGTCCGACAAGAAACCGATAGAGTTCTAATCCAAGAATAAAATGAAATAAATCTTTCAAGGTATCTTCATAAAGAAAATTTTGTGTTTACAAATGAACATACGGTGCCTATTTATAGTGAGAATAGGCAGTATATGAAATGATTTACAAAAGCATTAAAACAATTATCTAAATACACTTGAATTCACTTGAATGATTCGTCCTTTCATCTCCCTTTGTTTGGCTGGTCATACAGTTTAAAAATGGATGAATTTCTCTTTAATATGAGATGAATCTAGCCTTATTTTTGTCCAAAATAAAGGGTGACTCTTGAGCTGTATTGTTTTTTTTTTCAAATGAAAGAAAAAAAGGATAAACGATGACATATGATGAATGTGGATATCCTACATGTCCAAATCAGCTTGTCTCTTCAAATTCTTTGTTGATTTTATCACTTAATTTGGTGATTAAACGAAATAAAATCATCCTTCATTGCTTGTTCCCTTGTAGAATATGATCAACCTTCAAAAGATAATAAATAAGGCATTAAATGCAAAGTTTGAAGGATAATTATTACATGTATTCTTGCTTGAACGTGAATAGCCTCCAAAGAATGATAAATGAGCCTTGAATAGGTGAATTATGAAGGCTTGAATGCATTGCTTCTAGAAGAATATGAATAACCCTTGTAATTAGGTGATAATTTAGCCTTGAATCACTTTGATTATATGAAGATAATCATCAATTGCTTGTCTCCATGCTGAAGTTGTAAGGTCTCTCCCTTGGCTTGAATCAATATACATGTCCCATGCACCTAGACATACACATAGACTTTATTCAAACTTAAAATGAAATATGCATGAAAACAATTAAAGAGTTAGTTAGATTAACGAACAATTTAAATGGATGGACTAGTTTAATTAAAGTGAAATAAATTTATTGAATGAACTAAGATATATGAATGAAATAGCTTACTAAATGAACTAAATTCATAAATGAACTACTTCCCTAAGCGAACTAGAAGCTTAAATGCAATGCATGCGTTAAATGGACAACACACTTATTGAATTAAACTTGCTTTAGTGAACTATCATGCATATTTATTCTAATGAATTAAATAAACTAATATGAATAATTAAACATGAAAACTAAGTAATGCTCATGCAATTTCATGCTAAAGCAGAATCATGCAAATGCAAATGAAAATATAGTGCATAGATGAGCAAGTAAAGGATGAAGAAAGGAAGAACTCCCTTTGAATCAGCCTTGGTGAACTTTAAAGATGTGATCAAACCAAAGAGAAAGTTAGGGTTGGTTAGGATCAAACCAAGCGGGGAAAGATCGATACCGACTCAAGGGTTTTCTCTTTGAAAATCGTTTCGAAATGTGAGGAGTCGCCACCAGTCATTTAAGGTGCGATTGGGACACCATAACAACCGGGTGATTTTAATAAAACTTTTTATTTTTATCAAAATACCAACTTTTAGGGTCTGTAAAAATCTAAAAATCAGGTTCGAGAGTCGGTTACGCATGGGGAATGATTAGCACCCCGACAATCGCCCAAATATTGGTACCTAGTTTATTACCCTATATTTAAAATTAGAAATTTTGAGTTCGATCTTTATTTAATTTTAAAATAATTAGGGATGTAGATTTTGAAAGGGTATTCGTTTATCGAGACCGATATCATTCGACCTCGAGCGTAAATGCGGGAGGTCAGCTATTGTGCCTAATAACCGAACATTGCCTCATTTTTAGAAAACATGATGCAATTTTGAAAAGGTTGTCGACTTATTTAGGGAATTACTAGTAGTCACCCCCTGAGCATGATCAAAGGGGATATAATATTAATCCTTAATAAGTGAATAATGCCTTAGATTTATAAAAACAATGCGATCAAGCAAAATTTTATTTCTCCTAATTATACTAAAAATAAATTAAGGCTTTTTCTAACTTACAATGACAAATTATGAAAATTAAAGAACTTAAGGGCTTAAATCTAAAATGTAGGCTCTAATATTAATCCTATTTGATTTTAATAGATTATTGAGTCGAATAACCGAAATGGTCCCTCGAGCTTTTAAACGAGAGCCACTTTAAATTATCCCCTAAATTAAGAGACTAATTTGAGATCTAAGTAAAAATAGAGGTTCTATTTAACCTATTTAATTATGTCAATATTAATAGTTTAATCAAAGGCGAGGGACTAAAAGGATCAATGTCTAAAGAAGTGAGTTCTAAAAGATTTAAAAGTTTGGGACCTAAATTAATAATTTCTAAAGTTAGGATGTAATTAAAATCTAATTATTAACTAAATTATTACACTAAAAGTTTTATAATCAATTAATTTTAGAATTGAACAATCGATTCGAGTAACTCGACTCGAATTGCTCCCTAATTAAACTAAAGTGTCATCCTAATTCGATTTGAGTACTAATCTAATTTCAAACTAAATCTAGAATTTAAACTATAAAACAAAACAATTAAAAAAATTAATCAAAATAATTAAAACAAAAGATAATAAAAAATAGTAAAACATAAAATAAAATAAACAAAAATAAAAAATAAAATAAACATGCATTAGGACCAGATTGCACAAATGTCGAATTACCAAGCTAAAAGAAAATAAATTAAACATAAAAAGGGGCTAAATTAAAAAAAATTAAAGCCTAAATTGAAATAAAAATAAAAATAGATTAGGGATCTAAATGTAAAAACACGCTTAAAATATAGTGACCAAAAAAATAATTATACAAAAGAATATAAAGCATGCGTAAAAATGGTAAAATCATAAAAACAACCATTTAGTGACCAAAATGAAAAAACACGCTAAAGTTAGGGGATTAAAACAATTAATAAAGCAAAAAAATTAAAGCATGCACAGAAAAATGGGGAAATGGCAGTTTTGGTCCTCTAAGGGACCAAAACTAAAAAATGCGGTAAATGTTTGGGGATTTAAAACACAATTAGACCCTTAGTAGTTTTATAAATACAACTCAAGCCTTATTTTCCATTTTGTTTTCTTGTGTGTGTCCTCTGCTATAGGTGGAAATGGTGGCGTGCACGGGTGGCCTCTGTAGTGACTAGGGCAGAGTCGGGTGGATTTTGATTGGGAGGGGAAATGGTGGGATTTGGTTGGGTAGAGGAACGGTGGATTAGATTTCTGGGTCGGGTTTGGTTTGTCCCGGGTCAGGTTTTGGGTAGTTAGGTAATTGGGCTTCGGGTTTGGGTTTAATTTTGGTTTGGGCCTGATCTGGGGATTGGTTAAAAATGGTGCTTACAACTACAAAAAGGAACAACTTTGATTTACGTTGGGCAGGGGACTCCTTTATTTTCATCTTGCACTATAATCATTCTCCAAGGTCAAGGTCTTCTCGTTTGTGAACTTTGCTTCCATGTTGATCTCTTAAATTAAAGTTGATT
Organism: Hibiscus syriacus; assembly: GCF_006381635.1. Taxonomy (NCBI): domain Eukaryota; kingdom Viridiplantae; phylum Streptophyta; class Magnoliopsida; order Malvales; family Malvaceae; genus Hibiscus; species Hibiscus syriacus. The sequence goes on from NW_024062907.1 coordinate 15,943, forward strand.
CTCTTGTAGCATTTTCGGATGTTGTTCTCATAATATATGAAACCTTTCACAAATATAATGTCTTGTCGATCAACATCTCCTTTTTCTCTTGTACCATTTCGAATGGTGTCCCTCGAATTGGTGGATAGTCCTCGCTTTATGTCTTTGAATTGAAAAATTAATTGTGCACTATGAAATAAATATAACAACCTCAAACTGATTTCTTTCCGTAACGTTTTCCAACAATACGCTATGGACATAACAAACGTGAAAGAATTTGATCGATTTTAAGACTTCTTGTAATAAAACATCTTCTTTGTTTCCTCGCATCTTCCGGTGGAGTTCCTTCTCAAACTGGTGTCTCCTTTTGTTTCCTACAGTCACAATCAGATTAGTAAAAAAGTAAATCAAACTTAAAAAGCTAAAGAAAACAAACACAACAATATCCATTGATAGTTCTTGATACTTGATATTCTCCTTAGAAGACTCCATAGGTTCATCATGTCTTTCAGTTAAAGGATTCATCCTTTGGACTCCTCCTTTTCTTGAAACATCATGACCATAGATGAAAGAACTTTTCCTTTTTCTTTTCTCCGTTGGATCAACACAATGCTTAAGAAATACACCTCCATTTTCACTCTTTGAATTGTCATGTTGGCTGGTGAAGAGTGGTGTCCTTTGAACTCTTTCAAGTAGGTAGATATCACTACCTTATGTATTGTTTCCTTCCAAATTATAGCCTTTGAAGAGATTGACGGTTCCTACTTCATATGCTATAAATAGCTAAGTTTAAGGCACCAATCAGTTACTAAATGACAAAGGATCTTGCCATCACAAGTTGGTAGAATGTCACCATAAGCATGAAGGAAGTTGCTACAAAATATATCAAAGTTAGTAAATGAGAATTTAATAACAATATGAATATAAATAGCGAATCAGGGTGGATGTTTAATTAGTGTTGGTTTTTGGATTTCCTTCAAGATTGGTAATGAACTTGGGATACCAACAAAAACACATTTTGGCACTTCAAGCGATACATCCATTTGAAAACAAGAGTGTTGTAGTTTGGTATCTAAACTCATTCTAAAATTACAAAAGAACTTGTCATCACAAGTTAATAAGTAAACTACGTGTAGGTAAATCATATTATTACAAAATAAACCAAGATTAGAAAATGAGAAGCTTTTTATCCAAGTGAATGGAAATAACTAACCATGGAGGCTGTTTGAGAATTCTAATTGGTAGTTGCTGCTTGAACTTCATTGGACCCTCATTTGAACTATATACAAAACATATGGGTCATTTTTCTATCCTCATAATTGGTATTGATATTGGAATGTCCCTTGAAGTGTTTTCAACATCCTGCATTGATGAAAAATCAAGAAGAATAAGAAAATAAAGGTTAGTGTGAGATGAAATTTCTTTCTCCTTTTCTCCTTTTCTCCTTCACACTCTTTATTCTCACTTTTATCCTCTTTTTAATCTTTTCTCTCTTACACAAATATGTTGATTTTCTTTCCCTAATCTTTGTCACTATATTTTGCTTTTCCCTCATTTTCTTTGGCTTTTTCAAAACTCTCTCTTAATTTTATGTGATCTTCCTTCACTGATTTACGTTCGGGATGCCAAAGTGAGCTTATTCCTATTATGTTTTGAAGCAACCTCATATGTGATTTCTCTTATGCATGTTGCAACTTTGCTCTCATCTTGTCTCGGAGTAACTTGTTCATTCACCTCTACTTTGATTTCTTCTCTTGGTTGCGGTTGATGACAACTTGAGAAATACTTGTAGGCTTTGTAGTACTAAGATTATGACATTAACTAGGTATGTGTCCTTTTCCCAAGCAATGATAGTATCTAAAATATGGATGTAAGTTACTTTTAATTGAAGTAGCCTTCTCTTTTGACATGCACTCCTTTGATTGAGAAACTACGTTGTATATTCTTTGAATCGAAGTAGAGATTGAACCCAAATAGTGCTTCACAACATTCTTTTCTCTTGAAATGGTTCTCAATTCTTTATGTAGGATTCTAGTCACAACTTGAATCATTGCATCTAACTATGGATTTGGTACACCAACATTGTTTGGACTGTCACCTGCAATTTGAGAATTGTACCTTATGTTGTGAGGCAAGATTAGTAAATAACAAAAATAATATAAACCTCACCAACAAAACCTTATTAATAAACTCCAAGGAAAAGTCATTTCAGTCGTGTTTCACTCAGGATGTCTTTTACCCTTAGTGCACAATCTTGCCTTTTACCGCTCTTGTTTTCCTTTAAAGTCATTGTAGACCTCCCTCGAGGCTTACAAGGCATCTTGTAGACTTCGACTGAAACAATTATGGCTTGGTTGGAGAATAATGTGAGTAAGGAAAGAAATGGCTACAAGAAATAATGAAGACGAGAAAAGGTAATGAAATCGTAAATAGACAAATAGAAAAATGATGCAAATGTAACCTTGTTGATTTTTTAAAGATGAAAAGAATTTTCCCTCACACTTTGAACTTTTCTTGAATATTTTCTTTTTTTAAACTAACCTATGAGAGAGAAAATGACACTCTTACTAAATCAACCTATGCTCCGATACCAAATGATATGATCCCAGTTTTGTGTTCCCAATCATATATGAGCGTGTCCGATCGTGATTATAGTAAGAACTTTGCAATGTTTTGATTGAAGATTGAAAATGCACAAACAATTTTATAAAAAGGAAAATATGTATATGAAAGTAATGGAAATGATAGAATGAATTTGAAGTGGATTATAAATTAAAGAATTATGGTGGTGATAGTAGTTGAATGGAAGTAATGAAAATGGTGAAGGATGTTTGTGGTTGCCGTGGAGAATGATAGTAATTCAAAGGATGGATTGTGACCCTATAACTATATATGAGTTAGGAACCAACAATATAATAAGATGGAAAGGTATAAGTGGTAGGATATGGAACGTGACTCACTAGCTATAGTAGAGCTAGGAACCAACGCTATAACAAGATGAAATGGATGAAGGCTTCAAGACCGACAAGAATCTGATAGAGTTCTAACCCAATAACTAAAATGAAAGAAAATTTTCAAAGTATTTTCATAAAGAAAATTGTGTGTTTACAAATGAACATAAGGTGTCTATTTATAGTGAGAATAGGCAGCATGTGAAAATGTTTACAAAAGCATTAAAACAATTATTTAAGTGCACTTAAACTCACTTGAATGCTTTGTCCTTTCATGTCTCTCTGTTTGGCTGGCCATATAGTTATTAAATGGATGAATTTATTTTTAATTTGAGATGAATCTAGCCTTATTTTCGTCCAAAATAAGGGGTGACTCTTGGGATGCCTTGTTTTTCTTGTAAATGAAAGAAAAAAAAGGATAAATGATGATATATGATGAATGTGGACATCCTACATATCCAAATCAGCTTGTCTCTTCAAATTCCTTGTTTATTTTATCACTTAATTTGGTGATTAAATGAAATAAAACCAGCCTTAATTGCTTGTTCCCTTGTAGAATATGATCAACCTTCAAAAGATTATAAATAAGGTCTTGAAAGAAAAATTTAAAGGCTAGTTATTGCATGTCTTCTTGCTTGAACGTGAATACCCTCCAAATGATGATAAAAAAGCCTTGACTAGGTAAATCATGAAGGCTTGAATGCATTGTTTCAAGAAGAATATGAACAACCCTTGTAATTAGGTGATAATTTAGCCTTGAATTGCCTTGATTATACAAATAAACATGGTCATCAATTGCTTGTCTCCATTCTGAAGTTGAAAGGTCTCTCCCTTGGCTTGAATCAATCCACGCATCCCATGCAACTAGACACACATATAGACTATATTCAAACTTAAAATGAAATATGCATGAAAACAATTAAAGAGTTAGTTAGATTAACGAACTAGTTAAATGAATGAACTAGTTTAATTAAAATGAACTAACTTTATTGAATGAACTAAGATGCATAAATGAAGTAGCTTACTAAATGAACTAAATTCATAAATGAACTACTTCCCTAAATGAACTAGAAACTTAAATGCAATTCATGCTTTAAATGGACAGCTCACTTAATGAATTAAACTTGCTTTAATGAACTACCATGCATATATATTCTAGTGAATTAAATCAACTAATATGCATAATTAAAAATGAAAATTAAGTAATGTTCATGCAATTTCATGGGAAAGTAGAACCATGCAAATAAAAATGAAAATATAGTGCATAGATGTGCAAGTAAAGGATGAAGAAAGTAATAACTCCCTTTTAATCAGCCTTGGTGAACTTCAATGATGTGATCAAACCAAAGAGAAAGTAAGGGCTCGTTAGGATCACATCACTTACCAATTATTGGATCTGTCTTACCAGAGATGTGTCAGATTCGGGAGTCATTTGCAATCAAGGAAGAATGAGCACGCTCGAGTCACCTTTTCGGTACCACACGATTATCAGATTTTCTTAATTATGAAAATTAAAGTTTAAATAAAAAATTAAAGTTCGATTTGAATCATTTACCTTTGACGATTATTAGGGAATTAATAAGGTCCTAAAGGGAATAAAATCAATGTTAAAAACTAATAAATAAAAAACACTACAAAAAATGTAAAGGTATCAATATAAATAAAATTAAATAAATGAAATAAAAAGGGGATCAAATTGTATTAAACATAAAATTCGGTGGCCAAATTACAATAGTTAACTAAAATGAATTACGCGTCAAATTATAGGGGATTGCAGAAATGATTTAACTTTCTTTTAATTACATAACAGTCCTCCTATAAATAGCTCAAACAACTCTTTTTTATTTCATTTTTCATAACTCTCTCAAAAACTCCCTTTACCTCTCTCAATTATTCTCTAAAATTATCCCCTTCCCTTGAGAATTCGGTCACGTTTCCAGACGAAAAATCACAGTCGCTCCACCACTCAGGACACCACCCACGATGGCCAAAGCACACTAACCTAACCCAAAAGTTTTGCCTCACCACCCCAAACACAATTCTAACCTCATTTATCCAAAACACAACCACATTGATGTAGATATAAACAAAAAGCCCTGGTTACCTTACCCTTTCGTCAGTGACTCTTTGGATCCTTCGATGTCTGATGGCCATCTCCGATGAAAGCTTTCTTCTCCTCGGAAACAAACATGACTTGAGCTAAGTGGCACCTTTCTTCTCTCATTTTATAAAGCTCGGACAACTCGAACAAAACTCACTTTATAAAGCTCGGACATTACCTCTATAGCTACTTTAGACATTACCTCCAAAGATTAACAACTTACTACTTCTGCGGAGTGTCTCCAGCAATGTTAAAATTAACTTTCATTAGTAACACATTATTCCTTGAGTCATTGATTTCAAGATTTTCTAAGCTTGTCAAAAAGAATCTGTTATAGTCTGAGTGTCAGTGAAAGTTAGGAAACTTCATCCTTAGAGCTCAATTTCCAAGCAACTGATCTAAGCCAAATTCGTCTATTCCACCATTCCATTTGTGAAGATTGTATATCATTATAGAACGTCCTTAATAGATACGCAAGCTAATCAGTCTTGTATTGTCATACATCAAAGTTGTATCGTTTTGTTTGCTTCCACACTTACCTAAGTATCTGATGGTTTCATTATGTGAGGGAATGTTTCTTTGGGTCAATGGTAATTGAATCTTATTTTTTGGGGAGTTTTTATCTTGTAATATGTCAAAAGGTTATAACATCGATTCCAAAATGTGCATTTCATTATATTTGATATTCACTGAATTTCAAAAATGCTTCATTGCTCATTAAAATGTTCATATAAAAAAACATCTTTAAATAAGACATATTATTCTTTTGGGTATGACAGCCCCATGGTGAGTTGGCGAAGTCGTCTTTTTGTCTCATCCAAGCTGCCTCATTATTCGGTTATGGCATTAACTTTGTAGGAGTCCTCCTCCCCTTTGACAGTTTGCATCCGATCTTCCAACTATCTTATTTTCTCCCTCAACTTTTGAGACTTGTCCTCCCCATCAAATTCTAAAATGTGATGGTCATTCGGATTTGTTATCGAAGCATATGCTTTCATGGCATAAGAGTCTCTGGGTACCCTTGAAAGTTTTTGGGTGTGATTACCAATTTTGATGGTGGTAGAAACACCACTATTTCTTCTGATCCTTTTGCCCTAAGGACATTTACAAAGTTTAAGCCTGTCAGTCTGGCCACAATCCGATCAACCAGGCTACTTTGGTTATTTGTGATGATGTCCTTGTGGTTCTGGCTTATTCTGTTTTCCATATCCTTTTGGAGAAATTTTCCTTGATCTCCTTAGTCTGACTTCTATTTGCTTTGATTTGAGTCGAGTATTATGCGTTCGAAATGGGTCCAGTGTTTTTTCCCTCTTCAACGGATCAACTAGTTTTTATTAGTTACATATGTTTTAATAATGGATGCATATTAGTCAGCTTGTAAAATTAAAGTGCAAAAAAGTATGATGAATGCATGAATATTTCGAGGCATTGATCGAAAAAGTGTCTGTCATGATAAAATGGCCATCATTGATACAAAAGTGTTATTACAATGATGCCAAAAACTTTTTTGAGGTACACTTGCTAGATTTTTTTAGCTTTAGGTAGCTTCTAGTAGCTCGATAAGTCTTCATACTCTACTGGTCATGGGTTGAATGCCTTGTCTCACTGCCCAAGCTTTTCTCGTCAAATTCTACAGTGATGAGTAGTTTTGTGGATTTGCCCCAATGACTCATGGATAACTACTTCATTTTTGTTAGGTATATTCCCTATTGAAGTCCTCTATTTAGAGGGACTATCTAAAGTATACTCATTTTTCGCTTTGCCTTTTTTTTAAGACTCCATGTTTAGTGGTTGCTTCTGTATCCTCATCGCCTTTCGATTTGGTATACTTTTGCAATCTTCGTTAGGTTTGAAATGGATTTGACCTATTTAGTATCTTTTATGAAGTCGTGGATCATGTATTCATTTAGACCATGAATTTCAGAATTGATTTAGGGTTGTATAATGTTTCTTCTAGTTTTCCCCACATGCTTCACAGCTCCTAGTCGTCATTTTGCTCTATTGATGTGAAGCCAACTAACAAAGCCATCTCATAGTTTGTCTCTTTTTTAGTCTTTTTAGATCACAATCATGCCCCTACGTTCTTTAGCCTCTTGCATCACAATCCCTTTATTAATGAAGATTATTCAGAGTTTGACAAACACTTCACGGATCAACACCTCTTATAAAATGATGCAAATGATAAAAATAAAAAGGAAAAGGAAAAAACAAAAGAAATAAGTTAATATGGTGAATTAATAATTACAGCAAAAATATCATAACAATTCATACCCGTATGATATCTTCCCTACATGCTTTCATTCTACCCAATCATGGTTTCTAATCCTGCATGTTATCCAACAAAAATAATCCTAGTTGCATATACCTCTAGTTCACATGCTTTGTAAAATAAATGCAAGAAATAAAGAAAAAATATCCTAGGGTTTGCATGCGGTTTAAGGGTAGGCTATAATTATCTTAGCGACATGGTTTGAGTTTTAAAAAGAGACTCAAGGTCTCCTTACTGGTGCCCCTTTGGGCCTTTCAGACCTTCAATCCTAAACCCATCACAGGCTTATGAGGATCAAGTTAAACTCGAGGGGACACATTTCTCTATGTCTGACACGAGGAATAAATTCCTATAAAGATATAAGGCATATGAATCACGAAGGCTAATTTCTAGGACTGACATGGACAATAAATTATCATGAATGCTTCACTTTCACCCCCACTTAAATGGGTTCAGAGCTCGGGTTTAGAGCTTCGGAGAACTTTTGAAAAATATGAAAACACTGAAAGAAAACATCAAAAACTATTTATTTGGAAAAAAAAGTAAATAAAACATATTAAAAATAAATTGAAATTTAAACTTAATATTTTTGTATAAAAAGATAATCGAGTAATCGATTTTTTTCCTGACTCTCTTGTGTCCCCAGAGAAGTCGTCATGTTGTCGCAACAATCATTCGGGTGGCCTCAATTTCTCGTTCCTACTTGGAATCGTGATGGAGTCGCCATCGATCATTTTTGAATTAGGCGGATCAGACACCTACATTTTTTAATTAGGCGGATCGGACACCTACTTACCAATTACTGGATCTACATCTTACCAGATATGTGTCAGATTCAAGATTCGTTTACGATCAAGGAATGATTGGCACCCTCGAGTTGCCCTTTCGGTACCACATGATTATCGGGTCATCTTAATTATAAAAATTAAAGTTTAAATAAAAATTTAAAGTTCGATTCGAATCATTTAACTTTGACGATTATTTGGGAATTAAATGAGGTCCTAAATGGAATAAAATCAATGTTAAAAATAATAAAATAAAAAAACACTACAAAAAAATGTCAATGTATCAATATAAATAAAATTAAATAAATGAAATAAAAAAGGGACCAAATTGTATTAAATATAAAATTTGGTGGTCAAATTATAATAGGCGACCAAAATGAATTACGCATCAAAATATGGGGGCTGCGGACTTTCTTCTAATTACACAACAGTACCTCTATAAATAGCTCATACAACTCTTTTTTATTTCATTTTTCATAACTCTCTCAAAAACTCTATTCCCATCTCTCAATTATTCTCTCAAATTATCCCCCTCCCTTGAAAATCTGGTCACCTTCCCCGACAAAAAATTACAATCGCGTCACCGCTTCGACCACCACCCACGGTGGCTGGAGCACACTAACCTAACCCAAAAGTTTCGCCTCACCACCCTAAAAACATATCTAACCTCTGTTTATCCCAAAAACAACCACACCGACATAGATCTAAACGAAAAGCGCGATTTTCTTTCCCTTTCCCCGGTGACTCTTCGGCTTCTCTGACGTCCGATGGTCTTCTCCAATGAAAGCTCACTTCTCCTCAGCAATGAACATGATCTGAGCTAAGTGGTACCTTTTTTCTCTTGGTTTTTTTATTTGGGGTTTTCGAATACTTCCTCCTTTTCTCAATTTTATGGTATTTTCTGGATTTTCGAAAGCTAGAACTTATCCCTTTCTCTTCCTTTTGCAGGGCTTATATAGCCACGGTGGGTGAGTCTTTCTTTCAAAATCGATCATCTTTAATCCCAAAAATTATGGGATTTGACAAGTGAATGTTTCCTTTTTTTCTTCTATTGGTTGATTTGCTTTGCATGTCGATTTTGTTTTGTCTTTAATCGATTTGTTGCCATTTTGCTTCGTTTGATTTGTGTTATGATTCGGTTCAATTTTTTTGATCGATTTGGTTCCATAAATGGCCTACAAATGCTTTCTGTTCATTGATTGTTACGCATTTGGGGCTATTTTGTCGGCGTGCGGCCCTCACACGCTGATCAATGGTCGATCGTGACCTTTGATGTCTCTGGATGAAATCTGGATCGTTGGATCACCAAGTTAGATCCAACTGTCCCAAGAAGACTATGCATGATGCCATAAGATCTAGGGTTTTAGAACCCTAGTTGCTCCTAAACCTGGTTGTTTATTTGCCTCCTAATCTGATGGCTCTGGTTTAGGAGGCACCAATTGCTGAAATGTGAAACCATAATGCTCCTGTTGGACCTCAACTGGGCTTTGCCTATTGGGTCAGGTTGCAGAATCAATTGGTCTTGAATTTGGACATTTACTGCAATTCAAATTGGATTGTTACTTGAACTTGGACTGAATTTAAACTTTTTATTGGACCTGAAAAACAGAACAAAATAAATAAGTAAATAAAAATACATAAAAAATAAAAAATAAAACAAAGATAAATAATAACAATATAATATATATTATATATTTTAAAAACATAATTTTTTTTAAACTATAAATCATATATTATATATTAAAAACATACTATAGTATATATTAATATATTAATATACATAAAATATATAAAATAATTAAAAACTTGAAATAAAGTGTCAGGTGAAAATGAGTATATATAATTACGAACTTCATGTGGTCAATATACCTATCGGGTAAACCAAAAACTACTAATTCAGAATTTGAGGTGTTACACCTAGATTTCGAAATTCTCTTAGGCCCCGTTTGATTCATGGAATATTTCATTCCTGAGAGTAATCTTTTTTTCCGGGTTAAAGATACCCACGTTTGGATGGCCACGTTCCCAAACGAGGGTAAAAACTGATTACCAACAGTGGTATATTTTTCCTGTTTTACTGAGAATGTTAATCCCCCGTCTCCCTTAGGTATTTATTTATTCCCGTCCCCGTTCTCTGAAATACCCTTCTCCCCGCTTGCAAAACAAAATCTTCTTCTTCTTCGATTGAGCTGTCCATTACTGCTTTGGTTCCCGTTTTCATTTCCTAGTCTGGGTTTCTTTGGTTCCCGTTTTCATTTCCCTCGGTGGCTTCGTTTCTCATTTCATTTTCCACAGAGAGCTTCAAGTAATGTTCTTTGCACTAGGCCTAGTAAAATCTCAGTTCATCAACGAACTCATCAAAAAATCTGTTCAACAAGCTCGGCCCGAAACATGTGCTCTTTTAGAAATGTGTGATTCTCACAGTTGGCCTTTGAGCCACTCCCAATACATGTTCTTTTTCACCGTTTACTTCACTCTCTTGACTTGCAAAGGGATTGGTGGGATTTGCAAAGCCATGGCGACCAAGAGCAGTTGATTCAATAGCAACACATTGGGTATGGAACAATTTTGTCATTCTTTTCAGTTTTATGTTCAAGCTCTTTATCTATATGTGGAATTTTCCTTGAATCTTTTAGGCATTCAATTATAATACAGATCAAACATTTTTTCTCTTTTGTACTAATAGTTTACAGATGTTGGGGTTCGAATTCTGAATTCGTTTTTCTCTTTTTCTTCTTCTTCCATGTTTTTTTTAATTTTTTGTTTTGATTTGAGTTTTGGGCTTTAAATAACAGTTATAGAATTGAAATTTCCAAGTAATCTGTTCTTTTTTGAGTGATGATTCAGTGAGTGATTGCTTTTTCTTATCTGTGAGTGATGATTCAGTTTGATTCCGTTTTCTTATCATCACGATAATATAACACTTGAATTGTTATGGAGATGATTGCTTTTTTGATATTTTATTATCCTGTGCGGCAGTCTATTCCAAGAATTTAATCCTCTGCACATGATCTTTATCTATCACTCTTCACATTGGAGCCGTTTTCTGTCAATCAAACAGGTACTACATCCCATTGCTGATTCAATAAACATAAATAACCAAGTGTGGGAAATGTACTTCAGAAATCTTATTCCGAGACTAGTGAAGGAAGGAGATGATGGCAACTGTGGATCTACTGCCGTTTGTGACACCATGTGTTTGCAGGTAAATATTTTACTAGTCTGTAGGTTAGAAACTAGTCAAAGCATATTTAATATGTTTTTTTCCCATTGAAGAGGTCCCGTGCGTTTCCAATTTAGTTATATGCCTTCAACTAAAATGGTGATTTATCGGTAGTAGTAAACCTCGTCAATTCTTATTTCCTCTATCCCTTTTTAAGTACTTTTAGTTTAGATTTAGTACTACAAGATGCCTATTGATGTTGTTTTCCAAACTTTAGCTAGCAAAATCTAAATCAGAACTTGAGTAAATTTTGAAAGAGGTAGTTCATTGTTTTGGTATTCGAATGGGGTTGAGCCGTTCTATATGCTGTTAAATTGTGGTTACCAGGTACTTGGTAATGTTGTTTCTTTCCTTCTTCGGTTTGCTTGAATTTGACAGTTACTCAGTATGCCAATTCACTTGCTGAAAGAGTCTTATTGGTCCATTACAGGCTATATAAGGCACTGATTCATGGGAGTTGGATGGTAACATAATCTCTTAGTAAGATTATGTCCCTTACTGTAGGAAGTTACACCATTTGTATTTTCTAAAGTGTGTACCAAATTTCGGGAAATCGATGATAACTTAGTGATGGTTCGTTTCATTTGATCCACGTATAGAACTGGATTTTGCAACAAGTATATGCATTGTTTTTCTAATGTATGTCCATACTTTGTATTCTAACATATGCAATGTGAACCATGTATGTTACTATTTGGTGACCTTTATTGATCTCACTCAAAATCTCGAAAGAGTGAGCGTTGGTTGTACAAGGTTTTCATTGCAAATTTGTAAAACATCTGTTGATCGTTTCGGGAACTCTCGGATTCTTAAACATATGTGTTACTGCATGCACTTTCAAAGAGAATTCATTCAATTTTTATGTTATTTTCGCTTCATTTTCCTTGAGAGATAACTTGGTGCTTGTTTATCTAACTTGAAGGCTGAAGCCCTTGTTCGAAGCATGTTCGGCTGCAGAATGTATAACCGAAGTGGTAAAAAGAGTCCCGAAGATTGATTTATACAATATGGAAGGGGAAGTTTGGATACGTAGGACAGGTTGAATTCAACAAGTTGAGTCTGCATACCCTTCAAGGCCAAAGAGCATAATTTTCGAGAATTTTTGTCTTAAAATATAAAATTATAGACAATATGATTTTTAGTGTTATATTTTATTAGTTATTTGAATTATGTTTTTGTAATATAAATTCATGAGATAAATAATAATGATAAAGTATGCAGAATTAGTATAAATAAAAAGATAAATAAATAATAAATTATTGTATATAGAATATATAATAAATTATATCTTAGATAACAAAAATAATTTACATATTTTTATTATTATGAATATCTATGAAGAATTTTCACAATGTAAACATTTTTACATAAATTATGTAAAATTTAATATTAATTAAAATATCTTAAATTATAAACATTTTTATTTACATCTTTTTATTATTATGAATATCTTAGTTAAATGTTGATGTAAAATTTTAATATATTTTTACATAAATTATGTAAAATTTAATATTAATTAAAATAAAAATAATACATGATATATTTAAATACTCAAGTAATATATTATCAACAAATAGAATTTTTATATAAATAAATTTTATTTAAATATTTAGCATTTCACTTGTTAAAAAATATAAAACAAAGATAATTTGGTAAAATATACATTTCAATAATCTTTTAATCCTTCAACCAAATACTGTAATCTTACATTTCTGCCAAACCAACCAAACTGTATCATTCCCAGTAATCTCATTCCCTGGTAATATTTTATTCCCACTAATAATCTTACGTTCCGTGAATCAAACGCACCCTTAGTGGAAACACCATTTACCAGAATAGAAATTGACGCAGAAGATATACACTTGAAAATCTAGTCACGCCATTTCTGCCTGAAACCCATTTCCTCCGGAACACGAACCAGGAAATTCCAGACCATCGAGTCATATGCCTTCTAGATTGATTTTGAAGGCGATGCCTTGGTTCTTGGACTTAACCACATAATCAATTGCTTCGTTAGCAATGAATCGACAATCCAGAATCTGACGGTCAAGAATGAAAGTAAATTGAGATTTGTCAATGGTTGAATATGAGACAAACACAGAGTCGATTGGCAAGGACTTTCGAAAAGATTTTATAAACGTCACCTACCAAGCTGATCGGACGATACTCATCAAGTGCTTCAGGGTTTAATATTTTGGGATCAGAGTGATTGATGTCTTCTTCTCATTCCCTTTCATGATAAAAATCATCGAAAAATTTCATGGCGTCACCCTTAATGTAGTGCCAAAATTTCTTGAAGAAACTGATCAGGGGCGCGATTGTTGTCTGAGGAGCTTAAAGCACGCCAAACCTCCTATTCCGAGAACTTACTTTCAAGCATGCACCATTTTGCTACACTGATTTTTAAAAAAAATCAGATTCATTTTCATCACCTCCAGAGCAGTCACTGAATTGTACGAATCACAAAAAAAAATTGCAAACACAATTCTGTTTACAAAAAAGTTGTAAACGCATCCTCAATAACTTTACTATAACTTTACAAAAATGGGAGGGTTCCTATTGTTACTCCACGTGAAAGCACCACCTTGAAGAGGGAGGTCAACAAGCTCCATATCCCGGACGAAATTTCAAGAGTTCAATCATCACAAACCCACTTTTCTCATCAGGATGAAGGAACACATTGTAGTCCCCCCATGCGCTAGGGAATGTCAAAACACCCCAGGAATTCCACAAGATTTGAAAAGAAATAGCTTTTTCCGCATCAACTGAAGGACCATACACATCAACGATTCCACACCTCATATTAGAAACTTCAAGGGTTCCAATTAACACAATAAATCACTTGTTTATATACATGGCGAATCTAGAAATATTTTTCAGGGTAGACACACATATGTTAACAATATAAAATTTTTAAATGAGATGGGCACCATCCGTAAAATAAGTAACTTATCGAAGAAAAACCAGATTTCAGGGTGGACACGAGAAATTTCAAGGTGAACACCATCGGTAAAATAAATAGCTAATCGAAGAAAATTCGGATTTCATGGTGGGCACTGCTTGTATACTTGTTGACCCGTTTGAAGAAATCTTCGTCCCACGTACTAATAATACCACCAGCAGAGTCCAGTGAGGGAGAAAAAACCACTTCGGCGCTACTATGCACCCACAACTTCTGCGAGACTGAAATTTTTAGCTCTTAAAGTTTGTCCTGCAAAAGAACTACTTTAAGTTTATGTTCTTTAATATATCTTCTAACGACTCTGACTTCTTTGTGCTTATTCTAGTTGAATTCTTTTTATTATTAATATATATGTGCCCACGATAAATATTAATTTTAGATTTACCATTGCGTATCATCATTTTTTAATTGTATATACATCCCTCATTGATGATACGTAATATCATCTTGCATAATGGTTTGATACTCAATTACTAAATTTAGGTTTCGTTAATTTATTTTATTAAAATTTATATTTAAATTATACTGTCTCATCAATTTTTTAGTATTATATCACCATTTTTTTAATAGTACCATGGCACCATTTGAAAATTATGTCAAAATAAAATTTAGATGGATATATATATATATATATATATCAATTGTTTAATCATTGAACCAAACAATAAATAATTATTATATTTTTAACCAAACCAATATTTAATAAATTATGATTAAGATTAAAGTCCAAAATTAGACTTATTTTTAAATTTCATTTAAGAACAAGATAAATTAATTATTTACATAAATTTAATATTAAATCATTCTAAAAATTAAATTTATAATATTTATTAAAAATAAAATGCATCACTTTTTTATATAAACTCTCAACTGTGAATTATTTTTCCACTTAAGCAATTTATCCTAAACTTAATTTAATTTTGAGTTAATATAAACTTAGTATAGATTAATTGATATTGTCAAATAGAAACAATACTTGTATTTAATTTCTTATTTTCGACTAGAAATATTATTATATATGACATTTCTTTCTAAACCGTTTTTTTCCTAATGAATGGAATGATAAGTGTAATCAAATCCTCAAATGGGAAAAAAAAATCTACTTATGCTTCACCACCAAGGGACTTCTAACATAGTGATACCCATCGGACCATGTCAACAACCCAAATACGTACCCTTGATCACCTGCAACTTTCCTCTCTGTTTTAAATGCGACTTCAAATTTCAACTCTTCGCCAATCTTCTTAAACGTCAATCTTGAAGGCTTAATCATGACCGTAACTCCGGCTGGCGATCGGACATGGGCTAAATATGTCCCCGGCATACCTACATTCTTGACCTTTCTTCTAATTGTGGCTGAACCCTTGAGTTCAGGGACTGTTATGGAAGGGTAGTTCAAGTCTGTCACACTGTTTGATTTCGGGCAAGAGAACGGCTTGTCTGAGAACAGTTGTATCATGGTCTTGTTGTAGCCTCGAGCACACAGGTAGTTCAAGTAATCTTCTACGTTTAAGTCGTAGACGAGACCGGGATCCATTGCACGGTTCGGTCTCACGTGTCCTGCACCGTAATCGAATGGGGTCGCCTTTCTGTTGTCTGCATCTAGCATTGGATTCAACTTGTTGTCTCTCGTTCTCGCGGTGGTCATGATGGCGGATTTTAAAGCAGCAGGGCTCCAATCAGGGTGGAGAGTCTTGAGAAGGCCAATGATACCGGAAACATGGGGGCACGACATGGAAGTTCCCGACTCTGTGTTGAAGGGTATACGTCGTTTGTCGGATTCTTCTTCGGTTGGTCCCACTGCTTCCGAGTATGCAGCAACGATGCTTACTCCTGGTGCGGTTATATCCGGCTAAAAACCAGCATCAATTACATTAGATTATTTAATCAATGATGTGTGTAAACTTACAGTTATATCATTGCAAATTTACCTTGAGGATTGCTGGATCAATCACATTGGGGCCTCTAGAAGAGAAAGAAGCCATAAATGGTGCAGGCTCCGCGCCCAACTCTGTCTTAACCGGTGTTATATAAGCTGTAGGGTTCCTATCATATGATCAAATAAATAAATAAATAAATAAATAAATAATATATATATATAGATGAATGATTTATTATGGAGGAAAAGCAATAAAAAGTGAAGTAGCTTGAAGAAGTAAGAAAGATACTTGGTTGAATTGATGTAAGCAAGAACTGTGAGACCATCGGTGAAATTCAAGTGAGTGGCCGGAAGCAAATGAGGATCTGCTATGATTTCGTTACCGCTTTTATCGTCGTTCGCGAGAATCAAACCGACCGCGCCTGCATGAAGAGCCTGCATTCCCTTATCAGTTCTTGCGTTTTCTCCGCGAAGACATACTAATATCTTCCCTTTAACCTTCTTGGGATCCAATGATCCTGCTTGACAGAGTATACTGCATGAAAAGAAAACATAATTTGTTAATCAAGTGATATCAGAGATATGCAGAGGTACAAGTCCAGAGTGCAGGACTAAGCTTACGCAACACTAGCCGAGACGTTGGCCGCTTTGGCCTGTTCGGCACTAATCAACGGATAATGAGTCCCCGGTTTCAATGTTGCATGCAAGGCTAACTCCCTGACAAAAGATATACAATAAGAACATGTGGCAAACCATGAAGAGATGTAATTAGTTATTAATGAGAGCACATAATTATCATACCTTGAGACGCAAATTATTTCCTAGCACGGCATAACTCGTAAAATCCCTATCTAGTGTGCTAGCACCAACAGTAAACATCCATGGGGCCAAGTTCTCCGCAGATCC
The DNA here is from genome assembly GCF_006381635.1 of Hibiscus syriacus. Classification (NCBI taxonomy): domain Eukaryota; kingdom Viridiplantae; phylum Streptophyta; class Magnoliopsida; order Malvales; family Malvaceae; genus Hibiscus; species Hibiscus syriacus. The sequence goes on from NW_024062907.1 coordinate 32,998, forward strand.
TGGAGTAGGTCCAGAATTTCCGGCCGAAAAAACAACAGATATCCCTTTCTTGACAGCATGAAAGGCACCTATAGAAGTACCGTCTTCGAAAAACTCAGATGCACCGCCACCCAACGACACAGAAAGCACGTCCACACCGTCACTTATAGCAGCATCAAAGGCGGCAACGATGTCTGCCTCGAAACATTCGCTGCCATCAATGGGGGGCCAACACACTTTATATGCAGCAACACGGGCATAAGGTGAACCACCCTTTGCAGTGCCATTGCCATGACCAAAAACACTAGCACCACCAACGAAGTTACCGGCCGCCGTCGATAGAGTATGCGAACCATGGCCATCGTGGTCCCTCACAGTCTTGAAGGTTGCATTGAGTTTTTCGCTGACGGAAGCGAAGTAGCCTTTGTTGAAGTACTTGGCTCCGATCAGCTTCCTGAAAATTTTCACAAAGAATTCATTGAAGAAAGTTATCTTAGCTAACAAGTTTCAACTACGAGAAAATAAGATAAGAAGCCATTGGGCTGCATAAATAAGAGGTTAAAAAGGTGGAAACCAATTTATGAATTTCATAGTTAACTGTCAACATCAGTGGAGTGAGTGGAAAGAATCAGTGAGAAAATTCATAGTAAAAAAAATATACCTTTTTAGCTACTGCTTTTTGTTAAAAAGATATATTTATATTTTTATATCTTTTTCCTCAATTGTTACTTTCATCAATATATTATTGAAAAGGAAAAATCTGGGCCTTCACTTTATCCCTACAACAATCAATGATTAAAATACTTTTATCACTTTATAATTATCATACAAGTCATATTCAAATAAAACATAGATTTTCCTTTTATTAAAAAACCCCTAAAAGCCATGATTTTGCCCACTAAGAATCAAAAACAAATATGTCAACTGTCAATATAAAAAATAAATATGGGTTCAAATATATACGAAAATGTGTTGAGAAAATTTAAAAAAAATAAACATTTAAAAGTAGATTTTGATCATAATAAATAGTGTCAGAGATTAATGAACCCAGATATTTGCTTACTTTAACTTCATTGTCAAGCATGTGGTAGGGAAATGCTAATAAATAAATAAATAAAGCAGGACAAAAAGGAATCACGTGTGAATAAACAAGGGATTACCAAGAATTTGTAAAGTCAATGAGATTCAGAGACCAATTAAAAGAAATAATAAACAAAGACACAAATGAATGCAATGATGATATAAAATTTAAAAGCAAGTAATTATTTATATATATATATAAACTGAATGAATGCGGGATTCACATATGAATTCCACTATCAGTACACACACCCTAAAAAGAAGGGTCACACCACTTTAGAAAAACTTCAAAAAAAAAAGGGGGGCCTTTTTTCCTTTCAAAAGCTTTGCCACATTATTGAGGTTTAAATTGCATATATGAACATTGCTTTGAATAAATATATATTCCCTTAAAAAACACAACTATTTTCCCCAATTTAGCAATGAAATTGCAATTTGCAGTAAAGCTTTCAGTAATGAAGAATCAATATATTCTTAATCATATAGGTTGGTTTGAGGAAGTGATATTAACCTGTTACAATGAACAGGAACATCGGCACCACGCTGACAGGACCCTCGCCAACGAGCCGGGACCGGTCCCATTCCGTCATCACTAAAGCTCTTAGATTCAGGCCAGACACCTATACATCAGATACAACATTACAGGGGAAAGATGGAATTACATTTTAGCCGAAATTTGTCAAAACATGGTAGCCATTAACAAGCAAACAATGGCACACATGATATAAGATAAAAAAGCATGTATAGTATAGTCAAATATCATTTGCTGTTGACCCTACCACTGTCATATTGATATAATGATCAAAACAAATGATCGAATTTATCTGCAGATTAACACCAAAAGGGGTTTTTTTTTGTCATTCAAACTAATCAATCTGCATTTTGCTTAATGATCAGTTGAAACTGTTTTGTTAATGATTAAGTCAAGACAATATCATAGTCAACTTGCAAGTGGCATATTTGATGAAATGATTCATTTTTAAACGTGTAAACATCAAATCAAAAGCCAAACTTCCATGCAAAATATGAATGCAATGGATTAACAAAATTGTCTCGAGAAAAACGGGAGAAAAAAAGATTCAAACTTTACCAGTATCAAGGTTTCCAATGATTGTATCTTCACCAAATCTTGCCTTCATCCAGAGAGAATCCAAAGGGACAATTCCATTTCTCTCCAATCTGAGAAAATCCCATGATCTTGTAGTGTGAAGCTTTCTTCCTTTGTTTAAAAATACCGAAACCACATTCGGGTGCTCTACATTGACAAATGATGAACATTGAGATATTATGAAAAAGAAAACAGAGCAAACAAAATTGAGGAACTTAAAAAAAAAACTCTTACTTGCAATCTGTGATGTTTCTTCTTCATTAAGGATGGCAGCAAAACCATTGATGTTCTTAGTATAGGAGTAGAAAATTCTCTCTTTAGCAGTTCCAGTACTGTGGAAGTAAATTGAAAGAAATGCTTTAAAAGGGGAGGAAATGAGAACATTTTCATATAATACCTTCCCACAAATGAACAAATGAACCCAGCAATTCATAATGAGAATTCGTGACTTCATCAAGTTCAGCCGATGTGGGATTCGGACCATGAGCATGTCCTCCTAAGTACACTATGTAAGACTGCAAAACAGCACAAAAAGATCGAAACAAGTAGGTACATTTTGAGAATATAAAGATTGAATCTTGAAAACAAAAACAAAGCCAGAAATAAGAATCAAATGAAAGGAAACAAAAAACTAATAATTGAACAAGCTTTACTCGCCTTTCTCAAAGCAGAAGTTGGAGTCTGCAAAAGAGCAAAAAGGAAGAGCGTTAGCAGCGAAGGAGAAAGCATTGAAGAAAGGCCCATTGCTTTGTTTGCTTTATAAAACCCGTTTCAGTCACTGATTCTTCTTTGTGAAAGAGAGAGTGTGAAGAAACTCTGCTCCCCCCCTGTTTTTAAACTCTGTTTTTGTAGCTTTTCTTTTGGAAACAAATTCTCCTCTTCCCTTTGCTAACGGATAGCTATGGAATTCCCCCATTTTTGCAAAGCAACTTTTTAGGAATGGATTGATTTATGAATTTATCCTTTAAGATTACGTTATATTTTGGGATTATTTTGTATTTATTTGTAACAGGTATGATATGGCTGTAAATTTATTATTGCCTTTTTTGTTGTTGTGAATAATGTCAAAATTAGTGGCCCCAATTCGGCAATTTAATGGGAAAACCTTTCCTTATTTTAATTAAAATTCAAATTAGTGGTTGAGTTAAGTAATTTAAATATATGTGCACAACGGGAGGGAATGAGTTCTGAAAAATATGATTAGAGAATTAAATTTAGTAATGCATTTGTTTTTATGTATGTAAAGTTTCTTGATGAAAATCCAAATTAGTAGGCAATGTGTTTTGAACTATGTATAAAATATATTAATTAATAATTCATCAAATTTCAAATAATTTAATATTTTATTCGTGTTCCATTCAACTCTTTTCTTTTTCGTATTTGTTGATTGGTGACAACACTAACTTTAATGTTAGTTGTCTACCGTTGTATTCTTTATTTTCTATTTCTTTTCTATATTGTATCTTTATTTTATTTTGTTTTTTATTTTCAATAAGTCTTATAGTGTTGCACGTTTTCATCTGCTTTTATGGCACGTTTTTTTTTCATGTTTTTCGGTTATTTGGCTATTTTTTATTTATATTTTTTTCTAAGGGTTGATTTGGCATTGCCACGACTGATTAAGATGGTGCTTATCTGATGTCTTGTGATCTTCCTTGCTTTGGACCCTAGGATTGAATTTGAATACCCAATTTGCGTTCGTGGATAGCTTTTCACGCTACTCGAGTATGATTTGCAGTTTGTCGGTGGTCTTTCAATAGCTCGATCCCCTTTCATGGTTCGTTTGCCGATACGGCCAGATCTGTTTGTATCTATCATTGTTCGAGTTTCTTGGTTAGGTTTAATCTTTTCTTGAATAGTCCTTATGTGATCTTAAGTTACTAGTTTTGTATGATTATATGAAATTTTCCTAATTATGTGTTTAATTTACGATTGTGATTATAGATCTTTATTGTAATTTGAGATATTTCATATTTTGAATAAAATTAGTTGTTTCTATAAAAAAAATTAATATTTTAGTCTTGTTTGATATTTAAATTTTAAATTATCTGTTAAATTTTTTAATAAAAAATATGAAAACTATCAAGTAGATAATGACTTTCTTATCACTAATGATTCCTTTTTTATTAACTAATGAATTTTAAATACTTTTGTTTTTATTTCTTTTAATCATATTATCCTTTAACATTTATTTTTATCAAGTAATTTAATTATATCAATTATTTAATTTTAAATAGAATACTAAATTATTATATAATTTAAATGTAAAACTTAATTTATTTTTATTTAATTTTAATACTTAATTTTTTAATTTATAAAATAATAAATTTTTTGAAAGTTATCAAATAATAATTAAATTACATAAAATCCACTTTATAATAATAATAAAAAATAAATAAATCAAAATCTTTTTATTAAAAACACACAGATTCCTATAGAAAGTATTCACACCACAACCGTTTTTTACATTTTCATTTAAACTTTTTTAAATATATTTTAATAATTTGATGAAGATAATCTGAATAAATTCTTTGAAGATGGCATACATATCTGCAAATTTGATAGAGATAATTAGTGCATCATCAATAGCACCATGATTTTATAAGAGTCCTACGAGTTTTCTTTTTTCATTATTAATAAAATTTAGAATAAACTACGTAATTAATCATCCAATTATAACTTTAGTTTCAGTTTAATCATTTAATTATTTTTTTAAATTATCTAACGTTACGTTTTGGTTATGCTATTAAAAAATAAACGAACAATTGATGTGATATTATCTTATGGTGACACATCAACATCACCTTTAATCTTTTAACAACGAGTGATCAAAACGAAACCAAAACATAACTTTAGGTATAATTTTAACAAAAATAGTAGTTAGGTGACCGAAATAGAACAAAGTGATAATTGGGTGACTGAGTATATGATTTACCTAAAAGTTTATCATAAAAGAAAAATAAATAAATAAAAATTCTAAAAGGTATGTTTTGTTGGGTTTGGCACTATAAATAAAGGAAGAAGGCTAAAAAGTGTTTGCATCAGTGTTTTATATTTCTAAAAAGTGTTCGCATCATGGAAATAAATGAAGTTACATGTGAAATATTGAATCTTTCTTATTTGCCTAAAAAGTTTACATTTTGTTTTTCTTAAATAGTTTGGGTTTTACATATTGTTCTTTATATTTAATTATTTTTTGATTAATATGATTAATCGCTTCTTGAATTTGGTATATATGTATGTGTGTGTAAGCCTTTTACAATAAAGAGTGCTTTTTTTTTTAGTGTGAGAAGGGTGGGAGATGATGGAATTTTATGTTATAACCTATAATATAAGAAAAAAAAGATAAAATAATGTCATTATAAAAAATGGGTAAATTGCGCGTTTAGTACTTAAATTATCAGTTTTAGTACCTAAACTTTCATTTTTTTCAAAATCATACGTAATGTTTAGTTTATGATTCATTTTAGTATCTCGCCGTTAAAAACTTGATAGAACTTTTGCATGTGACATTTTTATGGCATCATTCATCCCTTAACTATCTTTATACTCCTATTTTGGTCATTGAAATTTAATTTTTTTTAATTTGTTACTTGCCTTTCAAATTACTCCTAATCTAATCATTCTAACTTTCAAATTTAATTTTTTATTTTAATTATATTAATAAAACAATAAAAAAATATCACATCACAAAATATTATTAATAAAATAAAATAGAGTGATTCAAACATGAGCAATTTGAAAGTTGAGAATTTATATTGAAAATTTTTAAATTTAACGATCAAAATAGGAGTGAGAATATAATTAAGGGATGAATGATGTAATTTACCCATAAAATGTCACGTGCAAAAGTTCCGTTAAATTTTTAACGGCAGGGTACTAAAATGAAACAAAAACTAAACATGAGGTATAATTTTAAAAAAATTGAAAGTTTAGGTACTAATATGAACTAAAACTGATAGTTTATGTACTAAATATGTAGTTTACCCTAAAAATTTAGAAGAAAACAATCAAGTAATGCGACATGTTACTCGTATTTATTATTTAATTATTTTTTGAGATTTATAAAATTTGGGTTTACGTTAGATTTAATAAATTGATTTTTAGGACTAAACTGCACGTTTTTGGGCTAAGTTTGAATATGTAAAGAGTTTAGGGACTAGCCCTATAAATATTCTATTTTTCTAATCAGTTGAAAAATAAAAATAGGGATTTGAGGTGGCTGATGGGATTGAACCTGTGACCTTAAGGACATGGGTACCCATGCCTTAGCCACTATAATTGGCTACTATATAAGTATATTTTTATAAATATGTTTTATTATAGTTTGGTTTTGGGTTAGAACCCAAAACAAAGCAAAAGAGCCCCAATTGAATAACCCAAAGCAACCCTCATCCTCAAGTCATCGACCACCGATTCTCCCTCTCCGGTCATCGTTGTAGTGTTCCGACCCAACCAGTCAAACTAGCATCCTCCAGCGACCCCAATTCGGTCGTCGATCATCGTAATCGAGGAAGGAAACCCCATTTCGACACCACCATATTTTTTACTCGATTCGACCGCTCCAGCTGTCGGTGAGCCTTACGCTGGCTACCGTTACACTCCCTAGGCGATTCCAATAAGAACCCGACTGAGACCGTTGCCCAGTGTTGCGCTGTTGTAGTCCGTCGTTGGGAGTAAGCTTCATACGTTTTCTGGTTAATTTTTACTATGGTTTTGGCTTGATTTGATGATGAATTGGAACGTTTAGTGTGTTTGGTCTCTCGTAGAGTAATCGGTAGTCGCTCCAGACCTCGTCGTCGTTGCCACACGCCACCACGCGTCGTCGTCGTGCGCTTGGGGATCTCCCACGTCCAAAAAGCCTTCTAGACCAGTCCAGCCCAGCCTGAACTGGGTATGTTTGACCCAAACTGAGTTAACACGACCTGACTCATTGACTTTGACCCGACCCATTGACTTTGACTTTAACCAAAAAGTCAAATTTTCTAAAAAATCATATTTTATGTTTTTCGACGTACTGAGTTCGAATCCAAAGTTCGTTTTGCCAAATTCAAACTTGAAAACCTCCAAATTGACCCGTAAACCCGAACGTGCATATGTAAATTAAGTATTTATTTCAGTGCATCAAATTTTACTGAAGGCTCAAGGACTAATTATTGTTATCAAATATTTAAGGTACTAGTGGATCCCCTGACTATTCCCCTGCTTGACCCGATTCCTCCCAATCTGTCTGTCAGCTCCAGCCCATGATTACTCGTACAGTTCTGTGACCTTGTTAAATATTCAGTTTAGATTATTACTCCGATTATAACACTGTTCTGTAATAACTTAGGTTCTCGTTCAGTCGAAGAGCCTAATGAAGCTGGTGTTCGATAGATCTCTCGGACTGATACTTTTTGTGAGGCGTGTTCCTTGCGTGCCACTCATATGTTTTAAATATCTGTTTGAAATACTATGTGCACATTATTGTTTTATCTGATTTGCAATATATCTATCTGTTTGACTTGATTCCGTATGATTTATCTAATTTAAAGTCTGATTTTTGATTTACTAAAGTAACTCTGATTGTCTGATTCATATTCTCTGATTATTATTTTTACTGATAAATAAATATGTCTAAACTATGATTTCCTACTACCACTGATTACTGTCTGAATATTTTTCTCAGGGGTACTCTAGGATTTAATATGAAGTCCCTGCAGATTCAGCTCGGTCAAACTAGTAATTCCTTATATATGTTCAGACCAATCGAGCTGGTAATTCCTTATGGGCCTAAAAACAACTCTTGAGTGGGCTCCTAGGCCTAATGGGTCTAGTGGTAAGACCTTATGGACCTTAAGGTACTCCCTTAGGGTGGCACATTTTCTATGTGCATTGGGTAAGTCCTTATGGGCCTGAGGGAACTCCCCTCATGTGGGCACTTACAATTCGGTTAGGGTAAGATCTTATGGACCCAAGGTGCTCTCTTAGGTTGTCACTGATGCCCTTCAGGCCTAGGGTAAGTCCTTATGGATGCAATTCTGGGAAATTGTGTATGATGTTTGGTTAGAGAGCAATTTTGAAATTTTAAACTAAAAAACACTACTGACGTTTTCACAATTTGGAACTGAACTAATTTTGAAACCTCAGCCGATGTTTCATGACTTTATTGATGAACTGGTTTTGAAATCTAAATTGTATGTTTTATTTCTGCATTTTTGGAACACATTGAGCTCCCTAGCTCACTCCCCCAAATTTCTCTCTTTCATATACTTTTTGATAGGCGACACGTACCTGGCACTTAGAGGATCGACACATTTGTATTGTACATTTTGTTGTAATGTTTTTATCTTCGATTTGCCTTTATTTTGGGTGACATGTGCATATATTTTAAAAATGTTAGAATATTTTATTTTATTTAGTTTTTACGACTTTAATATTATTGAATTGAATTTTAATGTTATCAACTATATTTTCAAAGATATTATTTATTCGTAATATGGTTTTACATTATTGAAAAATGCTTTGGAAAATTGTATCGTAATCTACTAGATCTGGTTGTAACGCATAGGTCGGGTCTAAGGGGTTACAAAATTTGGTATAGAGCTTTCGATTTTTAAAACCTCGGACTATGAGTGGCTCCAAACTAAAAATACGATTATAAAATGTTTTAAATAATAAGTCACGAAGGCCATGTCACCAAGTTTTTACGAGTTTAACTGTGTACGAGACTCCAAGTGTCAACCTAATCCTAGGCTTTATATTCCTGTAGTGAACCTCGAGATCCATAAAGATGGGTGTTAAGCGTGGTCGTCGACCTGGCCGTGGCCAAGGTCGAGCGACTAGATTTGCTGACCTGATAGATGAGATGGTGTAGATCCCCCACCTCCGATAGATAATCCTGCTCCTACGACCCCGACAGATCTGCCCCTGCCCCTGGTGTAGGTTTTACTACTCCAGTTAGAGGAGCGATCATTTCTGAGACCGAGCATGCTAGAGTAGTTCTAGATGAGAATCTCGGTAGATAGTTTCTCTAGTTGATTTAGGGAGCGGTCCGAGCTGCTGACGTTGCACCCGATGTTCCTATTTCTCAAACTTTTATTGCTAATGGAGTTAGGACCTTTAAAGGCCCTACTGGAGGAGCTCCGACTGAGGTTAAGGACTAGCTCTGTGATATCAAGCGATACATGGATCAATTAGGATTAGACTCGCAGTAGCGTTATATGGGAGATGTTTCTATGTTAGACGGGAATGTCCACACCTGGTTGGAGTCGATAGTGAGTAGTGTATTAGTTGATCGTCTGACCTGGGACTTCTTCATAGAGAGTTTTAGGAGTTGTTTTCTGGGAGAGTGTTATCTCGCACAGAGGTGACAGTAGTTTCAGGACTTGATTCAGTGAGAGATGACTGTTTCTGAATATGAGATTGAGTTCTTGAAGTTTTTGAAGTATACTCTAGTTTGGTACCTACCGAGAGGGATAGGTGCTGAAAGTTTCCTCAGGGACTCAGATACGAGTTGTGTCGTTAGGTGGTTATGCATCAGGATGATGTATACAATGTCGTAGTCGAGAGTGCTAAAGATGCTAAAGAAGTCGAGGCTTCTGCACCTGATAAAGATATGGTAAATCGAGATTGATGTAGAGGCCTTCAGGTTAGTCTGAACCTTCCGCACGCCTCGATAAGAGGACTCGCACTACTACTTATTAGAGGAGTCATTCTGGTTCGAGGTCTGCATCACCTCTACCTCTATCTATTAGCCGAGGTGATTCTTCAGGTTTCACTATGATACCGATTTACGGGTACTATGGAAATCTACACGGGGGAGTGTGTCATATGAAAATGGGTACATGTTGTAGATGTGGATACAGTAAGCACTTTTTGAGAAATTGTCTGCATCCAGCCTCTGTCGATCGGACCCCCGCTCAGACTCATGCACAATTACAGGCTTCTGTTTAGACTCCCGCTAGGAATCACAGTCAGGGTAGGACTTCAAGATATGTTTCTAGGGTCAACAATAGAGCTTGATCGCATAGTAGAGGACCAGTTATTTCTGAGGCTCAACAACCTGCCCTTGTATAAGCTACCTGACGTTCTAGTGATCGAGTTGAGCCAGGGACTTCTGCAGATATAATTGTTGTTATTTCTATTCCATACCATGTATTTCTAACAAAGCCCTCCAATACCCTAGTTTCGTATCCTAAGACCCTCATATTTTTTAGTTAAGGTAACGAGACCCTTATTTTCGCTCCGAGTCTAGCAAGATTTTCCATTATCGTCAATAGAGTAATTGCCCTTTATCCTCTGAAGGAACTATTGGAGATCTAGGTTCTGTTTCCTGTTTGAATCTGGTGAATTTCAAGGACGAAATCATTTTAAAGAGAGGATAATTGTCACACCCCAATTTCAAATTGTTTTAAAAAAATTTATAGATTTAATAAATTAATTTTTAGGACTAAACTATAAGTTTCTGAAAATTTTTTGGGCCAAGTTTGAATGTGTAGAGAATTCAGGGACCAACCCCATATATTTTCATTTTTTTTATCAATTGAAAAATAAAATAGGGATTTGGTGACTGAGAGGGCATGAACCTGTGACCCTAGGATCATGGGTGCCCATGTCTTAGCCACTAGGCTAGGCTATTGTTTAAGTATATTTTAATAAAATATATGTTTTATTATAGTTTGGTTTTGGGTTAGAACCCAAAATAAAACTAGAGACCTCCAATTGAATAACTTGAAGAAACCTTGTCCTCAACCATCGACCATCGATTCACCCGCTCCGTCCACTGTTGCAGTCTTCCGACCCAATCAGTCAAACCAACATCATTCGATGACCTCTACCCAACTGTTGGCGACCCCGATTCGGTCACCGATCATCGTAATCGATGGAGGAAAACCCATTTCGACATCGTCGTATTTTTTACTCAATTCGACCGCTCCAACCATCGGTGAGCCTCACGCCAACAACCATTACACTCCATAGGCGATTCTGAGCAGAACCTGATTGAGATCGTCGCCCAGTGTTGCACTATCGTCGTCCGTCATTGGGGGTAAGCTTCGTATGTTTTCCAGTTAATTTTTACCGTGGTTTTGGCTTGATTTGATGATAAATTGGATCATTTGGTGTGTTTGGTCTCTCGTGGAGTAATCGGCAGCCGCCCCACACCTCGTCGCCGTTTCCATGCACCGTTGTATGCGCGTGGGGCACTCCCACGCTCCAGGGAGCCTTCTAGATCGGTCCAGTCAGTCTAGACCAGCCTAGTCCGGCTTGAACCATATCTATTTGACCCGAACCGAGTTAACATGACCTGACCTGTTAACTTTGACCCAACATGTTGACTTTGACCCGACCCATTAACTTTGACTCGGCCGTTGACTTTGATCAGAGTTGACCGTTGACTTTGACCAAAAAGTCAAATTTTACAAAAAAAAATCATATTTTATGTTTCCCGATGTCCTAAGACCAAATTCGAAGTTCATTTTTCCAAATTCGAACCCGAAATCCTCCAAATTGACCCATAAACCCAAACATGCATTTGTAAATTAAGTATTTATTTCAGTGCATCAAATTTTACTAAAAGGTTAAGGACTAATTAATGTTATTGAATATTTAAGGTACTCATGGATCCCCTGACAGTTCGCCTGCTCGACCCAATTCCTCCCGACCTGTCCGTCAGTGCTAGCCCGTTTACTCGCATAGTTTTGTGACCCTATTAAATATTCAATTTAGATTATTATTCCGATTATAACCCTATTCAATAATAACTTAGGTTCTCGTTCAGTCGAAGAGCCTAGTGAAACCGGTGTTCGATAGATCTCCCGGACTGATACTTTTTGCGAGGTGTGTTCCTTGTGTGCCACATAATTGTTTTAAATATCTGCTTGAAATACCATGTGCACATGATTGTTTTATCTGATTTGCAATGTGTCTATCTGTTTGACTTGATTCAGTATGATTTATCTGATTTAAAGTCTGATTTCTGATTTACTAAAGTAAGTCTGATTATATGATTCATGTTCTCTGATTACTGTGTTTACTGATAAATATGTCCGAACTTTGATTTCCCGCTACCACTAATTAGTGTTCAAAAAATATTTTTCTCCGGGGTACTTTGGATTTAGTATGAAGTCTTTGTAGGTTTAGCTCGGTCAAACTAGTAATTCCTTATACAGATTTAGACCGATCGAGCTGGTCATTCCTTATATACCTAAGGTAACTTTTAGGTGGGCTCCTGGGCCTAGTGGTAATACCTTATGGACCTTAAGGTACTCCCTTAGAGTGACACATCTTTTGTGTGCATTGGGTAAGTCCTTATGGGCTTGAGGACACTCCCCTCAGGTGGGCACCTATGCTTCGTCTAGTGTAAGACCATATGGACCCAAGGTGTTACCTTAGGTTAGCAGCTACGCCCTTCGGGCCTAGAGTAAGTTCTTATGGATGCAATTCTGGGAAACTGCATATGGTGTTCGATTGGATGGCGATTCTGAAATTTTAAACCAAAAACACCACTAACGTTTTCACAATTTGGAACTGAATTTATTTTGAAACCTCCACCGACGTTTCATGACTTTATTGATGAATTGGTTTTGAAATCTAAATTGTATGTTTTATTTCTGCACTGTTGGAACACACTGAACTCCCTAGCTCACTCCCCCAAATTTCTCTCTTTCAGATAATTTTTGATAGGTGACTTGTACCTGGCACTTGGAGGATCGACACACTCGTATTGTACCTTTTGTTGTAATGTTTTTATCTTCCTATTTGTCTTTATTTTGGGTGACATGTGCCTATATTTTGAAAATGTTAGAATATTTTATTTTATTGAGTTTTTACGACTTTTATCTGGAATTGAATCTAAATGTTATCAACTATATTTTTAAAGATATTATTTAGTTGTGATATGATTTTACATTATTGAAAAATGTTTTGAAAAACTTTATTGTAATCCACTAGATTTGGTTGTAATGCATAGGCCGGCTCTAGGGGTTAAAATTTGTTTATTATTATTTTTTAATACAAGGCTGACATCAAGCCGTTAATTTAGCTCTCGCGCCTCATTCTCCACATCCGATCGGACTGCGTCTCGAATAACTTCATAAAGAACAAAAACTACCTTATTTGTCCATGCCATAGTAGCTAACCCTTCTTCAACCTGGTTGCCTTCCTATGGAATAAACTGAAATTTCAGCCGCTAATCCCGGCTAAGAAGGGCCTGAATATTCGGCATCATTGGAGAACAACTCCCTACATCCGGGTTACTTGGAAGCGTATTAATCACCTCCTTGTTATCACTTTCAACGATGATCCGTCGAAAATATGGGCCCTATTTTTTAGGTTATCGTAGATTCTTATAAAGGGGCGTGGCTAGGTTTAACAACCTCCTTTCACGCTGCCTGTGACACCATGTGTTCACGGAAAATATGGGAAACACTCTCGATCGATGCATTACATAACGTACAGCTCGAATCAATTGTTTATTTATTTTTAAAGGTGTTCATGTTTAATTCATATTTGTTTAAATTTTTAGTATAGTGTTCATTAGAATTTTCAGTATCATGTTCGTTTATTTATTTTTAAAGATATTTGTATTGGTTCATTTAATTTTCGTGAACTATTCATTTAACGTTCACGAACATGTCAGTTTAATATTCCACAATCAAAACTCTGTTTTTACCCTTTTATTTAAACAAAAGAAAATGGAAAAACTACGCCACTAATCCTTAAGTTTTTTATGTTTCATAATTTGAACTCCAAAGTTTATTTTATATTCAATTAGTCTCTAACTTCACCAATATTTAAAATGTAAAAAGTACAAGGAAAAGGAGAACCGAGTAGATGAGTCAGTAAATGAGTTTTTCATGAACATAAATGAATCGAATATGCATTTGTTCGTGTTTGTTTGTTTATTAGACAAACATAAAAATTTTGTTTATATTTATTTATTTAATTTAATAAACGAACCGTTTATGAATAGTTCATTGAACGCTCTATTCATTTACACCCCTAGTGACAACGCCTTCAGTAAGGCTCTCTTTTCAGGTCCTCTGCCCTACATGACACAAATGAGTGTTATTTCGGGAAATAAAGACGTTTGGGGTGCTATTTAGATTTAAAAAATGATTTGAATTACCTAAGAAATTGCATTTCATGACATCACTTATTGGTTGCTCCCATTTCATATTCAGTTGAGATTGTAGATTGGCTAATAGCTACTGCGTTATCTAAACTATTCAGTCTATACATGTATGCCTGGATAAAACAGTAAATTCTTGTGCACAAACTGAAAACAAATACGGGCCACTTGTCTTAGACTACAAGCCCATTGGAAGGCATTACCTTAACAACCATTAAAACACATCTCATTTCCAAATCTGCTGCCAAAACCAAGCTCAACCATAATTCTTCCAATAATCACACTTTATATTTCCCTCATATCTAATTTTATCTTATTTTTCATATCAATAAATAATTTTTTAAAAATACAAATTACAAACTATTTAAAAATTTTAATTATTAGGATGCCGAATGTCATTAGCTTAATAATAATTATTAGGGTTAACTACATGATTGATCATCACCACGATTGGTTAACAGTTAACAGATTAGGTGATGTGACAGTTAAATATTTTGATATAATTGCATATTTGGTTCTGTTATTTATATATTCTCTCAATTTAATTATAATTTTAATAAATTAAAATAAATTTTAATCCTCCAATCGAATGATATCACATGTCATTGGGCTAAAAGGATTCCAACATGTATCCAAGCATTGAGTCAAGACTAATGCTTAGTTTAAAATAGACAACATGATGTATATATTTTGTATCTTAGTGTAAATACTTGCACGAATTGAGTAGCGATCTCAGTGATAAAGGAGTTGATGTTATTCTTTGAGGTCTCAGGTTCGAGTATTAGGAATGTCACAAGTGTGTGTTCAATGTCAAATGGTTGAGAATAATCTTTGAATAGATATTACATTATATTTACCATATATTAATAAAAAAATAGTGAATAAATACTTAATTTAAATCTATAATATATATATATATATACATTAATAAAAAAATAGTGAATAAATACTTAACTTAAATCTATAATATATATATATATATTAGCTTTAAGAAATATTCTTTATATTAACTTATTAAATATGTTTTATTAAATTAATTTAAAAATATTTTATTTTAATTTTAATTTTAATTTAAAAATATATATTTTATTTTTATCTATACTTTTAAAAATATATTTTATTATTGTTTTAACTTTTTAAAGTATATATTTTATCTTAATTTACTAAATATATTATAGGGTAAAGTACATAAATGGTTCTTTGACTATCAAAAGTTACAAAATGGTCCTTCGACTATAGAATGTTGCTTTGTTAAATCCCTCAACTATTAAAAGTTACAAATGGTCACCTGATTATTCATTATGTTCCGAACTTGTCATTTTTTGTAAAAATTGGCAGTTGTCTAAGTTGAACTTTAACACGATGACTGGATATTATAGTAGTTTGAGATTATGGGATCATTTTTATCATATCACAATCAGCAGGTTAATGACCAACTCATAATATGTCCTTTTTTAACGAAAATGATGATTTTGGAACATAATGAATAATCATATTACCATTTTGCAACTTTTAATAGTCGATGGACTTAATAAAGCAACATGTATAGTCAGAGGATCATTTTATAACTTTTAATAGTTGAGAAATTTAACAAAGAAATATCCTATAGTCGGAGATTATTTGTGTATGTTACCCTATATTATATCAATATTACTTTAAATTATTAAATATATTTATTCTTAGCTTAACTTCAAAGTATTTTAACATAAAATATATATTTTAAAATTAAAAAATATTTTTAAATTAAGTTAATAATAAAATAAATTTAATAAGTTAATATAATTTTTTTAAAAAGTTAATTTATATATATAATATTATGAATTTAGGTTAAGTATTTATACACTAAAATATAAAATATATACATTATATTGTTTATTTTAAAACGAAGTATTGGTCTCTGTTCAATGATTGGATATACTTAGTTTTCTAAGTGATCTAGGTTCAAATCTCTTTGGCCACAATTTTCTTTGCTTAGGACTAATTGAGAAAATATGTAAATAATACATACATAAATGTATAATTATATCAAAATATTTAACGATAATTATATCGTAATAATTATCTTAATTAAATAAAATAAAATTGATTATATATTATATTTTTGATTTAATAGTTTTAGATCAATAGTAGCTAATCAGTCTACGTTCTCTGCACTTACTGCCAAGTGGTCATGATGTGTAGTTAGAATCCTTTGTCTGCCCATTTTTTCTTTGCATGTGAAGTTCTCCTCGAAAAACTTTTTTTTATATTCTTTTCTACTTTTGCTCTAAAACATAGTATTAAATTGTAGTTGTGATTGTAGTTGCGATTGTGATGTCATGATTATAGATTTTACGGATGTTATAATATGATTTATTTTTTAAAAATAATTATATTTTTATGTTACAAATATAACTTATGATATAATAAAAACTTAAAAATATATTAAGATATGATTGTTGCTTTCTATTACGATCGTAATTTAGTACTAAAGTGTTGTTGCTAAAGTCAAATGAAAATATTGTCAACCAAATTATCATATACTTCTGAAATTATGTTAACAAAGGAAAGGATAGCTTCTTCATGTCAAACTAAACCGAATATGTACATTGACACACGATGAACTCCATCTTAGCGAAAGAATCTGTGTACAACTCATTGCTTGTTCTTTCAACAATGGTGAAATCTTAGAACCCTTTCCAAGTATTTAAAACTTCATTAAATATATCAGCTATCAGCTCCCTATCTGCACATTGCAGGAAAGCATTCATATCGTCTCGAATATCGTATATTTTACCGAATTTCACTAGATACCGCATGCAACTCGACTTCAGTTTATGCAACTGGTACAGGTTCGCATTTTGGAGCCTCTCCAGCACATTCTTGGCGTCGATATCTTCCGTTAGACTCTCGTGGCACACTTCTTTCAAGTCCAGGATGTCGTACTTGTCGGCTGCCTGGAGAAGTGCCAACCGGTGAATCCGGAATTCTTCGTGTTTGATGTTACCGTAAATGTACCTTAGGAAAGCCCTGCAGACTTCCATCGGCATGTCGGATATGTTGATGGTCGAGAGTTCTTTCTCTTGCAGGTTATGTGAAAACATGCTGCGGAAAACGGGTGATCTCGAGGCTAGAACAGCTCGGTGAGCTCCGATGCTTCCGTCGGAAAGATTGATGATGATGTCGGTGTTGATCCCTTCTGTTAACATCCGGCCGAGGCATGCTAAAGCTGTTTCGTTCGATTGTTTTGTTGTGAACCCTTCAGCCCAAATGGAGCAAGGTTCACCACCCTGCAAATCAACAGCAAACCATCATAAAATTTTATAAATTTGTTCACCCGACGTAAAAATATGCTTCCGTCCCTAGTCATGAACATGGATATGTTAGGTCATCTGTTCATAGGAAGATCGTGTTGGAGACTTACGTTTGGAGATGCAGTCTTTAGATCAAGAAATTCAACGTCGATGATTAATTTCCCAGTTAAAGGAACCTCAATCGGCCACACAAAATCGTCGTTGTTCTTAAGCTGTTTGTCTATTATTCCTGTAAAAATTAGAAAAACGAGAAAAGGTTAAATTATGCTGCTAGTCATTGTACTTTGACAAAATTTGAGACATTATATCCATTAAAAAAGAACATAAATTAAAATTCAATGGATCATAAAAGATGATGATTGTTTCAGTTAGAGGCTTGAGTACCCGGATGAGTTGAAGCCTTCCGATCGCCGGCTGAGCCGACAACTCGGACAACGAAGGAGGCAATCGGAGGGTTATCTCTGGTCAGATTCGAAATCTCTGGGTATAATCTAACATACAATACCTTGTTTTTCTCCACAGATAAATGCCTTCATTTCAAAGGAAAAGAAAAGGTCAGATATAAGAACAATCTCAAAGATTATAAAAAAAAGCCAAAACAGGAACAAGTTTTGTCTTCATAACAGAACATAAGCCATTAAAATTTGCAATAAATCAAAATTAAGGGGTCTAATTGTGATTTCAGTCCTCAAACTATGCTGGAATTCGGGGTTTTATCAACAAGTAAGAACACGGTTTAAAAAACAGAGCATAAGCCATTAAAACAAGGTGAACTTCAAAAAAATCCACAAAGAAACAAGGCTTTCTGCATGCTTTATTAAAATTCAGATTCTTTAATGTTTTTCTTAATGAAAGCCTTAAATGAATTCTTCAAAAAAGTATTCAAAAAGAAGAGGAAAGAAGCAGACCATTTCCAATTGCCGATCTTGAAGGGATCGGATTTGCGGTATGTGAAAGAGGCAAGGTTGTCGATCCGCCATTGAGCAAGCCGAGCAGTGGTTTCGACTCTATAAGCCGATTCGCTCATCCTAGAAAAAGCCAGAGCCTCTGAGATTTCATGGATACAATCAAATATCCCTTCCAACAGATGCTCCCCTGACTTTCCCAGGTTTACTGTTACTATCTCTCCGCATAAATTCCTGATTAAAAAGAAGAAGAAGACAGAACCCACATCTCCTTTCAGTCTCGAACACACTTTTGTTGCCTATGTTTGTCTGAAAGAAGAGAGATTAAACACTGTTGTTGTTGGTTAACGGCGGTGAAGGGTGGAATAGGATCCTATTGGAGGAGAAACAGAGAGAGGAGAAGAAGAGATAAAGGGGATGAATAGGTGAAATGTTAGTTGGATTTTCAACTGAAAATTAGGGAAGCCTTTGGATCGTTTCTGATTATGGGGTTTACTAATAGATTTCATTGGAAGTAGGCCCCGTCCTTATGTTTGTTGTTGCGTTGGAACTTTGAAGCAAAGTATCCCATTCTTCTCATTTACAGATTAATTTAATGGCACGAACCAATTCGATTATGTGATAATAGAATTATTGTTATTCTTCGAAGACTTAGGTTCGAACACTATAGATGTTAGGGGTAGGAAGGTTTAATGTCAAAAGGTTAAGAGTTATCTTTGAATAGATATTATCTTGTACTTATCCTATATTAAAACTATATATTGATTTAACGAAGCACATTTAGCGATTTTCTTGATAAAATAGAGTGTTATCTTTTTCAAAAGTTTTAAATGACAAATTTTAAATACGTATAACTATGTCTGCAAGATACATGTGTATCGTTAATAACTAAAAAAATTATGAGCGAATATTATTTTGTAATCATTATAAATTATTAAAAAAGATAGATTTAAGGGTAAATTACATATTTAGTATATAAATTATCATTTTTTTAAAATTATATATGAATTTTAGTTTTTGTTTCATTTTAGTACCAATGTTCAAAATTTAACGTTAATTTTTTTTAAAAATTAAAATTTTAGGCACTAAAACATAAAATTGATAGTTTAGGTATTAAATGAGGTGAGTTTTAAAGGTAGGGTGCTAAAATGAAACAAAAAACTAAACGTTAGATATGATTTTAAAAAAAATTAAAAGTTTAGGTACTAAAATAGACCAAAATTGATAGTTTATGTACTAAATACAATAATTTACCCTATATTTAATTCAATTCTATTAAGTGGTCTTAGTAAAAGAAAAAGGAAATATTGCTTTTCTTAAAAATTTAAATTCAAATAGTTGCATCTACAAAGTGTGTTATCAATTAAATAAGAAAAAAATTGATATTGTCTCGTAATCACAACAGATTATTAAAAAAATAATACTCAATTAATTAATTTTATGATTAAACTAAATAAGCAAAAAAAAATTAATTTTAAATACTTGGAGGAGTCATAATGCAATTTACAGTCGTACTAATATATAATTGCATAAATTATTGAGGGGCTAAACTTTAAGTTGGGGGCGGGGAGGCCGGTTTGGGCCCTGCACAAACTGTGTCTTTTAAAATCTTTCTTTTTTCCCGATTAATTGAGGGTAAATACAAGATAATATATATTTAAAGATAACACGTAATCATTTGATATTGAACACGCTCACACCTTTGATATTCATAGTGCTCGGATTTGAGACCTCAAAAATTAACAATAATTCTTTTAATATTGACGTGACTCGATTCGTGCATCATTCTTTAATCTTGTTTGGTCAATTTTGCATAAAAAAAAAGACGTATGTATTTCATCAAAAAGGAAAGGAAAAGACAAGAAGAAAGTATCCAATACTTTGAGTAAATGGGAATACTTTGGTTTGATTTGTTTGTAATGTGAACTCATTCCATGTACTATTAACCCTCACTTTATAATTATTTAAAAGTTTAATTAAAAAGTAAATGTTCATACTATATCTTTTTAGATGCAAGATTTAAAAGTTCAATTTTGATACAGGATAGATGCAAGATTTTATATTATAAAGTGAATTTATAAAATTTTAAGGGAATACAAACTTATATAATTTTGGGGGACGAAAACAGATTTTCAATAAAAAAATACAAAGAAAATATTTAAAATATATAAAAATTTGAAATTTTTAGGTGGACGATTGCCCTAATTCTTCCCTTCTGTCCATTCTTACTTTGGCATAGATGAGTTTCTGTAATTGAAGTGTTTTAGGACAAAATTTTAGACTTCAAATTATAATTTTGCAAAAAATAAAAATAAAGAGGCATATATCAAAGTTGATGTATCAATAGAAAAAAGGATGAGTTCTTAAAACAAAGTGTTTGAGATTTTAGATTATTTACTTTCTTAAAATGAAATTAATTGTTAAATTTTTCTTTCGTCTTTTATTTATTTCCATAAAAATCAAAAGAAAGAAAGGAAAATAATAAATAAATGTCATGTGTTACATATTCTTGAAAAAAAATAAGTAACAGACAAAGCAGTTGGTCTAGTAGGATGAGACACTAGATCCCTTAAGTAATGTCAGAGATTCGAATCCTAGTCATTCCGAATAGAGTAAACTGTGTTGGGAAGGTTGTCATTGCCTATGTAGTATTCGATTTGATTAGTCGATCAATAAATCGAAAATCAATGGTTGTAAAAAGGATTAAGAAATAACTTGAAAACAAGAACTAATGAAAAATCATACACTTTGATAAAAAATTTGGACATCCAAAATAAAAAATAAATAATTTTGAGACTAAAATTTTTAGAGCTGAGATTTTAATTTCACTTTTAAATAAAATGAGTTTCACAATCAAAATGTTTGGATAGTTTCTTGAGATTTAGGGTTTTAATTTCTCAAAAAAAAAAAAAGATGAATAGATCAAGATTGGTGATCTGGAAAATAGACGAGTTCATATAAAATTAAAGCGTTTAAGACTTGAGAGTATTTAAAAAACGAAACAAATTATAAAAAAAATTTCTTTTATTTTTCTGTTTGTTCCCTAAAAAAATTGAAGAAAAAAGTAAAAATGATTAAAAAAACCATTTGTCAGATCTTTATTGCGTAGTTTCTTTGACAGGAAATGAAAACGTAATAAAAATATTTATTTTAATAAAAATACTAAATTTTAAAAACGAAAATAATTTAATTATTTATTTTTCGTTAATTAAAATATCACCCTTGGATTTACGTGCACCCAATTTAAGTCGTGGATTTGCGTGCTCCTCTCTTCCTCCTTTTTTGTTTTATGTATTTTTTCCCCCAACACCAGATTTTGCCTATCAAAGATGTAACCCAGAAAGGAAATGGACTTTTTTTTCTTCTAATTTAATCCTTGAATATTGTTTTTTGAATATTAAGTCCCTAAATATGGAAACTTTGCCATTTTCATGCCTTTTGATGACGCCGTGTGGAGTAAAATATCCTTTCGTGTAAGCGTACATTAAAATTAGGAATGATCTGATTTGAGATGAGTTTTAATTTGATTGATTATAAGATTGTTTTTTAAAAAGGTTTTGGGTATAGTAGCTTAGATATTATAAAGTCGGGATAGATCAAGTTTATGTTAAACAAATCTTTGACCCGACTTGTGATACTAATATAATTAAAATAGACTAAAGTGTAGATGAGGTCAGAGCAGGGAAAGATGAACTTTCGTTTAAAGATTAACTAATGGAGTAGTGATTGACATGGGTCAGATTAGGTCGGATTTTTAGTCATCGACCCAACTCGAAAACAATAATCTCCACCCGAGATCCGACTCGACCCGTATGAAATAAGATTTCACACGACCCGACTCGACCCGAAATAGTAAAAAATATTATTTTTATTCAATAAAAACAATGAATTAATTGAAAAAAATAATATATAGGGGGTATTATTGTAATTATTCTTAAATATATAAGGTAAAATTATATTTTTTTAGGTCGGATCGGGTCAGGTATTTTCACCCTAAACCCGAACCTGACCTAACCCAAATATCACATTTCAAAAACCCGACCTGAACCCGAAATTTTTTAAGAACCCGACCCGATCGGGTTGAGTCGGAACACGACGGATTCAGATCTCATGCTCATCCCTACGGAGGAGGCATTGATAACCTACATTAAGGGGTTAATTATAATCTTTGATTCCACTTAACCAAATGTGTTAGTGTTTATTTCAATGATTGCATAAAATAATTTAATGAATTTTCGATTTTAATATCATTTTTATATCTTAGCAATCATAGTGTTGGAATGCCCTATCTTGCAAGAAATCTTGACAAATAAATCTCAAATGATCACACCCATACACATAGACCGTCCTAAGTTAATGACTGGTCTCCATCCTTTTACATATGTGTGCCTTGTGTCTCAAGCTTCATCATCATCATCATACAAAACACTAATTGAGTGTACACTAGGCTACCAATTTGGAACACCTATTCACTTCCATTTTTCAATTTCATATGACATCTATGTATTACCGTCTCTTAATTAATGATACATTCAAAACTATTTTTAAGAATAAACATACATGCTAATAATAAAAAGAATTTATCTAATAATCATAAATAAATTTCAAAATAAATACATTATATAAAATAAATAATTATCATAAAAAATTAAATTTAAGAATGTATATTTACTTTTTTTATTAAACTAAATTGATTATAAAGTTGTATCTATTCTAAACACTCTCAATCATCTGAAGATAAACGCTCAATTACCCTGTTACAACTACTGGTGCTTAAACTTATGACCTCTATAAGAACAACAACGATTCTTTTAACCACTGAAGTAAATTGGATCGTGCCAAAATATACATTTACTTATTTACCTGTTATAGAATAAGTATGAATCGTCATTGTTGCTAAATCCATTTCTTTGGTGTTGAAGTCAATTTTAGTGGCAAATTATCATTAGAAATTGAATTATAAGTAATGGAACCGTTGTGGGTATACTGTAAAATTAGAAATAATTACATTAATTTGACTAGCGGGATAGTGGGCGCACTTATTAGGTAAAATTCCGACGTACTAAAAAAAATCATCAAAATTTCAACGATAAGCTAAGACACTTGTATTGCATAAGATATTGCAAGGCATGACTTAGTGCATTAATTGGACCGCTTTTGTCTGATGTTTATAATTAGTCTCTTCCAAATGTTAGTATTAGACTTCCCTAAATATCCTCAATATTTTCTTGATTTTATATTTTAATTTTATTTAAATCAAGTATAGTTAAAGTTAATAGGATTATTGACATGATAATTTCTATTTTTCAATGATAATGTGTCATTATCTTATGATACGAAACGAAATTAAAACTAAACATTAGATATATTTTTAAAAAAAAAGTTAATTGAATAATTAAAACAAAAACAAAAATGATTAAAGGGGTAGTTTATCCTATTTCTTTTAGAAAAAAAAAGGCCATACTGTTGGGGCCATGTAAGTGAAAATGACATTACGTATAAGATGAAAAAGGACAATTGAATTATGGGAACTCATAACTTTTGCCATCTTCTTCAAAGTTAGGAAGGGTGGGTGTAATTTATTAGATAATCAAATGTGACACTTGGCTGCTTTAATTTAGTTTTTTGGACGTTGAACGTTCAGGTTCATTCTTTAACATAGTTTTTTGTAGCCGCATTTATGCTTTTTTAGTAAACTATGTATTTGTATTTAAATTATCAGTTTAACCTGTTTTAGTACTCAAATTTTTAAATCATATAAATGTTTAGTTTTGTTTCATTTTAGTACCGCACCATTTAAAAATTAACGTTTAGTAATAAATCAATTTTGATATGTTTTAGTACCTAAACTTTCAATTTTCTCCCAAACTTAACGTTATTTTGAATGGGTATTGAAATGAAACAAAAACTAACTTTAAGTATGATTTTAAAAAAATTAAAAATTTGATACTAAAATAAATAATTTAGATACCTAACACATAATTCAGAGATCAATGATGTAGCAAATGATGGTTTTTCATGACATGTTTATATAGAAACAAGGCGAGATCGTTTGACAACTTGATCATTGTCGAGTAAAATTTTTATTTTTTTGGATAAATTATAAATCGATTGGTTCTATTACTTAATTTTTATTTTTGTCATTTATTTATTAATTTTTTAATTATATAATATATATATTTTTAATTTTATTTTGATCATCAATCATTAAAAAATTAACATTAATGTTAACGTGTCACTATAAAATAATCACATCAATATTAAAAGACAATAAAAAATTTATACATTTACTTTCAACTGCATATTCAAATTCAATGAAAATTTATCTATTGATACAAGATGAGTGTATGTTCTATAACATATTTAATATAATTTTCAATGAGATCTCAAGGTGATTAATCACAATGTAACTTAACACGCGACTTTAATAATATAAGATGATTATATATATAATAATATATACTTACAATCATTTTAGTCATTGATAATGTATATACACCTTATAAACATAGTCATTTAAATTAAAATTTTCTAGAAATAACAATACTACTTTTTATCATTGGAATCCTTAATAAATTCAAAAAAATATCAGTAGTATATTTTATAGAGAAAATAATACTTGCCTTTAATATATTCACTATTGTTATCAGGTGTACCGATCCTTTTATTTCAAGGGTTTGACCAACCTAATACGTTGACTTCTCATGGGCCTTATCAGATTTTGGCCCAAATCCTACTTTCCATTGGATCTAAAACAAATGTCCTCGCATATATGTTCAACCTAATTGTAGATGCTCAATTTGTCCGGGTGTTATTCGTGTTTAATCGGGTTTTATTATTATGTTTTTATTGCAATTTCGGTATTAGCATAAGTTTGGTATTTGTAGGTATTAATATATATATATATATATATAATATATATATATATATATGCAAAAATAAAAATTAAAACAATGCACTAAAATTTTATTGTTGTGACAGGCCAATATTAACCCCAAATAAGACAAACCAAATTGGCCCAAGCCAAAGCTACAAGCCCGGGACTCGATAGCCCAGTGTTACAAGCCCGTTTTCAGAGACCCTAAACCCGTTAGGGTTTCCTTATCCCAGTTCCAACGCCGCATTGTGGGAACCGTAGGATCTGGTGGTCTTCATCCGACGGAAATAAATTTCATTTTCAATTAAAATACACATTATTATTAGAAGCCAACTAACATGATAAAGTATCAAATTTTCTTACTGGAAAATTTTAAGCAACCATAATACCTTCTTCCAGGGTTTAAATCACTCCATGAGTTTCTCTAGGAGCCAATCTATTGCAAAAACATTTTTTTTCGGTTCTCCATCGTACACAAAATCTCGAGAACAACTAAGATTCTTAGAGAATCGACATGTCCATTAAAGAGTTTCTTATCCTACATACATTCAAATATATGTTTCAAAGGGAAAATGTCAACAATGTTTCTAACTAGAAACCCAAATAAAAACCAAAAAATTACTCTCAGGACCCTATCCAAATGAATTCAACTCGAACTAATATACAATAATGTTCAAAGGTTATGAACAAGTCATTGAAAAATTAACCCATTCAAAACTCATTCGAAAATCAACCCCAAAGATTATAAAAACTAATTTAAAAACCCATTCCAAAATAACGAAATAGGCATTATTCCGTTCAACAAAATAAACTCACCTTCGAAATCATTGATGTAGTGAGAATAATATTTGTTTTTGAAAATTCGTTTCTAGAAACCCATAAACCCTAACAAAAACAAACTTACACAATTCGAAATATATTACAACAAATACAATCGAATAAAGTTGTAGGCTTTAAACCCTAAACCCATCTTAAACCCACACATCTAACAAAGAATTTGAAAAAAACCCACAAACCATTTCGATGAAATAAAATAATCAAACGGTTTAAAAAATAAAATCACCATCCCTATCACTCAACCGCGTAATCGATTCGAGATGAAATGCTGTGTGCTTTTGATGGAGATAGAATCAAAGGAGAAACGATTCGTTAAATTAGGGATATAAACCCTAATATTTGGGGAATAATCGGGGTAAAAGGGAAACTAAGGCTGAGGAAAAATCGAGGTAAAAGAGTTGAGGAAAAAACTAGTTTTATGAATAGAAACATATGTTTTGTTTTTTAAATGAAATTCGGACAAAAGAATAAATGTTAAATACAATTTGTTTCTAAGTTACTCGAGCAAACGGCTTAGTCTTGTGGCAAAACACGAAGCAATGCACCCTAGAGACCCAGGTTCAAATCCCCCTTCATGCATGCATTTCACCATTTTAACTTTGCACCAATCAGATATTGACATTTTGTCACTCTCTGATTGGTTCGATTAATAATATAAATAATAATTGTTAAAAATGTTGTGGTTGTGCCATGTCAGCAATCTGGAAGACATGGATGTCCATGTCAATTTTCTCCTCCACACGTGTGTGCTACGTCAGCATCTAGCGTTGAGCGTCAGTTGACTGATGGTTTACATCCAGTGTGGGTGATTTTTGACCCAAAAATAAACGTTCGGTACCCAAAAGTTCCAAAAAAAAAAAAAACAATACTGGTAAATTTGACACTACTATCAAACGTTAGGGTTATTTTGTTGCATTATGCCTTAATTATGATTCGGTACACCATTTATGCATCAATTTCATTTTTCTATTTATTTGGAAAATTTTCGTTCGAGTCCTAAATTTATTTTACTTCGATATCGATCCCTATTTTACTTTCATTATCAAGTCCTAAATATTTATTTTTACTTCGATATCGATCCCTATTTTACTTTCATTATTCAATTTAGTCACTACCCATCGTTTATTTAGCGTCTTAACCCTTTTGTATTTATACTTCTTTTTAGCATTCACGGGTCTTCCCTTTAATTTATTATTTATATTCTTGCAATTTTTTGTACAGTTTAACATGCATTTAATTTAGGTTGATTCGTGTGTAAACCATTAGCATTATCCGTTTTTTTTTGTCAATTAATGTTTCATGCTAGCAATTTAGTAACCCCATGATTTTGTTTACCTCTTTTAATTATTGTTCCCTTGATTTAGGCTTCGGTTCATTTGACTTTCTACTGTAATCTATTTGTTCTGATATACTTTTTGTTTTAACCTTCCCTGTTTGTTTATTCATACTATAGTTTACATATGTATGTGTGCATATATTAGGCCATAAATATAGCTTATAATTTCAATTAGTTAGACATATACAATTAACGTGTTTATATTATTCTATTTATGAGCATGTATACTATAATCTGCATTTATTATTTTCCATACGTAATATCAAGCTAAAAGGTGCATATGTATTTTGAATGGAAGCCAGGCATGAATGTGTCATGTAGTCCTTTATTACGTAATTTAATGTGTGTGTATATATATATATATATATGTTTTTACTTGTATATAGATTTACTCACATGATTTTGTTCTATTTATATGCTTAAAGTTAAGGTGCGAATTATTTTTATACAATGTATTATTTCATATATATGTATAGATATATTTAAATTAACCATATATATTTAAATAGCATAATATATTATTTTATTTATGAATATATATATATATTATTTATTTTTTTTTATTGAATTTATATATGTAAATATGTAATTGGGTGCATATACGTTTAGGATTTAGTTTTGATTAACTTGTATGATATCATCATAAGCATTCCTTGACTCGAATAAAATAATTGTATTGAGGGATAAGAAAGTCACTTTCGGTAGCTTTAAAATAAAAGGGTATCCTATCAATCGAAATAAATAAAATTGATTTCATTTAAAACTTGAGACTAAGAAAATGATTATGTTCTTTAAATAATTGAACATCCTTCTTCTTTCTAAAATGAATGATAATTTTCAAATTTAATTTGGTTTTACTTTATTTTATCATTATTCATACATTTTGAAATTTAAATTAATAATGAATTTTAGAATAGACTAGCAATATTTCCTTATTTCGATTGGAGTAAGAATTGGCTGCTTTAAGGCATGAGATGTTGTTTCTTTTCGATAGGAAATAATTAAATATTGTTGTTCTCCGTCCTAAAATTCAAAGAATTTTATTTAAAGAGATCTTAAATTAAATTAAATAGAAATGACCATCCAGCTCAGTTGGTAGAGCACAAGGTTCTTAACCTTGAGGTCGTGGGATCGAGTCCCACGGAGGGCATTTCATAATTCGGAGGTCTCTTACGGAAGCTGCTCTCAACTTGGTGTTGGGGGTAGCCTACTATCTATCTTACCTCCCCCTTACCCCATACATATGGGAAAAAGGGACATCTATTTAAATTAAATTAAATTTGAACTTGTAAATTTTATTGTAAAGACAACTAATTAATTAACTAGGTACCGATTTAGGGTGATGTGAGGGTGCTAGCCCTTCCCCATGCGTAATCGACTTCCGAACTTAAATTTTTGGAACGTATACCTAAAAACGTTGTTTTAATAAAATAAAAAATATTTTTTTTATTAAAATGACAACCTTTTTTATTTTTCTCTTGTATATTTTTTTATACAAACAAAAATTATAAATATATATTAAGTTCTCTCCCCCTCTTTTTATATACAGAACTAGGATCCATTTATATTCAATGCAAAATTAAGAGATTTACACTTTTTTAGGACCGTTAGATGAAAATAAATCAAAAGTTGAGATTAATTTATTATTTTTTTACAGTGAATACATTCTCATTTTCTGCTGTTAATCTCACACTTTGATTTCTCTCGTTTAACGAATTAAAAAAAAAGCGTAAAACTCTTAATTTTACACTAATAGTAAGTGAATATTAATATATATCATCGTTGTAAAGAGTTATTCCAATTGTAATTGTCGCGAAAGGCTTCTAGTCGGTTGATATAATTTTCCTGATTTTCAGCAACTCTCCCTTTTGTCTTTTCTAGTAAAAGCTTAGTTTGGGATTCTTATATGCCAAATCTGAGGCTTGGGGTCATCAATCAACTAATATCAATCTCTCTCTTTTTTTTATTTGTTTATATGCATATGTTGATTATCATTCGATATATAGACGGTCGAGTTTTTTTTAATTTCATAAATAAAATTAAGAAAATTTAAATTTTTATATTCTCTAATATTAATTAAAGACACGAGACAGTCTCTAGTTTCATCCTTTAATTCATTAAATAATTATTATATAGACTCGTTAAATTTAAATTTTATGGATTGCCCAATTAAGAACATGAAATAAAGTTGGTCTTTTGGTTTTTGATGACATTGTATGATTTCTAGTATTGATTTTCGTTACCGTTGGGTGACAATAATTGTAGTTACAAAAATGAAAGAGTTTGGAATGCAATTAATAATAACAAAAAGGTTTGGTGATTGCATAAGCTCCATGCTTAAACCAGTAATGCTTTCCCTACATGTCTTCTTCCTAATAATGGGTTTGAAACACTTGAGTCCAACATCCGAATATGAAAATATAACCTTCAAAGATCCGCTAAATACATTTAAAAAATCTTTAGAAAAATCCAACCACACCAGTTTCCAACATTCACACCCAAGTCCAAACAATATAGAGATTAATAGATTAAGTTCGGCCGTTCTGAAAATTTTGATGCAGGTAGAAGTACATTTGTTACACTTCTTCATCAGAAAATGCTGACAACTTGGAACCAATAAAACAAGAGCTAACACAATTTAGTGACTTAAGACAAGTATACAAGGCAAAAACAAAGGTGAGAAGTGACCACTTCACCTACCGAAACAGCTAGTAACTGTAGAGGTAAGAGCCGATGTGAGAAATTTCAACCCAGCAGATCCACCAGGGAAGTAAGAAATAGCATAGTATGCAAGCACAAGAACCTACGAGTTTCACGGAAACAGCAAGAGAAAATTGATGTCAAAACCGGATGATAATGCGGGCACTTATCTCAGCTCATAATTCAATAAACCTTACAAGTTTAACATAAAATAACCGAACAAAAATGACAGGTGTAGTATACCTGTAACACAGAAAAGAGAACAGAAAGGATGTAGCTGTGAAGCACCATGGAAACATAGATGGTACCCACCATACTCCCAATGAAAACCAGAGTAAAAGGAAGCCTCTGCATCAATGGTGTGAAAGAAAAGAAGAACATATTAGATGCACAAAATCAAACTAGATGATTGTTAACTTCTCTAGCAATCAGATTGCTAACAAAAACAAGGGGGTAAAATCAAAGTATAGCATAAATACCTCTTTTGATGACATGTGGGCTAACTGATTCTTTGGGCCTCTAAGAGCAAAGAAGGATCCGATGATAAAGCCACATCCAAGAGTAAAGCAGATAGCAAATTTTTGTGGCATGATCACCATGACTGGAAGAAACATGGTAAAAGCGATGAAAACGAAAAAGATCCCACTCGCCAGAAATAAACCAAAATAGACGAGTGCTTTTCCTGAAGGAACACTCGTGGCAGATTGGAAGTTCCCCGGAATATCTCTCACCCCCTTTGAAACACTGGATCACCAAGAACCAAACCAAATATGAATTAACAGGTTAAAAACATAATCTTAGGACTTGTACATATCCATTTTTATTGAACTTTTAATGGGAGAAAAACAACTTTGCATGAGTTTTTGTTCAAAGATCCAATGAAACTGCTCTTCCACAGTTCCACCACTAAAGGGCTTAGGGTATTTCAATACGTATTAGTGGTATAATTAGGTAGTTAAAAGAGAGAGGAAGACGAGAACCAAGTATAGCCAATCGGAAGTACAAGAAGAGCCGATTTTACTAAACCCTGATTTAGCTAGGAATCTCCAACCAAGATCAAAATACCAAATTATTTCTTCTCAACCGATGTGATCTTAAGCCCTCCCCTACCCATCTTCAATACTTCTATCTAAATCAAATAAATTTTTTAACAGAGCATCTCAGATACATTTGTGTATTATATAATACAAATTCATTTACACACATCTATCATGCAAAGAGGTGACTATTACAAAATCAAAAGTCTAGCAGACCCAGATTTTGAATGACATTCACATTCTAAATCCTTTAATTGACAGTGAATCAACAAAAAACCATAATTCTACAATCAATTTTATTAAAATTCAACAATAGCAATGCCGGTTTTATTACTAAAATCAACGTACTTGAAAATCCGAAAATCTTAAATCCCTAATTCCCATAAAATCAAATACCCAACACCTATCAAGCCAAATCGAACCAACTGGAAAATCCCATAAACAAAATGTTCAATCAAATCTCATACTCAACCGTAAAAACACGTTAAAAATCGAAACTTCATTCAAATTTCCAAGATCAAGAAGAGTGGGGTGACGGCTTACACATCGAAAGTACCAGTGACGGTATCATTGGCAGACCTCATAGCAGACTCGAGATCGAACCGAAACGCAGTTCCCTCTTCTGATTCTCTTGAAGCTGCATATGAATTCCAATCTGCTAAAAGCGAAGATCCTTCTTTTCCCTGATCCTCACCCACACTACTGCCCCCTGAGAACCAAGCTTGCATCTTTCTTCTCTTTTTTTTATATGAAAATTTGCTTTCTTCGAAGAAAAAAAAGCTCTAAAGATTCACCCCTTTTTCTTGGGGTTTTTGTTTATGGATTATTTAAGGCTTAACCACCAGGGCGTGGTGAAGTTGCTGTATGAGAATAACTGCCCCCGTGGGAGCTTCGCTTAGGAATGAAGAAAATATGTTTTTGGTGTTTCTTAGTTATAGTTTGACAAGGCAACGGTGACGTTTTGGAAAAGTCTGTTGTGTTTTTGTTTTTTTAATTTATTTATGATAAATTTCCCGAAATATTTGTTGTAAATTATCCGAATTTTAGAAAATAAAATTATGACATATAGAATGTTGAGAAAAAGATTTTATATAGTATCATCGCTACAATGTTTTATTGGAAATATATGAACCATTCGACGACTTAAAAAAGATTAATGGAGTACTTAGCCATTTTTTAAGATGCATGTATGCTCGTAAAATGATAAGATTATATTCGAATCATATCATTTTAAAGATATTATGTAATCTCGATATCTTTTAAAAATCGTCAAATATTATGGATGTCTTTTGTGATAAGATTATATTTGAATCATATCATTTTAAAAATATAATGTAATCTCGATATCTTCTAAAAATCATCAAATATTATGGATGTCTTTTGTGATAAGATTATATTTGAATCATATCATTTTAAAGATATAATATAATCTCGATATATTCTAAAAATCGTCAAATATTATGGATGTCTTTTGTGATAAGATTATATTTAAATCATATCATTTTAAAGATATTATGTAATCTCGATATCTTCTAAAAATCGTCAAATATTATGGATGTTTTGTGACGTATTGTAGTTAGAGACAAATATATATAATTCTGTAGGAGAGTAGTTGTACATCTCTTATTTTGAAAAAGTATTAAATTTGTTTAATTTATTAATAAAAATTAAGAAAACGTGTATATCCAAATTTTTTAGAATAATGTATTAAAATTTTAGATACCTATTCTTTAGTTTTTAGATCTATCAATAATCGTAACTTTTTTAATTTATTGACAATGCAAATAACATGTAAATGAATTCAAAAGTTTTAAGAAAAACAACGTTTTGTTTTATCATTATATCATTTAATAAGTTTATTAAATTAATTTTGTAAATAAAATATTAAATTAATCTTTAAATCTACATTTTTATACGTTATAATAACAAAATTATTGTTTAAGATGAGAATTGATCCACTGATTTATTTAATTATTAAAAATATAAAATTATGTTTGTATTAATGTTTTCAATGAAGAAATTAAAATAATAATTAATAAAAAAAATAAATTAGATCCGATAAAATGAAATGAATAGTTCAACCTTTTTTTCCAGGGAATGCATAGCTTTGTTATAGCTTCTCCCACCCATTAACTGTCAAAACTAAAGCTCTAAAGCTCTCCTATTTCCTCCCTAAAATTGTTTCGCTCTTTCTCTAAAACTCTCTCTCTCTCTCTCTCTTCACGAGAAAAAAAAATTCTATCCCAATTCTCAAGCATTCATGTCGGTATGTAATATATATATTGAAGAGCTTAATTTGTGTTGTTTGATTTGATTTCTTTCATTTTAGATGGATTTAATCTTTGGTTTGTTTTGATTCATATCTTTGCTGGGTTCTTGATTCATGATTTTTTGTTTGTTTGTTTGTATTTTCCCTTGAAAAAAGGATCAATCTTCGATCAAGTTTTATTTGTCTGGGGATTCCTTTTGAACCTTTTTTTTAACTTGTAGATATAATTCCAGGTAATTATATTCGATTGCAAAGTTGAAAAAGGGAAGAAAATAGATTTATATCGAATGAAAATGGGATGCATTAAGCTAATGAGTGATTTGTTTTTTTGCCTGTTTTTAGGATCATTGTAAGGTTCCTGATAACACATTTAGAGTCGGGTCGCTCATTTGGAAATTTAGATTTGTATTTCATTTGATGTGTAGTATGTAACAGTGAAATGCATACATTGTTGATGAATAGTTATGATTCAATATATACTTAAAAAACTACGAATACATGAATTTATCAAAACTGAAATTATATTAGAAATTCCAATTTCACTACTAAACATGCATCTAACAAATCCCTTATTACATTTTTTAAGTATTTTATTACTCAATTCATACTATTAGTAAAATCTAAATTCTGGAATATAGGTTCTTAAATGAAAGCTTGAAATCAGCTTTTGTTTGGAGTTTTAGTGTAAATTGGAAACTATGGCAATTTTTATTTTTATTTTCTTTTAAAAATAAAAGCTGTTTTTGATTTTTCAGGACTTGATATCATTTTGAGTGTTAGTTTTGTCACTTCAATTTTGACAATTTGGCAGGTTCCTTTATCATCTTTGTTTGATTATAAGATGAGCTTTTCATTGTATCTTCCAAAAATGTGATGATTTCAAGTTTCCTGGTTTGTTTTGTACTTCTTATTAATGCCATATGCTTTTATGCGGTCTTCTTTCATCTCCTTTAATGGTCATTATGAATAGTTGCAGTCGAGTATGTCTCATTTTGAAGGATTCTGGTTTAACTTATGTTTCTCAAATTCAGATATGGATGTAGGAGACAAATATGTTCATAATGCAAAAATAAGTGCCCAAACTATATCTAAAGTTAACTTTAGGTGTCTAAAATTTTTTTCGTCGCCTAATGTTTTTAACCTTACACTTTTAGGTGCCTGCAGTCAAATTAGGCCGTTAAGCGACACGTGTCAGTCTTATAAAAATTTTAAAATTTTATTTGTCTGACACATGTCACTTAACGGGTGAATTTAATGATGGTAACGTTCCAGACACTTAAAAGTGTAACGTTGGAAATGTTAGACACATATTTTCAACGAAAAATTCTTCATACAACTAAAATTAACTTTAGGTATAGTTTGGCAATCATTTTTACATTAAGCCTATATTTGAAGGGTCCTTCGAGTGTCATATCCCCCCATACAGCCATACCATGTATGACTATGATTGTTTTATTTGACATATTCTATCAAAAGAAATAGTGATGAAGGTGAACTTTTGTGGTCCTGGACCAGTTTTCTTTTGGTATGCTTTTTGTAAGTGACTAATAACAAGCTTTTAGAACTTTATTTTTTCCTCGAGTTTGTGTGTCTTACCTGTGTCTGAGATCCGACTAACATAGATTTGAACTGCATTGTCTATTTAGGCCCATTGATTTAACCAGCTCAGCTGAATTCACTTTGTTTGTTCTCAATGTTGTAAAGCATGTTGATTAATTTTTCAGTTGTTAAAATGGAAGGAAATTTGTTTTAAGCTGAAGCTGAAGTTATGCAAATGCGTTTATAATGGCGTTTAGTGGTTCAGATGATGTTCATATCCTAATAGTAAACATTGAAGTGGTCTATATAATCTAATTCCTTCTACCAGATTTTCGAGTTTAAGAACCATTTTGGGTGTAGGATTTCTTCTTTGTTGAATGTGGAAAAATTGTTTTGTCCGAGCTGGGAATCAATCTGTATGCTTATTTGGAGAACTTGTTGGACTAGCAACAATTGACCAACTAGATATGATGTATGATTGAGTATGTTGTATCCATTGGCTGCTTGGGGAACCTTAGATACATTCCAATTTTTTGTTTTGTTATGAGGATATTAATGAGAGAGCTTTTTACTTCTCTTTTTGCCTAGGACGAAAACAAGGGTCGGCCATTGCCGAAATTCGGTGAATGGGATGTCAACGATCCAGCATCAGCCGAGGGGTTTACCGTGATCTTCAACAAGGCAAGAGACGAGAAGAAAACTGGCGGAAAAACAGAGCCAGCAGCAAACGCGGATGCTAATAGTAAGCCAGGGGCAGATCCTGGAAAACCACAGCAAGTAAATAATCCCTAACATGACTTCATCCAAATGCATATACTAGGCATTGGTGAAAATCTATTCCTGCCTGATGATAAATGCTTATTTGCTTGATTGTTGCACCATTGCCATCTTCGTATGATTGTTATAAACCATAGGTGTTCTCGGTTTCTATCATGACGTGCACCCGTCTTTTTGTTCAGAAAAAGAGTCTCTGCTGCGTGTTGTGAACCGTAGCTGTTCTCGACTTCTATCACGATGTGCCCTCCTTCATTTCAGAAAAAAAAAATGGCCTTGCTGCCTGCAAGCAGCACTGGTGGAATCTTGATGAAGTCCAGCATGTACGCGAGCTTCTCCTAGTATATCATGTCATATTGATCATCGGAGTGATTTGACTTCGAACGATTCTATAATCATGCAATTCTATTCTTTCTTTCTTTCTTTCTTTCTTTCTTTAATTGACATCCATTCATTAGCGAAAGTATTACATAAATAAAACAATCAATGTAGTGAGCACTCTTCCTAATCCTTGCATATTAGTCACGCTATCGTAATTCATGCTCAAATATGACATCATTGATATTTACCAACTTAGGATTATGCATTTGAGAGTCGTGCAAAAATTCAGCTCAATCATATTTCAATTTCTACTTCAATTGCATAAGCATGGCCTATTAAGGACTAAATTATAAATTTTTAAATAATTTCTATACTAATATGTAATACCCCAAATTTTATCTAGTGGCTAAAATGTAAGTTTTGAAAGTTTGGTAGTTAAAGTATAAACTTTGAAAAGTCTAGGGACCAAAATTGAATTTTTAAAAGTTATATTTTAGCCTGTAAATAATAGTGTGGATTAAAACAAAGATTTTCTTGAGAATCAGATTTTCTATACGAGATTTATGTTAAAAGCTATTAAGCGGTAAAGTTCGGTATTGAAATCGGATATTCGGATCGAACAAGAATTTTACGAAAATTTGAAAGATGTTAGAAAATGGTAGGAAATATTATTTTCATATTTTATATCAAATAAATTTGGCTCAGACAATGTAATTTTTCATATTTGACTGAATAGTGGAATTTTAGTGACTAAAATGCAATTTTCAAATATTGCAAGGCCAAATTGGAAATTAAAAACCAAGTTAATTCATCTTTGACCAATGAATATTTAAATGGAAGATAATACAATGCCATTTGGTAATTTTTCAAGATTCATTAATGGTATTTTTGTAATTTCAAATTAATTGAATTTTAAATTCAATTAAATTAGATAAATGTCATGTGTATTATCTATTAAATACTAAAATAATCAAGATAATTAGCACATTTTCAACTCCCATCTTCTCCAAGGCCGAAACTTCAAGCTCTCCCAAGGTAAGATTTTGATTTTGATTTTTGAAGCTATATACTTGATTTTTGGATTTAGCTATTTGATAGAGAATTAATCTACATGAAATTCTCTATCATTTGACACTAAAATTTCATGGTGAAGATGATTGTGTGATGAGATTTGATGATTAGGGTTATGAAGAGTTTAGTGGTTTTAAAGAATTGTTGAAGGATTTTTATATTTTTTATATCAATGATTAATTCTAAAGCATGTACAATGATTAAAATTAATTGTACATGTGTATATAAGGTTTGGTCATGTTAGGGTTTGTAATAATGATGGTATTTTGATTCAATTTAATGTTGTGATGATTAAAAATGCATGAATTTAATCATAGGA
The DNA here is from genome assembly GCF_006381635.1 of Hibiscus syriacus. Taxonomy (NCBI): domain Eukaryota; kingdom Viridiplantae; phylum Streptophyta; class Magnoliopsida; order Malvales; family Malvaceae; genus Hibiscus; species Hibiscus syriacus. The sequence goes on from NW_024062907.1 coordinate 70,555, forward strand.
TGTTGAATTCATGCTTGAAATTGAACAAAAAGTACCATAGGTGACATGAAGAATTCAACCATAGGGAAGAAAGGGGGGGGGGGAATGTCAAAAAATTTCCTATGGATTAGAATGATATTAGAAGTATCTATATGATTTGGAGATTGATTTGGATCAATTTGGAGCTTAAAAGTGAAAAGGGGTTAGTTTACAAGTTTTTGGAATCATGAGACTTAAATGTATTGATATGCAATTTGAGGCACTTAATGTTGATTTTTAATAAGTACATGCTGTAAATTTTAGGTTGGAAGAAGAGTTACGCCCAAATCATAATTTAGTTAAATTGTGATGGTGGAATTCGAAATGTCCCAAAACCTTGGGGACTGCTTTGCAAGTTATTAAATGCATAGGTATATGGGTAAATTATTGAATGCTAGAAAAATTTTTAGTGTGCTGAATTTATAATTAAATATTGAGTTGGGGTAGAGTTACAAATTTACAAAGTTATGTGGTTAAGAATCGAAAGTTTAAGAAAGTTTGGGTTAAATTATAAATGTTTTGAATGTTGAGGTATTGATTTGGATTTATTAATGTACTGGAATTTTAGTAATTAATGTGCAATAATCATAATGGTAAAAGCCCATTATAAACTAAATAGAAATGTTAAGGTGAATTCTAAAAAGAATTAATTTGTGGCTTATTGGTGTAAATTACCAAAAGATGAAGGGTTAATGATGAAATTAAATGTTCATGGATTTGGATGAGTATTTTGAGAAATTAAAAATTATCATGGAGATATGATTTAGTTTGACATCGATTTAATCTCGATTTTTATTTTATAGATTTTCAAATGTTAACATCAACTTATATTAGTACGATACTAATATATAGTTCGAACACTTTGTGTTATTATTTGGTGTTGTCAGACCACGATAAATCTATCAATTTGAACGATTCGAAAGTAAAGAGAAAGGCATGTGATTAGGAATATTGCGTAAATAGTTTTATAGTGAGACAAAGGTGAGTGTAGTTTATTTATTTAATTTTTACGATCGATAACGACTTGCAATAAGTCAACATCATTCTATATTACAATATGATTATAAAAAGCTTAAATGTGGAATATTTCTATAATATTTTTCATCAAGTTTTATGATGATTTAAGGTATGAACTGCCCAAGTATGATATTCATGATGATAAATTTTAGACGATAACATTTATTATCTATTGAATAATAAATGATTTTATTATGATACATAAGCCCATTGTATGTTACGTTGAGAGTTGTAGGTACATTTGACATGCCATTAGTTGAGTACTTTTCAGTTATCAGTTTAGTTTTGGTACATTTGTGTACCAATATTCAGCACCGTTGGTGTTCAGGTTATGATTGCACTGAAGTGTGTCATATCTTAGTATCAGTTATGATTTTTGCACCGTGTTGTGCATAGAGCGCACCTACTCACATATCATATGTTCTCATAAATGTGCATTGGGCTATGAAAATGAATATGAAAGTTTTGAATGATTTCCAGTTGACAGAAAACATGACATGATTATTTTATCAGATATTGTTTATCAGAATTTTCATGAGTTCATGACTCAAAAGAAATTTCAGGTCTCACTGAAGAAATCGACTTGTATAAGTTGGTTTGTCAGTTTAATGTTTTAATTAAAATTATTTTATTTATGTTTGTGATATTTTTATGATTTATCTCACCTTAGATTAGTATTGTCTCACTAAGTTATACTTAGCGCATGATGACTTTCATACGTAGGTTATGATAGAGATAAGCACGAGCAGTAAGGAGCCTCCCAAGCATCTTTTTGAAAAGTAATACCTATCATTAGTATCAATAAGACATCTACGATGTTACTTTTGACTTTTAGTGGAATGTATAATTATGCCAGAAGTTCTATTTATCGTATTTATTTTAAGTAATATGTAATAGTAAACTAGAACTATTTTAGTTTATTTCACTTAGTTTAGTTTTATCAACGTTTATGCATGAAATAAATATTTATATTATTATGTTTTAAAATGATTCTTGTGAAAATTTATGAATCGGTAAAATCACCGATTGACAAATGAATTTATTTTTCCACGATAGCAATTAATTTATAAGTTAGGATGTTCATAAAATAGTTTTTAAAGTTAAAATAGAAGCCTTTTAATATGAAACAAATTTATAGGTAAAACTTTCAGTTTCAGTGAATGATTTATAAGTTGATGTGAAATCTTTGACTCCTATTTCGAGACATATACATGTTAAGGGTGTTAATTTTTTTAGTATCAGAACTGTAGGTTTAGCCGATTACTGGCCTGAACCGAGCTTATGTTATATCGGAAATATGTACATGGCACTAGGTTGTCGATGTTACTGATTTGGTATGGTTTGATGATTTTATTTGTGATGTTGCTCCTTACTAACGTGATGTTATGTGTTTGTGGTTATATGTCGAATGCGAAGGTCTCTAGAAGAGCTACCGAACAGGAGGTTCATGAGGGAACCGATAATGGAAGTAGTAATGAGGTTGAGCATGAACCTCAGCAGCATGGAGCACAGACACACCAGGAAATGCCAGCTCTAGATCATGGGACTTTCTTTCAAGCTCTTGAGGCTATATTGGAAAGATATCAGCCAGCCGCAACACCTCCCCTTCCTCTGTCTCCCCCTCTTGCTCCTCCATCTCCGAGAGTGCCAATTCCAAAAGAATTAAAGAGTCTGGTAGCTTCTAAATTTACAGGTGAAGCAAATGAAGGTCCAATTGTGACAGATATTGATGTAAGGCTATCCAAGCTTTTTCAATGATGAAGAAGATGGCAGCATTGTTGTTTCCCAATCTAGGAGAGACACCAAATGCCACACTCGAATATATAAGCAACTTGTACAAAATTATGAAAGAAATGGACTAATGAAATAAGAAATGAAAGAAAGAAAAGAAATGAAAAATGAAAGGGATATAGTTGTTATCAAAGGTAGGCTACGGAAGTGATGTAGAAAGATCCTTCAAATGTAAGTTGATTCAGCCTCCAATGGTGATGATGGACGTTGACCTTGATGAATGATGAAGGATGTTTCAATGGTGTTGAAATGGTAATGGAAATGGAGATGGTGTAGGCGTGAAGATGATGGTGATGGTGATGGTTAAGGATATTATCTTAAATAAGCCAAAGAAGAAGAAAAACTATTAGAAAGCTTATCCCCGTTCTCTATAAACTTAAGTGAGGGGTGGTTTTTTGGGACTTGAACCCTCTAGTTATAAGAACTAGGAACTCAAAGTATCAACGAAAGAGATTGACACCACAAACTTAGAAAGTTTGCTTAATCGATAAAGTTCTTAAATAACTTGCAAGAGAGAATTCTCACAAAGAGTTTAATATATTCAAAGGGTTGAGTTACAAATGAAATGCCAAAGCCTATTTATAGGCTTGCAAGGGGTTTAGCCGAATAACTAGGCGGTGTTTCGGAAATGCTATGTGACTTTACAAGGGTTTATATTCCTTTAATAAATAGGTAAGTGTTGGTTTATTTTTGCCGCCCATGCTTGTTCATATTGCCGCCCATTTTGATGTCTCCTCATGCTTGGCCGAGTATATATGCATCCCTTTACTTTGGCACCTAATTGATCCACAAGCATTGCACATGGGTGGGCTGGTCATGAGGCACTCACATGGGTTATAGGATGCTTGTTGTGTGGGAACATCCATGGAATGAAGATAGGCAACAATCTAGGCGTGACTTGGCATCCAACATGCATCTAGGTGTCATGGTCTTCAATGGGAAACAACTTGTCATGAAAGGTCACATTGTGTAAGGTAACCTTTCATCAATTGAGCTACTTCCCATGTATGAGCTGAGGTTGAGTTGGTCGTAGATAAATTACATGAAGATGAGTCATAAGACAACTCCTTGTGAAAAGGAACCTCTTGGAATGGCATCTATTCGCGAAAAGGTACGATTCCACAAAAATTGACCTAGACCATATTTAAAGTAATCTATGTGGTGGTGGTGATGGTGCAACTCTCCAGCTGAAATGAGATGTCTAGCTAGCTCAAAAGTCCATCTCAAGTCATCTATGAGCTCGGAGAGTAGCTGACAACTTTGTTCCAAATTGTTCTTGAGTAGTCCCGGAGTTGTCCTAATCATGTTTCTATAGCTCTTGTACTCCAATGCTAGCTTTAAGTTAGCACCCATCATGTGGCTGCCTGTACCTACAAAAGAAAACATAATATAAGCTAAGTAATATAAGTACTAAACATATAAATATTTCGTTCATAATAGTAACTTCATACATCACATGCTATTATCATCATAACTATAAATGTAATGTATGTAAAATCATTATCATAACTATTGTATAAAGAAAGAATAAGTTAGAGAAAATCCCCCTTGATTATTATGAAAGGTTAGAGATACAAGGATATTCGTGATGCTAATTTGGATCACATTATCCCCCTTCTTTAAAGCGATTCTCCTCAAATCAAAGGTTTCTCTCCAATGTCCCCCATCCAATAATTGCTTCTTTGTTAACAATGGGGATCTCTTCAATAGGCACTTGTTCGAGATATGTCCATAACATATTGTTTTGAATGGTTAGGTTCCTTGATAACCCAAAGTGATGTCCCATAACTTTCCAATTGATATGCTCATTGAATCTTCATGAGTCATGTCAATTGGTTCTTCTAAGATCATATCATTTGAATGAATAATTGCATCATTTGGTTTCTCAAAAACATCTTTTGGATTTTCAAGGTCACGTCTCCTAAACCTTCAATTTAACAAATGATGTCTCTTGGTATATCTTGTAAGTCAAGAAAAATTCTGCATTTTCAATGTTAGAATAATCATGTTAACCTTGCATCCTGTCAATAGACATTCTCGTATCAAGCACTTTGAAAAATAAGCACTTCTTTTCAGATCAATTTCTTCCATGCTTGCTGATGCTTTTCCTTTCCTCATAGCCTCAACACTTTGTTTCATTTGACTTGATCATTCTGAACTTGTTTTGGCGTTAAAGGAGTAAGGATAATCTTCTTTCCTCTATGTTGAACGCGTATGATTGGTGAAACAATCATGGATAGTCTTTTGTCGTATTGCCATGGCATCCAAGAAGTAGATGGCTAGCGTGCATAGGAACAACATCACACATAACCCGTCCTTGTATTTGTAATTGAGAATGAATATCATCTGTTTGTTAACATTGAGTTCCCCTCATCATTGAGCATTGTAGCTTATAGGGATTCGAGTGCTTCATTGTTTTCAAGCCAAGTTTTTCCACCATGATTGTGCTACCATGTTAGTACAACTTCCACCATCTATAATAACAAAACATACCTTTCATTCACATGACATCGAGTATGAAATATGTTTTCTCGTTGTATTGTCTTCCGTCACTTGGGCACTTAAACTTCTTTAACCACCAGAGCTTTATATACTTGGCCCCTCCCAAGACATTTGAAGCATCTAATGTCTCTTGAACGTTTAGTGGTTTGTTTTCCTCTGTTAGGGTCTTTTCACTTACTGAGCCTTTGAAGATTCATCTTGTTCTATGACATGAGAAGGAGTAGACTTCTTTATGTGTTTGGACTCCATTTGAGGGCGTGGTTGTAATATTGCGAGATGTATGCCTCCTCTTCAGTTGCCTTTCTATCTTCATTTCCATTTGCACCATCTCATTAATCTCAATGTAATGGTACAATTACAGAGTGTTGGCAATTTCTGGATTAAGTCTGGCAAGGAATCTAGCCATGGTTGCTTCATGATCCTCCTCAATGTTGACTCGGATCATTGCCATTCCATCTCTTTATAGTCCTCCACACTCCTTTTGCCTTGTTTGAGAGTTTTTAATTTCTGAAACAAGTCTCAGTGATATGAACAAGAATGAATCGTTTCCGCATTATACATTTTATTTCATGCAAGTTGAGACCGGTCTTTCTCCATTCCTCCTTCTGTTAAGGGTAAGTTGATCCCACCTATTAAAGCATAATCTATGAACTCCATGGCTACCAATCTCACTTTCTTTATCTTAGAATAGTTGTGGTAACTAAAAATATGTTCCACCTGCTTCCCATTTAAGAGCTTCAGAACCAGTCTTTCCTTGGAATTGAGGAATTTTAATCTCGATGTACTATGTTGTCATCAACAATAGCACGTCTGGGTCCTTGGAACGCTGCTTGTCTCCGTCGTCAATATTTTCTTGAACATATTCTTCTGGGGGTGGTTGTTGTTGTCTCCTAGGAACACCATTGTTCCGAGCTGGTGGTAGATCCTGATGTTGATCTATCTTTTCATGAAGAGCATCGAACTCTTCACGAAACATTATCATTTCGCCAAGTGCTTGTATTTGCAAGTTTCGGTTGTCCTGTATTTCCTCTGGGACTTGAGACACGATTAGTGAAATAAAAAATAAATAAAAACCTTGCCAGTACGCTCATAAAGCCTCACTTGGTCACTCCAAAAAAATTCAAATTTCACTCTACTCACACTCGTGTTTGCACTCGGGGGTATGTTCTTGGCTTTTTCTGATCCCCTTGGGTCCTTTAGAGAACTAACTCAAGATTGAGCAAGTTTCTTTGTTTGTGCGTCGGCTATAGGTAAAGGTAGGATAGAATGATAAGAAGAGATAAGGTAATGAATATTATGAAAGCAAAGGAAATTAAGTAAAGAGAAAAAAATGAAGATAACTTACAACCCAAGATGTAACACTTATTATCTTCCTTCACAAGAAACAACAAGGATACCTCATTCAACTTTGATGTTGGGCAGATTGTAATGGGCTTCATTTTGAGTGTATTTGCAACTTTTCTTTAACTTTTCTTTGCTTTTGAATTTCTTTTCTTTTTTCCTATTCTTTTTGTACTCCAAATTTGATGTAGGAGTTTTTTCTTTTTCTTTTTCTTCTTTATTTTTTTCTTTATTGCAACACTTTAAATGTCAATCCAACTAAGCTTTGAATATCACTTGATGTAAGGCTATCCAAGCTTCTTCAATGATGGAGAAGATGGCAGCCTTGTTGTTTCCCGATCTAGGAGAAACACCAAATGCCACACTTCAATATATAAGCAATCTGCACAAAATTATGAAAGAAATGGATTAATGAAATAAGAAATGAAAGAAAAAAATGAAATGATAAGAAATGAAAGGGATAGAGTTGTTATCAAAGGTAGGCTACGAAAGTGATTTAGAAAGATCCTTCAAATGTAAGTTGATTCGGCCTCCAATGGTGATGATGGATGTTGACCTTGATGATGATGGTGATGGTGATGGTTAGGATAGTATCTTAAATAATCCAAAGAAGAAGAAAGTTATAGAAAGCTTATCCTCGTTCTCTATAAACTTAAGTAAGGGGTGGTTTGTTGGGACTTGAACCCTCTAGTTATAAGAACTAGGAACTCAAAATATCAAGGAAATGGATTGATGCCACAAACTTAAAAAGTTTTCTTAATCGATAAAGTTCTTAAAGAACTTGTAAGAGAGAATTCTCACAAAGAGTTTAATATATTCAAAGGGTTGAGTTACAAAGAAATGCCAAAGCCAATTATAGGCTTACAAGGTTTAACATAATAACTAGGCGATGTTTCAGCAATGCTATGTGAATTTACAAGGGGTTACATTGCTTGAATAAATAGGTAAGTGTTGGTTCATTTTCCACCCATGCTTGTTCATATTGCCACCCATTTTGATGTCTCCTCATCTTAGCCGAATATATGCATCCCTTCACTTTGGCACCTAATTGATTCACACGCATGGCACATGGGTGGGCTGGTCATGAGGAACTCACATGGGTTCATAGGATGCTTGTTGTGTGGGATCATCCATCGAATGAAGATAGGCATCAATCTAGGCGTGACTTGGCATCCAACATGCATCTAGGTGTCATGGTCTTTAATGGGCAACAACTTGTCATGAAAGGTCACATTGTGTGTAAGGTAACCTTTCATCAATTGAGCTACTTCCCATATGTATGATTTGAAGTTGAGTTGGCCATAGATGAATTACATGTAGATGAGTCATAGGACAATTCCTTGTGAAAATGCACCTCTTGGAATGGAAACTATTCACGAAAAGGTACGATTGCACAAAAATTGACCTAGACCATGTTTGAAGTACTATGTGTGGTGGTGATGATGGTGCAACTCTCCAGCTGAAATGAAATATCTAGCTAGCTTAAAAGTCCAACTCAAGTCATCTATGAGCTCGGAGGGTAGTTGACAACTTTGTCCCAAATGTTCTTGAGCTGTCTCGAAGTTGTCCTAGTCATGTTTCCATAGCTCTTGGACTCCAATGATAGCTTAAAGTTAGCTCCCATCATGTGGCCGCCTATGTGCCTATAAAACAAAGCATACTATAAGCTGAGTAATATAAGTACTAAACATATAAATGTGTTGTTCATAATAGTAACTTCATACATAACATGCTATTATCATCATAACTATAAATGTAATGTATGTAAACCATTATCATAACTATATTATAATGAAAGAATAAGTTAGAGAAAATCCCCCTTTGATTATTATGAAAGGTTGGAGATACAAGGATAGATGTGGTTGAATGATGTGAAGATTATGTTGGATAACCTTCATTGTTCTGATGATGAACGATTGGAAAATGTGGTTTCAATGTTGAGAGGACAGGATAGGATTTGGTAGACCAATGTTATGACACGTGTTTCTTCATATCAGATTACTTTGCAGTTTTTCCTAAAGGCTTTCCATAATAAATATATTGGGGAGCAGTTTATTATTAAGATGAAACAAGACTTTGTCAATATGATCTAGGCGAACAAATCTGTTTATGAATATGATTGCTAGTTTAATAAGCTCGTCCGATATGCTTTGAAGATGGTCCCCATAGAGAGATGTATGCCAGAAGTTTATTCGAGGTATTTGCCCCAGACTGAGGGAACTTTTGTTTACTGCCAGTCTGACTACCTTTTAAGAATTACACATGATGAAAGAGTTAGTTTAATCAGAGGAGGCAGCCAAGAGATCTAGAGAATTATCCTTATCTCAATCTAAAAGAGGTTGAGGTTCTGGATATCAGTGCCAGAGTAAATTAGAAGTCGATGCTTTTGGTCGCAGAGGATCTGAGGCTAAGGAAAAAGGACGTCAGGCACAAACAGTGGTTATAGGAGCTTGTAGATCAACTCAGTCTCAGGGACAATGCCCATTATGTCCACGTGTAGAAGTATCATCTTGGTGAATGTAAAGAAGGGTCAGGAGATTGCTTTGTTGGAGACCCTGGTCATTATATGAGAGATTGCCTGATGACAGGAGAGAGATCTGTTCAGACAGAGCGATCAGTGGTAGTGTCTTAGAGAGGTGGTCGAGGCAGAGGTAGAGGGAGGGGATATTTAGAGACAACCTCCCAATCAGATGTTCGTGCTCCAGCCGGAATTTATAATATCAAGACTAGTAAGGATCGTGACGACACATAAATCATAGCATGTATTTTCTATCTTTATGATAAGCATGTATATGTTTTGGTTGATTCGGGTTATACGCATTCTTATGTTAGCTCAGAATTAGTTAAAATAAAAATATTCAATTAAAACCCATTAATAGTGAGATGATAGCTATAAATACACTAGGTCATAGTGCTAGAGTTACACAGATTAGTAGAAATTGTTCGATAAAGATTCAAGGGGTTGTATTCCCGATGAATCTTTTGGAGTTACCATTTGACGAGTTTGAGATTATATTGGGCATAGATTGGTTATCTCTACATTATGGTTGGGTAGATTGTCACATGAAGTTATTATTTATAAAGGATGTAGAGGGTGTTTTAGATAATAGTAATTGGAGAAAAAGCGAGATCTTTTCCCAATGTGATATCAACAGTGATGATAATGAAAATGATGATAAAAGGTTGTACAATTTTCTTAGAAAATGTGATTGATACTCAGACATATGAAATTCGATTGGAGGATATTCTAATTGTTCGAGAATTTCCAGATGTATTTTCTGATGATTTACCCAGATTACCCCATGATCCAGAAGACTCCGTACAAGATGTCTCCAACAGAACTCAGAGAATTAAAGGTGCAATTACAAGAGCTACTTGATTGAGGTTTTATTAGACCGAGTGTATCTCCATGGGATGCACATGTACTTTTTGTTAAAAAGAAAGATGGATTGATGTGACTATGTATATTTATCATAAACTGAATAAAGTGACGGTGAAGAACAAATACCCTCTTCCGAGGATTGATGACATATTTGATCAGCACAAGGGTGCTTAAGTATTTTCAAAGATCGATCTTCTATCAGAGTATCATCAGTTAAAGATAAAAGCAAAAGATATTCCAAAGATGGCTTTCAGAACCCAATATGGTCAATATGAGTTTGTTGTAATTCCGTTTGGATTAACCAATGCTCTAGTAGCATCTATGAATTTGATTAATCGGGTGTTTCAGCTGTATTTGGATTGATTTATGGTTGTGTTCATTGATGATATTTTGGTGTATTCTAAGACTAAAAAGGAGCACGATGCATATCTTCGTACCATACTTCAGATGTTATGAGATAAAACGTTATATGCTAAATTATCAAAATGTGAATTTTGGTGTCAAATGTCATTTTTTCTGGGCCACGTGATTTCAGTAGAAGAAATTAGAGTAGATCCCAAGAAAGTGCAAGCCATAATGGAGTGGAAAACTCCAATAAATGTCTCTGAAGTCCAAGGTTTCTTGGATTATCTGGACATTATTGGAGATTTATGAATAATTTTTCCTTAATTGCATTTCCACTTACCAAGCTACTCCGAAAGAATGTACCATTTGTCTGACTGAAAAGTGTCAAGAAAGCTTTGACATGCTTAAAAAGATTTTGATAGAGGCCCTGATATTAGTGCAGTCGGAGTCAGAAAAAAATATGTAATCTAAAGTGATGCATCCCATAATGGTTTGGGATGTGTTCTAATGCAAGATGGTAAAGTGATAGCTTATGCTTCAAAGATAGTTAAAGGCACATGAACAAAATTACCCGAAGCATGATTTGGAGCAAGCAGCTGTAGTGTTTGCACTGAAGATATGACACCACTACTTATATGGTGAGTGATGCTATTTATAGATAATAAGAGTTTAAAATATTTGCTCACTAAAAAAGAATTAAATCTAAGGAAAAGGAGATGGATTGAGCTTCTCAAAGACTGTGATGTGATTATTTATTACCATCCGGGGAAGGCTAATATGGTAGCCGACGTACTTAGCCGAAAAATCTTTACTGCTATTAGAGCATTTGATGTACGATTATCAATGAAAAAGGATTGTGAATTGATTGCAGAATTGAGATTGAGACATGCCCTATTGGATCAAATCAAGGATCCATAGAATAAAGATAAAAGTGTTTAAATAAAATGGAGCAAGCGAAGAAATGGGAAATGAAAGATTTTGAAATTAATTCTGATGACGAAGAACTGAAGAAAGATCTTCTTTTCGAAGCTCATTATAGTCCTTTGACTATGCATACAGGAGGAAATAAAATGTATCGAGATTTGAAGAGTCGATATTGGTGGGCATGTATGAAAAGAGCTATCACTAAGTTGGTTTCTATATGTCTAACATGTCAGCAGGTAAAAGCAGAACATCAAGTACCTTCGGAGTTGTTGCAATCTATCTCTATTCCTCAGTGGAAATAGGAACAATTTACCATGTATTTCGTAATCGGTTTACCCTTGACACCCAGTAAGAAAGATTCAATCTGGGTGATCGTGGATAAATTGACGAAGACAATACACTTTATTCCAGTTCGAGAGGATTACTCTAAGGACAAATATGCTTAATTATATATCAGAGAAATAGTATGACTTCATGGAGTACCTATTTTGATAGTTTTAGATAGATACTAAAGATTTACTTCAAGATTTTGGAAGTCTTTACAAGAAGCATTGAGAACTCGACTGGATTTTAATACAACTTATTATCCTCAAACAGATGGTCAATCTGAGTGAACTATTCATATACTTGAAGATATGCTAAGGGTGTGTGTTATTGACTTCAAAGGATAATGGGAAACGTATTTTTCTTTGGCAGAGTTTGCTTATAACAACAGTTATCAATCAAGTACCAAAATGTCTCCTTTTGAAGCATTGTATGGAAGAAAATACCGAATGCCTCTGAATTGGTATAAACTAAAAGATCAAGATGCAATTAGTCCAAATCTGATTAAGGAGGTGAAAGACAAAGTAAAGGTAATCCAAGATAATCTCAAGATAGTTGTCGATAGACATAAATCTTATGTTGATTTAAAAAGAAGGAGATGAATATCAAGAAGGTAGTAAAATATTTCTTAAAGTGTCACCTTGGAAAAAGATTCTCAGATTTGGACAAAAAGGGAAATTGAGTCCAAGATTCATCGAGCCATATGAGATTATAAAGAGAGTTGGACCAATAGCTTATCAGTTGGCGTTACCTTCAGAGATGGACATGATTCATAATGTATTTCATGTTTCGATGCTTCGAAGGTATTGATAAGATCCTTCACATGTGACTACACCGAAGGAAATTTAGATTCAGCTGGATTTATCATACGAAGAGGAGCTAGTAAATATTTTAGCACATGAAGTAAAAAAAATAAGAATAAGACGATTCTATTGGTAAACGTTCTTTGGCGAAACCATAAAGTTGAGGAAGCAACTTGGGAACGAGAAGAAGATATGGAGAAAACGTTTCCTCATTTGTTTATTACAGGTATGTAGATACATTTGGAAAATTTGAGGACAAATTTTCTTTAAGGGCGAAGATTTGTAATACCCCAAATTTTGTCTAGTGACTAAAATATAAGTTTTGAAAGTTTGGTGGCTAAGTATAAACTCTAAAAAGTTTAGGGATTAAAATTGTAATTTTTAAAAGTTACATATTTCAGCCCATAAATGAATAGTGTGGATTAAAAAAGAGATTTTTCATGGGAATCAGATTTTCGGTACGAGATTTGTGTTAAAAACTATTAAGCTATAAAGTTCGGTATTGAAATCGGATATTCGGATTGAACCGGAATTTAACAAAAATTTGAAGGATGTTAGAAAATGGTAGGAAATATTATTTAATATTTTATATCAGAGAAATTTGGCTCAGAACAATGTAATTTTTCAGATTTGACCGAACAATGGAATATTAGTGATTAAAATGCAATTTTCTAAAATTGCATGGACAAATTAGAAAGTCAAAGCCAAGTTGATTCATCTTTGACCATGGAATATTTTAATGGAAATAATACATAACATTTGGTAATTTTCAAGATTCATTAATGGTATTTTTGTAATTTCTCATTATTTAAATTTTAAATTCATTTAAATTAGATAAATGTCATGTGTATTATATATTAAATACTAGAATAATCAAGATAATTAGCACATTTTTAACGTCCATCTTCTCCAAGGCCAAACTTCAAGCTCTCCCAAGGTAGGATTTTTATTTTGATTTTTAAAGCTATATACTGATTTTTTGATTTAGCTATTTGTTAGAGAATTAGTCTACATGGAATTCTCTATCATTTGGTACTAAAATTTCATGTTGAAGATGATTGTATGATGATATTGATATTAGGGTTATGAAGAGTTTAGTGATTTTAAAGAGTTATTGAAGGATTTTTATATTTTTTTATATTAGTGATTAATTCTATAGCATGTACAATGATTAAAATTAATTGTACATGTCTATATAAGGTTTGGTCATGCTAGTGTTTGTAAGAATGATGGGATTTTGATTCAATTTGATGTTGTGATGATTGGAAATGCATGAATTTAACCATAGGAGGCTGAATTCATGCTTGAAATTGAACAAAAAGTCACCCTATGTGACATGAAGCATTCGACCATAGGGAAGAAATTGGGGGGAAAATATTGAAAATTTCCTATGGATTAGAAATTATATTAGAAGTATTTTATGTGATTTGGAGATTGATTTGGATCAATTTGGAGCCTTAAAAGTGAAAAAGGGGCTAGTTTACAAGTTTTTGGAATTCGAAATGTCCCAAAACCTTGGGGACTTGTTTGTGAGTTATTAAATGTAGAGGCATTTGGGTAAATTATTTAATGTTGGAAAATTTATTAGTATGTTGAATTTAGAATTAAACTTTGAGTTGGGGTAGAGTTACAAATTTATAAAGTTAGGTGGTTAAGAATTGAAAGTTTAGGAAAGTTTGGGTTGAATTATAAATGTTTTGAATGTTGAGTTGTTGATTTTGGATTTTATTAAAGTGCTGGAATTTTAGTAATTAATGTGCAATAATCATAATGGTGAAGGACCATTATGAACTAAATAGAAAGGTTTAGGTGAATTCTAAAAAGAATTCACAATTTGTGCTTATTGGTGTAAAATACCAAAAGATGAATGGTTAAGAATGAAATTAAATGTTCATGGATTTGGATGGGTATTTTGAGAAATTATAATGGAGATATGATTTAGTTTGGTAGAGAGCAATGCTCTCAACCTTGTGGTCGTGGGATCGAGTCCCACGGTGGACAATTCATAATAGCCGGAGGTCTTACACGGAAGTTGCTCTTAACCTAGCGTTGGGGGCAGCCTACTACCCTACCTCCCCCTTACCTCAATTTTTTTAGTTTGATATCGATTTAATCTCGATTTTTATTTTATAGATTTTCGAATGTTAACATCAGCTTATGTTTGTACGATACTAATATGTAGTTCGAACACTTTGTGTTATTATTTGGTGTTTTATACCACGATAAATCTAGCAATCTGAACGATTCGAAAGGAAAGAGAAAAGCACGTGATTAGGAATATCGCGTAAAGGATTTTATAGTGAGCCAAAGGTGAGTGCAATTTATTTATTTAATTTTTATGATCAAGGACGACTAACAATAAGTCAAACTCATTTTATTTTACAATATGATTATAAAAATCTTAAATATTGAATATTTCTATAATATTTTTCATCAAGTTTTATGAATTATTTAGGGTATGAACTGCCCAAGCATGATATTCATGATGATAAATTTTAAACGATAAAAATTTTCTGCTATTGAATAATAAATGATTTTATTATGATACATAAGCCCATTGTATATTACGTTGAGAGTTGTTGGTACATTTGACATGCCATTAGTTGAGTACTTTTCAGTTATCGGTTATCAGATCAGTTTTGGTACATTTTTGTAATAATGTTTAGCACCATTGATGTTCAGTTATGATTGCACTGAAGTGTGTCATATCTCCGTATCAGTTATGAATTTTCCACCGTGTTGTGCATAGTGCGCACCTACTCACGTATCATATGTTCTCATAAATGTGCATTGGGCTATGAAAATGAATATGAAAGTTTTGAATGATTTCTAGTTGACAGAAAGCTTGACATGATTATTTTACCATATTTATCAAATTTTCATGAGTTCGTGACTCAAAACAAATTTCAGGTCTTAGTGAAGAAATCGACTTGGATAAGTTGGTTTTCTATTTTAATGTTTGAATTAAAATTGTTTTATTTATGTTTATGATATTTTTATGATATATCTCACCTTAGATTACTACTGACTCACTAAGTTATCCTTAGCGCATGATGACTTTCATGAGTAGGTTCTGATAGAGATAAGCATGAGCAGTAAGGAGCCTCCGAGCATCTTTTTTGAAAGTAAGACATCTACTATGTTACTTTTGACTTTTAGTGACATGTATAATTATGTCAGTAGTTATATTATCGTATTTATTTTAAGTAATCTGTAATAGTAAACTAGAACTATGCATGAAATGAATATTTATTTTATTATGTTTTAAAAAGATTCTTACGAAAATTATGAATCGATAAATCACCGATTGACTAATGGATTTATTTTTCTATGACAAGAATCAATTTATAAGTTAGGATATTCATAAAATAGTTTTTAAATTTAAAATAGAAGCGTTTTAAAATGAAACAAATTTATAGGCAAAACTTTCAGCTTGAGTGAATGATTTATAAGTTGACGTGACATCTTTAACTCATATATCGAGACATATACGGGTTAAGGGTGTTACATAATTTGTATTTATTAATTTTCTAGTCCATACAAAAATATAATTTTACTATAATTCAATACAATTTCGTAGTTGAATCGAGTTTAAAATGCTTCTTGAATCTAAAAAAATTTTACTTATAGGGACTATATTCTAAAAAGTTAATCGAAATTGGTACTGAGTTGAAAATATTAATTTTTGTTTAATTATGAAATTAAAATAATTACAAATTCATTGTTGAAAGCCTAACTTAATTCGAGTTAATCCATTCTCAATTTCAATTTTAAAATCTAAGGTCACTAATCATGCATAATTTAACAAGCAATCAAAGTCTTCTTCTTTGTATTAATTAATCGAGGATGATTATAAGTGGTAATGTATGTTTTAAAGACTCAACTATTTGACAATAAACGTTTAAACACCCTACAGTTATTGGTGCTCGAACTTAAGACCTCAAAAGACGACAATCATCCCTTTACTCACCGAAATCGTTTGATTCGTGCACTAACAATTCATTTGCTACATGTTTCTAAGTCACTAATCATGCAATAACATTCTTAAATTATCATAAAAATGTCATTTCACTACCACACTATGCTTCATAACACCCAATTAACAAGAAATCATGTTTTGAAATTCATAAATTCAATCATGCACTTATAAGACACTTTTTAGGCAATTCTATAGTAATTTGATTTGTTACATTCAAAGGACATTTTAAAATACCACACTGGTCGTTCATCTTTTCTGTAAGGCTTAATACAAAAATAAGTGACTTAACTTTGCCTTAAAATTGTTTTAGTGTTGAAAGAATTTTCGGTAAAAATAGGTGCCTAATGTTTCTAAAGTTACACATTTAGGTGTCTTCCATTAAAAATCACCGTTAACTTACCATTAAGTGACACGTGTCACATTCGGATAATTTTGATAATTTATTTAAAAATAAAAAATATTTTTGTAAAAAAAAGAACAGTGCTCCTCGCGTGCTCCCTCTTCCCCTGTCCCCTGCAATAGGTCGTCGGCCGGCTGGCGGTGACCATCACCACCACTATCATCGACATCGGCGTTGACCTCCGATCAAACCCCCGATGACCTTTCGCCGTAAGTTGTCGCCATTTTCCCTGGAGAAGCATTCAAAGTTTTGTGGGATTTTAAGCTACTGTCGCTATTTTTCGTCGATTCCAGCCAACCCCGACGTCCATATGACACGCCGTCAACACCATTCGAACCACCATCCAATTTTGCTCAAAACGCATCCTCGTCGTCGCTCTGTCGGTGCTCCTCCGGTGTTCCACCATGTTAACGGGGTTGAAATGAGATATTTTACTTTTTTTTAGTTTTTTATAATTTCATTAAAAGTTTGAGAGTTCTTTTGTAAATAAAATTAAAATTTTAAATTTTTTAATTTTTCATTAAAAAGTAATAATTTTATTATTAAAAAATTTTAAAAATAAAAATTATAACAATATGCAGCTAAAAATTTATTTCGGGATTTATAGTATTTGTTACAATGTTCAAGAAACTCGTTACGTTGAGGTGACGAGTTTCAATAAAACATTTTTTTTATTAAAACTCGTCACGTCGAGGTTACAAGTTCTAATAAAATATAATTTTTAATTAATTTTTATCATATCGGGGTAAAAAGTTTGAATAAAATTTTTATTGAAATGTATTACTGTAACAAATACCGTATATCCCTAAATACACTTCTATATGTCTTATCGGGCCAATTAATTAAATTGTTTATCCTATTGAGTAAAAAAAACCCTTATCCAATCATAATTTGGGTCAATGACGTTAACTAAAGAATTTCTAAACACATATCGTAATTCATTTTGTTGTAAAAAATGACTTAACGTAATTCATTTTGTTGTAAAAAATGACTTTTAACGTAATCTGGTTTGTATTAAACCATGCTGCTCTTGAATGAAGCTTTTCGTTACGAGGAACATAGGCCTTGAGGTCTAGACTTGATGCACATTCGTACATATTCATTCATACATGTTCAAGATGTCATGGCAAACCTATTGGCGTTAGCAAGTACAGGGATCCTATAGGTTCAGATAACATGTTATGTCACGTCAATACCTTTTAGCGGCAACACTAACATCTAACCTCTCGATCAAGCACTAAACCCTAATCTTAGCCTTATGACTAAGGTTGGATTAGGCATAGTTACTACCTAGAACCCCTTTCTTATGTGGATCCTCCCTAGTTTCTCTCGAACACTAAGGACATGCTACTTAGTCATTCTCTTCAACACTAAGCAATCTCCTAAGGAATGACTACCCTCATAGCTCCTACAACCTTAAGGCATTAAACATCATAAACAAAACAAATAACATCATACAAAACAACCATCTATTAAAGTAAAACTTAAATATCCATAAGGAACTCCCACCAAATAAGACTAGTTCATGGTGGAGTTTGAATGTTTCAAGCAACAAAGAAAGAAATTAATATGTTCCATACAACCCAAATAAGGTAAAAAAGAGCAAACAACAAAAGGAAGGAGGAAAAGCCTTCGACGTGCACTGTCGGAGCTCCCCTCGGCCACCACGAACTGCCTCAGCTCGTTAGCTCCTATCGGACGCCTAACTTGCCACTTCCTCTATCTTGTTAATGGAGGAATGCACGGCAAAGACGATTGACGGAAAAAGGAGAGACATTTTTCTCTCTGAATTTTAGCTCAAGAAAGCGTGTGTAAAGTCTCTTTCTTTTGGTGGCTTCATCTCTTATTTATAGGGGGGAATAAACCTAGGAATTTATGTTAAAATTCCTAGGGTACCCCGATCAGGCTCCTTTCACGTGAGAGGGTGAGCAGCTGTGGAAGTGGTCCCCTCTAGGGTAGCTGGGCATGGACCAGACAGGATCAGCTTGCAGCTGGGCCTGTTCCTGACAAAATTAGATGACCCAGGTGGCAGATGTCTCCTCCTAGGCAACTGGCGGTTGAGGGCACGTGAAGACAAGGACAATTGGCTCATAAAAATATCATCTTTCATCTTCTCCGCTTCCAAAATGTTGTTCGATTTGGCATTTGCATTCTGCTCAGCAGTCTCATCATGTCACGACAATTCCCTTTTTCTTATCCTTGCTCCCAATTCCTGCACATCTTTAAATAAAACACCTTCCCCATAACATATCATGGTTTACAAAATAAAATGCTGTGACAAAATATATTTCCACCATATGCAACTATATACCCCTAAATGCATCTATATGATCCTATATGAGCCCTTAGACAGTCAATAACTTAAGTGAAAAGCCCTAAATATGTCTTTTTACAAAGTTATCACAAGGCAACTAACGACCCTATACAACCATTCCTAATGAACAACCAACAACTATACAAACAAGGAATTATAACAAACAAAAATATTAAAATAGACAAAATGAATGAACAATATATATTAATTCACAATGATCATTTACCTCTTTTTGAATGTTCTTCATTCTAATTTGTTGGGTTTTCTCCTACAAAAGAAATAAAGAATATATTAATGAACAATATTAAAATAAAAAACAAAATAATAAAAAAATTAAATATACATATATAATTCAAATCGTAAGAAAGACTATCCATGAAACCCTTGAAAAAAAACTAAGGGTTTCGAATATCAACAGAGACAGAAGAAGAAGAAGAACATGATGAGCAGTCGCGATTATAGAAGATGAAAAGATACAGAAAGTGAAGAGGCTCGGTTAGGGTTTTTTTGTTCAAATTTGGATTTGGGTTTGGGTTCAGGTTTAGGTTCGGGTTATAGAAGATGAATTGGTGTTAGGGTTTGGGTTTGATAAGAAAACATTTTGATTTTTACTTTTGGGTGTTTGTAAGGATTTAAGAATGGTTTAGGGAAGAATAAGGATTAATTACTGCTTGGGTTTGGGGTTTGATCAAAAAATAGGAAATGGTATATGTTTTGGTGTTTGTGAAGATCAACGAATGGTTTTTGTGAAGAACAAGGATGAATTGGGATGAATACGGATGAACATGGGAGAAAATTTTGGTTTTTGATAAAAAAAAGAAATTGTATGGGTTTTGGTGTTTATGAAAATCAAAGGAGGGTTTTGATATGAACTTAGATGAACTCGGATGAACAAGTTAAGAAATTTCATGTGTTTGATAAAAAAAAATAGAAAAATGTTTGGGATTTGGTGTTTTTGAAGATCAAATGAAGGTTTTTGAAGATCGAATAAATCCTCATATTTTTAAATCCTTTCAATAAAGTCCCTAATTCGGTATTCGGGGCATTATAATTCTCCCCCTTAAGAAAATTCATCCTCGAATTTAAAGAAGTACCTGAACCGATAAAATGGGGAAACTGCTTTTTCATATTCTCATCTCTTTCCTAGGTAGCCTCTTCTACCTTATGATTCTACCAAAACACTTTAACCAACAGAATCCTTTTGTTATGCAATTCCTTGGTTTCCTTAGCCAAGATATGTACTAGTTCTTCCTTATAGGTCAAATCGGGTCGGATCTCTATTTCTTCAGGGTGATAACATGAGATGGATCTAATTTGTACATTTTAAGCATCGATACATGGAAAACATTGTGCATCCTGTCCATATCCGGAGGCAAAGCTAACTGATAAGCTATGGGTCCAACCTTTTTTAAAATCTCATACGGTCCAATGAATCTCAGACTCAATTTTCCTTTTCGCCCAAAACGCAATTCCTTCTTCCAAGGCGATACCTTCAGAAATACTTTGTCCCCCCTTGAAATTCGATTTCTTTTCTTTTCAAATCAGCATAAGACTTTTAGCGATCTGAGGCTATCTTCAAATTGTTCTGGATAATTTCCACTTTTTCACCCATATCTTTCATCAAATCCGACCCAACCAAGTCTTGATATTTCAATTCAAACTAATTTAATGGTGTTCTATATTTCCTCCCACAAAAAGCTTCATAATGATCCATCTTAATACTTGATTGATAACTATTATTATACGCAAATTCTACTAAAGGTAAATACTTTTCCCATGATCCCTTAAATTCAATCACACATGCCATTAACATATCTTCTAGTATCTGAATAGCTCGTTCTGACTTCTCATCTGTCTCCGGATGAAAAGGTTTACTAAATTTCAATCGAGTACCCAATGCCTCATGCAAGGACTTCCAAAATCTCAAAGTAAACCTTGGGTCTCGATTGGACACTATCGATATCGGTACTCCGTGCAGTCTAACTATCTCTTTTATATACAGCTCTGCATACCTATCCATTGAATAATCTACTCAAACTGGAATAAAATGAGTCGTCTTGGTCAATCTGTCTACTATTACCCAAATCAAGTTATTTTTATTAGGTGACAACGGTAGCCCCGAAACAAAATCCATTGTGACTCATTCTCACTTCCACTCAGGAATTGATATTGACTGCAGTAACCCAGATGGCACTTGATGTTCAGCTTTCACTTGCTGACATGTCAAACATTTAACAACAAACTCTGTGACAACTCTTTTCATGCCAGGCCACCAGTAATGACTTTTCAAATCTTGATAGATCTTATTTCCACCTGGGTGCATCGTCAACGGGCTATAATATGCCTCACCAAGAATATATTTCCTCAATTCATCATCATCGGGAATACAAAATCTTCCACGGTAATATAAACATCCATTATCCCTTATTTCAAAATATGTCTTCTTCTTTTTCGACTTGCGCCAATCTCATCAAGCATTTTTATCTCAGCCTTGCATCTCTTTTACCCGATCCACAAGCATCAACTTTAACTTTAATTCAGCAATCAAAACATCATATTTCTTTAAAGACATTCGTGCGGCTAACGCTCTTAAAGATGCAAAAGTCTTTCGACTGAGCGCATCCACTACCACATTGGTTTTTTTCGGATGAAATTAAATAACCAAATCATAATCCTTTAAGAGCTCAATCCATCTTCTTTATCTCAAATTCAGTTTTTTCTGTGTCAGTAAGTATTTTAAAATCTTTTGATCCGTGTACACATGGCAACGCTCACCATACAGATAATGGCGCCAGATTTTTTAAGTAAACACTACTGCGGCTAATTCTAAATCATGCATCGGGTAAATTCTCTCATGACTCTTCAACTGTCTTAAGGCATAAGCCATAGCTTTTCCCTCTTGCATCAGCTCACATCACAATCCGTTATGGGATGCATCATTGAAAATGACATAATCCTTACCTGACTCGGGTTGCACAAGCACTGGAGCCTCTGTTAATATTCTCTTTAGAATTTCAAAACTTTCCTGCCATTTTTCCGTCCAAACAAAAGGCACATTCTTCCGCAATAACTTAGTTAGCGGCAGAGCTAACATAGAAATATTATACACAAATTGCCTATAATAACCAACAAGCCCAAGAAACTCCGCACTTCTGTAACATTCTTCAGAGGTTGCCAATCTACTATGGCTTGACTCTTTTTGGGATCCACTCTTATACCTTCTACAGAGACTACATGACCAAGGAAAGCAATCTCTGCCAACCAAAATTTACATTTAGACAATTTGGCATACAACTTATTTTCACGCAGTGCGTAAAAAATCACTCGAAGATGAGCATCATGTTCATCCCTTGACTTCGAATATACCAAGATATCATCTATAAACACTACCACAAACTGATCCAAATACGGTTGGGACACTCTGTTCATTAAGTCCATAAATGCTGCAGGGGCATTTATTAATCCAAATGGCATTACCATAAATTCATAGTGTCTATACCGAGTCCAAAAAGCCATCTTGGAAATATCCTCCTTTTTTATCTTTAACTGATGGTACCCCGACCTTAGCTCTATCTTTGAGAACACTGTTGCGCATTTCAATTGATCAAACATGTCATCAATCCTTTGAAGAGGATACTTGTTCTTTATTGTTACTTTATTCAACTGACGATAATCAATACATAACCGCATATAACTGTCATTCTTTTTCACAAATAGCACATGTGCGCCCCAAGAAGAAACACTGGGTCTGATGAATCCTTTATCAAACAGCTCTTGTAATTGTGTTTTTAGTTCCCTTAACTTCGTTTGAGCCATTGTATATGGAGCCATAGAAACAGGTTCGATACATGGGTAAACCTCAATCCTAAATTCCATATCACGATATGGAGATAAACCCGGTAGATCTTCCGGAAAGACCTCTGGAAACTCCTTGATTGTTGGAATATCTTTCAATCTTACTTCTGGAACTTGAATGTCTATCACATTAGCTAGGAAAGCTACACATCCTTTTGACATCATTTTTTTACCGTCATGACTGATATCACATTGGAGGGTGATTTCGCTTTTTTGCCAATCACTACTATTTCAGAGCCTTCCATATCCTTCAAAAATAATCGCTTCTTGCGACAATCCACCCATCCATGATGTGGAGACAGTCAATCCATGACCAAAATGATTTAAAACTCGTCAAAAGGTAAATCCATCAAGTTGGTCAGAAATACAACCCCTTGAATCTTAATTGGACATTTTCTACATACCCTACCCACCCTTGCACTTTGACCCATAGGAGCTATCACTATCATTTCACTAGAAATTGGTTCTAAAGGAATTCCTCTAGTCCTAACCAACTTTGTACTAACATAAGAGTTTGTAGAACCACAGTCAACTAGAACAAAAACAAGCTCGTCAAAAAGGTGAAATGTAACTATTATAATCTCCAGATAATCTCGATTATCACCGGTCTTTATATTATACACTCGGGCCACTCCCAGAGTCTCTTGTCTTTGGCTAGCCTCAGATTGACCGCCTGATCTTCCTCTGCTTCTACTAGGTGCTACTACGGATCTCTCAGATTGTATTGATCTATCCCCAGATCTCTGTGGACAGCTCCTAGTATAATGACTCATTCCTCCACAAATAAAGAAAGCGCTAGAGAGCACTCTACATACTCCCCGATGAAATTTACCACATGTATGACATGGGTTACCTTTTTCTCCAAAAGCTCTACCCGAGCTCACAACAAAAGAATAGGACTACTTAGTTTTCTGAGTCACTGTAGCAAAATCAGCCCTCTCAGAATATCGGGAACCTAATCCCTTGCCTCTCTTAGCATAATGTGTAGATGAAGACATCCCCATCCTTTTTCCTGTCTGTATACTCTGTTCTGCTCTAAAGTCTCCTATTAGACTCTTTCAATAACCTTCGCTCTGTTTATCATTTCTTTCAAACAAGGTAAATTCAAGGACAACATCATCTTTTTCAACTTTGGCCTCAGACCCTCAATGAACCAATATCGCTGAGCTTTATCATTATGAACAACCTCTGTAACATAACAGCAGAGCTTATTGTATTCGGCCTCATACTCATGCACTGCTCGATCGCCTTGCTTCAAATTAAGAAACTTCAACAATATTGATCTCATAAACTGCTCCACAATATACTTGTTCTTGAACTCATCTTGGAAGAATTATCGGTTCACCTATTCGGGTGACGCATACATTATTGTATTTGTCCACCACACTCGAGCTGAACCTTAGAGTAGCGATACAACTTCACCCAATTTCTCATTATCGAAGCATTGTATACTTTCCAACATCATCATTATATTGTTCAACCATAAATCTGCATTCATCGGACCTTCACCTTCTTCTCCCATGAATTCAGGAGCTCCTAAACTTATTAACTTCTTAAGAATTAGCATTCGCGATGCTGGAGGAGTAGGGGGAGGCGAAGGAGGTTGAAACCTTGTCAAAATAGCGTCAAGAGCTTGAATAATAGCTCCAAACTCCAAAACAGGCATACCCTGAGGTATCGGTGCGCTGGCGTTCTCAGACGGAATCGGATGTTCGCTATTCTCTTCATAGCTTTCACTACCCGATTCGTCTATACTCTCTCAACTAGCTACTATTCTCCAATTCGTAGAATCAGACATCTATTGCAACATACATAAAGATAATACTTAAATTAGTAAAGAGACATCTTATCATATTCATTCTATACCCTATCAGTAACCTTAACATCTTAGTGGCATGTAAACTCTTTTTATATCAAAATACACTCGTTTTCTTCTAAGAATCTGTTAAACTGTAGCTCTGATACCAATAAATGTAACACTCATCTCCCGTATACCTTTAAGTATACGAGCTAAAATATCACATCACTTTTAAAACAGTTCCCTATTTGAAAATCCATACAATTTTGTTTCATTTTATAAACCATTATAATTTACTTATAATAAAATATGCATTAAACTTAAATAGACAAATAAAAAGAGATGTTCAACATTTCACCATTTTACAGAAGTTTAATTCAAAAGCTTTTTAGAGCGTTTTTACTAAATCTATTACATGTCAATTAAAATTTATCAAAAGTAGGCAGGTATGTCATACTGTTATTGATGAGGCGACTCTGACTTAAGTCCGATGATCTCCTTACTCAGCTGGTATTCAACCTACGCGTGAAATAAACACACGTTAAGTATTACTTTGTGAGGCAAAACTAATCATATAAAGAACTCATTATATCATCATCTCTTATCTATAAAATACCAATTCATTACTTTCCAATCATTATCATTTCTTTATAATGCACCCGTAGTGCCCATACGATTATTCATAAACAAATTATAAATTCTGCGAAATGCACACTTAGTGCCGAAACAGTTATTCATTCATATAGGATGAATTCTGTGAAATACACACTTAGTGCCGAAACAATTATTCATCTACATAGGATGAATTCCGTGAAATACACACTTAGTGCCGAAACGGTTATTCATCCACATAGGATGAATTCCGTGAAATGAACACTTAGTGCCGAAACGGTTATTCATCCACCTAGGATAATTCAGTGAAATGCACACTTAGTGCCGAAACGGTTATTCATCCACATAGGATGAATTCCGTGAAATGCACACTTAGTGCCGAAACGGTTATTCATCCACCTAGGATGAATTCCGTGAAATGCACACTTAGTGCCGAAACGGTTATTCATCCACATAGGATGAATTCTGTGAAATGCACACTTAGTGCCAAACGGTTATTCATCCACATAGGATGAATTCCGTGAAATGCACACTTAGTGCCGATTTGGAAATCCCCACATACATATTAAACATTCATACATATAGGATTAGTACAACCAATAGTTACACAATTAAATGCACTGACCTGACTATCTTCACTACGGTATCCAAAATGTAAAGTTGCTTACTCAGGCACTTTTCCTTTTCCCTTCGTTTTGCTTGTTTAAGGAGTTTGATTTCGATCTACTCAAGCATCCATTAAATACATATACAATACAATTGTTAGTATATTTCCTAACAATTACACTTAAACATTACTCAATAGAACCTATTATTAACTTTTCTACAACATTATCAGCCTATCTTACAATATCTGGCTCCTCAGTATCAATACACATACCCTGGTATCGATACTACCATATTATGGTACCAATACTATGCTATGGTATCGATACCTTCCCTTTGGTATCGATACCTTCCCATTGGTATCGATACTCCCCTTTCGATATCGATATCGATTAAATAAGTACCGATACTACTTAGCAAATTCATCCCATTTTGGCCTAAAGTATCGATATTGTTCTATCAGTACCGATACTCGTGCCCAAAATTTCCAGTTTTCAACCCGATTATCACCCAAATGGGGTCAAATTTCATTATACTTACTCCCTACAATACTCTTAAACTCTTCTTAACTATCCATACTAACATTTCTTCATTTAGCTACTCAAAACATTTAGTATCCCTCAAGATCATTTGATTCTAAGAATCACACCACAATTTCTAACTTGTTTTTAAACTCATCCAATGCTTCTAATCTCTTATTTATCACTTTGACAAGTCAAAACTACTAATAATCATCAATAAGCACCAATATACTAACATATCATTTCAAAACCAGTTTCTAAAATCTCCATTATGTCCTCTATTCCATAGTTTTAATCTCATTTAATCCTTCTTTAAGCTTCTATCATACTCAAGGCTTCCATAACCAACCAAAAACGAAAGGATAAACTAGTCATATGAAATCTCACCTTTGAGCTATGGAGGAGAGCTTTTTACGGGGAAAGAAGAAAAGGAAGAAGACTTTTGTGGTAACCTAATTCTCTTTTCCCCTTTTATTTAATACATTTTTAAGATGCATTTTAAATTCTCTTTCATTTAAAAGACCAAAATGCCCTCTTAATAATCCATTGTCACAATTTAGTCTAAACCACTAATCCTAATCATTCTTATCTTTTATCATTTAATCGAATAAATCCTCATATTTTTAAATTCTTTTAATAAAATCCCTAATTCGGTATTTGGGGCATTACACTATATATCAATTATCAACTGTGTTTATACATATATAGTTTATATAAATTATATATCAACTATTGTTTATAGACTATACATTATATATATAGTTTATATAAATTATATATAAACTATTCTTTATAAACTATAGGTTACATATATATAGTTTATATAAACTATATAGATTACATATATAATTTATACATATGTAGCTTATATATATAGATTATATATATAGTTTATACATATATAGTTTATAATAACTATATAATTTATATTATATATATATATAGTTTATGCATAGTGTTTCTATAAACTATGTACTTTATTACTTTATATATATATATATATATATATATATATATATAATCTATAGATTACATATATTAGTTATACATATATATATATATATATATACTAAATTAATATAAATTATAGTTTATAA
Organism: Hibiscus syriacus; assembly: GCF_006381635.1. Lineage (NCBI taxonomy): Eukaryota > Viridiplantae > Streptophyta > Magnoliopsida > Malvales > Malvaceae > Hibiscus > Hibiscus syriacus. The sequence goes on from NW_024062907.1 coordinate 98,184, forward strand.
ATTATATACTTTTTATAGTTCATATAAACATAGTTTTTATATATAGCATATAATAATTATATAGTTTATAATATAAATATAGTTTATATATATAGTTTATATATAAACTTATATTATATTAATATAAATTATATACTTCAATACTTTATATGCTTTATATATTGTTTATACATAGTTCATTAATAAATTTTACAGTTTATATATAAACTATATAATTTTTAATGTAAACTATTTATATAGTAATATATATGTACTTAATATACTATATATATACTATATACATAAATCTTATATATTATATATTTATATATATATATTACATAGTTTATTAATAAACTACTTGTAAACTACATATAAACTATATATATTATATATTTCTCTCTTTATATATATATATATATATATATATATATATATATATATATATATATATATATATATTATAAGTGTTTTATTTTTTTAAGTTTTTAAATGAATGTAATTTACTTTATTTTACAATATTTCTTCACATTTTGCATTTATTTCGATTTCAATCTTTTGTGTTTTTTAATTTATTTCAATTTTAAGTCTATTACTTTTATATGTATTCAATTCAGTCTTTAAATTTATGTTTGCATCTTAATTTGGCCCATTATTATTTGTTATTTATATTTTTGTAACTGACCCATAACTTTTTAAATAGGTATAATTTAGTCATTTTTATATTAATTTAAACCTCACATTTTAAATTTATTTCAATTTGGTCTCTTACCTATGTGTGTTGTTTAATTTATTTAAAATTTTATTTGTAATTTTACATTTCTTCAATTTAGTCCTTAAATTTATATTTTTTACAAAATTGATCCGAGCTTTTTTTTTTGTAATTTACTAGAAATCATATGCAATTACAACTTGCAATTCAACAATCACAAAAGATGACAAAATAATTAATCCAAAAATAAAAATGACCTGACATGAACTCAATCCGTATCTGGTAAACATTCGACCTGAATTTTATCTGTCAATGATGTGACCCAATCTGAACGTGATCCGACTGAAGTCCACCTGAACCTGAATTAACCTGGTTTTATCTGCTTCAGACTTGAACTGTTTTGACCTGAACTGACATCGATCCGATTGAAAATGATCGACCTGAACCCGATCTGGATATGGTGTCAAATCAACCTGAAAATGATCCGAACTGATTTGACATGTACCCGACCTGATCTGAGTCAAACCATCAAATTGACCTGACTTGACATGTATCCGATTTTACCCGACTTACCAGTATCTAACTTAAACCTGGCCGATTACTTGATTTTACAGCCCTAGAGCTAAGCCTGCCCAAACAAAATTGTTCCAAATATGGTTTACTCCCTCCATACTCGAAATTAAATTCCTGCAGGATTTAACCGAATAAATTCCTTCCACCATTCCCAGTCCACAGCAAACCATCGCTAGCATCTTCTTGAAGGGTGCTATTATTTAATAATGACCTGATATTTGGGTAGAGAATTATACTCAGAGTTGTTTACCCGGATGCTTGTCTTTAACACAATAATTAAAATGATGCAGGTCCTTCAGTTGTTGAAGAGTGGACTTAGTAAAAATCCATCTCACTGCTAGTTCTTATAGAACCTATCCTTCGGGGCTTCTTCAACTTAATGCAATGCGTGTAGCTGATATCTTCTCTGATGATTCAAACTTTGGATCTTATATCACTGTGAATTTTGTAAGTTTTTATAGGTTCAGAACTTAGAATTGTTAATTTGATTTTCTGAAGAATTGCTACATCAGTACTTCACTACATCTGTGACCACTGGTAGAATGTTATTTTCAAATATATCATAGTTATAACTTCTCTTTTACTATTTTTCCAAAATTTACATAACTCCCTGCAGACAGAAACCTTATAAACTTTTGTGGAAAAATATTCAGAACTTGTGCTGGATTTTCATGTAAATTAGATATATTTTGTGTTTTGTTATTCTTTTTTTGCATCCTTTATGGTAAGATTTATGGCTGCTTCTTTTATGCTCCTTCAGACTGAATTTTTTAGTGCAATATTTTCACTCTTTCAAGGAGATTTTCTATCCATGTGGTGTTCTGCTGATCTCCCTGTAAGAGAAGAAGATGGTACCTTGTATTTTGAAGTATTTGCTGCTGCTGGATGGGCTTTAGATTCGGTTTCATCGCCTGATCTATCAAACTCAACAAATCTGGAATTCACTTTTATCCCCAACAACATGTCTCAGGCTTCCTATGTACATCAAAGAACATCTTTATTTGTCAAAATAATTGCAAATCTTCATTGTTTTCTTCCCAATATCTGCGAAGGTACATGTCCACCTCAACGATGGCAGGTTCTCTACGAGATCTGTGTGCTATTCTTTTTTCTTTTCTTTTTTTTAATGAAATAGAGGGTTAAACACCTTGATTGTGCTATTCTTTTATGTTAATTGAATTATTTGTTTCAACCCTCAGAGCAGGAGAGGAATCTCTTCCTTCAAGTTTCTTGGGTGCTTGCAAATGGATCCATCTAAGCTATTACCGAGTTATGTCTTCATCTCTGGTCCACAAAAAGCTGTTGCTGTTTGTAGGAACCTGCGTAAGTATCTTGTTGAAATTGGTTTTCTTTTTCCTCCATGTAGGACCGTTGCAAAATCTTCTCATGTTTCTAATGAGTAACCTGTTTATGTAGGTTCCGTGTTAAGTCACGCTGAATCTTTGATTCCAACTCTTCTGAATGAGGATGATCTGCAGCTCTTGAGGTGATCTGGTTCATTTCATTTTTTATTTATTTATGAAATTCCAGCAAAGTTCAAGTATTATCAGAACTTGGTAACAGTTTTTGCTATCTTATCCCTTCCTGTTTAAACGAGCACTGCTTTCTTGAAACCCTACCACCACAATGTTTGAATAATCACACACAACAGATGGGTCTTTGTACCAACTAAACATTAATATGATGCTCTTTTTCATATGATACCATGAAAGATATAATTTATTTATAAAACATCCTTGAAAAAGTTGTTTCTACAATTTTAATCGACTATTTGCTTTGTTTTCCATATTCAAATTGATCTACATGTCAAGGTCATCACTGCCCTCCTCTCTTTTTAACTTGTTGATTTCTCTTCTTAAACACTTTTTTAATTTTTTTAGGGTATTCTTTGATCAATTACAAACATTCTGAATTTGAAGAAAACAGAGTTCTGGTAAACCTTCTATATCTGATAAATGATTAATATAATGTTCTTATCTTCAACCCCTCTTGTGGTGGTTGGTGTTTATCTTCTTATTCTGTTATACCTTTTTTTTTTTTCATTTTCCATTATCTTTAATATCCAACACTCAGCATCGTTTTATAACTAATAGGAGGATCGAAGTGTAGGGGGTTGCTCGTCTCCTTTACAAAGAATAGAACCTCCAAATCTTAATAATCAAAATGGTAACCTGAAAGAAGAAATGTCTGGGAATTCTACTTTCCAAGAAGAGCATTTTTATGTCAGAAACAATCATATGGATCAAATTGATGGTTTAACAAGGCAATACACGATGGATGTTAAGGATAAATCTGTTACACCTAGTGTTTTGAGAGAGACCGACAAGAGACATGCCGAATGCTGAAACAAGTGGGTCAGATGCAAGTTTCACAGAGAAAGTACAAATGCAGATGTTCAAGAAGATGAAAAAGTTGAAACTGTTCAAACTGAAGAAAAGCATCGAAGGAAAAGGAAGCGAACCATAATGACGACGAACAGGTGGCAATAATGAAAGAGTCCTTCTGGATAGAGGTGGCAAACGAGTAATTTCAGGTCGGGTAATTTTGGGTCTATATTAAACCCGGTTTAATTTTGTTCGGATTTGGTTCGGATCTAGTTCGAGTGTATGGTAAATCGGATCGGTCGGATGATTTTGGGTTCGGATTAATATCGAATCGGTTGATTTTGGGTTCGGATTAATATCGAATCGGTTGATTTTTGGGTCGGGTTAATAACGGATCGGTTAGATTTCGATTCGGGTTAATATCATATCGGTTGATTTTCGGTTTACGTCAACCTTTAAATCTGGTCAATTCGGGTTGAATTAGTTACGAGTCTAATAAAAAATCAAATATATTACGGATTGAATTAAATCGGTTGATTTTAATTCTCAATCGCTCAATATTTTGAATTAAACTATTATTTAGAGATGATAAATCAATAATTTGATACATTACAATTGTATAATACATATTAGAATTTATTATCAAAATTTTATAGGTTATAATTTATTATCAAATTTTTATATTAATATCTTATGAAAAATTTATAATGAGAACTATTCGATAAAGAAATAAATTTTTTTATTAAATATTTTATTATCAAGTATAAATTTAATATTTTTATTAATTTTTAAAAAATAATAAATAATTTTATTTGTTAAGTTTTAGTTGTAACATAAGTAAGTTTTATATTATTTTGATTATGAATATAATATTATCTCTTTTGTTTTAGTCGTTTTTTTTATTTGTATTATAAATCTAATATTTTTATTACAAGTAAGATAAGTAAACTTTATTTATTATCGTTTTCAATATTACAATTAAATTCTTACTTTTATATTCTTCTTAAACTTTCTATTTTTTATTATAAATCTAATATTTTTAATAAATTATCAATTTTATTTAAATTAATTTATTATTTAAAATAACTTTTTTTCGTTTAAATTAAAGTAAACTTCCTTATATATATTCAAAATAAAAAAAGACCTCAATATTTAGGTTAAAGTATAATTTTATTTATATAGAATTTCTTTTATATATTATTTTCAAATATTATATATATAAGTAAAATTCAAGAATTTCCTCTGTCATAGCTCAGTCCTATTAGTTTCAATCGTCGTTCAACTCTTGCCAGCTCCAACTATCATACACAGCCGTATCCGTTTCTGCTTCAACTCTCACATGCAGGCGCCTCTTCACCCAGTGCTCAACTCCTCCTACCTTGTTGCGCAAGCATCTTACCTTGATATTACTTGTTGCTGTAACCAATAACTTTCAATTTCCAAATACATCATATTTCACTTTTTTTTCAAGATTCACTTTAATTTAATTTCTTTAGTGAGTTATTTTAATATTCTATCAATTTATTATTTCCATTATTATTTACAATTATCACTATTAATTCATTACTAAATTCTATTACGATCGTTATTATTATTCTAAAAATTAATATTATTTTCTACGATAATTATTATTAAAAAATTATGTGCAAGAGTTTAGTAATCAAAGTGTTAACGTCAATATCTTTTATCTTATTGTATATTTTGTTCACACTAATTCGAATATTTTATTCGTCAGTCAAGAAAAGTTCTTATTTGAAAAAAGACATTCTACTCGACTGTAGGTATATTTCTATATCGCAGAACATTATTTATTTAAAAATTTTCTATTCAAATATTTTTGGTTCTATATTATTAATAGAATTATGTGTATTTATTACATGTTTATTAATATATTTGTGTGATTTATTATGTGTCTTTGACGTGCATGTAAGGTTCAACTTAATGCTAATAATATTTTTCTTTGCTTTTGCATTCATAAAATCTAATGTTAATGCATGTGAGGTTCCAAGTGATACCAATAATGTTTTATCAGAATCACAATCATTTACTAAGAGACGGAGTCAGGTTTGAAAACATTTTCTCGTTATTAATTCCACAGAGACTAAAGATGAAAAAAATAGGGCACTTTTTAAATATTGTAAGACTGCTTCATTTATTTGTAACTCACATTATGGAACATCCAATATGCAAAAACACATTGAAAAATATAAATAATATAATAGTTTGAGAACAGAGGGACTAGAAGGTAATGTTTATGACCAAAAAATCTATAGAGAGTTAGTAGCTAAAGCAATTATAAATCATGGATATGTTTTTTCTTGGGTTGAACATGAAGATAATAGAAAAATTCATGCATATTTGAATAATCAAATTAGAAGCATATGTAGAAATATTGCAAAAGCAGATTGCTTGAAGTAGCATAAAAATTTGAAAGATAACTTAAAGTAAACTCTTCGTAATATCTTCGATCATATTTCTTTGACGTGTGATATCTGGGCTTCTTGTCAAACTGAGAGATATTTATGTTTAACCAATCATTATGTGGATGCTAATTGGAAGTTAAATAGTAAAATTTTAAACTTTTGACGTATCGACTCACCGTATACTGGAAGTACTATGTATAGTGTTTTGCTAGATTTACTTCAGGATTGGGTATTGACTATAATATTTTTTTCATTACACCTGATAATGCTTCTAGTAATAATAAAATGCAAGATCACTTGAAGGAAATTTTTAATGCTCGAGGAGCTTTATTATGTGGAGGGCTTACTTTCATGTTCGATGTGTTGCACATGTGTTGAATCTCATTGTTAAGGATAATCTTAAGGTCATTGAACATATTGTTGTCAAGATAAGAGAATGTGTGAAGTATATCAAATGGTCAGAAACAAGAAAAAATGTTTTTCAACGTAGTGTGAAATTAGCCAAGATAGAAGAAACTAAAGTATTGTGGCTCAATACTACTACAAGATGGAACTCTACATACATGATGCTTGATAGGGCTATTTTATATCGTGAAGCTTTTAAGCAAATGGTTGTTGTTGATTCTTCTTTTCGTCACTGTCCAAACACCGAGAATGGGAAATGCTTGAAAAATTGAGATATTTTAGAACCATTCTTTGATATAACTGTGTTATTTTTAGGAAATGATTATCCTGCTGCAAATTTATACTTTGATTATCCTGCTTCTGACAAGAAGTAATGATGTCGTTTTGAAAAAAATGGCAATAGAAATGAAGAAAAAGTTTGATAAGTATTGGTTCAACTCGAGTGAGCATGACTATGACACGTTGTTTACCTTTGCGGTGATTCTTGATCATAGTTGCAAGTTGTCTTTTCTCAATTATTGTTATGAAAAGTTATTTGAGGATGAAACATATGCCATTTTAAATTCGTGATGTAAGAATTAAGTTAGAGATGATTTTTAAAGAATATGTTTCAGAAATACACATCTCACATAAACCGTCCTTAGAATTAAGCTCGAACTCAGATACTTTGAGCATGTCATCTGCACATTACAAGCGTAAATTTGACCTTTTTGTAGTAAGTTTCTAATATTTTTAACTTTTTTTTATTTTTTATTTTTCATTTAATGTATTTCAGTTTTATTATCTTTTTTTATAATTTATATAATACAAGTTATATTATTATTTTTTATATTTTTACAGGATTATGACAAGAAAGAGGCCATGTTTTCTTATTGTGCCAAGACACAATTAGATTTTTAGAAGACCCCAAAATTGATAGGAAACCAGAGCTTGACATCCTTAATTTTTGGAAAGAAAATGAGCATCGATATGAACAACTTTCTCATCTTGCTAGGGCTATTTTGATTCTACCTCTTACAATTGTTGCTTCATAATCAACTTTTAGTATAGGAGGTCAAATTTTGAATAAGTTGAGAAGTTCTTATATCCCTGAAAATGTGGAAGCTTTGATAACGTCTCGTAGTTGGTTATTCGGTTATGAATGTAAGTTTTTCTTTCCTTTTAGATTTCTTTCAATTTCTTACAGTAAAGTTTGTTTACCACACCATCTTTTTTTATTATTATTAATATATTTTATTTTTTTAATTTGGTAAACAAATTATAACTTATTCTTTTAATTTATGTAGCTACGGAGAAAGATGATTTATCGGTTCTAATATGGATTGGATTTAATTCAATAATTGATGCATATAATATTTATGTCTAATGATATTTTAAGATTTAAGAGGGTTGAATTTGATTCTTTCAAACCATTTTATTGATCTTTTAAGTTTTATTAAGAAAGTTTTATTGAGAAACTCAATGTAATTGAGTTTGATGTGCAAGAATAGTAACTACATATCACTTTTGATTCTTTGAATGAAAATTCTTTATTTGAGATTTGTTGTTTGTGTTTCATGTTAATTTGTGTTGATAAAAAAATGAATTTTTTTATTTTAAAGTTAATTAAAATATACAGTATTGAGTATACTATTTAAATGATGATAACTAATGTTAATCATATAAAACAAAATACTAGGTAGTAAATTTATTTTATAATTCCTCATTCAAATAATTTTTTAATTGTTTTTAAAAATTATCGAATCAAATATGAATATAATTTTTAAAACTAAAAAATAATATTAAATTATTAAATTATTATCAAAGGTGATACTGATATTCATTAAACTATTACCAAAGTTGGTGTAACACCCATTTCCAGTATACGTTTCCGTACACAAGTCATAGGTGTCACATGACTTTTAAAAACATTTACCCATTTGTAAAACCCATAAAATTTTGATTCGAAATTTAAAACCAAACATTTTGGTACAACAATAAAACAGTCGTTGAAACATATTACCAAAGCTATTTTAAATAGATTCCAAAGTATTTTTCTTAATTTTGATTACATGCCAGCAATTTTTAAAATAAGCATGATTGTCCTATTGTTACTGATGAGAGTCAACCTTAGATTGATGATAGCTACTGCTACTGATGTACTTCTTACTCGGCTAGTCTCTACTTTTACCTACGCGTGAAATCAACATACGCTAAGTATTTACTTCGTGAGACATAACATTGTACAGAAACGTTAGTATATACATAAATATATCATGGTTATTTGATTTCAAACTAAATCGTATACTCTATAAGGATCAGATAAATCCCTATAATTTTAAACAAATTTCTTCCATACAATCATCGAAATCATTCTTAGTAGTCCCAACATACCTATTTTTTGTATATTTTCCCAATTATTCTTTACTTGCCCTATGTACGTTAAATTAGAAAGTACTGTACATGTATTGCACCAACGTGCAAAATGGTCCTTTATCTTTTATAATTATCATGAGTGACACCTTATATACCATTAATATACCGCTATGTGTTTTCATTTGTGGCATCCTTTCATGTCAATTATGCACTGTTATTCATTTTCATTTATAGCATCCTTTCATGCCAATTATGCATTGTTCTTCATCTAACTTGTATTAGTGGCACCTTTCTGCCAAATTGCACCGTTAGGCATTAGTCTTTTATCCTAAATGCATTTAACCTTTCTTTTAACTTGCATTATTGGCACCTTTATGCCAAATGCACAGTTAGGCATTAGTCTTTTATTTTAGAATATTTTCTACTCTAAAATTATTCATAATATCAATTAACTCTTTCAATTCATTATAAACTCTATAGTTAACACACGTAGTGCCAATACAGTAATTCACAACTTATTATAATTTACATGGATTGCACACCCACTATCAATACGAAAATTCATAAACTTATTATGAATTTCTTAGTTTTTGCACACAAAGTGCATATACGGAAATTCATAAACTTATTATGAATTTCTTACTTTTGCACACACAGTGCCCATATGGAAATTCATAAACTTATTATGAATTTCTTAGTTTTGCACACACAGTGCCCATACGGAAATTCATAAACTTATTATGAATTTCTTAGTTTTTCACACACAATGCCCATACAGAAATTCATAAACTTATTATGAATTTCTTAGTTTTGCACATATATAGTGCAATTCGGTAATCACCATAAATACATTAAGCAACATACATCTATGACTATCACAACATATAAGTACATAATAAATGCACTCACCTGGCTTTCATCGCTATTATATCCAAAACGCAAATTCTGATTACTCAGCCACTTTGCCTTTGTCTTTCATTTTGCTTGACTCGGGAGCTCGATTTCGATCTATTCAAGCATCCATTAAAGACAAGTACAATATCAATTGTTAGTATATTCACCAACATTTATACTTAAACAATACTCAAAAGTACTATTACTATATTTTCTATAACGATCTTAGCTTATCTTCACATATCTAGCTCAATAATATCGATACCCCTACCATGGTATCGATACTACTATACTATGGTACCGATAATCTATTACGGTATCGATACCATTTTTGCATTTTGTTATCAATGGTATCGATATCTTCCTCATAGTATCGATACCTTCCTTTTGGTATCGATATTGCTTAGCTGATTTCTTCCAATTTCAAGCCTATAGTATCGGTATTGTTCTATCAGTACCGATACCTTTACCCATATTTTCCATTTTTCAACCTGATCCTTACCCAAATTTGGTCAAATTTCCTTATGTTTACACCCAACAATACTATTAAACTCTTCTTTACTTATCCCTACTAACTTTCCTTCATTTAGCTTCTTAAAACATCTAAAATCTCCCAAGAACATTCAAATCTAATAATCACACCACTTTTTCTAACTTTTTTTAAACCCATCCAATGCTTCTAATCTCTCTTTTCCTTCTTTGACAAGTCAAATATACTAATAAACATCAGTAAAAACTCATATTCTAACATATCATTCAAAAATTAACCCTCCAATATTTCATCCATTTTCTTAGTTTTGATCCTATAAAATCTTTCACTAAGCTTCTATCATACTCAATGCTTCAAAAACCAACCAAAAACGAAAGAATAAACTAACCAATTAAAATCTTACCTTTGGCTATGGAGGAGAGCTATCCACGGGAAAGAAGAAGAAAAGAGATGACTTTTAGCTAACTTACTTTTTCCCCTTATTTCCTTACTTTAATACCTTAATAGCAATGAATTTTAAATTCATTTTATTCCAAATGACCAAAATGTCCTTTTAATCCTCCATTTCTACAATTTATTCTAAACCACTAATCCAAAACATTTTTTTATCTTTTATCATTTACTCAAATAAATCCTTAAATTTTAAATCTTTTCAATAAAGTCTATGATTTGCTATTTGGGGCATTACAATTCTCCCCCTTAAGAAAATTTATCCCCGAATTTAAAAAATTGCCTGCAACGAAGAGATGTGAAAACTGCTTCCTCATGTCCTCATCTCTTTCCCAAGTAGCTTCTTCTACCTTATGATTCTGCCAGAGCACTTTAACTAACAAAATCCTTTTGTTACAAAATTACTTGATTTCTTTAGCTAAGATCCGCACTGGTTATTCTTTATAAGTTAAATCTGGTCGGATTTCTATCTCTTCAGGCGTGATGACATGGGACGGATCAGATCTAAACCTTCTAAGCATCGATACATGGAAAATATTGTGGATCTTGTCCATTTAGGTAGATAAAAGCTAACTGATAAAATCTCATAAGGTTCAATAATTCTCGGACTCAGTCCAAACCGCAATACTTCCTTCCAAAGTGATACTTTCAGAAAAACTTTATCACCTTCTTGCTATTCAATCAATTTTCTCTTTAGATCATCATAATACTTTTGTCAATCGGAAGCGATCTTAAAAATTAGCTTGGGTAACTTTAATTTTATAATCCATTTCTTTCATTCATGAATCGAGATTGATTGAAACAATTTAGAAGATACTTATGTTAAGCTTATTTGAAAGGACCATCCAACTCAGTTGGTAGAGCACAAGGTTCTTAACCTTGAGGTCGTGGGATCGAGTCCCATGGAGGGCATTTATAATTTAGAGGTCTCCTACGGAAGCTGCTCTCAACCTAGTGTTGGGGGCAACCTAATATCTTACCTCCCCTTACCCCATTACATATGGGAACAAGGGATAACCATTTTTTAATGTTAAGTTTTTTCTCTATAGTACGTCAAACATTTTGCTAAAATTTTTGTGATGGCTCTTTTCAAACTAGGGCACCCAATCGACTCTTTAGATCTTGGTACCTCTTGTTTACACCTGAATGCATAGTCAACGGACTTAATGCCTCAACAATAATATCTTTCTAAATTCTTATTCGTCGGGAATACAAAGTGTCCCACGATAATACGAACATCCGTCGAACCTGACCTCAAAATTCCTTAATCTCTTCATTTTCTACTTATAAAATTCTTATTAAAAAAATTCATCTTTCCTTTGTAATTCTATTATTAGCTTTAATAAAACATCGGTGTCATCTTTAATTCATTCCACAATGCCATTCTCATTTAATGCTAATTGCACATCCATAGCTCGCAAAACGAAAAAAGGTTCTAAGCAAGTACCTCCATAACAACATTGGCCTTTCCTAAAAGATAATCAATGATCACTTCATACACCTTTAAAGTTTCTGTCTATCTTTTCTATCTCAGGTTCACTCTTTTCAATTTCACTAGTATTTTAGGCTTTTGTAATTAGCACCACTATAGCACTGCTCACTATACAGATAATGACTTCAAATCTTTTAAGGTAACTCGACTACTGCCGACTCTAAATCATGCGTAGATAATTCCTCTTGTGAGTCCTTAACTTTATCGAGGCATATGCCACAACCTTACCTTACCTTTGTGCATAAGCACACTTCCTAAACCGTTGATAGATATATCAGAAAAATCACATAATCCTTACCCAACTCAAGTTGTATAAACACTAGTGTCTCTATTACAATCCTCTTTAGCATTTTAAAACTCTCTTGACCCTTTTTCGTTCTATAAAAAGACATATATTTCTTTAAAAACTTGGTTATCAGCAAGGGTAACGTCGAAAAGTTTTTCGCTAACCTTCAATAGTAACCAGCAAGCCCTCAAAGAAATCCAAACTTCCAGATCATTCTTTGGGAGTTTCCAATTACTACAGCATGAGTTTTGTTAGAATCTCTTTTTATACCGTATGCAAAAACAACCTGGCCAAAGAAAGTCATCTCTGCTAACCAGAATTTCACATTGGTATAGTTTGGCATACAAATTCTTCTCTCAAAAAGTCTTATTTAACTGTCAAAATCTATGCATAACAACATAGGTTTATCTTTCTTTTCGCTAATAACTCAAATATTTTCCAAGATGAAATACTCGGACTAATAAAATTTTGATCAATCAACCCTTATAATTGAGTCCATAATTCTCTTGGCTTACATAAGTCATTTGATACGAAATCAGAGAAACATGTTTAATACCTTAATAACCATCAACTTTGAATTCCAACTCTCGATCTGGAGGTAACCCCAAGAATTTATCTAACAAGACATCTCGATATCACCTTGAGCGATGATTTTACTTTCTCTCCAAAAACTATAATTTCCATACCCTTTGCATCTTTCTGAACTAATCGTCTCTGGAGACAAACAACTTATACTCAATATGATTTTAACTCATCAAATGACAATTCCATCAGATCCACCGGAAACATAGCCCCGTGAATCTTTATTAAATGTTTACTACTTGCCTAACTCACACTTGTACCATGACCTACTAGGGTTTACTGCTATCATCTCATTCGAGATTAAATTGAATATAATACTTTTATTTTTAAATTTTTCATTTCCTTCTTGAGGTAATCCGTGTAACTTTTCAGGATCTGTTTAAAATATTCTTGAGCAGTTGAAACATTTTATATCTCAACTATGAAAGTCTAATTATCCACCTCATTTAATAAAAAGACTTGACAACTTTGTAGCAATAACTTCATTGCAATTAATGCTAAAAATTTCACTAGTAAATAAATTTACTTTTTTTCCTATCATTACGAACTTGATAATTTTCAAAGTTCTCGAGAATTAATCTCGACTTTAAATAATAATTCATTGAAGTATAAAATGGGTAGAAAATCCATTTTCACAAATTACCTTCTAAAAGTAACTGTATTAGGTCCATAAAACTTAACATTTATTCTCAAACAAACTCATAATCAGTTGATCCACTAATAACTCATCTTTCTATAAGCATTTAGCGGTCCATGCATTTATCGGTTACTCATTTCCTCAATTATTTAAGCTTACATGAAAAAACCTCGGAATCATCTCAAGATTCAGAAATATCCTCTAGATCCCTATCTGATCCAACTTCTCTTGGGTTGATTTTTATCTCGACCTTCTTTTCAATATCATCTACTTTCTTACATTTGTCCTTAGTCTTCGACATCTATTAGGACATATAATAATAACACTTAAATTAATAAGGAGTGACATCAATCACACTCTAATTGACACCATATCAGTAACTTTGACAATCTTAATGGCATGTAATCTTTTTTCTCAATTAAATTAAACTTGATTTCGGCCGAGAATCGGCTAAACCTGTAGCTCTGATACCAATAAATGTAACACACATTTCTATTATACGTTTCCGTACACAAGTCATAGGTGTCACATGACTTTTAAAAATATTTACCCATTTATAAAACTCATAAAATTTTGTTTTGAAATTTAAAACCAAACATTTAGTACAACAATAAAACAATCATTGAAACATATAACCAAAGTTATCGTTTTAAATACATTCCAAAGCATTTTTCTAAATTTAGATTACATGCAGTAATTTTTAAAATAAACATGATTGTCCTACTGTTACTGATGAGAGTCAACCTTAGATTGATGATAGCTACTGCTACTGATGTACTCCTTACTCGGCTAGCTTCTGCTTTTACCTACGCGTGAAATCAACACACGTTAAGTATTTACATAGTGAGACATAACATTGCAAAGAAACGTTAGTATATACATAAATATATCATGGTTATTTGATTTCGAACTAAATCGTATACTCTATAAGGATCAGATAAATCCCTATCATTTAAACAAAATTTCTTCCATACAATCATCGAAATCATTCTTAGTAGTCCCAGCATACCTATCCTTTTGTATATTTTCCCAATTATTCTTTACTTGCCCTATGTACATTAAATTAGAAAGTATTGTACATGTATTGCACCAAAGTACCAAATGGTCCTTTATCTTTTATAATTATCATGAGTGACACCTTATATACCATTAATTTACCGCTATGTATTTTCATTTGTGGCATCATTTCATGCCAATTATGCACTGTTATTTATTTTCTTTTATGTCATTCTTCATGCCAATTATGCATTGTTCTTCATCTAACATGTATTAGTGACACATTTCTGCGAAATTGCACTGTTAGGCATTAGTATTTTATCCTAAAGGCATTTAACCTTTCTTCTAACTTGCATTATTGGCATCTTTCTACCAAAGGCACGGTCATGCATTAGTCTTTTATTTTAAACTATTCTACTCTAATAATTATTCATAATATCAATTAACTCTTTCAATTCATTATAAACTATATAGTTGGCACACGTAGTGTCAATACGGTAATTCACAACTTATTATAATTTACGTGGATTGTACACCCACAATCAATACGGAAATTCATAAACTTATTATGAATTTTTTAGTTTTTGCACACAAAGTGCCCATACGAAAATTCATAAACTTATTATGAATTTATTAGTTTTGCACACACAGTGTCCATACTGAAATTCATAAACTTATTATGAATTTCTTAGTTTTTCACACACAGTGCCCATACGAAAATTCATAAACTTATTATAAATTTCTTAGTTTTGCACACACAGTGCTCATACAGAAATTCATAAACTTATTATAATTTCTTAGTTTTGCACATATATAGTGTCATTCGGTAATCACCGTACGTACATTAAGCAACATACATCTATGACTATCACAACATATAAGTACATAATAAATGAACATACCTCGCTTGCCTCGATATTATATCCAAAACGTAAATTCTTATTACTCAGCTACTTTGCCTTTGCCTTTTGTTTTGCTTGACTCAGGAGCTTGATTTCGATCTATTCAAGCATCCATTAAAGACACGTGCAATATCAATTGTTAGTATATTCACTAACATTTATACTTGTACAATACTCAGAAGTACTATTATTATATTTTTTATAACGATCTTAGCCTATCTTCACGTTTTTGGCTCAATAGTATCGATACTCCTACCATGGTATCGATACTACTTTACTATGGTACTGATAATATATTACGGTATCGATACCATTTTTGCATTCTGTTATCAATGGTATCGATACATTCCTCATAGTATCAATACCCCCTTTCGGTATTGATACTGCTTGCATCAGTATCGATACTGCTCAGCTGATTTTTTCCAATTTTAAGCCTATAATATCGGTATTGTTCTATCAGTATTGATGCCCTTACCCAGATTTTCTAGTTTTCAGCCCTATTCTTACCCAAATTTGGTCAAATTTCCTTATGTTTATACCCAACAATACTATTAAACTCTTCGTTACTTATCCCGACTAACTTTCCTTCATTTAGCTTCTTAAAACATCTAAAATCTCCTAAGATAATTCAAATCTAAGAATCACACCACTTTTTTAACTTGTTTTTAAACCCATCCAATGCTTCTAATCTCTCTTTTTCTTCTTTGTCAAGTCAAATATACTAATAAACATCAGTAAAACCTCATATTCTAACATATCATTCAAAAACCTATTTCCTTAAATCTCCAATATTTCATCCATTTTCTTTGTGTTGATCCTATAAAATCTTTCATTAAGCTTCTATCATACTCAATGCTTCAAAAACCAACCAAAAATGAAAGAATAAACTAACCAATTGAAATCTTACCTTTGCCTATGGAGGAGAGCTATCCACAGGAAATAAGAAGAAAATAGATGATTGTTAGCTAACTTACTTTTTCCCCTTATTTCCTTATTTTAATACCTTAATAACAATGAATTTTAAATTCATTTTATTCCAAATGACCAAAATGTCCTTTTAATCCTCCATTGCTACAATTTAGTCTAAACCACTAATCCAAAACATTTCTTATCTTTTATCATTTACTCAAATAAATCCTCATATTTTAATTATTTTCAATAAAGTCTCTTATTCGCTATTTGGGGCATTACAGTTGGTGACTAACTGGGAGTATAATTAAAAAAGTGATTAAAAAATATATTATTTTACTATCCATCACATTATTAATATATATATATATATATATATATATAATAACTATAAATCACTCGTCCATTTTTACTCATTTATCAAGTAAAAAATAGGGTAATGTTCGGTTCAAATCAAATTAGGTAAATTAAAGATAGTTTGCTTTCGGATTGGTTTCTTTCGGTTCGGATTAATTTTTGTTTAGGTTGCTTTCGGGTCGGGTTAAATTTGGTTCAGGTTGATTTCGGATCGGGTTAAAATTCGGTTCGGGTTTCTTTCGGCTCAGGTTGCTTTCAGTTCGGGCTAGTTTTGGTTCGGGTTAATTTTGGTTCGGATTAATTTCGGTTTCGCTAAATTTTGGATCGGGTATGGTTTAGGTCGGGTATCGGATCAAATATGATTATCATATTTGGGTATCGGGTTGGTAAATCGGTTCGAATAATCGGGTTCGGGTCAAGTTTGCCAAATCTACTTCTGGATGAACCTGAAATGCAACGAAATACTGCTTTGATACAATCTTGGGCCGATAAATTAAGCCATCGTGTATGTAAAATAGATCTAGTAATGTTACGAAATACTGCTTTGATGCAACGAAATACTGCTTTGTTCAATGTAAGCCTGGTCAATTTGTAGTGCTTGTAGATGGAAGAGGTCAGGAGAATGGTAAGGGAAAAGTACATCAGGTGCAAGGTAATGAGAGTTATGTGGGATTCAAACAAAATATTCACGTTACGACCTCAATAAATTACAGTCTGTTGATATTTTTCGTTCTCTTGCTGCCACTGGCAATGAACTGTAACTTATAAACCGGCATAGCTTCGATCTCACGAGCTCGAAAAAGGTAAAGACATTTTGTGTTTAGGAAACATACCCTACAACCTTAAGTCAGAATTGCCCCCTTCTGAAATGAAAAATAATGTATAAAGGTAGCTAAGTAGGAAATTAGGAACTTGGAAGGTGGACTGTTGATATGCTAACCTATGCTATTTGTTGAATATAGTTTTAGCAATACAGATACCAGCTAGTTACGAAACCAAATAATTCATAAATTCATTTTATATAATCTAATAAAATTTATTGATATTTAAGGAACAAAAAAAATATTGATATTTAATATAATGTAATAAAATTAATAATCAATAAATGAATCATTTAATAAAAATAATTTAAATAAAATAATAATAATAATAATAATAATAATAATAATAATAATAATTTAAAGTTACTATTATCAATGGTATAAAAATATAAATGATTTATTGATTACAATTCACATATATAGAAATTAAAAAATTTTAATTTGATGATTATTTTTAAACTTACTATTCTAATGTTCGTAATGAATTATGTGCTTAATTGGTGAAGGATTGTTTTTAATATATTCATAGATCATAAATAATTAATTTAATTAATTTTTTTAATATATTTATAGATTACATTATAAAGAATACAATTAATTATCTAATGATTAGTAAAAAAATATTTGTCAATTATCACATTATAATATTAGATGGCAATTACAATTTATAAGTTTACAATTTAATTAAAAAAATACTAAACTTAGTCAATATCAAGTTATATCATTTATAGGTCGGTTCTGTGAAGAGGTTGAATCAATTATAGGTTGGATAAAATCATGTCTCGCATCATTTCAAGTTGGATTATACAAATTTTTTATCAGATTAATCTCAGTTCGTGCTTATATCAAGTCGGATGTTGACCATGTATGAGTTTACATTAGGTTCAATTTGAATTTAAGTTGGGTTCAAATCTAAAATAATTAAGTTCAATTCAGATTCATGTCAACACTAATTCAAACAAAAATCAATTTTGTGTCATCACCTCCTTAAATCATAAGTAATTCAAATTGTTTCAATCAATTTTACAAATTGGATCAATTTCGTACATCCCTCCACGTGAAGGTAGACGGCATCAATAGTAGTTTATAACGTATGCTATGAAGGGCATTAAGTAGTGACATTCTAAAATATTTTATGATCATATAAAGAGAATGACATCAAATTTTAATTGACAGTATGACATCAAACTTTAATTGACAGTATTAATATAAAAATAGTTGACAATTATATAACAAAAGTTTTATCAAATCATAAATAGTGTAAAAAATACTTAAAAATCTTTTTTATGTTGACAATCATATTATTCGTAAAAGAAATTTATATTTTAAAGTTTGTTATGTATTTTTTATAATAATTTAACTATTACCCATTTTATGAAAAAACATAAAATAACATAAAAATAATAATCAATTCATTTTGGTCGAGATTCATGATTTAAATTCGAACAATTCTTAAAAAATTGTGGGAAAAAAAGTTATGAGTGGACTGAAAGGAGTAAATAGAAGTTAGAAGTGTAATGCCTCGAATTCTGGGTTAGGAGTTTCGGGTATATATGATTTGGACCTTAGAATAAAATCCTCTTAGCCCATGAAGAGTTAACCCAAGTATTAATTGATTTGAGCTTGGGATGAGCCCAACAAGTGAGAAAAGGGGTCTTTTTAATCTGGACCTAAATATGGAGGGACTAGGTGAGTAATTTACTCATTTATTTTGATGATATCATATCTGCCACTCCTCCCTTTTTCATGTATTGTTGTCTCTTCTTACTCTCTTATCTTCACCTTCTTCCTCTTCAAGAAATCAAACTAAAGCTTTGAACTTTAAGAGTTCCAGGCATCCTTTGTGAATCCTAAGGTAAGAATTACAATCCTCATCTCCCAAGCTTCCA
Organism: Hibiscus syriacus; assembly: GCF_006381635.1. Lineage (NCBI taxonomy): Eukaryota > Viridiplantae > Streptophyta > Magnoliopsida > Malvales > Malvaceae > Hibiscus > Hibiscus syriacus. The sequence continues at coordinate 117,660 of NW_024062907.1, forward strand.
TTCAAGCCCCTATTTGTAAGTTTTGGTTAAGATTCACAAAAATGAGTTTTGGTGGGGTTTATAGAACCTTGGGGTTTAATCCATTTTTGGGGAAGTTTTGGGTTATAGGATTGTTTTTAACACCTTCCTAAGCTTTAAAATGAGTTAATAACTCATTTTCTTTGTCCTAATTAGTTCAAGAGAAGGGTGAGAGCTCTAAGGTAATGGGGGAAGGGAAAACTAACTCTTGGGTAATTTGGGGACATTTTTCAGCAAGCCAACATCAAGGTAACACAATTCTAACTTGTCCATACCACGTGTAAATCATTGTATGTGCAGTTTGGTATGTTTTGTTCATGTAAGCATGCTAGAGTAATTTCATGGAAAGTTCTGTTTTTTATGTTTGTAAGCTTGAAAGATGGTAACTTTTAACCTCTAAGACCTCGAATAAGACTTTAATAAGCTTTTCTAATCTTATGGGAGTGTATGGGTGAGGTTTAGAGTCATTTTCGTGCCCAGAACAGGGCATCCTAGTCCGTCAGTATCAGTACTAAAAGAACAGTACTGATATTGTTCTTCGTGAAAGGCCAAAACACAACATTTTATAAGGGCAATATCGATACCCCTTCAAGGAGTATCGATACTCAAGGTCCAGTATCGATAACCAGATGACCAATATCGATACTGATGCATTTTTGAAAATATCGAAGCTGATTTCTATACTCATGGGACTATCAATACCCAAGGTAGAGTATTGATACTCCCCATAAGGGTATTGATACCCAATTAGTTTTCAAAACATTAAAGCAAATTTTGGTATCAATACTCAGGTGAGTATCGATGCTGCTAGCCCAGTATCGATACCTACGGTGATTTTCGGGCAATTTTGGTTAATTTATTTGGGTGTTTGGGTTGAGGTGTTTCGAGTTCGTATAAACTATAAGTGTTTGATACAAGTGAAAACAATCAAGATAACTCAATTCTCACCTAGAAACCAAGCATGATAGGATGACATAAGATTTGCCTTTGTGTGATGCTCGGGAAACATCTAGGACATCCGAGTTACTTTAGTATTATGACGACCGTCCTTGTTTTTTAATGTCTGGATATTGTTTGTTTGGTAGCATCCGATGCACATAAATTTTGGGTCGTACCGGCACGAATTCTGATGCATGTAAATTTCATAATCGTACCCTATGCAAGACTAGGTACGGGATGTGAGCTTCCGATGCATGTAAATTTCGAACCTTATCTCGTTCTCTTGAGGATCCGATATAGACTAAGGGCTACAAGTTCTGATGAACATAAATTTTAGTTTTTACCCCGAAGCTATCTCGTTTTAGATGGGCTAATGTGTTATCCGAGATGCACGTAAATTCCTCCGACTGCACTTTTTGGCTTATCTCATGTTTGAAATATACTTTTGCATGTTCATGACTATGTATCCAGCATGTTCATGTAATGAATGCATGTAGTATTGCATAGTTATATTCGTGGCACGAAGCTTGTGAGCTTAGCATATGAAATGTGTTTTCGTATGCAGGTTAGTAGAGGATCTTTGAGGGAGCCTATCACATTTGACCATTCCAGACCAGACGATTGCAGAGTATGTCTTGAGTATTTGTAGAGGGCATGTATTCTATATGGACCTTGTGTATTCGAGTCATAACTCTATTTCGATTTTGTAGACACCCATTTTCGTCCGGAGACCATTATTATTATTATTATTATTATTATTATTATTATTATTATTATTATTATTATTATATTACTATTATTATTATTATTACTATTATTTATATTTATATTTTATTTTATCTCTTGCAAGCACAAATTACAACAAATACAACAAGCCCAATTTGGGGCCCAATTACAAAGGGTCATCCAACCCAAACCCAAGCCCAATATGAAGGCCCAAACCTAACCCTAACCTAAACCCTAACCCTAAAATTAGCAGTCACTGCTCCTGCCAGCAAATGTTGTAACTGTCGCTGCTGACCGGTAAGCCACTACTGGAGCACGCCACCGCCGTCGGTCACTTCTTCACCCCTGTTCAACATAACCAAATCAAAACAAAATCCCCACTACCAAACCTAACCAAACTCTCACCAACCAGCCATACCTCTGCCAGTAATTCTCACCAAGCATCTCCCAAACCATTTCACCATCTATTTATATAGCATGCAAAAACCAAATGAATAAAGGAGGAATCGGGGGGAGACCAAAAAAAAGAGAGAAATGGAGGGGATGAGGAAAGAAAATAAAAGGAAAAAACAGAGACCATTAGGGGGGTTTTTCAAGAAAAAGGTAAAGAAAAAAAAGAAGGGGAAAGAGAGAAGATGAGAGAGAACTTCCCTTTTTCTTTGAAGATTACGGTGGTTTTTTCGTCAGAGTTGGATCTTTTTTTAAAAAAAAAAACCGAAGGTAATAACTTTAGATCTAGGGCGATCTGTTTATTTTTAGGTAGATAGAACCTTAAATCTAAAACGAGAGGGTTGAAACGCTTTGTTGGGTGGATGAAATCCTATTTTTCGACACCGGTGTATGGTGGCCGGTGTCGGTTAATGGCAGGCTGCACGACGTAGGCTCGCCGATTTCTGGAAAACTGAGAGATGGGTAGAGAGAGTTGAGAGAATTTCTTCTCTCTCTCTTTGGTATTTTCGGCTGAGACAAATGGGGAGGGTTAGGGTAAATTTTTACCCAAAACACCATATATATATCGATGCCAAAATGGTAGCGTTTAGGGGCTAGGCCAGCCCATCCTTCAATGCATTGGATATTTTGGATAGGGGTCTGTTCAGCTTTGATTCAATTCATTTTGGTCCCCTAATCTAGTTTTTCAGGCTTTCAAATTTAACCCTTTGTTTTGTGCGCTATTCATTTTGGTCCTATGTATTAGCTTATTTTAATTTGTGTTGTTTTCTTACATTTTGCTTGTATTTTAAATATTGTTTTATTTTGGTACCCAAGTTTAGATAATTTAAGTTCTTTCCTGTTTGCACATATGATATTTTTTGTTCGAAACTTTCATTTTAATCCTTTGATTGTTTATGGATAAGTCATGATTTTGATACCCAAAATGATGTAACTTTTGGTGTTTTAAGTCAAGATGTGGACGGGTTTAATATGTTTTTATAACTTGGAATTTCCTTTTCTTTTAAATTTAGTCACCAATACATGCTGCTTTTATGTGTATTTATATATTAATTTGTAATTTGATAATGATGAATATTTTACATTTAATATATAATACATGTTTGGTACCTTCCTAGTGCATTAACTAGGTAAATACTTCTTTGTCTTTGGTTTTATTCCATTAAATTTAACATCATAGAATGTTTAATTCGTTGATATAAAAGGTACCTGTTAGTTTTTTATTTATTTTAAAACGGTTGTAGAATGTATATTAGATTTATTAGATAATTAATCGAACGTATAAATCTAGGTTTTTTTTGTTTATTTATGTGTCATCCTTTATTTTAATTTAAATTAATTTGCATAGTAGCCTCATAAGCATTTCTTGATTCAATCGAAATAATTTAACTAAGGGAATGTCAGTTTATTTTAAAATTATGGAAAGTGATTGTCTTAAAGAATAAGAGATTGCTTTCAATAGTCTTAAAATAAAAGGGTTTTCCATCAAGTGAAACTCTAAAAATTTGATTAAATTTAAAATTTGGGATTGAGAAAAAGATCATGTTCTTTTAATTAAATTCACAGAGAAAAGACTATTAGATCGAATCTAAGGTCTTGTCTCGATGTATTTAAATAATTGAGCATCCTTATTCTCATTAATGGTTGGTAAAATAATTGATTAATCATATTTGTTTGATATATGTATTTAACTTTTGTTTTATTTTTGTACTTATTTTAATGGAATCTCAAAATAAATTGCTTTCGAATTAACAATGAATTTTAGAACGAAATAGTAATATTTCTTTCTTTTGATTGGAGTAAGGATCAACAGCTTTAAGGAATGAGAGGTCGATTCTTCTCGATAGGAAATAATTAAATATTATTTTGTTTCGTCCTAAAATTCAAATAATATTATTTGTATGGGATCTTAAATTAAATTAAATTCGAACTCGTAAATTTAATTGCAAAGACAACTAATTAATAGACTAAGTACTTATTTAGAGTGTTGTGGGGGTGTTAATCCTTCCCCACGCGTAACCGACTCCCGAACTCAAATTTTAGTAACGCATACCGTAAATTTGTTGTTTTAATTAAAATTAATATTTTTATTAAAATGACAAATACTTTTTAGGTGCCCAATCACACCCTAATCAAATATTGATGGCGACTACTCGAACCATGTTTTATTATTAAAAGGTCACCAAATTATTCGAGAAGAGATCTTTAAAAAAATCAGATTTTAAAAATTAAATTTGTTTTTTAAGAATAACCGTTTCGATAGATTTTAAACCCCATGAATGTATTGTATGTATTTTGGGAGACTCTCATATTTTGTATACTTTATTTTGATTTCACATATGACATGATGGATGATTTTGATAATTATAAATTATTTTGAAAATGAATTTTTGGTTGATCATTTCGGTAGTCCTGTGTGGCATCGTAATCCACAGATCTTCGGGTCAGACTGGATTAGGATGTTACAAGAGGCTTAATACAAAAATAAGTGTCCAAATTATTCATTGAAAATCGTTTTAGAGTCTAAAGAATTTTTCGCTAAAAATAAGTGTCTAAAGTTTTCTATGTTACCATTTTAGGTGCCTCAACGTTATTACTCTAATAAAACCTCGTTAAGTGACACGACTCACGTTCTGATAATTTTGAGAATTTAATTTTAAAAATAAAAATATTTTTTATTTTAAAAAAATCCCATGTGTTTCCCCTCCCTTTCTCCCCTCTCCCTCCTCATCTTCTCCCTTCTCCCCCGTCCTCTACAACCAACTGCCACGGCCAAAGATCAACTGTAAATGCTAAAATTTTGATTTGAAACCAAAATCCCTTAACTCTACCTCCAACAATTTCTAAAATAATCACTCAATTTATCAAAATCCTCAATAAAAAAAACTACAAACCCTAAAATAAAATCTTTCATTTACACCATTTTTGGGTGTTCGATCAGTTGTGAAAGTATGGGAGTTTTGGTCGTGGTTGGTTGGTCGGACACACTTATTTTTGTATTAAGCCAATTTAGAATAAGAATAACTTGCAGTTTTTGTAAAAGTATTAAAAGCAAAAGAACGTATACTTTTGACTGCATAAGAGCTACTCAAACTTAACTTAGGCTCCATTTAACATTGTTTTAGGAAAATATTTTTGATATGTACTCTTTAATTATTTGATGATGTTTAATATTATTATTATAAAGTATTTTTGAAAAGATGAATGATTATTTTAAATATGTAAAGTTTTATATTTGAATTATTTAATTTTAGGGTTGTTAATGAGTCGAATCAAGTTTAAGTATTATTGAGCTCGACTCTACTTGAAAATATTAAAGTTGAGCTAAACTCGGCTCGAAAAGTTTAAAGTTGAGCTAGACTCAACTTGAAAGATCGCAAGCTTAAATTTATTACGCTCGACTCAAACTCGAAATAAAAAATTGAAGTCCAACTCGAAAGTTCACAAGCTTAAAACTGTCAAGCTTGACTCGAACTCGAAATAAAAAAATTAAAGCTTGTATCGAGTTTGAAAAAACTTGAACTTGAAACATTCTCAGACTTAAGTCAATTGAAGCTCAAACTGGAGTTCGGTTCAAGCTCAAAGTCAAACTAAAATTCAAACACGAACATTAAGTACATAAAAACCTTAAATTGTATTAAAAAAAACAACACATAAATGCTAATTTTATTAATAATTTCATTTAAGAAATGGAAATTTTAATATATTATTTTTTCGATTTGCTTGTGAACTTTTCGATTTGGGTATCAAGTAGATTGCTTCGGCTCGTTAAAAATTCGAGTTAAGTTCAAGCTCTAGTCGAGTCTATTCAATTAGAGTATTAAACGAGTTTTGACTAAATCGAACTTGAGTAGCTCATAATATGTCTCATTGCATTTACAACCTACTTGTTTTAGTTAACTAAAGAGTTTTTCAAATACAAATAAATAAAAAAATAGAAGGAAAAAAACTTGATTCTACGTCCGACAATTTCCACAATAATCATTCAATTTATCAAGATCCTCAATAAAAAAACTATAAACCCTAAAAAAATCTTTCATTCAAACCACTATTGGGTGTTCGATTGGTTGAGAAAGTATGGGGGTTTTGGTTGTGGGTGGCTGGCCGATCACACTTTATTGGGTGCCCGGCCGATTGACGGTGTTGGTGGCGATCGACGATGGCAAAGAGATTAAAATTAACGTTTTAAAAGTTCTGGGTTTTTTTAAGATTTGAAATTTTTAGGGTTTTTTAAAAAACTATATTTTTTATTTTAAATAAAAAATTTCAAAATTACTAGAGCATAACATGTGTCACTTAACGAATTTTTAGTGGCAATTAACATCCGAGCATCTAATATGGCAACTGAGAAAACTTTAGACACCTATTTTTAGCTAAAAATTCTTTAGGTAGTAAAATGTTTTTCTAACATAGTTTGGACGCTTATTTTTGTATTAAGTTAAGTCAGAACAAGAATAAATTGTAGTTTTTGTAAAAGCATAAAAAGCAAAAGAAAATGTACTTTGGATTGCTTAAGAGCCGCTCAAACTTAACTTAGGCTCCATTTAACATTGTGTTTGGAAAATGTTTTTGATATGTACTCTTTAGTTATTTGATGATGTTTAATATTATTATTAAAAAGTATTTTTTAAAAAGATGAATGATTATTTTAAATATGTAGAGTATTATTTTTTTAATTATCTATTTTTAGGGTTGTAAACGAGCCAAATCAATTTTAAGTATTATTGATCTCGACTCAACTTGAAAAATTTAAAGTCGAACTAAACTCAGCCCCAAAAGTTAAAAGTTAAGCTCTACTCAACTCAAAAGCTCACAAGCTTAAAATTGTTAAGCTCGAGCTCGAAATAAAAATTGAAGTCCGACTCGAAAATTCACAAGCGTAAAACTGTCAAGCTCGACTCGAACTCAAAATAAATAAAAATTAAAACTTGTATCGAGCTTGAAAAAACTTTGAACTCGAAACATCCTCAGACTTAACTCGATTGAAGCTCAAACTCGAGTTCGGTTCAAGCTCGAAGTCAAACTCAAACATGAACATTAAGTACATAAAAACCTTAAATTGTATTTAAAAAACACACATAAATGCTAATATTTTAATAATTTCATCTAAGAAATTAAAATTTTAATATATTATTTTTTCGATTTCCTTTCGAAATTTTCAATTTGGGTATCAAGTAGCTCGCTTCGGCTCGTTAAAAATTCGAGTTGAGTTAAAGCTCAAGTCGAGTCTATTCAATTAGAGTAATAAATGAGCTTTGATTGAATTGAACTCGAATAGCTCATAATATGTATCATCACATTTACAACCTACTTGTTTTAGATAATTAATGAGTTTTCCAAATACAAATAAATCAAAAAAAGAAGGAAAAAAACTTAATTCTACCTCCAACAATTTCCACAATAATCATTCAATTTCCACAATAATCATCTTTTCAAAAATCGGTCGTGGGTGATTGGCTTGTCACACTTCGTTGGGTGTTCAGCCGATTGACGGCGTTGGTGGCGATCGGCGGTGGGAAAGACATTAAAATTAAAGTTTTAAAAGTTTTGGGTTGTTTTAAGATTTGAAACTTTTTAGGTTTTTTTAAATAAATTATAATTTTTTTAAAAAAAAAAAATTAAAATTACCATAACAAGAAACGTGTCACTTAATGGATTTTTTAACGGTCCGAGCACCTAAAATGGTAACAGAGAAAACTTTAGACAGCTGTTTTAACGAAAAAATCTTTAGGTACTAAAATATTTTTCGAGCATAGTTTGAACACTTATTTTTGTATTAAGCCTCGTTAGAATAAGAATAACTTGTAGTTTTTATAAAAGTATAAAAAGCAAAAGAATAACTTGTAATTTTTGATATATGCTCTTTAATTATTTGATGATGTTTAATGTTATTATTAAAAAAATATTTTTGAAAAGATGAATGATTATTTTAAATATGTAAAGTATATTTTTGAATTATCTATTTTTAGGGTTGTAAATGAGTCGAATCATGTTTAAGTATTATTGAGCTCGACTTGACGTGAAAAGTACAAAGTCGAGCTAAACTCGGATCGAAATGTTTAAAGTTGAGCTCAATTAAACTCGAAAGCTCCCAAGCTTAAAGTTGTTAAGCTCAACTCGAAATCGAAATAAAAAATTGAAGTCCGACTCAAAAGTTCACAAGCTTAAAACTGTCAAGCTTAACTCAAACTAGAAATAAAAAATTAAAGCTCGTATTGATCTTGAAAAAAATTGAACTTGAAAAATTCTCAGACTTAACTCGATTGAAGCTCAAACTCGAGTTCAATTCAATCTTCAAGTCAAACTCAAACTCAAACATGAAAATTAAGTACATAAAAACCTTAAATTGTATTAAAAAAACAACACATAAATGCTAATATTATTAATAATTTCATTTAAGAAATTAAATTTTAATATGTTATTTTTTCCAATTTGCTTGCTAACATTTCGATTTGGGTATCAAGTAGCTCGCTTCGGCTCGTAAAAAATCAAGTCGAGTCTATTCAATTAGAGTATTAAACGAGTTTTGACTGAATCGAGCTCGAATAGCACATAATATGTCTCATAGCATTTACAACCTACTTGTTTTATTTAATTAATGAGTTTTTCAAATAAAAATAAATAAAAAATAGAAGAAAAAAACTTAATTCTACCTCTAACAATTTCCACAATAATCATTCAATTTATCAAAGTCCTCAATAAAAAAACTACAAACCCTAAAATGAAATCTTTCATTTACACCATTTTTGGGTGTTCGATCGGTTGCGAAAGTATGGGGGTTTTGGTTATGAGTGGTTGTCTGTCACAATTCGTTGGGTGTTCTGCCATATGACGGCTTTGGTGGCGATCGGCGGTGGCAAATAGATTAAAATTAAAGTTTTAAAAGTTTTGAGTTTTTTAAAGATTTTTAAAAATATATATATTTTATTTTAAATAAAAAAATTCAAAATTACCAGAACATAACGCATGTCACTTAACGGATTTTTAACGGTGATTAACGTTTGGACACCTAAAATGACAACGTATAAAACTTTTGACACCTATTTTTAGCGAAATTCTTTAGGTACTAAAATGTTTTTTAGCATAGTTTAGGCACTTATTTTTTTATTAAGCCAAGTTAGAATAAAAATAACTTGTAGTTTTTGTAAAAGTATAAAAAGCAAAAGAACATATACTTTGATCGCATAAGAGCTACTCAAACTTAACTTAAGTTTAGTTTAACAATGTTTTTGGGAAATATTTTTGATATTTACTCTTTAATTATTTGATGATGTTTAATATTATTATTAAGAAGTGTTTTCGAAAAGATGAATGATTATTTTAAATATGTAAAGTATTATTTTTGAATTATTTGTTTTTAGGGTTGTAAACTAGTCGAATCAAAATTAAGTATTATTGAACTCGACTCGACTTGAAAAGTTTAAAGTTGAGCTAGACTCAAATCGAATGCTTGCAAACTTAAAATTGTTAAGCTCGACTCGAACTCGAAATAAAAAAATTGAAGTTCGACTTGAAAGCTCACAAACTTGACTCGAACTCGAAATAAAAAATTAAAGCTCGTATCGAGCTCGAAAAAACTTGAACTCGAAACATTCTAAAACTTAACTTGATTGTCAAACTCAAACTCAAACATAAACATTAAAAGCATAAAAAACCTTAAATTGTATTAAAAATCAACACATAAATTCTAATATTTTTAATAATTTCATTTAAGAAATTAAAATTTTAATATATTATTTTTCGATTAGCTTGCGACCTTTTTGATTTGAGTATGAAGTAGCTCTCTTCGACTCGTTAAAAATTTGAGTTGAGTTTGAGCTCAAGTCGAGTCAATTCGATTAGAGTATTAAACGAGTCTTAACTATATCAAACTCGAGTAGCTCATAATATGTCTCATCGCATTTGCAACCTACTTGTTTTAGTTAATTAATGAGTTTCTCAAATACAAATAAATCAAAAAAATAGAAAGAAAAAACTTAATTCTACCTCCAACAATTTCCCCAACAAACAATCGTTCAATTTATCAAAATTCTCAAAAAAAAAATACAAACACTAAAACAAAATCTTTCATTTACATTATTTTTGGGTGTTCAATCGGTTGTGAAAGTATGTCGGGTTCGGTCTTGGGTTGTTGGCCGGTCTTGGGTTGTTGGCCGGTTACACTTCGTTGGGTGTTCGACCGATTGACGGTGTTGGTGGCGATTGACGGTGACAAAGAGATTAAAATTAAAGCTTTAAAAGTTTTGGATTTTTTTAAGATTTGAAATTTCTTTAGGGTTTTTTTATTAAAAAAAGTATATTTTTATTTTGAATAAAATTTTTCAAAATTATCATAACATGACACGTGTCATTTAACGGATTTTTTAACGGTGGTTAACGTTTGGACACCTAAAATGGTAACGGAGAAAACTTTAGACACATATTTTTAGCGAAAAAATCTTTAGGTATTAAAATGTTTTTCAAGCATACTTTAGTAACTTATTTTTGTATTAAGCCAAGTTAGAATAAAAATAACTTGTAGTTTTTGTAAAAGTATAAAAAGCAAAAGAACATATACTTTGGACAGCATAAGAGCTACTCAAAATTAAATTAGGCTCCATTTAACATTGTTTTTGGAAAATATTTTTGATATGTACTCTTTAATTATTTGATGATGTTTAATATTATTATTATAAAGTATTTTTGAAAAGATGAATGATTATTTTAAATATGTAAAGTATTATTTTTGAATTATTTGTTTTTAGGGTTGTAAATAAGTCGAATCAAGTTTAAGTATTATTAATCTCAACTTGATTTGAAAAGTTTAAAGTTGAGCTAAACTCGGCTCGAAAAGTTTAAAGTTGAGCTCGACTCAACTCGAAATCTCGCAAGCTTAAAATTGTTAAGCTCGACTCAAATTAGAAATAAAAAAAATTAAAGTCCGACTCTAAAGTTCACAAGCTTAAAATTGTCAAGCTTGACTCGAACTCGAAATAAAAAATTAAAGCTCGAATCGAGCTCAAAAAAATTGAACTCGAAACATTCTCAGGCTTAACTCGATTGACGCTCAAACTCGAGTTTGGTTCAAGCTCGAAATCAATCTCAAACTCAAACATGAAAATTAAGTACATAAAATCTTTATATTGTATTAAAAAACAACACATAAATGTTAATATTATTAATAATTTCATCTAAGAAATTAAAATTTTAATATATTATTTTTTTCAATTTGCATATGAACTTTTCGATTTGGGTATCAAGTAGCTCCTTCAACTCGTTAAAAACTCGAGTTGAGTTCGTGCTCAAGTCGAGTCTATTCAATTAGAGTATTAAACGAACTTTGACTGAATCAAACTCGAGTAGCACATAATATGTCTCGTCGCATTTACAACCTACTTGTTTTTGTTAATTAATGAGTTTTTCAAATACAAATAAATCAAAAAAATAGAAGGAAAAAAACCCTTAAATTCTTTTATTTTTAAAAAATATTTTTATAATTTTTCTTAATATTTAAATGATTCCTTAAAATTTTAATAAATAATTACCTCGAAATTTCATTTTTTAAAAATCAATCAAGTGGGTAAAAAAGAAAAGAAAATTGAAAAAAGAAAAAAATGGTGTGTGAAGAATAAAGAACAGATTATATTTCTTACTTATAGTGAAGGAAACGAAATGCATGGGTTTGAGAAAGTATTATAAATGGAGAAGAGGCGTTTGTTCCAGTTCATCATTCGATAATTTCACAAATTTCTCTTGAGCCATGTCTTCACCTAATCCTCCCAAAGACCAGCAAATCATTGAAAGGTTAAAGACCTTGCATTCAGAACTTTCCAAGGCCAAGGATGACCCCACAAAGGCTTCTACATTAACTCCTCCTCGAGACGAAAAAGATGGCGATCCAAAACCCACCGCCGCCGCGCCTAATTTGCTCGATGAACCCTGCAAGGAGCTCAAGTCTATGATCAGCGCGTTTGAGGATCTGGAAATATTCGAAACCGATCTTTCCAAACCTGTCCAAACCCTAGAAAATAATGTCCTAGAAGATCTCAACGCAAATGATCCGATTGCAGGCAATCTTGACGTCATCGTTGCAAGGTTAAATTGCATGCATTCAAATCTGATTTCCAAGGCCAAGGAGTACTCGACAAAATCTTCACTCCCCTGAAAGACGGCGAAGATGGGAATTCAAAGTCCACCACCACCGACAAGCCTAATTCGCTTGATAAAGCCTGCGACGAGCTCAAGTCTTTGATCCGCGCATTTGAGAAACTGAAAAAATTCGAACCTGAGATTTTCAAACCTGTCCGAACCCTTGAAGCCAATGTTAGTAGTATCCTGAGAGATCTCCAAGAAAATTGGGACGAAAAGGATCAGATTGGTCAGCGTAATCTTGATGTGCTGACGAGCAACATCATCAAACTCAGAATCATGATCCCGTTCCAGTTTCAAGCTTCCTCCATCCAGGAAGGCTATTTTCAAACCACGAATGCCAGTGTGGGTGAGTACTACATTTACTTCCAATCTTAGTATATTTTATTGGTTGAAAATTATTTTACATTAGTTTAGTTTGCTTAATAGATTAAAGTTTATATTAAATAAGAAATTTCATAAATAAGTTCTTTTATGTGATCGAGTTCTACTATAGATGTTACTTTTATTTGTTCAATTAAGATCTCATAAATACCTTTTTTTAAGCTATAATTCGTATTATATATCTGCTTCTTTTTAGAAATCTGAATAGTCTATGATAATTAGGGATTATAATGAATCAATTTTGGATTGGACTCTGTAAAGTCCAAGTCTGATCCAATTAATAATCGGATCTTCAGACCGATCCAAGTCTGACTTTAAGTTTGAATACACAAAATTTGAGTCCAATCCAAATAGAATATTCAAGATTTGGAAGTCCTAAATTCAATTAGTTTTCTCTCTTCTTTTTTTAAGGTTTAACTGAAAAATAAGTGTCAATTTTTAATTATTTTAGGTATTTAAAGTTGTTTTTTTTTATCAAAGTAGGTGTCTAATATTTTTCAATTTAAACGTCAACGTTTTACATATTTTACATACATATACTTATACCGTTTAAATATGACATACATATACCGATATAAATGAGAACATTTCACATATTTAAACGGATCATTTGAACCTTTGGCCCTATGCTTTTTTTTAAGGCTTAAAAGTTTTAAATGTTGCTTTCAAAACATGAGGCTTATATGATTCAGACATGATATGGATCGAATTAAGATTAAATATGAATTTAAATCGAATTAGAGTTAAATTCCGACATGATTCATATATAAATTGTCACCTATTAGGACTCAAATCTTTTTTCAGATTTATATTCATTTTTTAAATTTGATTTAAATCAAATTTTTATTTCAAATCAAATCAAACTCGAGTCATATTCATACGTGTAAGAATTCAATTTAGAGAATAGCATTTTGTGTGTATGTCATGTTATATCTCAATTCATCTCATAATTTTATTTTTTTTAATTTAAATAGCATATATACATATTATGCTCGTATTCTCTTATGTGCTTAAAATATTATAAATTTATATGATTTTCAAATGGTAATAATTAAATTTTGACCTGTTTGTGTATTTATATTCTCTTAGTGTCATATTTTCATATCATGTCGTTCGTTAATTATTTTTATATTATTTTAATGAATAAAATATACAAATGGTCCCTTGATTATAGGACAATATTTTATTGAGTCACACGACATTAAAAGTTATAAACGGTCCTTTGACCATAAGATGTTGCTTTGTTCAATCTCTCGACTATTAAAGACTATAAAATAATCCTTTGATTATAGGATACTGCTTTGTTGAATCTTCCAACTATTAAAAATCACAAAACAATCGCCCGCCGATTACATATATTCCAAATTGTCCTTTTTTATTAAAAAATTGATGACAATTTGAGTTGACGTTAATCTGCTAACTGAGAGATGATAAAATTTAATCTCAGAATCTCAAACAACTCATATCATTAATCAATATGTTAATATCCAACTCAGATTACTGTAAATTTTTTAACTAAAAATGACGAGTTTAGAACATATGAAATAGTCGAGTGAGCTTTTGTAACTTTAATAGTTGATGGATTCAAAAATACATCCTACCGACAAAAAATCATTTTATAATTTTTAATAATTGAAACACTTAATAAAGTATCATCCTATAGTCAAAAAATCATTTGTATACTTTACCCTATTTAATATGATGTCTTAATTTAATTTGCATTTTGTATAATTCATTATAAACATGTATTTTAATTTTATTTTTCAAAATAATTATGATTTTATTTAATTTTATCTCATGAAAGTCGTGTTTTTAACGATTTTGTAATAATTATTTTCAAAAAAAAATTGATTGTAATTATTTTAAAATGTTTAGTTAATTAGTTCTTATATGTATATAGCGACACGAGGTTAATTATATATTCCGTTTACAAATCCTTGAACAGAGGTGCTACCTAGTCCGTACGAAGCCTATGGAATATTTGAGAGCAAGACTTTCCTGAAAGAGTTTGAAGAGCATTGCAACGGTCTTGATGAGAGGCACAAGCTGTGCTTGTTATGTTTCGCCATTTTACCAGAGAATGCCGTGGTGAAGAAGAGGCTTCTACGGTGTTGGTGGGAAGGGGAAAGGTTGTTGTCACCGTCATCAACAAAGCCAGACGAAAAGCCTTCGGTTAATTAAATTCTCCCAAAATTTGTGGAGATGGGATTCATTGAGCCTGCTACCAAGAAAAGCGTGCCACTGGTTACAAGCTATAGAATGCATCCCATTATCCGTTGTCTCGTCATCAGGCTTGCTAAGGAGGCTAACTTCTTTAGTTTCTATCCCAAGGGATACCCCGACAAAAATTTCTTCAAAGGCAAGAAAATATGCCTGGTCAAATCCCAAGGACCTTCTTGGTGGTCTAAGAAGCTTCCACTTCCAAAGGAGTTTGATCCGAATGCGGAGCAGAAGCAGACAGCGGAGGCAGAAGAGAAGAGGAGTGTAGAATTGGAGAAGAAGAAGGCGCAGGCTGGAGAGAAGAAGAGAGTAAAACGGGAGAAGAAGAAGGCGCAGGGGGAGGAAGAGAAGAAGAGAGTAGCATATCTGGAAAAGCTAGAAACGTTGTTCAATGTGAGTAAGCAGTTCCTCAATCTGCCCGAAGAGTTGTTTTCAAAGATGAAAAAAATACGAGTGCTTTATTTGGGAAGCTGGATGTGCAGTGCCGAGCACCATATACAGGTGGGGAACAAGGATTTTCTAAGAGGGTTGAAGAATATGAACAAGCTAAGGTTTCTTAGTCTCCAAGGAATCTCCGGAATCTCCAAGCTCCGGGGGTGTCTTGCCAAACTCCAGAACCTGAGGGTCTTAGATCTTAGAGCTTGTCATAATTTGGAGAAACTCCCGAGAGAGGTCGGTTCACTCAACAAACTTGCTTATTTGGATTTATCCGAGTGCTTTTTGCTGAACAACATCCCCAAGCAATTGTCCCAGCTTTCAGATCTCAAAGTCCTCGAGGGTTTTGTAATCAGTAGAAAAAGCCCTTGCACTCTCGACGACTTGAAGAAGCTGAAACACCTGGTTAAGCTCAGCATCAACGTCAACGACTATGACTTATTACATCCAGAGGCTACTACTTTCTCCATGTTTGAGAACCTTCAGAACCTGAAAATAGCATGGATAGGAGCTCGTGTCGACAAATCCCAGGTCGATGGGAAAAAAGATGCAATCAAAGACACCAAGAAGCAGGCAAGCGCATGGGGAGCATGTGCAATCAAATATACCAAGAAGCAGAAGCAGGCAAGTGCAATCAAATATACCAAGCAGCAGGCAAGTGACGCACCGTCATCAAAACCGGAGATGAAGAAGTTGATAAAGTTAGAACTCCAATGTTACCCAGGAAGAGAACCCCCTCAATGGCTGGTCCCCGAGACTCTGGAATGCCTTGAGCGTCTCTATATCAGAGGAGGAGCACTGACTAGCCTAGGTCAAATTGACAAGAAATGGAAAGTGAAGATTTTACGTTTGAAGTACTTGGCTAGTATAAAGATGAACTGGAAAGAGCTTCAAATACAATTCCCAAAGCTGGAATATTTGGAGAAAGTAAACTGCCATCAAATCGCTTTCTGCCCATGCGATTCAAGTGGACTTTGGCAGAAGGACTCCAACCAAACCTAGAATTTGCCCAACACCATTAGTGAATGAGTTCACTTAGCAGTTATCAACCTAATTGTTTTATTTCATTTACTCAATACATTCATTCATTTTATATATTTGTATCTGATTTCTTTCTTTCTTTATTTTTTATTAGTTAATTTCTTTCTTTGTATGTACAATTTATATGAAATGTGATGCGCGCGTGTTTGTTTATATATTAGAACCTGTAATCATTTTTACCTCCACGTTCCAGCAGCTTCCAGCAACAACAGCTGGTTCCCCGCTCCACACAGCAGTTGCCAGCAGCCCAGCTCCACCCGTGGCCTCTAGCAGCTCCACGTCGCCGGCAACCAAGCCATGGTCTCCCTTGCTCAACGTTCCAGCAACACCAGCTGTCCCTCCACGTCCCGGCTCCAGCTCACCACCAAACAAACAACAATCATCATTTTTTTAAGCATGTAAATGGGTTAATATATAACCCATAAAAATTACAGTGTAAAAAGGACAGAGGATACAAAGAGAATTGGAAATAAAAACACAGCAAATGTTCTCTTCCATTTGGTTTTTCGTTTATTTTCAGCTTTATTTTTCATTTTATTTTTTTTCTCTTCGAAATCAAATAGCATATTAATAAAAAAACGTAAAAGATAAGAGTGGTTTTACCTCGCTGTCTTCTCGCCGTAGGAGGAGGTGGTATCGTCGTTGTGAGTCATGGGTTTCGGGTTCAATGCTGAGAGGAGAAGCTTTCGAGGTTCCTTAGGAGGTCGTGTAGTCCCCTTTGGCCGGGTGGAAGGTCGACCGGAGCGGGGACAGCCACCGTTAGGTCGGTGGCCGACGATCGAGAGTCTTTTAGCCTCCATGGTGAGCGCCGTTCGCGGGGCATGGAGAGAGAGAGTTGATAAGTTGAGGCTTTTTTTAGGTTTTATTTGGTTCTGGCCGAAACAGCTAATATTAGGGTGTATATATTTGTTTGGGCTAATGTCCATATAGTCTCTTCAACATAATCGTATTTTTACACTCAAGTCACTAGTTTTAGGGTAAATCATTCTTAGGTCTTCAAGGTTAACAGCATCTTTACATTTTAGCCACTCATTTTAGGATTAAATCGCATTTAAACCCCCTAGTCTCTGTGCTTTCATATTATGGTCACTAGATCCATTTTTTATTTTGACCACTATGTTTTACTTTATTTTAATTTAGTCATCATACTGCCATGGTTTTTATTTGAAATCAGTCACTATTTTTATATTTATTCATTTCCAGTCACTGATTGGGTTTTTATTACTTTGTTATGATTTTGATATGATATTTGTATTTATTATGTTTTAATCCTTTAATTAACAGCTTTATTTTGGACTATAGATTTTGATTTTATTTTAATTAGGTCATTATACTTATTCTTTGATTTTAACTATGCATTTTATAATTAGATTTAATTTGGTCATCTTATGTCAATTAATTGCCTATAATTTATTTGATTTGCCTTTTAATTTAGTTTAATTTCATTACTTTAATTTTCTGTCTTTTATTTTTTTCCCATTCATTTTTTAATACTTTAATTTTAGTCTTTTAATTAGTGCATTTTATTCTCTGTTTATTTTATTTTAGTCCCATGAGTATATATGTATGTTCCATATTTTTATCACATTGAATGTCTTATTTTTTTGGATAATTCAGAAATTTATTACCCAAAATAGCAAATGTTTTGCTAAAACCAATCAACCAATCAATAAAAGAAACTAATCAGCCTAATTACAAAAAGAACCAAAGATTGGTTAGACTATACCCCAAGCATTACAAAGGTAATAATTAGTACTATCAAGTCTATTAATAGCTTTACCCCTAAGTCTAATACTAACAACTTCAATAATATCTTTAAGCAAAATATCGATCGATCTAAATCGACCCTAAAAAATTCGATGATTTCTTTCCTGCCAGATTGAGCAGATAAACGTGTTCCAAGAAATCTTCAAGATGGTGGTGATTAGGGAATTCCCTTTCCAAGTTGTGCATGCCCGAGAGACCATTGCTTCCCAAGTGAGGGAAGTAAAAATCATACCATTCAGATTTAAGAAAGATTTCCAAAGATCAACATCAAAGGAACATTGGGAAAAGAGAAGATCTTATTTTGTTATATTGCATTTTGATCCTTATGTTATTTATGATTTTATTTTATTTAAGCACTTATATTTGTGTGATATCCATTTTTTGGTCTTTGCTTTCTATTGTGTTTATATTTTTGCCATTCTAGTTTAACTTTCATCATCTAGCATGATTAATATAATTTGGATAAATTGGCTTAAATTCTTATTTTGGTCGAATCAAATTATTTTAATCTCGAATTCTTGGGGAAATATTATATTATTTTCACTTCAGTTGGAAAAGAAATATTCATCCTAAAGTATTTTAGGGATTATTCTCTTCAATTGGAAATATTAGAATATTTTCTATTTCTGCTTAGAATTTTTCGTTAAATAAAATTATGTGATTGAATTTGGAATAATAAAATTATAACTTAAATTTATATTTGAATTCTTAGATTTCCACTACTACAGACAATTTATAATCGACGGGGTGCCAATTTTGGGCATTGTGGGGTCCTTATCATTCCCTACGCGTAATCGACCATGAATCCTTTTTTATTGCTAAGAAGGAATAAATTTCTGGTTACACGTAGACTAGATTATCTTTTAAAATGTTGTTTTCTTAAAAAAAAACTTTGGAAAGACAATTTTTAGGTATTTGACCTACCTAACCCAAAAAGGTCGATGGCGACTCCATTTTTTTATTGAAAACTATTTATTTATTTACTCGCCAAGAAACGTCGTGTCGCCAAAAATCGGTTACGACAACTTGGCAACTCCACTGGAGACTTTGCTGGTCAAGCCCTAAATCGATTATATATTGTCTCTAAGTTGGAAATTAAGAATTTTGTTTTATTTAATTTACGATTCTTTTGATTTCTTTCAATTTTTTATTCTATATCCTTGTATACTGATGGTTGTATATGATTGATTTTCATATGTTAAAATTTTAGATTCGCTTTAATTTATTTTTTGTGTGGTTGTTTGTTAAAGGTTTGAGGATTTTTCCTCACACACAACACGTGCATTGCATAAACATAAGCTCTATACTCGAGCTCTTTTCCCTTTAAGTGAGAGTGAAAGCAACGTCTTCGTGAGAATTTATTCTTCGTGTCAAACCTAGCAAGTACCTTCTGGGGTTCATATGCTTTGTCTTCGTGAGGATTTATTCTCCGTGTTAGGCATAGGGAAATGTGCCTTCTTGAATTGAATTTGATCTGTCTTTTTTGCACATAGGACGAGAAATATCAACAATCCCGAAACCCCTCTTTTCTGTAATTCTAACTTTACCGCCAATCTTTGATGTGCTAATTGCCACATAAAAATTTCTACTTTTAGAGGGACCAGCCCCCTCCAAATACAACTTTCCCAAAATTTATCTTCTGTCGGTTCAATTAAACAGGTCTTCAAACAAGAGTTGACAGAAAAAAATACATTCCCGTTCCCTCTCCAAATCAAGCCATCTTTGGACTCTTGGAATAGACTATAATTATGAATGATGGTTAGAAAATTTGAAAACTGTTCCAGCTCCCAATCACATAGGTTTCTTCTCAACTGCACATACCAAAACCACCCTGAATATTTAAACTCACCAAACTCATTTAACGTCCCAAATTGATTCAAAGAAAAAGCAAAAATTCTCGAAAAATCAGTCTTCAAAGGATGATCTAGAGCCCAAATATCGAACCAAAACCTGATGCTCATCCCATTACCCACTTTAATTTGAAACATGCTTTGAACCTTCTCACCAAACTGATCATCTTTATAGTGATTATTAACCACCGATTTCCACAACCAATAAGCATTGTTTGGTAACTTGCTACTAAAAAAAATCAGATTAGTGTTCAGATTGTATTTGGAACAAATCATCTTCTTTCCAAATTGAATCCCTACCATTAGCAAACTTCCAAAACCATTTCTCTAATAATGCCCTATTCATAAAATTAATGTTCAGCACACCCAGACCACCATAGCCTTTTGGTTTACACACTGTAGACCAGTTTATCCAGTGTATTTTCTTAGACTCTACAACGCCTCCCCATAAAAAATTAGCCATAATGGAATTTAACTTCGAGTTCACTGCTGCTGGAATTTTAAACATAGACAGAAAGTAAGTAGGTAGAGAGCACAATACCGATTTCAACATTACCAATCTCCCTGCCAAAGAGAGTGTTCTTGCCTTCCAACCGGACAACTTGTTAAAAAAAATTTGAACTACCGGATCCCACAAAGAAGAAAAAATTTTGTTTGCTCCAAGTGGCAGACCTAAATAATCAGACGAGAGAGTACCCATTGCATACCCAAGATCACCTGCCCACTCCTTAATCTTTTCCTCACCAATGTTGATTCCAAATATCTTGCTTTTGTTGAGATTAAGCTGTAAACTGGACATAACTTAAAAAAACTCTTAGAACTCTCTTTATGTTTAAAATTTATGTCTTGGATGCATTGCAGAAAATTATTAGGTCGTCTGTAAATTGAAGATGAGATAACATATAAGAACCGTCGTCTTTACCTACAACCAAACCACTGAACAGCCCCAAAGAGACAACCTTATGGAGTATTAGATTAAGAAGCTCTACTATTAAATTAAACAACAGTGGGGAAAGGAAGCAGCCATGTCTAAGTCCTCTAGTCATTGGAAATTCCTCTGTAGGCACACCATTAACCAAAACTGACACTGAGGCTGTAGTCACACATCTTCTTATCCAACTGCACCATTTTTCTCCAAAACCCATTTTATCCATTACTTTGAAAAGAATATCCCAATCCACTGTATCATAAGCCTTCCTAAAATTAACCTTAAAAACGCAGCCCTTCAAACCATTTTTTCTCCAAAAATCTATTCCTTCATTAGCTATAGAGAAGCAGTCCAAGATTTGTCGACCGAGAACGAAGGCAAATTGTGAATCACTAATAACATCATCCATGCAACTCCTCAACCTTCTCGAAAGACATTTCGAAAGGCCAGTTGGGAGTCTGACATGATGCCAATTGACATGCAGTCGTATGAGTACCCGACTCATTCTTACCAAATCGAAAAGTAAAGGACATTAAGCCTTGGTACCATGACATTCTGTAATACATCAGAAACTGAAGTTATCCAAAGGAAGTGGTGGGTGTCGAATCCAACAAATAATAATACTTGCTTTGAGAAATATAAATTGTAGTAGCGATAAGCAAGGTCGAATCCACTTAGATTGGGTAGACTTATTTTAATGAAAATTAAAGCAAATAAAGGGGGTTTTGAAATTGAGAAAAAAAAAAGAAAAAGCAATTATAATCAACTAAGAATTTAGAGAAATCAATTCAAGCAAATATCCAACTAAAGGTATAATTGGTTAAGAGAATTGATCATAGATGCAATGACAAAATCTTCTACTTTTCACTAAATTGGTTATGGTTATTGAGAAACTCTAACAACAGTCTCTCCTTAGTTTCTCGATAATCAAGAGAAGCTCTTTGATTATTTCCCTTGTTAATGAACAACCCTAGACAAGCTCTTAAGATTTAATCCACCAACAGCATTAACAACTAGAGGGTCCACCAATTCTAGCCAACGAATACACAAGCTCTATTCATTTAGACTAGGTTAAATATTTCATAACATAATCAAAATCAGTTATGTTACTTTACCACTAATATTAGAACGTATAAATAATTATGGATTTAAAGTTCTAAATGGTAATTTATCAATCTAATAATTGAACAACGGTCCCTTTGCACAATCAATCAAGACAATAATTCTTAATAAAAACAAAAGATATATAAATAGCAAAGAAGTAAAGGAACAATGAAAATTATTTAGATCTCACAATCCTTGAAGAACCAAAACTTCAATTATCCTCCAATTGGAACAAAAGTATTTAGCTACTCATAATTGAAAGAACACCAAAAGAAAAACTTAAAGAAAACTTAATGAAAAACTTAATGTCAAACTTATGCCCTAGCTCCCCTTTTATAAGGATTTTCCTACTCTAGATAAGGAAGTTTCACTTAAAGAAAATACCACAAAAATAGGAGTTTTAAATGCCCTCATCCTTTTCTAAAGATATAGAATAATTCAAAAGAGTCTTCCAGCGTCATTAAACTCTTTTTCCCTTGTAAATTCGTAACTCTAATTTAGGATTATACGGACTCGTAAGGCGCGCCCACGCCTTAACTGAATACTTCTTCTGCGATAGCTCAGGATGAATAAGCCGTGCCCATGCCTTATACGAAAACCTCTTTTGGTCTTACCAACTTCTTGAATTCGGATTTTTCTTCCTTAATTTGGGGATTTTGTGAAGATCATGCTAATCATTAGATTTTGAACTTGTTTTTATCCAAATCTTCAACCTAATCCATAAAATACAAAATATAATCAAAATCCATGATTTAAGAAATTTTAGTTATTTAAATATGAGGAAAATATCATAGAATATATGTCTAATATGATCTTATCAATTCCCACTTTATGCAATGGGATCTAATACCCTCACATTGGATTCACTCATTACGCTCGAAGTATTTAAGGGTGTCAACAAACTCTCAAACCAAAATATAGAAAGATTTTTACCATAGGCTTGCTAACCTATCACATCCCCACCACTAATCAATGAATTGAATGCATAAAAACCTCAGGGTCTTAAAGAGGGTGTAATGGGGCTTAGGTAAGGTTTGGTAGGAAATGAATTTGAGTTGTTTTATTGAAGGAGTCATACAAGCTTATCCACATCGAACTCAATCTCAAATATCTCTTCAAGCCACATAACATTTTTATTACACAATCTCTCTTTCTTCTTTTCCTTTGCATATTTTTTTCTTCAATGAAAGAGATTGCAACTCGAATCACTATATTCCAACATCTTCCGATCTTCTCAAGATAATTTGAATTCTCATGTGAAAGCTCATACAATCCTCCAATTCAAGGTTTAAAAGGAGAAATTAACAAAAAGGATTTAATATTTGCTTGTACCATGGTTAATTTTAAACAAAAAGGCTCAGGCTCAAAATTGGCTTTCTAAGGATGATAATTAGGGTAGGATCTTTACAAAAGCTAAAAGTGGTTTCACCTAAATGCCCTTATCGTTCTTGATGCATCCAATTCTAAAATATGGTCTTCGACATGTATAGGAAAGCAGGTTCTAAAAAAATCAACTATGTATGAAAATCACTTAATCAAGAAATTGAGCATGCTGAAAACGTGTTCATTGGCCTAAAACTCGTAAAAAGGGTAAACATGTATCAAATCCCACACATTTTTCATTCAATCAGTCATCAAGAGTAATCAACCAGTGTGTAGCAAATGAGAATTCAACTACTCAAGCTAATCCCCTATTATGCTTCAACTTAATTCGATAATTCAAAATAATCCAAATCATGTAAGGATAAACATCGAAAGAATATGGAATTTCGAATAGAAAAATAAAAAAGAACTAAAGCATACTTTTTTTTTTCAAAAAAATTGAAGCAAAATTATGTCAAAGCAAAACCATGTATGAAATACTCTCGCTCATACTTAATCCATACATTGTCCTCAATGTATCAAAGGTAATGCTCAAAAACCATAAAAGAATAAGAGTAAACACTTCCCTGAAAATGTTGAACATCAACCACGATATTTGTCACGAGCTGGGGGTGAAGGCGCTATGCGTCAGCTAGGTTGATTCTCGGACTGAGCGGAGACGTGGGTCGGGTGGAGGGAGGTACAGCTGGTGGCACGCATTATTCTGAAGGAGCACAGAAAATAAAAAAAGGTAAGGTACATTTATATTTAAAAACGTTTATTTGAATCTTGTTCTGAACTAGAAGTGGTGTTGAGTTTAGACGTGGGCACGTCTTATACAAAAACATCTTCTGGATAATGAGAGACTTTAGGAATAATTCTACTTTTGTAAGGCATGCCCAGGGTTACAAAAATTCATATTTTGACCTAAAGAGGAAAACAAGATTAATTGTACTCTGAAAAATCAAGGAAAAAATAAAAATAAAAATAAAAATAAAAAGAATGAAAATATAAATTGAAAAAAGAAAAAGAAAAATTGGGTTGTCTCCCAAGAGCGCCTTTTTTTAACTTCTTTGGCTAGACGTTGTGTCTTCTCAATCATCTTAAGTTGGGTACTCTAAAATTGTTTGACCAGCAATATGCACCAAAGAACCTTCATAAAAAGGTTTCAAACAATGATCATTGACCTTAAATATTTGACCTGTATCCAAACTTTGTGTTTCAACAATAGAGAAATTTTCTTCTTTACCCAATAGCTTCCTTTTACTCTCTAAGCATTCGAATAAACTTTTCTTCTTTCAAGCGAGAGAGTTTGTTAGGAATGATCACCGAAATAATTTCTTCTTCTCCTAGATATACATGCTTCAGATGATTTGGCAAAGGCTTCGTTTCTAATTTGGGTGCCTGCACAAGAGAATGAAGAAGCTTGGTGTAAGAAAGGGGTTACTTAATATAAGATACATCACACCTCATGGGTTTGAGTGATTCTAGTTCTTGGATTGTATTTTGCAAATCAAGATCCAGCACAGAATTTTTCATGATTCCATGCAATCCTTCAGAAGTGAAATTCATGTTGGGTGTATCTTTCAACTTGTCATCTTCATTTTGATCAAAAGTTTCTTGTGCTAAAGGGTCAATAACATCCATGACAAAAACAGAGGACACATCACTAGGACATCTCATGGCATCATAAATATTGAATTTAATAATTTCACTATCAAATTCCATAATAAGTGTACCATCATCTACATCAATTTTTGTCCTAGTTGTTTTAAAAAATGGCCTTCCTAACAAAATTGATGTTGATTTAGAAGAATCATCTTATTACATATCAAGCACATAAAAATCTTCAAGAAAAACCAATTCATTAACTTGCACCAAAAACATCCTCTAAAACTCCCTCAGGATATACATTAGATCTATCAGCAAGTTGAATAATCACTCATGTTTCTTTCAAATGGCCAACATTCAGAGATGAATAAATAGAAAGAGTCATAATATTTATTGAGGCTCCTAGATCTAACATTGTTATCTCAATCCTAATATTACCGAGTTTACAAGGAATAGTAAACATACCTGGATCTTTGCACTTAGGGGGTAGTTTTTTCTGGAGGACAGCTGAAACATTCTCCCCCATACTTACCTTTTTATTACCCTTGAGCTTTCTCTTGTTGGTGCACAATTCTTTAAGAACTTTAGCATATCGAGGTACTTGTTTAATTACATCAAGTAAAGGTATATTTACCTCAATCTTGTGAAATTTCTCAAGAATTTCTTTCTCTTCTGCTTCTTTTCTGGACTTAGCAAATCTAGAGGGAAAATGAGGTTCTATGACGAATTCCTTCAATTTTTCGCTTTTCAGTCCTCTAGGTTGGTCTTTCTGAGTCTGAGAAGCAACAACTTCCTTTTCATTTTCTTCCTATAAGGCTCTCCCATGATCCAATTGACTAGGTTCCTTCAACTCTTTCCCACTTCTCAATGTGATTGCACTAACAGTTTGCTTTGGATTAACAATGGTTTGTGAAGGTAGCTAACCTTGGGATTCTAATCGACTTATGGAGGATGCCAATTGACTCATTTGATTCTCCAAATTTTTTATGCTTGTTCTTGTCTCTTGTTGAATTGTTGTTTATTAGTTTCAAGTGATTTGACAATTTCTTCCAGAGACATACATGGCTTTGATGAAGACTGCTCAGGTGGAAAACGCTGGAATTGTGGTGGTCTTGGTCCATAGCTCATGTTAGGATGATCCTTCCATCCTGGATTATAGGTATTTAAGTAAGGATCATACTTCCCTTGTGGATCAGAAAACCTAACAATGCATTGGCGTACTCATAAAAATCATCTTGAAGTGTAGGGCACATGTTAGTTGGGTGACCGATCGCAACACATATCCCATTAGCTTTCACTTGCTGCGTTTTTACTACAACTAGTTGTTGAACAAGGGAGGTGAGATGCGATAATTGATTTTCAATGGAAGACGAACCTACCTCATTCACCCTTCTTGAAGATGTGTCTTGCCTAAAGCCAAATTATTGTGAATTAGCTGCCATGATGGAGATCAATTCCCTAGCATCACGAGGAGTTTAATTCACTATGGCGCCTCCACTAGCTGCATCCATCATCTTCCTCTCCTAGGTAAAAGTCCTCATATAAATATTGGGTGAGAAGTTGCTCAGAAATCCCATGTTGAGGGAAGCTTGCACACAGTCGTTTGAATCTTTCCCAATACTCGTGAAGGGTCTCAGCATTTTTTTTGTTTTATTCCACATATCTCCCTTCGAATGTCAGCGGCTCTTGAAGCAGGGAATTTTTTTTATCAAGGAACATCATCACCATCTTGGCTCAAGTAGTTACAGAACCAGGGGGTAAATAGAAGAGCCAATCTTTAGCTATATCGGCTAACGAGAACGGAAAAGCACACAATTTTATCTGCTCTTCAGTCACTCCTTGCGGTCTTATACTTGAACATACCACGTAGAATTCCTTCAAATGCTTATGAGGATCTTCATTCTCAAGTTCATGAAATGTAGGCAACAAATGAATTAAACCAGATTTTAATTCAAAAGCTACTTCCAAAGTTGGGTAGTCAATGCAGAGCGGTTCTTGATTCACATTTGGTGCTGCAATTCTCTTAGAGTTTCTTTCTT
Source organism: Hibiscus syriacus (assembly GCF_006381635.1). NCBI lineage: Eukaryota > Viridiplantae > Streptophyta > Magnoliopsida > Malvales > Malvaceae > Hibiscus > Hibiscus syriacus. The sequence goes on from NW_024062907.1 coordinate 144,662, forward strand.
CGTTGGCCATTATTCCTTCTATTTCATAATCGCTGGATGAATCAACCAAGTTGAGTGTAGATTCCAATTCAGGGGATGAAGAATAAGAAGCTTGTTTGTTGCGCAAGTTATTTTCTTTTCTTAACCTGCGAGCGGTCTTCTCGATTTCAGGATCGTATTGGAGTTTACCTGCACGAGAAGAACAAGGCATTAAAATAAGTCTAAATGACACCAATCCTCGGCAACGGTGCCAAAATTTTGGTGGGTGTTGAATCCAACAAATAATAATACTTGCTTTGAGAAATATAAATTGTAGTAGCGATAAGCAAGGTCAAATCCACAAAGATTGGTAGACTTATTTTAATGAAAATTAAAGCAAATAAAGGGGTTTTGAAATTGTGAAATATAAAAAGAAAAGGAAATTATAATCAACTAAGAAATTAGAGAAATCAATATCAAGCAAATATCCAATTAAAGGTATAATTTCAGAATTGGTTCAAAGAATTGATCATAAATACAATGATAAAATCTTCTACTTTTCACTAAATTGGTTATGGTTATTGAGAAGCTCTAACAACCTGTGTCTCCTTAGTTTCTCGATAATCAAGAGAAACTCTTTGATTATTTCCCTTGTTAATGAACAACCCTAGACAAGCTCTTAAGATTTAATCCACCAACAGCATTAACAACTAGAGGGACCACCAATTCTAGCCAACGAATACACAAGCTCGATTCATTTAGACTAGGTTATATATCTTCATAACATAATCAAAATCAACTATGTTACTTTACCACTAATATAAGAACGTTTAAACAATTACAGATTTAAAGTTCTAAATGGCAATTTATCAATCTGGTAATTGAACAACGGGTCCTTTGTACAATCAATCAAGACAATAATTCTTAATAAAAACAGAAGATGTATAAATAGCAAAGAAGTAAAAGAACAATGAAAATTATTTAGATGTCACAATCCTTGAAGAACCAAAACTTCAATTATCCTCCAATTGGAATAAAAGTATTTAGTTACTCATAATTGAAAGAACACCAAAAGAAAAACTTAAAGAAAACTTAATGAAAAACTTAATGTCAAACTTGATGTAAAACTTATGCCCTAGCTCCCCTTTTATAGGGATTTTCCTACTCTAGATAAGGAAGTTTCCCTTAAAGAAAATATCACAAATAGGAGTTTTAAATGGCCTCATCATTTTCTAAAGATATAGAATAATTCAAAAGAGTCTTTCATCCGTCATTAAACACTTTTTCCCTTGTAAATTCGTAACCCTAATTTAGGGTTGTACGAACTGGTAAGGTGCACCTACGCCTTAACTGAAGACTTCTTCTGTGATAGCTCAGGATGAATAAGCCGTGCCTACACCTTATGTGAAAACCTCTTCTGGTCTTGCCAACTTCTTGAATTCTATTTCTTTCTTAATTTGGGGATTTTGTGAAGATCTTGCTAATCATTAGATTTTGAACTTGTTTTTATTTAAATCTTCAACCTAATCCATAAAATACGAAATATAATCAAAATCCATGATTTAAGCAATTTTAGTTATTCACATATGAGGAAAATATCATAGAATATATGTCTAATATGCATCTTATCAAGAAGCCACTGAAATTGATAAAAGAACCATCAGAAGAATGGCGACCTAAAATGTTCTTGATGGGGAAGCCCTATACAAAAAAAACGTGATCAAATCCTGATGAGATGTTTAGATGCAAAAGAGGCAAAGATGATATTAGAAGAGGTACATGATGGAGTTTACGGAATGCATGCAAATGGACATACGATGTCAAGGCAAATTATGAGATGCATATATTTTTGTGCACATTGGAAGATTGCATCAGCTATGCTAGAAGATGTCATAAATGTCAAATCTACGGTGATAAAATAAATGTTCCATCACAACCTCTTCATGTCATGACAACGCCATGATCTTTCTCTATGTGGAGCATGGATGTTATCGGGCCAATCCATCCGAAGGCTTCAAATGGTCATCGGTTCATACTCGTGGCAATTGATTATTTTACCAAGTGGGTAGAAGTTGCGTCATATGCCAGTGTCACTCAGTCCACTATTTGCAAGTTCTTAAAAAAGAGATCATATGTCGTATGGTTTACCTGAAAGAATCATTATCGATAATGCTACAAAGTTAAATAATCAGATGCCGGACGCTGCATGTGAATAATTCAACATAAAGCATCACAACTCTACTGCTTATAGACTAAAGATGAATGGAGCAGTACAAGCAAACAAAAACATCAAGAAAATAGTGGAGAAGACGAGACATACAAGAATTGGCACGAGAAATTGCCTTTTGCTTTGTTTGCTTACCGAACCTCGATACGGACTTCAACTATGGCAACCCCATTTTCATTGACATATGGGATGGACAGTATTGCCCATTGAGGTAGAGATCCCGTCGATATAGGTTTTGTCAGAAGTCAAACTAGATGATGCAGAATAGATGCAATCTCGATATGATCAATTGAACTTAATAAAAAGAAAAGATGTTGAAAGCCATTCATTGTGGTTAGCTCTACAAAAAAATGAATGATCTGAGTACACAACAAGAAAGTGTGCTCAAGGGTATTCCAAGAAGAAGATCTCGTACTGAAAAAGGTCTGGCCAATACAAAAAGACCACAGAGGAAAATGGATGCCAAATTGGGAAGGACCTTATGTCGTAAAGAAGACTTTCTCCGAGGGAGCACTGATTCTGACCGAAATGGATGGCCTGGAACTACCTAATCTCGTTAATTCGGATGCAGTCAAGAAATATTTCACTTAGGATAAAAACTCAAAAGGGCACCCTAAGTTGAAACAAAAAAAATGAAAGACATTTTAGGGTGAAAACCTGAAAGGGAGCCCTAAATAAATAAAAAAAGGTGGATACGGGATGAAAACCCGCAAAGGGCATCTTGAAACCAATGAGGGATTCAAGTTGAAAACTCGGAAAGACAGCTTGGGTAAGGATGATACTCACGTAGAAGAAGGGTCCTAGATCAAAGTAGTAGAAAGCATCATGGCATCCAAGTCTTTCATAGTTCGGAGGAACTTCACACTCTCCTGAACATTATCATGTTGTCGAAATTTCCTTAACAAAAGATGTACTCAAAAATCATCTAACGGTGTATCAGTTCAAAGGCATCTGCATTATCAAGATCTAGGGCACCTACTTGTATTTCTTTATATTTCCTTGTTTTTCAGAACAGTTGCCAAGTATTCTTTGTTCTTTTTCCTCATCAATAAATATGGTCATTTCTTTAAAAAAAAATCAATTCATTTTAAAGCATCTTGAATTGAATTTAAATTTAAATGATTTATTCACTTTTGAAAATATAACAACTTATTAATGTACAAAGATTTTTGAAAGGTACAGATATTCAAAAGCCGATTAAGGCTTATGCACTATACTCGAGATAATTGAAAGGCATTGCCCAAATCAAGACTAGAAATAAGATCTGGTACATCGGACTTAAGCATGTTTGAAGAATCCAAAAATTCAAGATTCCATAATCAAGTGTCATCAAGACCGACAACAAAAGATTGAGATTTCTCTCTAAATCCTAAAATAAAATATTTCACATATGCATTTTAGGCACACGTAAGAGCATTACATCCATAGCATCACATATATGCATAATTTTGCAGATTCTTGCTAGAGTCAGTTTCAACTTCACAGCAAAAGATATTGGACTTGAAACGATGCAACTTACACAAGATTGGATTTCAACTTTACAAAGAATGATATCCAACTCAAAGCCAATTTGGTGAAGCAATACAACTCGAGATTGGATTTCAACTTCACAACGAAGGATATCCAAATCAAAGTTCAATTTCACAACGAATGAGCCACCCACGATTTCAACTTCACGAAGAAGGATATCATGCCCAATGGATCGACTTAGTTTCACAAAAAATGAGTCATCTACAACAACAAGGGGCTATCTCTTAGCTCAGTACAACATAGCACAAGGCAAAAAGGGTTATATGTCAACGAGGACTTTCGAGTTCTATTTCATTCAGCTCGAGGGAGTATTAACCGCAAGGTAGCAGCAAAGAACTACTTTTCGGTTAAAATTTCACACCAAGGTCTTTAAACCGAGAAGGATACCAAGGTTGACTAGGGTTTGGAAACAAGATGCCACTTTTCGATTCAAATTTCGAATTATGATTTCAACTTCAAAACAAAGGATATCATGTTCAAAGACAACTCAAGAGTCACCCGCAATATGACTCATCAACAGGGAGTCGTTCTCTTCTATTTTTGAATCTCAACTACACTACAGAAGGTAGTTGATAAGAATTCAACTGCAATCCTTAAATTGGATTTCAAGCTCAGAAGTCAATAACTGTCACAGAAGCAGGCTTATTTCCAAGCCCATATGCATCGAACGAAAATTTGTGTTTTTTTTATCTTTACCCTATTTTTGTTACACGATAATGGGCAAAGAGAGACAATTGTAGTAACTCATTTTCGCCCTTGGTTGTATTTAATATGCACATAATAAATAAAACATTTTTGAAATATATAGTTTTGAAAACATTTCTAAAATATATATAATAAATATTTTTGAAAAATATATATAATATATAGTTTTGAAAAACATTTTTGAAATATATATAATATATAGTTTTGAAAACATTTCTGAAATATATATAATATATAGTTTTTGAAAACATTTTGAAAATATATATAATTTTTGAAAACATATATAGTTTTTTAAAAAAATGATTTTTGAAAATATATATGATATAGTTTTTAAAATATTTTTTAAAACGTATAATATATAGTTTTTAAAGAAGGTTTTTAAAAACATATAGCATGTAGTTTTTTAAAATTTTGAAAACGTATATGATATATATATTTTTTTTTGTAAACGTATTTTTGGAAACATAATATATGGTTTTGGAAATATATTATAGATTCCAATATGTATTTAATACCATTTATTTATTTATTTTATTTTCGTTTTTTCATTTTCATATTAGAATAGTCCAAATTTGGGGTCCAACTGGGTAGCTTGACCCAGCAACCCTAGTAGGAGCCCAACAAAGTCCAAACCTGGCCCACAGAGGGTTAGAGTGTTCCAAACCCTAAGAGGACCAACAGAACACATGTAGGTCACGCTCCAGTCAAGTTTCAAAACCGGACTAGATTTTTGGCCGAACAGGTCAGAACTGCACTATCCCGAGATTGTCGGCCACACAAACCACAAATAGCCCAAAAATCGCACAACCGTGGCAACAACTCACATGAATCCAGGAAATAGCCTCAGACGGTGGGTATAAATACCCTTACCGAAGCTGTTGATAACACGAAAAAAATACCAGTGAAAAAACCAAAAAAAATAATTGATTACCAAGCAACAACGACACACCAATCGAACAAACCCGAGCAAAAGTCGAATAAACGAAAGTCACGATAATAGCTTAAACACCGAAGGATCTACCAAGCAAGGCACACACACAAAAAACTAACATATCGAACATTGATCAACAAGCACTACGGGGCAAATAAGCATTTACAAACAAAAAAATTAAGTTCCAATACAAAAAAGGAAAGCTTTTCGCCGTTGGAGTATAGCCAAAGGTCGTCGAAATTCCAAAAGTCACCGAACTAAAGGTAAAGTTCGAAACTTCAAGCGTAGATCTACGTCGTTTAGAGGTTTTTTAGGGAATTTAGGTTCAGTTTCAGGATCTAGGCATTGGGATGGGTGTCTTGAGGGAGTCTTTAGGTTTCCGATCACCAGAGGCGATGGCCGGCATGGAGGCTGGTGGTGGCGAGGTTCCACCAGAGGGTGGTCGGCGCTAGGCCGATTAGGTTTAGGTTGAGAGGTTTTCTCTTTTGATGAGAGTGTTTTTTTTTATTTTGGGATAAAAATGATTTTTTTGTTATTTTGGGGTATTTAAGGGAGGGTTACTTTGTAAATGCAAGTTTCTTAAATTATTTCCGCAGTCCCTGCACTTTTGAAGTGTAATTCATTTTGGTCACTTGTTGTAATTTTGCCTTTAAATTTTGAATTGTTTCAATTTAATCCCTATTTAAAATTCTTATATTTTACAAATTAACCCCTCCTAACTATATATTATTTCTTGCATCCTTCAAATAATATCAATTTGACCCTTAATTATGAATTATTTACAGTTTACCCCTCTTTGATTTGAATGTTATTTTATTTATTTTTTTGTATTTTATTAATTTTTTATTTAATTTACTTTAATTTTTTATTTTTTCTATACTAACCCTAATATTATTTTTTAGGTAACTTCGATTTTGATGTTTTTTTATATGAGCAATTTTTACCTATCGGAGGTAAGTAATTCGGATCGAATCTGTAAATTTTAATTTAAATTTCAATTTTCGCAATTACAACAATCGGTAAATTAAAATGGTACCGAAAGGGCAATTCAAGGGTGCTAATTCTTCCTTGACTGTAACCGATTCTCGAACCCCGACATATCTCTGGTAAAATGCAGATCATGTAAGAGTGTAAATTAAGGTATCCGATCAACCCTTTTTTTAAAATGATCGATGACGACTTCAATGTGTTTATTTTAAGTCAAAGCTCAATTCGGGCCACCGAAGGACAATTGCGATAATTTTATGATGAGTTTATCAAATGGGTGCAGTTAGAACTCGATGCTTATAACTAAAGCATATAATTTTATTCCTACACATCTTAAAAATATAACTATTTAAACATAATTTTTTTTATAAAAAATAATATTCTATTATTTTTTATCATCGACACTTCCAATGAATTTTAAACTAAATATAATTGATCACTAAATAAATTGATGGCATTTATTTATTGTCAAATATAATGAGATATATACAAGATAGGCAGCTTTCACTAAGAAGCACGGCTACAAGGATGGCATTACATTCTAAATCTCGTCTCCGTTCCAGTTCCTTTTGACCTTGGGACCCGTTGGCCCTTCTTCCCCAAGCACTTCATTCGGCAATCCGTTCACAAATTTCTCAAACGCGCTTTTAAGCTTTCCAGGTAATATTTTCTCCACCTTCTTAATCTCATCCGCCAAGTCATAACTAATATTCGGACCCCATTTCCTGAAATAGTTCAGCCACGGCGGCTCCACAACGGCGGTGGAACCCAAGTACTCGGCCGCAACCACCGTAAACTGCAGCCCTGTATCCATAACCATCTTACTCTTCGCAGTGTCATTCCGTATCCCTATCCCACCACTTCCCTGCAAAACCAGTCCGGGTTTTGAGTACATGGCGTGGCCATGCAACGATGAATAAGCACAAGGCTTATTCCCGCCTTGAAACTCGAGTTCCGACGCATCCGCCCATGAACCTCCACTGTGTTCGGAGAAATACATGCGGTGTAATTCTCCGTTGAAGTTGCTGATTCTCAACGTCACATGCTCCCAATCACCGACATGTTCACCTACATGAACAGAAGTAGGATTTATACTAAGATCGAACGTAAAAATGGATATTTAAAATATATAGCAATTTAAAATTTTTAGAGGAACCAATGCCACGTGTGTGGTCCATGGTCCATCCATGTAATCACCTATCTTTCCTAATGGAATGTCGATGAGTTCTACTTTGACCTTTGCTGGTCCATTGAAAGGGCAAAACACCCATACAGCTATGTCGGTATACGTGGCGCCAAACATGGGTTTTACATGCAAATAAACTTGGGAGTTTTGCAAATCTCCTTTCTTTACTCTTTTCCCTTGTTTGCTTCGTCCACTGGAAGATCCAGCCAGTAATTGCCGTCGAGTTCTACTTTGACCTTTGCTGGTCCATTGAAAGGGCAAAACACCCATACAGCTATGTCGGTATACGTGGCGCCAAACATGGGTTTTACATGCAAATAAACTTGGGAGTTTTGCAAATCTCCTTTCTTTACTCTTTTCTTGTTTGCTTCGTCCACTGGAAGATCCAGCCAGTAATTGCCGTCGTTCGAACCGCCTTGGGGAAGGTTCGAACCCGTTTTTTCTATCGGAACCGGTTTCGATTCTTCGCCGGTAGTGTACAGTAATGCACCGTTCATAAAAAACCATTTGACGGACGATGGGAGATAAGTTTCTTTAGGGTGGAAATAGATCCATGGAGAGTAAGCTTTGAACAAGGTGTCGATATGATCGAGTTTGGCTCTATTAACAGGCCTAGAAGTGAAAAAGTTGATTTCACTTGCATTCGTGTCTTTACCAGGTCCCCATATCCATGTATAATTCTCGGCATCGTCGGTGAAATCGGATCGAACGCAGCGGATTTTGTCCGGCGAAGGCTTGGTATTGGTGTTGGTGACGACATGCCCGACTGCCTTGTATCCTTGTGGGGCGACAGGCAACCAAATGTAGCCATTTCCATCTTGCTTGATTTTCAAGGACTCACTGCTCCAAACAAGGGTGTAATCGAGGGGCTGTTTGAGTAAAGAATCATCCGAACTCTCATCTTTTGCTGCAAGAACCCAACCGGAAAGCAACCTGTTGTTGGGTTGGGCGTAGCAGCCTAGCATGTAGTACCCATCCGGCACGGATGCCGGTTCGAAAAACGACGCACCAAGATTTTCCGGTCCTCCTCCGTGTGTGGCCCACTTTCGAGGAAGATGATATGTCACACTGGCACACATGTATTCCGCCAAGATCAATAGTTCCACCTCCAAACCCTTCTGTGGACAAAGAAGGATGCAAAATTTTATGTAAGAGGAATATAAATTTATCAAAATTTAAGAATCTAAAATAGATTATCAATAAAAAAAAACACAAAGAAACATGGGTGGTACTTGGAGGCCATTCTGGTAAAGGAGAGGGAAGCCTGAAGGCGGTTTCGATCGGCAAATCCTTCTTATTTTCGGAGACATCTTTGGGAGAAGACGATGTCAGACAATTCCCCATAGCTGTGTTTTTTTCAGCGGTGTGATGAATAATTGATTGAATGTGAAGCTGTATGAAAAGAGACGAGAGAGTAATGTTTAGAAGAAGGAAAAACGTAGCATATTCAGTATTGGGGCGATGTGGGCAAGGAACTCAAATGGGGATAAGAGGATGTGACGTGCAAGGAAAGAAGCTGCGTTTAACATGCTTGTGGACAATGTTCAACCTCTCTTGTACACCAACCTCCATAATTCAAACCCAAAACATCCTACTAATGGTGACATTAATTAATTATTTGAGTAATCAAACTCAAATCTTTCAAGTTTCAGCATACGTACGTACTTAAGTCCGTGATGGACTCAACTGTGAAACAAAGTGTTATTGAAGCAATAACACCAAAGAAACAACAATGAGTTGGATTCAAAAACTCTAATATCATAAAAGAATAATTACCCAAAATATATACATCATTTCATTACATATTTTCCTTTCCTTTCTTTTGATAAGAGAAAAGAGCATAAATTATCTCTGATCGAATTCGAGATTTAATAATGACAATTTACGTGTGACTGTTAATTTTTAGATAATTTAAATTTGTAGTTTTTGCTATCTTATTTTTTTAAATATAAAATATTATATTAATTATATTAATAGCTTGTTTAATTATTTTTTAGATATCACTTAATGTAAAACTCAGATAGAGTGGAAAGAGTACAACTGGAGTTGTGATCCACAAATTTGTAAGTATATTCCTCTCTGTATTTTTGACTGTCAGTAAGATGATGTTTGGGTAACTAACATCCAGTGAGGTGAGCTTGGCTCCCTAAAACGCAGTGTATCAGCTTGAGTTGATTACAGATGAACATGAAAAGTGGTCCAAAAGCCTTCCAGAGTGAATGAAGCTAATTGACAAGGAGAATCCGACGGAGAGTTACTGTGGAAGCCTAAGGAACAACCGTTTAATTTAAGGTTAAGGGAATACAAAAAAATATGGACATGATAGAAAATATGATAAAAAATATAATACTTTTGATTAGACATAACCTAAAATATTATTTTTTTTTTCTCTAATATTGTCTGTTGAATAAAAAATGTTATCTTCTCCATAAAAAAAAAAATCAACAGAAAATATTAAAAAGACTAACATTTTATATTACGTACAAATAGTAATTGGACTAAAATTATTATAATTTTTATCACATTGTTTTGTTGCTTAGAATTGCGAGAACATCGCCTGAAACAAGATAACAAACTTTATAAAAGAAAAAAAAGTACAACAAAGCTACAGTGAGTAATCGATGAACAACGTTAGAAATCATAATGGCTTTACGCGGCAAAACTTTCGAGATAACGTTATCGAATTTTTTATTTAAGGATATAAAGTACTCTCAAGATTAATTGTTCAAATAGGGCGAATTGCACAGTGTTGGCCGTAGGTCGCCATGCCTTCCGGGCGACCTACGGCGTGGCAGCTTCCCAGCATAGGTCGCCATGCACGCCAGGCGACATGGTAGGTCGCCATGCACGCTGGGCGACCTTGTCCTGCGCCTTGCTCCCCGTTGCATGCTCGCTTGCTCCCCGTTGCATGCTCGCTTGCTCCCCACTGCATGCAAGCGACCTCTTCCGACGTGCATGGCGCATGCAAAGCTTCATCCTCTCGCCACAACTTAGCAAAGCTTCATCCTCTCGCCGCAGCTCGTATAGAACACTTTTATCGTGATTTCATTGCTGCATGCATGAGGGAGACAGGGGTGAGGGAGGTAGAGCCACCTTTGTCGTGATTTCAGCAGAATCACGGAGGAATTCGAGCCATTTGCATGGCGACCTACAAGGTCGCACCGAGTATATGGCGACCTATGATCTCGTTTGGCCTGCATGGCGACCAATCCATGCACTGTATAATTCACACCATTTGAACAATTATTTCTTGGACAACATTATCACGTGAATTGTTTTTTTTCACAGCAATATCTCGTGAGTTTTGCTGGCTTTACGCATAAGAAGATAACAAACTTGATTAAAAAGTTGTTCGATCGTGGATGTCTAAAAAAATGCAGTCTAATATAAGGTTAAAGAAATGTGCAACTGAAATAGTTAATTTGCAAAGTCTTGCTTTATTGAGTTCCTTAACTATTGAAAGTTATAAAATGATCGTCCGACTATTCATATGTTTTAAACTTGTCATTTTTAGTTAAATAATTGATGGTAATCTTAGATGGATGTTGACATGTTCACTGAAATATGATACTCGTTTAAGATTCTGGGATCAAATTTTATCATGTCACATTCATCATGTTAATGTCTAGCTCAGAATGTCGATTTTTTAACATAAACGAACGGGTTTTGGAACATATAAATACTCACATGACCATTATATAACTTTTAATAGTCGAGGAACTCAACAAAGCATATGTTCTATAATTAAGGGATCATTCGTAACTTTTAATATTGAAAGACTCAACAAAATAATACTCTACAATCAAATGACCATTTATACGCTATATCTTAAAATTTATATAAAAAAATTAAAACTTCCTATTTTAAAATTTCTGAATCTGCCGATATACATCTTACTGGTTTACATCTTCCAACAAGTCTAATAAAGCCTCTCAATACGTCTACTACACCTTCCAGCACATTAAACACGTCCATAATCACATCCACCACAAATAAAGTATACCACAATATATCTGTCAAGTTATCTAACATATATTGCTAGAAAGAAAATAAATGAGATTTTATGTTTGTAAATATCAAATAAGATGGCACGTTCGTCTAACACTAGTGAAGCAATAACACGAAAAAGGAACAATTAGTTGGAGTCAAAAACTCTAACATCACTTATCTAAAAAACTCTAATATCGTAATACATTATATTAGATGCATAATTATCTAAAATATGTGGGCGGAGCCACATATACCTCGGAATGGACACCTACCTACTTTTAAATCCGAATTTTCTTTGGTTAGTTTCTTATTTTGTTGATAGTGTCCATCCTGAAATTTTAATTTTGTCCACTCATTCAAAAATTGTGCAATTAGCTTATGTGTGTCTACCCTAAAAATATTTCTGAACCGTAACTGAAAATATGTTTATAATATTATTATGCTTAATATACTTTTTAGGTACTTAAATTATATCTCAAATTGATTTCTGGTGCTTAAAGAATTTTTCGTTAAAAATATGTGACTAATTTTTTTAAAAAATAAACGTAACACGTGTCACTTAACCCTTTTTTTAACAGTATACATCTAAAAATGTAACAAAAAACATTGACACTTATTTTTAACGAAAATTCTTTATATAAAAAATATTTAAAGTATAATTGAGACACCTAAATGTGTATAAAGTCATCTCTTTACTTTTTTCTTCTTCTTTCTTTTCATAAGGGGAGGCAGGGAGGATTGTCTTTGACCGAATCCAAAACTTAATTTCAACAAGTAATGATGTAAAATTAATTTGACAAGTTACATGTGAATATTATTTTTTAAATAATTTAAATTTATAACTTTTGTGATCTACTAGTCCAATAACATATTCTCATTACTCCTACTCCATTTATGCACGCAACTCTGTAATCAATTAATTAAGAATGCAAACCATTATATATATATATATATATATGATGCAATGTGATCGATGACAAAAAAATATGATGCATGCATGAAGATATTAAAACCCAGGCAAAAATAAATAAAACCAAGTTGTACCATTTAGTAGAGTAGTTGTTTGAGCAGTTGGAAGTAAATATTGTGTTGTATGTTGTAATTAGCCATGAACAAAATTTAATTTTATCTAAATAATAATTAAATTCTTCAATTTGATTAATAATAATAAAAAGTTGAATCGTAATTTTAGAAATTTGACTCGATTTACAATATTCCAAATAAAGTTTGAGTCATAAAATGACTATAAATTTCAAAAATTTAATAATTAGTGAATTATTTTTTTAATTTCGAGTCGAGTCTCTTAATCAGATATGATGTATTGAAATCACACATGAAAAAAAAATATGAATAAATATATATATATATATCGTATATGATTATATAAATGATTAATCAACTCAACTTGATTTGATGCTCACTCTTAATATATATATATATATATACACATAACAGACAGTAGGCAAGGCATATATAAAGTATAATCATCTTCTCCTCTGAGTTGTGTGTGACTGGTAAAATGGTGAGCACGACTAATAATGACACTTGTTCATCTGATGGCCAAACGATTGTGGGTAATTTCATGCGTTGCAGGACGTCCAAGTCATACTTGTCCGACAGCATTGCTCCCATGCCATCGTGTAGACGATTGTCATTTTCCGACCTCAGCCGTTCGTCGTCGATGCTATCAGCGAGGATCTTGCCCTGTCTTTTGTGGGTGATTTGTATGATTTCCAGCTAAGCGAGCTGCGGGCCATAACCCAGAATATTACATGCTTGGGGAAGGTGGGTTCGGGACCGTGCATAAAGGTTACGTGGATGAGAAGTTGAGGCAGGGTTTGAAGGCTCAAGCTGTTGCTGTCAAGCTTTTGGATATTGATGGCCGCCCAGGACACCGTGAATGGCTTGTAAGCCAATTCAATATATCTTAATCTTTTGACTAAACTAGTCATCTGATCACTCACTTATTATTTTTAGTTTCTTTTTGGTCACTCAACTATTATTTTTAAAAAATTATGTTCAACGTTACGTTTTGGTTCTGTTTTAATCACTCGCTGTTAGAAGATTAATGTGATACTGACATGATATTTTTATTATTATTTCTCAATATTGATGTGGCATTAGTTTATGATGAAACTTTAGTTTCATCTTTAATTTTTTGGTTAATTATACTCGTTTAGTATCCAACTATCATTTTTGTTCTATTTTGGTTACTCAACTATTTTTTGTTTCAAACTTTGGGATATTACAAATTCCACTTAAGCTAATTCACTTCCAAGGAAGGCTGTATGATTCATTCAGGTCCACCTTAATTAATAGGGTAAACTACGTATTTAGTCACTCATCTATTCCCGCAGTTTCATTTTGGTCTTAGTTCTTTTTTTCCAAAAAATTATGCATAGCTTTACGTTTTGAGCACCCGTTAAAAAATTAGCGGTGATGTTGATGTGTCACCTTAAGGTAATGCCAAATCGTCATTGAAAAAATTTAAAAAAAATGTCATGTCAATAGTTCTATTTATTTTTTAGTGGCTGGCGACCAAAACGAAATGAAAGCGTAACATTAAGTATGATTTTGAAAAAATATATATTTGATGACTGAAATGGAATTGCAAGAATAGGTGGGTAACTAAATACATAATTTACCCTAATTAATATAATGTATATCCACTCAGCCATGTATGTATGATGTTTGATTAATGCAGGCCCTGGCTTGTAAATATTTGAACTGAGGGAAAAGACTGATATATATATATATATATATATCATATAGATAGGTTTTGAAAATAGGAGATTTACATACATGTGAATTAAATGTCTTTGAATGAGCATTATCCTTCGATTATCCCCATAAAATGTTTTTAGATAATCATAATATATAAATTATCCTACTAATTTTTTATTGATGGGAAATCATCTAGTTAAGTTATTAAATGTGAATATTGTTTTTTTTAATATTAAGGGGTAGAAATTTAGGAGCAGTAAATACGTTTTTGAAAGTAATAATTTTCTTCAAAAATATCACTACTTTAAGACATTTGTATTGATTTAAAATGACACTTCCTCCAACTACCACGAACTTGTAAAAAAAAGAAATTAAAAGCCAAAGTAGCACATATCTTAAAAATTTAATCATGAAAACGGCTCGCTGCTGATGTCAAATGTTGAATGGAAACGACAAATTGTTAGCAATACGCAAAGCGACTTTCCTTTCGTTGAGCATTGAAGTAGTAATAATATTTCTTAGTAAACATCAACAAATTGAGCAGCCAATTCCTTCTCCCTCTCCCCATCCCCTTCCCTCTTATAGCCCAAAGGACACTGCAAAGGGCAAGTTCACCACATTTCTCCCGACCCACAATCATATTTTCCTTTTGCAGCCAAAAGTGATCATCCACAGATCATGCAGGCTGCAAAACAGAGAACCCAAATTTCCTAAGCATCACGATCGAGATTACCGATCTATCTCTCTTTTTCTTCCTATTTCTTCCATTTTGTCACCAGGGTTTAGAGCTTACTATCTACATGGCTGCCAATGCTCCTCGGGAAGTATGGAGTAAAACTGCAAGCTCAGTTCTCCACAGCCACCAAATCGTGTCTGCAGATATCGCCACGGCAAAGAGGGCACACCCTGCAAGCCATAACATGTCAGGACATCCCTAAGGCCAAAAACACAATAATCCTATTGCAATAAAAGTAGCATAAATGGGTGAAAAGAAAAGAAAGGAAACCAATTCCACCACCCAAGAATCCAAGATGGCATTCAGTAGGAAAGAAAATAACTAGTTGAGTTTTGGAAAACATTTTCCAGTTTTAATCTATACATGATCAACAAAATAAAGCAAATAATAAAATGGGGAAATTCTTGGTTTTAACTGTAACTCAGAAACCTTGTTTTCCCATTTACCAAACTTAGTTGATGTACCTTCTTTTATTTATCACAATATTGAAGTAAAAAGTGGTGATAGAAAATGAAAAACATTTCCCAAACCAAACAGGCCCTTGTTTTTAAACATTTTCAGAGTTTGGAAAAATTGGTCAATGGTACACACTGGGAAAGCCTCTATGGGAGTTACGGTCTTGCAGATACTATGCAAGTGAACACACCTTGTTTTACCAACAAATATATAAAACCAGTGAGGCAAAGTGCACAAACTTCATAAAAGGACTTTCCAAGATTTTATTGCAATTCTTACACATTGAAAGTGTCGATAGTAAAAGTCACGCAAGGCTCTATCCAGCCAAAAATAATTAAAAGACAGTGGATACATCACAAGTTATGTTAATGGAATGAAGGAATCTAATTCTCCACACATTTTACCACAAGGTTAGGCGGCAAGTATAAGACAACCTTCACAGTCACATAAAGGATCGACAAAACTTTGATAGGTAGCATTTGACAGATAATTTCCTAGGGGAATTACATGAAAGGAAAACAAGAGGTAGATTGATGAGAAGGAAAGATTACAGCATGCAATTCCAATGCTCAAAGACCAAGCATTACCCTTTGGCAGTTTTATATATGTTACATCACCATTCACCACATAACATAAAAAATGCATTTCTTCAAAATTTCAAAGGGGAATATTAACAACTCTTTCAAATATCATGCGACTTCTTTCTGGTTTGCTTCAATATTCTTACTTGATAGCCTAAAATGTGGAGTGCACCCATGTTCTACTTCAGGGGAAGAAATGGCAAGCCTATTTTATCTAGCACACCCTTTTTTTTATAAGATATCTAGCACACCCTTAATCGTTAACTTACAAATGAATTGCAATAATAGTTGTCAGTCTTGTATACCTGTGAATCTCCTTGAGCCACTTGTCTATACAAGTTCTGTGGAATTCATGATTACAAGGCAATATCCGCATGCTATCCCCCTCCTCATACTCCACAAGGCATATGTAACATCTGTTCATTGAATATAAAAGACAAAAAATTAAGAAACAAAAGATGCCTCGTTGCAGACTAATTCCATATGAAGTTGCATTGTTTTCAGCTTTCTTGGAAATTTTTGCTCAGCCCTAGAGGATATTAAAGCTTTTATTCTAGATACTTCAAGTGATAACTTCACATCTCCAGTTTACATCCATGATATCTATGCATATTACTCCAGGTTTTTGTTTATATTTCAAATTTACATGTTATTTGTAGGCTTGTAGCTGGAAAAACATAATTGATTAAAGTAAAATTGGAGTCCTCTAGACAGGAAAATTGCATATGGAACTCATCTCAACCAATATTGGGGATTAATGAATGGATAATTAAATTAATTATTCCTTCTTTTGTAAGTCATTGACTTGAGAAATCATGCCATTAAATTTCAATTCCACATTTTACATAGAATTAGGCTCGTGAATCCACACAAAGGATTACCAATGAGGTCAGCCAGTAATAGACCTACTTGATTGTTACTTGTTAGACGCCAAACCTTCTTGAGCCTACTAGTGACTATAACTTGGAAGCATGCTTTAACAGTTAACTTCCATACAGAGCCCAAACTTCATTTCCTCCATGATAATGAACTAGATCATTCTTTTGGGGTGCACTTAATGTACTAAATTAGCTGATTGAATATTGATTTCAAGCCATTCTGCATTAAATAATCCCAAGAAAAGAAAATTTTCAGCTACCTTATCATCTGAGGCTCATATCGTCATTAGCTTAATTATAGTTTGATATATAGATCAAGAAGACTCATTATCAGTCTACAAACATATTGTAGTTTAGAAAGCTTTCACTTCTTTCTAAACTGATTATGTTTTTATAACTTACAATGAGCTAAAAAGTCAACCACGTATACTTTCATTGCAGATCCATTTAAAGTCGAGGCATATGCAGTTAAATGTAATCTTCAACTATCTCTCGGAGACAATTTTTCAAGTGTGCTTCACATTTTTCAAATAGCAGACGAAAAATAATACTTACTGTGCAGCTTCATCATTATGAAGTTTGTGCGACTTGTATACTTTGAGAGGAAGTAATTCCACAACTTCATTAGGTGCAGGAACAGAACCAATTGAAGATACAGAAGGTCGTGATGATAAAACCACGGATTGCTGGTGAATTTCATCCAGAACCTAGTTAAAATGCATAGAAATTTAACTCCGAGAGATATGTGCAAGAGAAAGAAGGTTGATCCACCCAGAGAAGGCCAACATAACAAATTCAAATCACCTCAAATAATGCTTCAGCTAACATAACAATTCTGGATATACTAGCCCTGGCACTTGTCTCATCATTTGAATTGGAATCTCGATTATTTACACGGCAAGTGCATCGACCAGTTCGATGTTGACCAGATAATATACAAGACCTTTCATGTCCGGAGAAGTTCTCAAAACGGCTTCCTAGCCGTTGAAGAGCTCGAACCTAAAGCAGTCACATAGGTCAGTAACTAAAGGAAACAGATAAAAATAAGCATCACCTTTCACTGAGGAACAATATTCAATCAACTTATGGCAGAATGAAAGCAGGAAAAACCTAAAGAAGAAGCAGACACAATGAGATACAAATAAAGCACTAGGAAAAATTGTTAGCCATAGCAATTTTTGTATTCGAAATGTTAAAGAAGAATGTGCAGTTCAACAGAGGTTGATGAGATGTTATCTGCATAATTCAGTAAACATCAGATATTAAGTTCGAAGATTACAAACCTGAGATCGTATTCTTCTCCTCCTTTCAAGGAAATTGGATCTGTGCTCGAGTAAATCGTGATAGCTAGCTTCTCTAGATCGTGAATTTTCAACTTCAAGGTGCTGAATGTTAAAAACGGGATTGTTGGTGATAATGGGGGCAGTGGATGTAGATGTGGATGTGGAAGAAGAGTTAGCCGATTGCTGTGACTCTATATCCGCTGCAAATGCGTGAGTTTGATTGATGTTTTGCTGTAAAGGGCAGAACGAGAAATCTGATAAGGAAGCTCTACGAAGAACACGGTCACGAAGCCTTCCAACGCTCAGTGTTCTGCTAAAACGTACATTCCTTTCAGCGGGCTCTCGACTTCCAACTCCAATACGTCTATCCCTATCCCTATCTGTGCCCGCATCATGGAAGATTACGGGAGAATATAAATTTACAGAAGAAGAAGAATTTTGGGGAAGTTGTTGTGGACGTTCTTCAAATGTCTCGGAGTTGTCATCCGGATTCAATATCGCAAGATTTGAAGGATATGCCCTAGACGAATCCAAACTATTAGCTCTGCTTAATCTGAAACTAACATTACGCGGAAGGAAGCTAAAGCCGGAGAGGCAACGAGAAGAAGAGTGATGCACTGCTGCGGTGGTGGCTCTGGCGGAGTTGCTACCACCACTGGAAGATATGCATGGCAGCGGCATTTCGTAATCAGATACCGCTTCACCCTTAACCTTCCTAGAACATTCTCTTTTGACCTGAACCGGCTCAGATTCCGGTTCTCTCCGGATCCGGTTGGCGAAATTAGAGCCGTAGTCTTTATTACGGGATTCAGCAGATCCAGAAGGCGGTCCGAGGCAAGAGGATTGGAAAACCCGGTTCTTCCCAATAGATCTTCTGGACGAGGAAGCTCCTCCTCTGCAAGAACCCTTGCTCCCACCGGATCCCATCTTCAACCTAAATCACAAACAAAACAAAACAAAACAAAAAAGGAAATGGGAACAAAATCAAAGCCTAAAATTACGTCATTTCCATCTTCATGATAATGCTAGACAAAAAAAGGGACGCATTCTCTTCACAAATTACAAGCGGAGTTCAAATGAGATACATTATTTACGGATGGTGTTTCTGATTTCAGATTAGATCTGGACGATGAAGTCGCGGCTTCAATAAGAAATTTAAAAGTTTAAATTTGGTCGAGAATAAAAGATTATCTGGGAATAGGATTACGGGAATGTTGTATTTTGTGCTCGATCAGAAATGTAAGATTATCGTGTTTGGTTAAAGGAATAAAAGATTATTGAATGTATATTTGACCAAATTATTCTTATTATATATTTGTATAATATTACAAATTGTAAAATATTTATATATTTTCTTTTAAAAATTAAATTCATAATATTTATATAATTTTTTTTACAAAACTAAAAATATAAAAAAGGTTTAATGAAAGGGTAATTTTTTTAATCTTAAACTTCATATAAAATTTTAATTATAGATTTTTTTTAAATTTAAAATAATTTAAGGATAAATTTAAATTTAACATTTGTAGAATTTTTATTATTCAATGACAGAAGAATGATATTTTTGAAAAAAAATAAAAAATAAGGGTATTTTAGTCCAAAACGCCGGTAATGTTACAATACTTAAGGGAAGGGAGGTAATGACATTCCCGGTAATATACCCCAAAAAATCTACTATTAATAATAAAATATTACCGGTAATGAGATTCCCGGCCAACCAAACATAAGAATATGAAATTCTCATCCATGAGAATCACATAATCCTTGAACCAAACACCCTTTAATATATTTTCTCTTTGGCTTAAATGTCGTATCTCAATTATATCATTTGTAAAGTGTTTTTTAAAATGCTTTATTATTTCAATTATAAATTGTTAGTCCATTTACTCCAAATCGATAACATCATTAAAAATAAAAGGGTAAACTACTCAATGGTTACTAATGTTTGGATAAGTTTTCGTTTTCATCAATTATGTTTTAAAAGTTATAAATCGGTCATAAGTGTTATCATTTGTTATAAATTAGTCACTCGAAGTTAACAGGCGGCGTAACGGAAAACACACGTGGCCTGTTAAGAGCAATTAACATGCTTATTTGGATGGTATAATTACAAAATAATCCATGTTATTTATATATTATTTCAATTTGATCCTATTTTTAATAAATTAAAATATATTTATTTTTAATTCTTATAAATAATGATATATTTAAAAAAAGGAAATCAAAAATTTAAAATTAGTTATAAAAATAAAAAAATTAATTTTTTAATGTTAGGGTAAACTAATAAAAATAGAAAAATACGTTTTTTTTAATAAAATTAACATTTTTTCTTCCCCAATACTAATATTAAAATCTTTTTTATTTTTTTAAATAAATACTAATATTAAAATCTTGTTTGTGAAGAGAAAATTTCACTCGATGCATAAATTTTTTAAAATTAATTTTATTAAGTCTTCATTTTATGAATAGACTTATAATTTAATTTAAATCTTTTAAATTAAATTTTATCACAACATAAATTGTAAATTTAATTATTATTATTGATATGATGAAAACTTAATAAGCACATAGGTCATGAAATTGTTTAGGCAATGGACAGAACTGCATCCGAAGTTACTCGTGATGATATCATCGGTGAATATTCCGAGAGCTTTGTAGATTGGGTAACTAATGGAGATTTTATTCTTCCGATAATCGTCAAGTCGAACTAGTTCGTTATAGATTCGTGATAGAATTCATTTCAACCACAAGAAGAAACAAATTGAATCCATCCGAAGGATATATCCGAGATAATAAAAATAAATCGGTCGAATGTCTGGCTTCTGCCCAAGGAAAAGTAAATTTTCAGCTCGTGTTATATCATATGATACGACCGCATTTGCTTTATCACGATGAATTCATTAGGTAGTGTAAATGGGTGCCTATCCCTAATTCATTTTGGAGCTTCGATTGCCTCTATCTGCAAAAAAGCCATAGAGATTTCGATTTCTAATGATTGTAAATATTTCATAAATAGATTTATGTCGTCTTATTGAGAGCCCCTTAACATTATTGGTATTCATGTATTTTCTCGTGCTTCGATATAGCATCTTTTTGGGAAATACATAAATGTACATTCACAAATTTATCATTTCATGTTATGAAACTTTTGTCTGGTATATTATTTTTAGCTTGAATATTGAATTTTATATTTTCATATCACTTCAAGTAATATTAAATTAAAATTTTGGACGAAAATTTACTTGGAAATTAAGTTTTTTTTCTTGAATCATGGAAATTAAGTAATATTTTCATGTTACTTGGAAATTAAGGTTTTTTTCTTGAATCATGAAGAGGGAGGGGCTTCAAAAATTTACTAGGTGCCGATGATATCATCACGAGTTACTTCGGATGCAGTTCGGTCAATTCCCTAAATAATTTCACGACCTATGTGCTTATTAATTTCTAATCACGTTAATTTTTCATCATATCAATGATAATATTATTATTAAATTTTTGTTTTTATATCATCACGTTAATTAAAACTAGGATCAAATTAATTTAATAAGATTTTCGATTTGGATGGGAAACAATCCTAAATCTAAAAATTGAAAATCTCGTCAAATTTCAAAATTCAAAGCAGTCAAACTAAAGAGAATCGAGGACTAATTGCCGGACATCAACTGAAAATTGGAGAATGAGAAAGAGAACTTACAGTGATTTAGGAACTATTTGTAATCATTCAAAACTGGGGAGCGAGCAAAGAGTTTAAAGTGAGGGATTTTTTTAATTTCATTTGGGTTTTTTTAGATTTAGGGATACAAAATTATTATTAAAATATTTATCATGAGATAAAATTTAATTTAAAAGATTTAATGACAAATTAAATTATAAGACTGTTCATAAAATAAAATACTTAATAAAATTAATTTTAAAAAAATTTATGCACCGAATGAAAAAATTTATCCACAAACAAGATTTTAATATTAATATTTATTTTAAAAAAAGTTTGGGAAGAAAAAATTGTTAATTTTATTAAAAAAAAAGTTGATTTTTTTGTTTTTATTAGTTCACCCTAACATTAAAAAATGATATTTTTTTTGTTTTTATAACTAATTTTAAATTTTTGATTTTCATTTTTAAAAGTATATCATTATTTATAAGAATTAAAAATAAATATATTTTAATTTATTAAAACTAGGATCAAATTGAAAGAATATATAAATAACATAAATTATTTGTGTAATTATACCATCCAGGTAAGCCTGTTAACTGTTTTTAACAGCCTACGTGTGTTTTTCCGTCACGCCTGTTAACGGCGAGGGACCAATTTATAACAAAGGATAACATTAGTGACCTATTTGTAACTTTTGAAATATAATTGATAAAAACAAAACTTACTCAAATATTAGTGACCATTGTAGTAGTTTACCCAAATAAAATTTATGGATCAATCGGAACAAACCGCATCACTACATCAAATATTAGTGAACGTTCGGTTATGTTCGTTCGGTTTTGTTCGTTTATGTTTATTCATTTATGTTTAACTCAATCTTCTTAAATCAATTTTGGTGATCAATTTGTAAGTATCTTAAAAATATTAATTAATCTGATATTCTGATGACCAACTCCATAATTAACCTAATTTTATCTGGAGATTAAATCTAATATGTTAACCCGTGAGGCACCTTGCACCTATATTCATTTCCCCCTTTTTTTTCTAAACCCTAGTCTTCACTAGAGAGTCGAGACGATCGCTGAAAGCTTCAAAACAAGTTATATTATAGTGCAATCTAAAGTTTTACAGGTATGTTTTCATCTCTTTCTCTGTTTTATTTGGCTTAATAGTTGATATGTAAAGTTATTACGGGTATCTTCACATCTAAAACTCAAGAAAACATCATACTTTTTCTAGAAATAGATGGGAAGATAAAGGTAACAATCGGAAGTAAATGAGCATCAGTAAAGAGAAAAATATATAGAATTTGCCAGAAAACAAAACAAAGGTTTCTATGTTATTTCTGAAAAAGAGTGTAATAGCGAAAGTAATGGGTTTTACAGAAGAACCCCTTAATAAGTAGAAAATACACTTTGATAATGAACTTGTGTTTTCATAGTTCTTGTGTAACCTTTAGTTGTGGAGTAGACTTTAGGTACATTAAAATTTTGAACGTGGTTTAGCAATAATATCAGTTACGATATGTAGTATCGAAGGGATTTGGATCTATGTTATTGCCTTATAGTTCAATTTGTACTGTTCGAAATCTTAATGCGGTTAAATTTTCTACTCTGCCAACGGAAAGGATCATTATTAACAAACCTCACTAAAATCTGACATTGATGTCACAAAACTTTTAGCAGGCGAATTTATTAGAATAACGTAGTGAAAAATGATTGTTCATATGTAATCATAGACCACTAAGATAAATGTTATATCGTTAAATTAAAGTCGTGTGAATCATTTAATATCTTTAAAAGATCGATCGAAATATTTGATATCTTCAAACATTTCATCAATGCTAATCAGCTCTTACGCTATTTATCACTGTAGATTTGGTTGATTTGCATTGTCGACTATTTTTCATGAAAGAATAATGGAAGGTAGGGTCTCCAACGTTTATGTTTGTTTATGTTCGTGTTCATTTATGTTCTTGTTCGTTTATGTTCGTTAATTTATTAAATGAACGAACATGAACAAGTTATATTCCTTAATAAACGAACATGAACAAAAAAAAATTATTCGTTTATGTTCGTGTTTGTTTATTTATTAAATGAACGAACATGAACATACCTCCGTTCGTGTGCGTTCGGTTCGTTTACAGGCCTAGGTGGGAGGAAGGAAAGGAGGAAACAAGAGTAAATGGACTTTTATTTTTTAATTATTAAAATATTATTTATTTTATTTTTAACTTATTTTTATATTAGAAAAAAGAAAATTAGAATAAAATAATGATGTGACATATTATGATTGGTCTTGAATTTCATTTTCAACGGTATTAATGATTTGAGACAAATGAGATAAAGATTTATAGTTGAAGAGTAAAACGTCTCAAAATATTTTTTAATATAACTCAGTACAAATATTATAACTCAGGGCAATGGAGCATTTAGCCTTTCTCTTTCTTAGATTGTTATTTTCATCTCTTTGACTAAACTAAGCTGTCTCTATATCTTTGCTGTTTTAATAAGGTTTAATAAAAAATTAGCCTACAAACTATTTCTATGAAAACGTTTTAGTGTATAAGAGTTTTTGTTAGAAATAGGTGTCAGCATTTTCTCAATTATTTTTTAGGTATCTACAATTTATTTTTTATTTTTTAATAATAAAAATATTGTTTTTAAATAAAAAATTTATTAAAACGCAATTTTTTTATTGAAATTATAAAAAACCCAAAAAAATAAAATCTCTCATTTTAACCCTCATTACCTACTGTCGTCGACCATCTCCGGCCACCATCATCATCGCCGAACGATCACCCACCCATTGCCACCCATCTATTGATCAATCGTCGTCTTTACCGTCACCCAAAATCTCTAAATCTAAAATCCCCAAAATCCAAATCTCTAATTCCCAATTTCAATTTCCCAACCCAAACGGTAGGCAACCATCATCTTCATTGTCGAAAGGTTGGGTTTTGATCAGAATTACATGGTGGTTTGAATGGCGGAGGCGGTGTGGGTTATGAACGTCGGAATCAGATTGGATCGACGAAGAACGGTGATGGTATTCAATGAACCTTTGAACGTTTTTCACGACAAACGGTGTCATATACGATGAAAGGTCAATGGAGGTTTGATCATGGATCGAAGTCGGTGTTGATTATGGTGGCTGTGATGATTACCTTCAGTCGATCGACGACTATGGAAGGGGGAATGTGGAAGGGAGAAGAGGGAGAGGGGAGGGAGCAAGGGTGTTTTTGCTTTTTTTTTTTTACAAAAAAGTATTTTTATTTTTTAAATTTTTTAAATAAATTCTCAAAATTACCATAACGTGACACGTGACACTTAACATGAATTTTTAATGGTGATTAACGTCCGAGCACCTAAAAATATAACGTTTGAAACATTAGGCATTTTTTTTAGTTCTTTAGACACTAAGACATTTTTCGATGCATAGTTTGGGCACTTATTTTTTATTAATCATTTTAATAATGAACACTTCTAGTTTTTTTTATCAATTTTGTAAGGGTAAATTATATCGTTTCTTACTGAACTATACTCTCTCTCCTATTTTACTCACCGTATTTTCAATTTTTCTATTTTGCTCACTGAACTTTACAGATTGAATTATTTTTGCTCACTCGACTGTTTTCTCCCTAACAGCTGATGATGTGGTATTTTTATTATTATTTAATATATAAAATAATTAAAAATGAATAAAATCCGGCTTCGTCCGTCGCCGATCGCCATAGATGGCGGTCGTTTGGTCCCAAAATGGGATGGGTCGCTTTGCCTTGACACCTTGAGTCCGAATATGACCTCCATTTTGTGGGAACTTGCTCCGAAGTTCACAAATTTGAGATTGAAAGTGAGGAAACTGAAACGTTTCAGTCCAAATTCACGGGTTTTGGGATATTTTCCAGTGAAACAACCATCAGATTCGAACTCAAGGGGCCGAGACTAACGACCCATGAAATTTGGGACCAAACGACCACCATCTACTACGGTCGATGGTGGTTGGAATGAAAATGACGTGGTGGCCGACGAAGAGAAATTGAAGAAAAGAAGGAAAAAGGGTAAATTACACCACGAGTCATTGAATTTTACTCTGTCTCATATTTTACTCATCAAAACGACGCTATTTAGAGTATATTTGAGTTTTTAAAGACTACTTCATTTTGATTCATGTGCCACGTCACAATGTCGTTAAAAAATTAGCGGCAGAGTGAGCAAAATGATTCAATCTGTAAAGTTCAGTGAGCAAAATAGAAAAATTAAAAGTACGGTGAGCAAAATAGGAGAGAGATTATAGTTTAGTAAGGAACGGTGTAATTTACCCATTTTGTAATCAACTAATCATCGTTTAATTGCCGTTTTAAATGAATTATAATTTCCAGTTATGAATATTTACTGTTTATTATTATTTTTTAGGTTTAAGAGCGTGAAAATTTGTGTATCTTTTAGAAAATTAATTTATCATCAATGTTGATAAAATAATTTATAGTATTGACGTAAGGATATATGTATAAATGATTATGTATAAATGATGATATGAAAGAAGAAACAATTGATTTTAAGAAAAAAAAATAAAAATTTAATTATTTTTTAAAATAATTAAAGGACACGAACCAAATTACTTTAGTGGTTAAATAAATCGTTGTTGTTACTAGAAATCACAGGTTTCGAGCACAGTGACTACAAGGGTGATTGAACGTGTTGAGTTAATCGATCGACGAAATAGCCAAGAGGGGGTGAATTGGCAATTAAAAATTTGGTAAAAGCTTTTGCAAAAAATAGAAAATATTTGCACAACGATTTAGAGTGATTCGACTTTCTCAACCAAAGTCTACGTCCACTACCTTAGCTACCACACTAAGGATTTTCCAACAAATTCACTAATTTGTTCTTTCTTTTGAAGACAAAGAGTAACCTTACAACTCCCTCAAGAATTATACCATAAATTCTTGAGAACACTCTCTCCCAAAGAGAAGAATACAAATTTCGCAAACTTACAGAAAAACCTCACTAGGAAAGATGTTTGTACAATTCTAGAACAAAGAAAGAACACTCAAGAATGAATACAATAGAGCACAAATGGTGTTCTTGAAAGCAAAATGAATATTAAATAAAAATAGGCTTGAATTTCCAATTGTTGAGCCCCCATAGCGGTTAAATGAGACTCTATGGATGCAAACCTCATATCAAATGACTCCAAAAACGATCGAAAGTATGGAGGCATTTGATCCTCTTGCTGGACCGGCTCGTCATCGGGTACATGATTTTCAATATCTCGCATAAGCTCTTAAAACTCTGGATCATCATCAGTTGCCGGTGTCAGGTGCCGCTCGTGAGGAACTAGCACCCTCTATTTTCTCGGTGGATCCAACCCATTGATCCTTGTCCCCGGACCATCCCGATTTCCTTAAGGATGTGAAATTTATTTGGTTCTTAAGCGGGATGCCTACATCAAGCGAGACCCTAAGGTTGGATTTGATAAACAAGTTGTTAAGAAGACAACTATAAACTTAAGTTTCTACATATTTGGAGGGAACGTTGTTCATGGTTTCTACTAGCTCACCAAAGATGATTTGTGGCAGATTTATTTTCTTTTTATTTTGGATACAATGTATCCACCAAAGGTCTAGTACTCTAAGCATAGAAAATCTACCTCCGGATGGTCTAAACCACCAAGAGATGATTAAGTGAAGAAAACGCTCGTGATAGGTTAACAATGTACTTACACTAGCTTTGGTTTTATAAGGAGTAGCCACAATTTCTCTTTCATTATCTAATCACATGTTATCTAACCCAAATTTGGAAGCGATTGTGTCTGAGTCAATATAAACAAATTGGCCTAAGGGATAAGACAAAATACCTATGGTTTCAGTACGAGACTCGTTTTGAACACAAACCACATTGGAATAGAAAATGGAGACTAGTTGGTGATAAACAATGGGCTAGAGCTGAAACAGTTTATCAAATTTCCAAGATCTGAGAATAGGAAGATATTTGAATTTCATATCGACAATAGCTTGGATAGAGGGAATACGCTCTTCCCAGATTTTATATGACTGGAATAAATTAACGAACATATGGTAGAGATCTTGTCTACGACCAGGTTGGTTAAAACAAGAATTTAGAATTCTCATTTCTGGTTCGTTCGGGTTTGGATTTGGATTGGGAGGAGGAATAGGAGGTCGATTTTGAGGTTGGTTTGAAGATCGACTAGAGGATGACCTAGGGCATTTAGACATGATTAGAATTAGAATGGATAGGGTTACCTGTAATTTAAAAACCCATGTATACAATAAAATTAATCCCAAAACTCAATACGAATTCTCAATAATCAAGGTTCTCTAAAATAATCCTAATGGGAAAATTTGAAAACTATGTTTGAAGAATCATAATACTTATAGTTTTCATGAAAACAACATAATTAAATCAAAAACAACAATTTTAAAATCAAAAAATTATTATTTTAATTTCAAAATTTAAAAAAAAGTTGAAAAATAATGTGTTTTTGATGAAATTAGTTGTAGATTATAGTTCTAGACTACAATCTAACAAATGCTCGATATATAATTCAACCTAGAACTAATCAAATCTAGTCCTAAGTTCAAAAATTAATAAAACAGTGGTTTTAGAAAATTTACCTTGAAATTTTGGATTTGAGAGAGATTAGATGTTGTTTGCACGATTTAATGATTATTAGCAGGGATATATATTGAAGAACGAAGAGATTCAGACTTGAAACATCAGATTTGAGTAATTTTTGAGAGTAGGGTGAGAGAGGGGAGCACGGCTGTGAGGGTTTTAGTTTTTGGGTTTTGATAAAATGTTAGTTTTAGGGATTTAATACCCAAAACCCGACGGGTGTATCGGTACACTGCAGAGTGTATCGATACATTGCAGAGTGTATCGATACACATTCAAGGAATGCATCGGTACACTATCATAGTGTATCGATACATAGTGAGGGTGTATCGATACACTGTGCACAAAAATGTTAAAATTTGTATTTAAACACTCAAAATGCTAAATTAATTAGCTCTAGTGGTATTGGCAACTCATATATCAAAAATTAACAATGTTCAATCAATTAAATCTATCCTTAAACTTTATTTGAACATAATATTAATTTTCACTCAAGATCATAAACCCCCTAACTAATAGCATAGAATGCAATTAAAAAGTGTTATATTTATAAGCATTTTTCAATTCTAATTAAAAGTGCTAAAATTATTTTAAACACTAAGTGAAAATAGGTCAGTTAAACCTAATTCTCTCCTAAGTGTCCAAAATCTTTCTTTATATAAAGGTTTTGTAAAAATATCTGCAAATTGATGCAAAGTATCAACATATTCTAGAACTATATCTCCTTTTGTGATGTGATCTCTAATGAAATGATGTCTAATTTCAATGTGCTTAGTTCTAGAGTGTTGGATGGGATTTTTAGTGAGACAAATAGCTCTAGTATTGTCACACTTGATAGGTATGGTACTAACTTCAATTCCATAATCTAAAAGTTGTTGTTTCATCCATAAAACTTGTGCACAACAACTATCGGCTGAAATGTATTCTGCTTCAGTGGTAGATAATGCAACATAGTTTTGTTTCTTTGAAAACCATGAAATCAACATATTTCCTAGGAATTGACAAGTATCGGAGGTGTTTTTCCTATCTATTTTACATTCTCCATAATCCGTATTAGAAAAGGTATGCAAGCTAAAGCTAGAGTCTCTATGATACCAAAGTCCTAAATTAGGAGTGTCCTTAAGGTATCTAAAGATTCTCTTAATGGCTTTTAGATGTGATTCTTTAGAACATGATTGAAATCTAGCACATAAGCAAACAATAAACATAATGTCTGATATAATTGCGGTTAGATAAAGCAAAAAGCCAATCATAGACCTATATAATTTAACATATACACATTTATCTCTTTCATCTTTGTCAAGCTTTGTAGATGAGCTCATTGGAGTGGCTTGGGGTTTTCCATCTTCCAATCCAAACTTTTTGAGCACATCCTTGATGTATTTTGCTTGATTGATGAAGATGTCATCTTTTCTTTGCTTGATTTGGAGTCCTAAGAAAAATGAGAGCTCCCCATCATGCTCATCTCGAATTCACTCTGCATTAGCTTAGAAAATTCTTGGCAAAGAACATCCTTAGTAGATCCAAATATTATATCATCAACATAAATTTGAACTACTAATAAATCTTTACCTTTTCACTTTAAAAACAATGTAATGTCAACCTTCCCTTTTGAAAAACCTTTTTTTATTAAAAAGTTTGACAATCTTTCGTACCAAGCTCTAGGAGCTTGTTTTAAACCATATAACACTTTTGTCAATTTAAAAACATGATTTGGAAATTTTGAATCTTCAAAACCAAAAGGTTGTTACACATACACTTTTTCTTTAATAAAACCATTTAAAAATGCACTTTTAATATCTATTTGATATAATTTAATTTCATTGAAACATGTAAATGCTAATAACATTCTTATTGCTTCCATCCTAGCTACGAGAGTGTATGTTTCATCATAGTCTATGTCCTCTTCTTGAGTATAGCCTTGAGCAACAAGTTATCCTTGTTCCTCATTATATTACCACTTTCATCAAGCTTATTCCTAAATACCCATCTAGTACATACAGTAGATTTATTACTAGGCCTTTCAACTAATGTCCATACTTTACTTCTCTCAAATTGATTTAACTCTTCCTGCATAGCCATAATCCAATTTTAATCTTTTAATGCTTCTTGGATATTCTTAGGCTCTATGCATGAGATAAATGCAACATAATTACATATATTTCTAAGAGAAGATCGAGTTGTTACTCCTTTTGATGGATCACCTATAATTTCACCATCCTTGACATAGTTGTATTCTCATAGGTAAGGGATTTCCCTTTCTTCAATGGTTAAATTCTCAAGAACATCGTGAGTTTCTTCATCTTTCATTTCTTCCTTTCTTCAATGGTTAAATTCTAAAGAACATCGTGAGTTTCTTCATCTTTCATTTCTTCCTTTGATGATGGTTTTCCAATGTCATGTCCAACGCCATTTATTTTTATGATACCTACGTCATCATCAATACAAGAATCCTTCCTCGGAAGGGGATTATCATCGAAAACAACATGTATAAACTCTTCTACCTCTAAAGTTCTTTTATTAAATATTTGATAAGCTTTAGTGTAACACCCTAACCCATATCCGACCCGAATACGAGTCCAAGATGTCACATCGACTTTTAAAAATGACATTCTTACAAAATATCCAAATATTTGAACTTTTTTTAAAAAATTATGATAATATATTGTTGAATCATATTTGTTATAACCAAATTAAGAAAAATATACGTTTTATGAATAGTAAAATATGGTATGAACATTGAACAATAATGTATGAACAGTACCATATAATTTCATAAAAATATAACCTTTCATTACTATGCAGTTACTTTTACATAAATACGTTAAAAACATTATAAAACTCTATCATATGATTTTAACAAAACCGATTAAAACATATCGTATTCAAACCTTTATTTACATGGAAACCACTATCCTTATTACAAAATACATACTATACATTTCTTTTCTTCTGATCTTTGGAAAGGAGGAACTGACCTGTCTTGCATAACTTTTATCAATCTTCCTCTTCTCGGAACCTACGCGCGAAACAATCACACGCTAAGTCGTTGACTTAGTGAGGCATAAAAACATATGCTATTACTCTACTCATATTAATGCATAAACAATTAATACTGTCATGTCATATAAAAGCATATACCATTTACAATACTTATCAATACTCATATTATTATCATTAATTCCTTTATGTCATGTAAACATATACTGAACCTTTCAATACTCACAATCGGACATCCATGTCATTTTACAACAAAGCACACATAATATCATATCAAGTTATTTATTATCTTTAAAGATCATGTATTAGCCCATGTATACTTTTGAGAACTTAAGGTATGTGAGTACATTGAGGTTGTGCACAATTATGTTGTCACCACAGCTCGTATAAATGTCCCGAAGGACCAGTCCATAGATTTCGAAGAACCTAGGTAAACAGTCCATATGTCCCGAAGAACATAGGTAAACAATCCATATGTCCCGAAGAATATAGGTAAACGGTCCATATGTCCCGAAGAACATAGGTAAACAGTCCATATGTCCCGAAGAACATAGGTAAACCCTCGACCCTTGGCATGCCAACTATACCCCTAGCTCTCATATCACATAACATGGGCATTATCATTTATAACAATTCACATTACTTATTCATATCCTTTCTCTTATAAACACATACCTTTTCTTTTCAGTCACATATCACATGTACGTGTAATCATTGATGTTATAATCACATGTTTCTTTTCTTCTATCACATACCATATGTATGTATAAACATATAATAACATATATCCATTTCTATATACTAATGCACGCATAGTAATCACATAACGTTTTATAAGTTACTTCTTACCATAGTAAATCCATCATTTGCTCATCGTAAACCAATGTTTGATCAATCACATAAGTACAATTTAAATTGCACTCACCTTAGCCTTGTCTGCTTTGATTCAATCTTAACTCTTCGATTGTTTCGTAACTCGTTTAAGCTCGATATCTACATAAATATAATTTCTGAGATGATTATCAAAAGCCTAAACCTTATAACTTGATGTTAATAACTCAAGCTAGTTTAATAAACCAAATTTCAGCTTTTCCTTTAGGAGTGTATCGATGCACTATGGGTGCATCGGTACACAAAATAACTTTGAAATATCCATGCATCGATGCACCTCTTAATGCATCGATGCATCTACCCAGAAATCACTGTTTATTGCACGAAAATTCACTCTTTCAACTTCAATTCTTCAAGTTTCATTCCCTTTCATATTCTTAACTCAAATATACATGCTTAAACTCATTTATATCTATTTATTTCATCTTAAAACTCACAATTCTATTTTTCCATATAGAAATCAATAATTATACCAAATTTTCCATGTTATCCAAACTTAATTCTAACACTTTTAACTTCTTATTATCATAGATGACAAGTCAAATTTATCCTCCAAATTCATTTAAACCTTATTATTCAAAATTTCACTTAAAATTCATTTTCTTTGATCTATCATAACTCCTTTATCTTTTGATTTTAAGATAACTTAAGCTTTCCTTAAGTTTAGTTATCATCTAAGGATCAAAACCCATGCTTAAAATAAACAAACAATCAAGAAATCAGAGAACTCACCTTTGCTTTGAGCTTTCACGTGGAGAAGAGAAGAAGATGTAGAAGAGAATTGCTTGGAAGCTTATCTCTTCAATCATTCTCCACATGAGTATTATAATACCCATTAATTATTATTTAATTATTTTCCTTGTTCAATTGCTCATTTTCCCTTTGACTCCTTTAATATTTACTAACAACTTTAAGGAAATATTTCCACATAAATCATTAAACTATTCAACTATTATACTTTAATCACCATATTCTGAAATTTTACAATGTTGTCACTAACCCGTAGTTTGGGATTTTACAAATCTTCCCCCCTTAAGAAAATTCATCCTCAAATTTTCATTGCACTGGAAGATAAGATAATGTCTACACGTCTCCAATGCATTCCACGTATCACCTCTTCAATAAATCTTTCATATTATCCTAAACCTCATTTCCCTACTTTAATTCTTTCATTACCTTTTTCCATTATACATTCATCTATTGTCACTTATCATATACATAGTAACCACTAACCATAATTCATCTCTATCTTTTCGCTCATTCCATTTTGCATTTTACTTTAACCTTTCTATCATGTCACTTAACACATAAACAGTAACATCCATTTCCATTACTTAATATCATAAATCCATCTCTAATTCCTCATAACAGTAACCAAATTCTTATTCCATCATCATTTGATCAAAATACAACTTTAAATCTTCTTCAAATATGATTAAACATATACTTTATAAAATCAAACAATTTTTTTCATCACCTTGCACATTTTCGTATTTCTATATCGAATTTATCATTTACACTTCCATATAACCTCTATCATACTTAACCTTTAAATTTCATTTTTCATTTAATTTCTTTATCCCTTTACTCATTCACAAATAAAAATCTCCTTGTAACATATATCATATCTTTTTTTCAGGCTCTCATACTCTTTTCATATCACTTATATTTATCCCTGATTATTTATACAGAACCTCTTCCTTTACCATCTCTTGTACTTGTATTTTTATTCCTCAGAGCTCCCTTTAAAACCTGTAAATACTCTTCTCATTGCCTTAATCATATATATAAGATCCAAATACATAACCATATTCAAATCCATATCATACTTGAATAACTCACTTTATCTTTTCTTCTAATCTTTTAACTCTATCACCTTTACTCTTACGGCTATTCAATAACAACTGCTCAATCTAGGGCACAAGCCCTAATTAACCAATCATATGCATCGACCTTTTATCATTTCTTAATCCTTGTCTGTACTTTAATACACATGATCTTTTCATATTACTTTATACTTCTGTTTCAATCTTTACTTTCCCTCAAGCATAAGAATCGTTATTTCCTTCACTATATCACATTCATATAATCAACACATTTTCATCATGTAATCTTATTAGCTAACGCTAACTCTTTCTTCTAGAGTACAAACCCTTATCATGTCCACACTATTGCTTATACATAGTACTATCCCTTTATTTTAAATCCATAATTCTGATTTCATTCATCATATAAACGTATCACTGATGCACTTATAATTGAACTCTTCTACAAATTCTAACCACGTCATTTGATTTTTTAACGTTCTTATGGTGACATTTGTTCACCATATTCTATCTTATCCACGTAATAACGAAACTTCTCAATTTAACTTCACCACTTTGGATAAATGAAAACCTTCTAGCATTATCTTCATATCATTTATCCAAAGGTCTGTAACAATATAACCTTCCCCACATTCACTCTTGAGCTCGGGTGCTCATAACTCTTTTAACTATTTTGATACATTCATTCTATGAGTTAACGAAGTATACAATTGAAAACACATCGGAATATCATTCAACATCATGAATCATTCTCTAATCTTATACAGGCATTCCCTGAGGTTTTCGCTCTTCTCCCTGCCTGGCCAGGGTAGGTGAATGTTATTACCTTCAGGTCTATCACCTTGTGCTTCACTTTGGAAGCATATACTCATGTGCTCATATCATTTCTTCTTTCACATCTCACGTGTGCATATAATCATCCAATTCATATCATATAGCATATGTCATTTGCATATGTTCACATATCATCTATCATATCATATAAACATATATCTCATAAATCATTCTCATGTATTCACTTATCTTTTATAACATAACAATTTAACTCTATTAACAAGACAACACACTCCTTACCCTATCAG
This sequence comes from Hibiscus syriacus, assembly GCF_006381635.1. Taxonomy (NCBI): domain Eukaryota; kingdom Viridiplantae; phylum Streptophyta; class Magnoliopsida; order Malvales; family Malvaceae; genus Hibiscus; species Hibiscus syriacus. Next base: position 179,926 of record NW_024062907.1, read on the forward strand.
ATCAGAAAAATTTTCACTTTATGTTGGCATGTATACTTTTTAAAACACTTTTGACTTCGTTTTTAGCCTAGAATCGGCTAAACCGTAGCTCTGATACCATTAAATGTAACACCCCAACCCGTATCCGACCCGAATACGAGTTTGAGATGTCACATCGACTTTAAAATGATATTCTTACAAAATATCCAAATATTTGAACTATTTTTAAGAAAATACGCTAATATATTATTGAATCATATTTGTTATAACAAATTTAAGAAAAATATACGTTTTATGAATAGTAAAATATGGTATGAACAGTGAACAATATTGTATGAACAATACCATGAATAGTAAAGTGAACAGTGAAAAATTTTGAATATCAATTATGCATCGATGCACTGCAGCAGTACTGCTACAGTAACTTCGTAAAAAACGTATAAATTCATAAAAATATAACCTTTTATCGCTATGCAGTTACTTTTACATAAATACGTTAAAAACATTATAAACTCTATCATATGATTTTAACAAAACCGATTAAAACATATCGTATTCAAACCTTTATTTACATGCATACCACTATCCTTATTATAAAATACATACTATACACTTCTTTTCTGATCTGATCTTTAGAAAGGAGGAACTGACCTGTCTTGCATAACTTTTATCAATCTTTCTTTTCTCGGAACCTACGCGTGAAATAATCACACGCTAAGTCGTTGACTTAGTGAGGCATAAAAACATATGTTATTACTCTACTCATATTAATGCATAAACAATTAATATTGTCATATCATATAAAAGCATATACCATTTACAATGCTTATCAATACTCATATTATTATCATTAATTCCTTTATGGCCATGTAAACATATATTGAACCTTTCAATACTCACTATCAGACATCCATGTCATTTTACAACAGAGCACACATAATATCATATCAAGTTATTTATTATCTTTAAAGATCATGTATTAGCCTATGTATACTTTTGAGAACTTTAGGTATGTGAGTACATTGATGTTGTGCACAATTATGCTATCACCACAGCTCGTATAAATGTCCCGAAGGACCAGTCCATAGATTCTGAAGAACCTAGGTAAACAGTCCATATGTCTCGAAGAATATAGGTAAACAGTCCATATGTCCCGAAGAACATAGGTAAACAGTCCATATGTCCCGAAAAACATAGGTAAACAGTCCATATGTCCCGAAGAACATAGGTAAACCCTCGACCCTTGGTATGCCAACTATACCCCTAGCTCTCATATCACATAACATGGGCATTATCATTTATAATTCACATTACTTATTCATATCATTTCTCTTATAAACACATACATTTTCTTTTCAGTCACGTATCACATGTACGTGTAATCATTGATCTTATAATCACATGTTTCTTTTCTTCTGTCACATACCATATGTATGTGTAAACATATAATAACATACATCATTTCTATATACTAATGCACACATAGTAATCACTTAACGTTTTATAAGTTACTTCTTACCATAATAAATCCATCATTGGCTCATCGTAAGCCAATGTTTGATCAATCACATATGTACAATTTAAATTGCACTCACCTTAGCCTTGCTTGCTTTGATTCAATCCTAACTCTTTGCTTGTTTCGTAACTCGTTTAAGCTCGATATCTACATAAATATAATTTTCGAGATGATTATCAAAAGCCTAAACCTTATAACTTGATGTTAATAACTCAAGCTAGTTTAATAAACCAAATTTCAGCTTTTTCTTTAAGAGTGTATCGATGCACTATGGGTGCATCGGTACACAAAATAACTTTAAAATATCTATGTATCGATGCACCTCTTAATGCATCGATGCATCTACCCAGAAATCACTGTTCATTGCACGAAAATTCACTCTTTTAACTTCAATTCTTCAAGTTTCATTCTCTTTCATATTCTTAACTCCAATTTACATGCTTAAACTCATTTATATCTATTTATTTCATCTTAAACCTTAAAATTCTATTTTCCATATAGAAATCAATAATCATACCAAATTTTCCATGTTATCCAAACTTAATTCTAACACTTCTAACTTCTTATTCTCATAGATGACAAGTCAAATTTATCCTCCAAATTCATTTAAACCTTCTTATTCAAAATTTTACTTAAAAATCCATTTTCTTTGATCTATCATAACTCCTTTATCTTTTGATTTTAAGATAACTTAAGCTTTCCTTAAGTTTAGTTATCATCTAAGGATCAAAACCCATGCTTAAAATTAATAAATAATCAAGAAATCAGAGAACTCACATTTGCTTTGAGTTTTCACGTGGAGAAGAGAAGAAGATGTAGAAGAGAATTACTTGGAAGCTTATCTCTTCAATCATTCTCCACATGGGTATTATAATACCCATTAATTATTATTTAATTATTTTTCTTGTTCAATTACTCATTTGCCCTTTGACTCCTTTAATATTTACTAACAACTTTCAGAAAATATCTCCACATAAATCATTAAACTATTCAACTATTCTACTTTAATCACCATATTCTAAAATTTTACAATGTAGTCACTAACCCGTAGTTTGGGATGTTACATTTAGAATTTAAGGAATAACCCAGAAAAATTCCTTTATCACTTTTAGCATCAAATTTGCCAAGATTGTCTTTACCGTTGTTTAAAACAAAACATTTACATCCAAAAAGATGAAAATAACTAATGTTGGGCTTTTTTTTTTTTATTTAAAATTGACCTAATCATTACTCAGTTTATAACATAACAAGCGATATTTGTGGCTTCCGCCCAAAAATATTTTGGCAAATTGTTTTCACAAAGCATGGTTCTAACAATTTCTTCTAAAGTTTGATTTTTCCTCTCAACAACTCCATTTTGTTGAGGGGTTCTAGGTGCTGAAAAATTATGGCTAATACCATTAGAATTACAAAAATTAGTAAATCCAATATTTTCAAATTCAGTACCATGATCACTCCTAACACTAGTTATGAGTAACCTTTTTCGTTTTGGATTACTTTTGAAAACTTGATGAATTTTTCTAATGCTTCATCTTTAGTACTTAAGAATATAACCCAAGTATATCTAGAATAGTCATCTACCAATACAAAACAATATTGTTTTCCACCCAAGCTAGTAGTCCTAATTGGCCCAAAAAGATCTATATGTATCAATTGTAATACTCTACAAGTTGACACATCATTAATGGATTTAAAGGAAGCTCTTTTATGTTTTCCTTTAGCACGTGTATCACATATTTTATCATGATCAAATTTTAGCTTTGGCAATCCTCTTACTAAATCTCCTTGAATTAGTCTTTGTAAAACACTCATGCTTGTATGTCCTAGTCTCATATGCCATAACCAACTATCATGTTCATCCTTAGCAACTAGGAACAAGTTAGTCATATTAATAGAATCTAAATGCACCATGTATATGTTTCCTATTCTATGACCAACAAGCATAATCCGATTAGATGCAATGTCAATAATTTTACAACCATTTGTTTCAAATAAGACATTATATTCTTTATCTCATAATTGACTAATACTCAATAGATTATGCTTTAACCCATTCACATATAATACTTTTTCTATTTGTATGGAATAGGTATTACCTATAGTACCTATACCTTCAAGTAACCTTTTGAATTGTCACCAAAGGTTACAAGTCCTCCATTTTAGTCGTTAAGCTCTATGAACTGGCTCTTATCTCCGGTCATGTGTCTTGAGCATCCACTATCAAGGAACCATGAATATGAACTTGTATTTTGCGCCTTGTAGCAATGCTCATTTTCCTACAAACATAGATTAATTTTTTATTTTTGGTACCCAAATTCTTTTGGGTCCATATTCATTAGTACTTAAAATCCTAGTCCCCTTGGGTATCCATTTGTGTAGGATATCCTTATCTTTAGTAGTAATGAGTTATTTAGGAACCCAATATACTTCTAACTATTTTTCTATTTAAGGTTCTTTGGGGACCTCTATGATTGTAATTTTTTAAAGCTTTTTCTAACAAAGTTGGATTTTGAACTTTCTCCATTTTCAAAACGTTTTGGTCCAACTCTATCGAAAGAAGATTTAAGATCATCAATTTATTTTTGATGATCATCGTTGACCTTTGAAAGTAAATTATACAAATCATATTTTTTCTTTTCAAACTCTTTTAGTTTGATTTGTAATTCATTAATTTTACTTTCAAGATCATTGTTGGTCTTGGATATAAGATTATTTTCATTTTTCAATTTTGAAATATCTTTCTTGTATTTTGAAAATAATTTCTCATAATCCGAAGCCAACCCAATAAATTCCTCTACTAACTCATCAAAATAATAATCTTCAAAATCAGATGAATTAGGGGTTACCTAAGAATTTTCCTCGATGGCCATTAAGCACAAGTTTGTTACTTCTTGTTCCTCTTCATCGGATTGTTCATCATCACTCCATGTAGTCACGTGTGCCTTGTGCTTCTTTTTGGATTAACCTTTCTTCTTTAATTGTGGGCAATCATATTTCACATGCCCCGGCTTTTTGCATTCGTAGCAAATGATAGGGTCCTTCTCCTTTGATTCAGTTTTGAAGCCTTCATTTCTTTTGAATTTTCTTCCTCTGTTGGGCTTCATTAGTTTTCTGAATCGTTTGGAAAATAATGTCATTTCCTCGTCATCGTCATCTTCATTCGAATCACTCTCATCGTTTGTAGATTTGAGAGCAACTCCAATGTTCTTCTTTTTCTCTATCTCCTTCTTTGTCTCGTCATTCTTTTCGAGGTCTACCTCATCTTGAATCATCATTTCGTGTATGAGGAGATAACCGATGAGTTCATCGAGAGTTAAAGACTTTAGGTTTTTAGCTTCGATGATCGCCGTCTTCTTAGATTGCCAAGCTTTAGGAAGAGAATAAATTAACTTCCTCATAAGCTTCTCGTTTGGAATGATCTCTCCATATGATTTGAGACCATTGACAATCACGGAAAAGCTATCCGTCATAGCTTTGATGTCTTCATCTCGTTTCATCCTGAAATTTTCATAGCTATGAGTTAGAAGACTAATTTTGGATTATTTTACCTTGTTTGTGCCTTCATGAGTGACTTGTAGTTTATCCCATATCTCATTGGCGGTTGTACAAGATGAAACTCTTCTGCATTCATCTGGTCCACGATATTCCATGCTCCCATGTCACTTTCTTGAATGAAGTACTTCATTTTATTCTTCCAATAAACATAATTAGCTCTATTGAAGAAACGAGGCTTGTTGACGGGCATTGAATCAAGAGCGAAGTCAAAATTTGAAGTGCATGCCATTGATGACTTGAATATCGATACAACTCTTCCCGAATCGACTCAAGAGGTGGTTAAACCTTCAAATGAGTGTAGCTCTGATATCAATTGTTGAGTTAATCGATCGACGAAATAGCCAAGAGGGGGTGAATTGACAATTAAAAATTTGGTGGAAGCTTTTGCAGAAAATAGAAAATATTTACACAGCGATTTAGAGTGGTTCGACTTTCTCAACCAAAGTCTACATCCACTACCTTAGCTATCCACACTAAGGATTTTCCAACAAATTCACTAACTTGTTCTTTCTTTTGAGGATAAAGAGTAACCTTACAACTCCCTCAAGAATTATACCCCAAATTCTTGAGAACACTCTCTCCCAAATAGAAGAATAAAAATTTCGCAAACTTACAGAAAAACCTCACTAGGAAAGATGTTTGCATAATTCTAGAACAAAGAAAGAACACTCAAGAATGAATACAATAGAGCACAAATGGTGTTCTTGAAAGCAAAATGAATATTGAATGAAAATAGGCTTGAAATGCTTAAACAATGAGGTTTGATGCTTTCTCTTTGATTCTCTCTCAATTTTTGTTTCTTGTTATTGATCAATGGCTCCTCAGCTTGTTTAAATACACCTTCAATTGATTCTGAACGTTAGGGATCATTGGTGAAGTCAATAGAGTCGTTATGGTGTAATTATCATTTAAAAAATCTGTTGGGAGCGTAGGTATATCGGTACACTCTCAAGGTGTATCGGTACACTCAGTGTAAAATTTAAATATTTCAACCGTTAGTTGACCTATTGTATCGGTACACTTGGGGTGTATCGGTACACTAATTACATTCGATGTTTCTCGGAGCCAGGAGTGTATCGATACACAAAATGCATTCAATGTTTGGTATGTATTGATACATCCAAGAGTGTATCGGTACATCCCTTAATAAAAATTATTTTTGGCCCGATTATGGTTTGAAATACTTTATAAAAATTGTTTCAAAAATATTTTAAGACCCATACACAATTTTACACTTAAGTAAGGATTAAATTTGACATTTGAAAACTTGGAGTAATATTTTTGATATTTGAATAATTTACTCGAATATATGATTTTAAAATCGAATAAAATCTTAAAAATTCAATTGTACTTATTTGTTATATCGAAACATCAAAATGTTTTCAACATAACGTTCATTATCAAATAGCTAAGAGTACTCAGAACAAATACTACTTTATAATTATCTTAGCTTAACAAAAAATTATAAAAAAAATTAAGGGTCTATTTAATTTTTAAATAAAATTATTTAAAATATAAAGTTATTCAAAAATAAATAAATATTTAAATTACTAAAAATAAAAAATACTATAATTTTTTTAAATAAAACTTGTAAAACTAAAAGATGTTAGAAATTATAAAATTATAATTTTAAAAGTTTTCATAAAGTGTTCACAAAATTGTCTTATTTTAACAAAAAATAATAAAAATTAAGGGTCTATTTAATTTTTAAATAAAAAATTAAAAATATATTTAAAATACAAAGTTATTAAAAAATAAATAAATATTAAAATTACTAAAAAATAATTTAAATAAAACTTGTAAAATTAAAAGATGTTAGAAATTATAAAATTATGATTTTAAAAATGTTGATAAAGTGTTCACAAAATTCAACACATTCATCGTAAATTTGATTTTTTTTCACAATGAAAACTAAAAATTAGAACTTTTGAGATTATATTAAATATTATTTTTCTAATTATGATTTTAAATTAATTTTCTAATATTTAACATTACTTATAGATGAAAAATTACTTTTTCATTACCATTAGAATTATTCCCAAACCGATTTTAATTAAAATACAAAACAAGTTTGCCTTTATCAAGCTTTTCAGCAACTGCATCATGTAGCTATAGCCAACTGCAACAACATTATCAGTTAACCCAAATTAACTTGTAAAATAAAGAAAAATGAAATTATTTGGCATTAGAAGTACAGCGCCAGGGTAAAGGTGATTACTGAACTAAATAATTTAAGGATAAATTACAAATTTAGTAACTAAATTTTTCACTATTTTATTTTTATTTTTTTCAATTAATTCACTAAACATTATACATTGAATTCTTTTATCATTTTATAATAACGTGAATTGTTTTATTATTATTTTATATATAACATGTCAGATTTTAAGGCAAAAGGGTAACTTTTGCTCCTGTAGTAGACCCAATTTATCACTTTCGCCTCTATCGTATTTTCTCATTAATTTAACTCAAGTTTTTTAATTGCATCATTCTATACACTGTCCCTAACTTAAAACCCTAAATTATAAATCTCAAATTAAGGTTTAAGATTTAGGGTTTAGGGCTTAAGTTAGGAGTAGTGTATAAAATGACACAATTGAATAACTTCGAGGACTAAATTGATGAGAAAATATGATATAAGCGAAAGTGATAAACTGGGTCTACTAAAGGGGGAAAATTACCCTTTTTCCATGTTTTAATATTAAATAGGATTATAATAGTAAATAAATTTTAAATATTCTAAATTATACACCTAAACCCTAAATCCCCAAATTATACTAAACCCTAAATCCCCAAATTATCTCTCACCTTGACAACCTTACTTTACCACCTGCTGGGATGGACGTTATTATATTAAAAAAAACCCCAATAATTATTTTTTGAAAAAAAACCCCTTAACAAATTTGTTAGAAAAATGCCCCAAACAACCCACGTAGGATGACATCGCATTCCGCAAAAAGCGAAGTTAGACCTCGCGTTTTATGAAAAGCAAATTTCATGCATTTATTATTGTCTTTATCCAAAATTAAATGATTTTATCTGAAAAAATTTATGGTCTCGCGCCCTATAAAACGAGGTCCATTAAACGCGTTTTATAGGATGCGAGGTAATCCTATGTAGGCAATTTGAGTGTATTTTTCTAACAAATCTGCTAAGGGGTTATTTTTCAAGAAAAATAATTATTGGAGTTTTTTTTATATAATAATGCCAGTGGGATGGGATCGACAAACAGGGCATTGCTCTTTTTGTTCCATTGACTTCTCTGTACCTTCTGATTCTACACCTACAAATTCAACATCCTCTTCAAATAAACAAACAACGATGGTGGCGATTTCTGATTTGTATCACTGTGGTTGATCCTTCACTTAAATCCATGGAGTCTAAGGAATCACTTGGATGTGTGGATTCTTCATTTAAGGGAGCGCCAACATTGGTGAGTGGTGACCATTGTCTTACGGGCTATTAAAATATTAATAAAAGATGATATGTTTTATAAAAATAATAATAAAATAATCCACGTAATCATAGAGTGATTAAAAATTTAATTAAAAATTAAAAATACAAATGTGTAAAATAAGAGAGACTAAAGTTTAATTACTAAATTTGTAATTTACCCATATTTAAATTGATCAAACTGTTCTTATTCTCACAGTGGTGCAACCAACCGAGCCATGTCTTCTCCGTTCAAGCTAAGGGTGTAATTCGAAATCGGAAAAGCTGGCATGCGCCCTTTGTTCGAAATGACATTGTACAATGCTAACGTTTTTATTTTACAATAATTATATTTTCTAACAATTTAGAAGTAATTTCATTTGAATTGATATAATATTGAAAATAGACGTTCGTCCCTAAGATTAACACAATTTTTTATACTTCGTTCATTCAAAGTGAGGAAGTGAAATTCACTTGGTTTCGTTTTTATTTACAATAATTATTTTCTAACAATTTAGAAGTAATTTCATTTGAATTGATATAATATTGAAAATAGACGTTCGTCCCTAAGATTAACACAATTTTTTATACTTCGTTCATTCAAAGTGAGGAAGTGAAATTCACTTGTGTTGTTCTCTTCAACAATAATCCAATTATGTTTCAATTAGGGTGATTGGGAAAGCATAGATGAGTAAAATTGTCAAATGACAACCCGAGCAACTCCCGAGTTTAATTACTCACTATCGTAGTATTAAATTACGGTCACAACACAATGTAATTGCCGCATCCACTACAACAAAATAGGTCTTTAACGGCGTTTGAGTTTAAAGACCATAACTTTTATAAATATCGCGGTGTTTATAAAAAAGCCACAAATGACAAAATTCACGATGTTTTTTTAAAACGCCACTATATAATGATTTATGGTTGCGCTTTTAGGAAAACAACACTATAAATATGTATTTAGTGGCATTTATATAACAAACGCCGCAATAGGAATCAAATATACTGGCATTTTCTATGAACGCTGCAACTGTACAGTTATTTAGTGGCGTTTTAGTAGAAACTCCACAATTATTCAGTACTTTAGTGGCGTATGTTAAAGCAAATGCCGCAATTGTTTAGACCCTTAGGGTTTCCTCTATTCACACCCTTCATTCCTTCTCTGTTTTTCATTTATCTCTACTCCTTTTCACTACTAGAAGCCACTATTTTTGCCACGCTCAACCTTTGATTTTTTATATATTTGTATTTATCCCTTGAATTCTCTTTTGTCCAAACCTTTTATTGGAAATTTTTATTTATCTATGGATTTTTTTCATTTCTATTTTTCTTTTTCTTGATCTTTATTCAGTTTTGTATTCTTTTGAGTTTTTCTTTTTTAGTTTGTTTTTCTACTATGCTGTTTTGATACTTCTAAATTAGAGGTGAAGGAAGAATCACCACAACAAGGATTCAAGTCCGTTTTAAAGAGTGGGTGATAGTTCATTGGCGGCAACTGAATCAGGGGCATTGGTTACTTTGTTAGATCTTCAGCCATCTTCAATTTTTTATGGAATGAGCTTCACTTAGAGTAATCGGAAAGTAAGAACCCTAAACTTTTAGATTTCCTTTCTTATTAATGCATTTTGTCTATTTGTATTCCCTGTTCCAATTTTCTCTTGCTTGGCAAAATTATACTATTAACTCCTCAGGTTGTCTTGTTTCATGGTTGTTATTATTTATGGAAATACAACATTTGGAAATACAGTAAAGTATTGAATCAGAATGTGTTATCCTTTATTGAACTATGCTACTCTATTTAAACAAGAGTTTACAACAACCTTATGTAACCGTGTAACTGCTAGTGGCTTTGTGAAACAAGTGAACATCGAGTTCAACATGTTTACTCGCATGATAAACCGGATTTGTTGTCATGGCTACAACACTGCTGTTATCACACCAAACTATAGGAGTTTTCTGCCTTGTAACGCCCAAATCATTTAGAAGAGTATTCACCCACGTTGTTTCAGCAGTAACATCTGCCACACTTCTGTACTCAGCTTCCATAGTTGACCTAGAAACTGATTTTTGTTTCTTAGAGTTCCACATCATTAGGTTGTCACCAACAAACACAATAACCTGAGATAGACTTGCGATCATCAGCACTCGCAGCCCAGTCAGCGTCAGCAAAGGCCACTACATTGAATCCTGCTACTGCAGGTGCAATGACCAGGCCATGGTTAATTATTCCCACCAAGTACCTCAAGATTCTTTTGACAGGAACAAGATGCTCTTGCCTTGGAGCCTGCATATATTTGCTGCCTTATTGACGTGAAAGTTATGTCCGGGGGTGTGACACAATAAAATAAGGCACCTAACGCTTCGATATTTATATGATCTTGAAGCAGTACCCCCGCATCATGACTCAACTTGGCTGATGCAAACATTGGTGTGGTAGCAGGATTAGCAGTGCGCATCTTGGTCTTCATCAGCAATTCAAGGATAAACTTCCTTTGGCTAAGAATTAACGAGCTACCACAACGTTTAATTTCTATACCCAAAAAAGTAATGTAATTCACCAAGGTATTTAATGCAAATTCCCTGCCAAGAAATTTCACCACTTCTTCAATCTGAATAACTGAACTCCCAGTCAGCACTATATCGTCAACGTATACAAGTAAGTAAACGCAGTATCCCCCTTCCCAGCAAATAAACAGAGAGGTGTTTGCTGAAGATTCTTTGAAACTGAACTTAATTAGGGAATTTTTTAGTTTTTTGTGCCAATTCCGAGGGGCTTGGCGTAAACCATACAATGCCTTCTCTAATCTGCACACCAAGGGACTACCGTTAGCTGCCACTTGCTCGAAGCCTGGTGGCTGCTGCATGAAAACCTCTTCATGCAGATCACCGTGTAGAAATACGTTGTTCACATCAACCTGGCGTAATTGCCAGCCATTGGTAACAGCTATTGAAAGCACTACATTCAACGTGGCAAATCGAATAACTGGACTGAACGTTTCTCCAAAATCGTGTCCTGGTATTTGAGAGAAACCTTTGGCAATTAATCTGGCTTTATACCTACTAACAGAGCCATCAGGGTTCTTTTACTTTGAACACCACTTGTACCCACAACCGAGCGACCTTCAGGTAATTTTACTAAAGACCACGTGCCATTCTTCCAGTGAGGTGATTGTAATGCTTCATGAACATTAAGGGGTTCATGTCTGTATAACTGGCCACAAATAGTTTAGGCTTAAATATCCCGCACTTACTCCTTGTCATCATGAATGACGATTTATCACACTAGCAACATTGTCATCTCTTGAGGAGGTAGTATTATCAACTGGAGCAGTTACTAGCACAGGTTGACTCATATTTGTTGACTCAACAGCTTAGTCGTGCCATCTTCTTCATGCATATCTTCATGAATAGTAGCTTCAAGTGAAGACTCACCCAGTCAGTCATATTTTAGCCAGTATGACCAGAGTTTTCACCAACAGTATCACCATTTGTACTGGCCACTTCCTGTGAAACTGCTGCAGCTAATTCGACTAGGTTCATATCTTTAATTGTTGTTCTTGAGCCTGGACCAACAGTATTATCTCGAAATTGTTTCATGTCAGCAACAACTTCAAGTTCTGTAGACCTTAGCTTATTGACTTGATTAATGTCACCTAATCCTCCAGTCCCTGCAAATGGAAATGTAAACTCATCAAAGATAACATGTCTGGAAATATATATCCTACCACTAGTTGCTAAACACATGTAGCCTTTGTGCTGAGGGCTATAACCAAGGAATGTATAAGGCTGGGAACGAAACTCAAGCTTGTGTTGTTGGAACAATCTTAGGTGAGGAAAACATTTACAGCCAAAAACTCTCATGAAATCATAATTTGGCTTCAGTTCAAACAACTTCTCATAGGGCGACAGTCCTTCTAAAACTCTAGTGGGAATTCGGTTGATAAGGAATACCACTGTAACAACTGCATAGTACCAGTAACGCAAGGGCATGGCAGCTTGTGCTAACAAAACCAGGGCAAGTTCAATGATGTGTCAATGCTTCCTTTCGACCACACCATTCTGTTCAGATGTATGTGGGCAGGCAGCACGATGAGCAATTCCTTCTGTTGGCAGCACAACTGAGAGACTACGATACTCTCCACCCCAATAACTTTGCACATCCTTTACAACCAGTCCAAATTGGGTTGTCACCATATGTTGAAATGCCTTAAATGTGTTAACAGTCTGTGACCTATCTTTCAAAAAATAGATCCAAGTGTGCCTCGAATAAGCATCAACAAAAGATAAGTAATAGCGAAAACCATTCGAGGCTACATGAGATGTTCCCTATATATCAGTGTATACTAGTTGGAAGGGTTTAGTATAGACTAGCAATTGTTTCAAACGTTGAATGTCCTAACCTTCTATGCCAAAGATTGTAAGAATCACTAGCTGAACCAACATTTACACAAGCATTTTTACAAGAACTTGAGATAGTTGTATTAGGAAACATATAAAGCCTTTCTTGCATTCTTCCTTGAAGAATCACCTCTCCACTAATTGCATCACGAACACAGCAACCGTGTGCATAAAATTCAACATCACGTGTTGTCCCTAGCAAACTTGGACACGGACATCAAGTTTTGTGTTATGCAGGTACATGAAGCAAGTCATTAACCAGAAGTATTCTAGAAGATTTCACTACTGTGTGCCAACTAATCCAACAGGTAATGAAACACCATCACGACGACTACTTACCTGGACCATTACATCCAGTTTTGGTTACAACATCTGCATCGGTAACATGATGGGTGGCGTCGGAGTCAACGACCCACTGATCTTGCTCATCTACAGAGTTATCAGTAATAGTTGAAGCATGTAACCGAGACCCCTTCGAAGAACACATGCATGCACACTTGTTATATACAGCAGTGTGAGCTTGGACAGATTCTTCATCATACCTCGATGGAGCATTATTGACTATTTGATAGGACTCATCATAACAATGCCAGTATCTGTCAACTAGATGTCCAATTTTACCACAAAGTTGGCACTGAACCCGTGGTCTGCCTTGCCCTCGACCCGCAGGACCGCCTGACCTGCCACCTGATCAAGCAGTGGTCATATGGTTTTTGTCATAGTTCAAGTAGAATCGTTTGGAATGATCACTTGGTCCAGCTCCACGGGCAACATGAGCCGCAACCATCATCGTTTCTTCTTGAGCATCGAAACCAGCAATTTGAGTTTCTGCATCTATTAACATAGTGCATACCTTATCCAAAGGTAACATGTCAACACTTGAAGTAATAACAGCCATGAATGACTGATATTCACGGGGTAGACCTTTCAAAATGCTAGCAATGTGTCCCAAAAGTGGAACCGAGCTCTCACACGAGGCTAAAGCATCACAAATCTCTTTGACTTTAGCAATGTAAACTCTCATACTGTCTTCTCCTTTCTTGAGAGACTGTAATTTGTAGTGTAGACTCATTACCGAGGTTCAAGACCTCGTTGCAAAATATTACAACACCGTGGCCCATATGGATGAAGCTATCTCAGCTCCCACAAACTGAGATAAGAGGTGCGGACTAATGGTAGACAGCAACCAAGATGCTAATGCACTATCTTAAGCTACAAAGTCATCATATGCTTAATTTGGAACCAAGTTGCCATCTTCATCAATTGTCATTTCTGGCGGAGACTGTATTACACCGGTGAGGAGTCGCTCAAGCCTATGGCTGCAAACAGTGAGCAAGACTTGTTGTTTCCACAACAAGAAGTTTGTTTCATCAAGCACCACATTGATTTTCTTGTTAGTAAACATTGAATCACAGTCTCCAGAAGAAAAAGAACAAGAAGACGATTAAAGAATCTGGTAATCAACCAAGAACACCATACCAAGCGACTAAGCAATTGCCTTCTAAGCTGAATCAACACACCTTGAGTTGATTAGCAAGAAACTCATGGCTTCAGGAGCTTATGGCGATTGATACCATATGGAAATACATCATTTGGAAATACAGCAAAGTATTGAATTAGAATGTGTTATCCTTTATTGAACTATACTATTATATTTAAACAAGAGTTTACAACAACCTTATGTAACCGTGTCACTGCATACAACTAATATAACAGCTTCCTACAACTAACCATACTCATCAACTACTAACTTCATCATTCAACATTATTGACTTAGCTGTTGTTCTTAGCTGAGAGAATTAAGGACCAAGTCTTTAATGCAAAGCACACAGAGGATATTTGGGGAATTGGAATTAGTGTTTGTCCTAATGAGATGGGTTTCGTGAGAAGATGGATCTAAATGAATTATTAGGAGGAAAGGCGAATAGAAATAGAAATTCAGTAGGGTAAGAGATCTTGCAGCGGTCTGTGTTATCGAAAAATCCCATGGTAAAGGGGAGGGTAGAATGGTGGCCGTAAAGTTGATATTATACTGATTGTTTTGGAGATGGGTTATATAATAGTTAGTGGAGGCGGAGATGCTGAAGCGTGGTGGTAGCGTAGGCAAAAGACACCAACATCAACATGAATAAGGTAGCTAGAAATTGGTGGTCACTAATGGTGTGGTATTTGTTGAGTGGAGATGCAAATGAGTTAGTTCATGTTGGTGGAAGTGGTGGCTTTTGTTAATAACGTGCAAAATACTAAGGTTAAATGCCTATACGACCAGCACTTGATGGAACTTGGCTTCCGAATTGGCTCTATATTCCAGTTCATTGGTGAACGCCGTATTCAACCCAACAATGAGGTAAATTCCTATACGACTAAGGTTAAATGCTTTTTTCTTTGCTCTCATTCTTCTCCCCCATCTAAGACTAGTATGTCCTGGTTATGTGATTTATTTCAGGCAGTACTGCAAGCGTGCACTGGTAGGAACATTGATCGTTTCCATTTTCATGTGATGCAGGTTGTACAAAGTCACTCACCTTTTAGGAACTTACTGAAGAAGTGAGTAGATATTGATCTTCATTGTGTTTTTTATTTTAACATCTCTGTGTTTAAAGTAGCATCAAACCTTGTTGCATATTTACTTAGACCACTTTCTTCTCTTTTATGTTTTGATTTGGTGTTTGTTTATTGTCTGAGATGTTAAGGAGGGGTGTTTGAATGAATTAGCAGGATGCTATAACTTGTAAGGTAAAATTTAGGAATAACTAAAAAAATTTCGGTTTGTATCTTTCATATCTTCGTTATTAGGTCTAATATCTGAAGCCATTAGATAAACCAACTTGACTAGGCAATCTGTTATAATATATCGGATTGGAGTTTATGTGGGGATTGGAGTGTTCGAAAGATTTTCAATCATTTGACTGTAAACGTTTAAACATTTTTATAGACATGATACTCGAACTCGAGACCTTTAAGGATAATTATTATCTCTTTAATCACTTAGTTCATGCAAAATACTTATGTTAAATGCAATGAAAAAGTAGAATTTACAAGAATGAATGCTACCGAAAGTAGTTGTTTCCACATTAATAGACTTTAAAGTCTTTATTTACACTCTTCTTTTTATACAAAGAGTAATGAAAATCCATGGTGCATTATAGCTAGAATGCATATAAAGACAGAATCTTATTTTTAGGAAGGAATAGTTGAAGAATGTTTAAATTTGATTACTTCCCAAAGAAAAGAATTCCATTTTCTCTTTCTCTTAGCGTTTTAACTATTAGCTCATTAGCTGCTTCTGTAGTTCTCTCTTCTAATCGTTCTAAAAAATATAAACTTCTATCAAGACTATGAATACTCCTAATACTTATCTTTCTTATCCTAAAAGACTTCTAAACAAAATAGGATTACTACTACTACATGGATGTTTCTGACATTAACATTTTCTTTTCATTCTTGAGGAAATCATATCTTGCCCTATTCTGAAATAGGATTTTTGTCTATTGTGTTATTCAGGACGAGGTAGAGGACCCACCACACATCCAGCAATGTCCCGAGAAGCAGCAACCATGGTGTTTGCATACACTGTCAGCAAATAGGACATTCTTCAAATGATTGCCCTTCACAGGTTTCAGGCTCTCGAAATTCTCGATCCCGTGCTAACTAACAAGATGGTATGCAAGAAAGATTGATATTTCCTTTTATCAATTTAAAATTTATAAGTGTTGTTGCCTGGTTGAAGTAATAATTGTTAAATTCATACTTGCTGAAGGTTTTAATATGATACAACACTCTAGAGCACATGTCGCATTATTGTTGTTCGGTTTCATATTTTGGATGTGGCAACTGTTGACCTAAGCTGAGCAACCTTATTTGATCAGATGGAAATCTGACCTGATACGGTCCAAGCTGATCCGAAAGTAAAGGACCAGTAACATCAAGTTATCTGAACTTGAAATCATCTGTTATAGAACAACTTGAACCCGGAACCACCTAGACTCGAGCTGCTTTTGAACCCTAAAGAAGCCGAAACTTGAAATAGGCACCTATAACATCCCATCATAAACTTAAGCACACTTTAATTCTATAAATCTCATTTAGTTGAGGAAAATATAAAATTTTCATTTCAAATATTTTATAAAATATGAATCTGTAGGTATGTAGATGTATTTGATAAGTTTATTCTTACCAATCCAATATAAGACCCTGCGAACAGACCTGACATCTGTACAACTTGATATCTGATAATTAAAAGAAAAGGATAAATAGCAGATAATTAGGAGCATAAAAAAACAAATAACTGCTATAAATCACATTGATGAAGTCTCCCCAGTTTATTGCTGTTTTGTTTATGCATGATTTGTTTCACAGAATATTGTGGCCTACCCTAGGACTGACTAAATGTACGTGTCTATGCCGCAGAAGATTTGACGATAAAATGAGGGCAGTGGTTGCAAGAAATATGAAAGCGGAAGAATCAACTGAAGTTGCATATCAATGCTAAAAATTGCAACTAGAAGAATGTTTTTTATCGAAAGAGAAAGAACCTAGACTAAATTCTAATGAACAACGTCGAACCATGTTACATTTCATTTTAATTCATAAATTTTGATTGATTTTTCTACATAATTTATATCGTAATTAAATTTCATCCTTATTTATTAGATAACGCTATAGGTTCTTTTGCGGCGTTTTGTGAAGAAAACGACATTAATGGCCTAAACATTTATGGAGTTTGTAAAGAAAACGTCGCTAAATATTAGAACATATAGCGCCGTTTGATAACATAAAGCTACTAAAGATAAGATAATGAGTTTGATCTTTTGCGGCATTTGTAGGAAAAACGCCGCTATAGGAATGATCTTTTGCGTCGTTTTTAAGAAAAACGCCGCTATAGAGCTTGACCTGAAATGTTTTCTATTCACAAACGCTGCTACTGTTGCTGCGCTTTATCGACAGATGAAAATTATTAGCGGCGTTTAAAAACATCGCTATAAACCTGTTAATTTCTAGTCATTGTAAACCGTATCTGCATACAAAAATCATAATTATTTTTAAAAAAATAAATCATGTCGTAATGTCCTCTACATCTTCAATCACGACATTGTACCCACGGCCACGACCGCAATTTAATATTATGACCATCATTTGCACTACTTACACCCTTTTCGTTCTCGTTCTGAGTTCGAATTAGAATGGTGACTTGAATTTGTAGAATACGGACGCAAGCTGAAGGGATCGAGGTGAACGTTTATGATGCTAAAGGCACCCTGAGATGTATGGGTACGTAGCCCATGAAGGTAACGATTCAAGCGATGATTACTGCCAAACTGATGATGATGCATCCACCACAACCAAAGAGGTGACTTCTTATCCCGACCATATAATAATTTTTTATTTGAGAGCATTGTGGTTGGAATTTGAGGTCGACCTATGGCTGCATTCGAACTTTGAGGAGGTTTAAGCTCTTCGAAAAAAGGATCATGGAAATGAGACATAATTATGAGCCGGACGCAAGATTTTATGTTAAGGATGAATTTTTAAAATTTTACGAATAGACGAATTTATAAAATTTAAAGAGATGAAAACAATTTTTCAATACAAAATATATAATATTTTTTAAAATATATGATAATTTTAAAATTTTAGAAGGGACAACTGTGCACTCTCGGTCCATCCATAGAATTAACTATCTGTAGCCTATAAAGTTCTTCGAGAGTCGACCGCCTTTTTCAGGCTTTAAGCTCACCCCACCCCCGGTCCGTTGGCATTATCATCTATCTAAAGAATCCTCCAAAATCAAACATGAAAATATAATTTCGTAAAAAATATTATCTAATAATTATTTTCTAAAATTAAACACTCTTTTAAAATATAATATTTTAGATTTTCAGATTTATAATTAAAATAAATAAATTATATAAAATATATTGTATACACATTATATATTAAATAAAAATTCTTATTTTATGTAATACTCAAATATTTGTGTAGTCATAAAAATATTATTATTTAAGTAATATTTTGTGTCAGAGCCGTATTGAACATTTTTGGGGCCATGAGCAAAACTCAAAAATAGATCCTTATAGAATAGAAATATATTTTATTACTTTGAATAATTAATTTAATTATTAAAAATAATTAAATTTTATCGGACATTAATTTCATTATTTTGTTAAGAAAACACCTTAACTACAATTAAAAGAATTAAAAAAAATTGAATGTGGGTATGAATTATGATATGGAGCTTGATTTTGAATAAAAAATAAAAAAAATGACATATTATTTTATTATTAGATTGAGACGAGAGAAGTATAAGAATTAAAGAATATTTGATAAATTAGATAATGAGATTTGTAAAAAAAAAAAGAGACAAATGTGATTAGACTTAATTCAAAATTAAATGAATTGACGAAATAGATGGAGAAAGGGATAAAAATTGAGAATTTTATAAATTTTAAAAAATTAAGAACTTCAATTATAAAGGTAAAAAGTGAGATTGAAGGAACTTAGGAGCCTCAATTATAAATATAAAAAGTGAGATTTAAAAAATTAACGACCTCAATTATAAAGGTAGAAAGTGAAATTGAAAAAACTCAAGGGCCTTAATTATAAATTTAAAAAGTATGTTTAAAAAAATAGGAGCCTCAATTATAACGGTAAAAAAAATGAAATTGGAAAAATCAGAGACTTAAATTGTAAAGATAAAAACTGAGATTAAAAAAATAGAACCACAATTATAAATGTGAAAAATAAGATTTAAAAATAAGGGACTCTAATTACAAATATAAAAAAATAAAGACCCTAATTGCAAAGATAAAAAGTAGGGACCACGAGGAGTCTCTTAGGGCGTTTCTTCTAGGGGTGTTCGCTATTCAGTTTTAATCGAATTAATCAATCAAATGAATTAGTTCGGTTAATTCGGTCGGGAAACGGTTAATATTTTTTTAATATTCGATTAACGATTAATTCGGTTCGAAATCGATTAATTAACCAAATTTATTAAATATTATATATATTATAAACCTATTTTAAGCTCAAACCTATTAAAAATTAATACCCGAATATTTTTTAATCACACTAGATTCATTAAATTATCAATATATAATTAATTTGTAACTCAAATAAAAAATATACATGTATTATATTTAAATTAATCTAATTATAAAAAAATTTGATTAATTTAGTTAACCGACTGAAATAACCGAACTTTGTTCGATTAGGTTAATATTTTCAAAAAAAAATTATATTCGATTAACGGTTAAATAACCGAATTAACCGTTTGAACCATGCTAATTCCCGTTAAAAACCGCTAATTCCCGTTAAAAACCGGCTTGTTTTGTGTAATTACATAAATTATGTATATATATATATATATTCTTAACATTTATCTTGAATGACAAAATAGGTTATTAGGGCGTAGAATAATATCCCAAAATCGAAAATAAGAGATAAAAAGACAAAAGCAAATCAATTTTTATGTGTATGTCACCTGCCCCTCACTAGGAATGGAAATTATAAAAGACTTTTTGTGTTTTGTCATTTTGCTTTGCGTTACTAATATCACTCCTACTCATGATGAGCAAATTGTTTACCTCGTGCCACGTCCTAAGTAGCGCTGTCATCACTCATCATCACACTCTTACAAATTATAAGTTACAAAAATACTTTTTAATTACAGTTACTATTAGGGTAAACTACATCAATGTTCACTGAAGTTTAGGTACGTTTCTTTTTTCACCACTAAAGTTTTAAAATTTACAAAATAATCTTTTTTATTTGTAACAAGACGATTACTGAGCCGTTGAGCATCGTTACCCCTATCACGAAAACTGATTTAGCACGTTTGAGGTGCCGAGAGTCATCATCACACCTATTTCGAATATTCATTTAACTCCCACTAAAAATACATAATTTTTGCTTTACTAACCCTAAACCCTCAATTTACTAAACCCTAAATTCAAAGAGGAATCAAAGAATAGAGAAGAAGATGCCAAGCAACTTTTCAAACCGAGGCTTCTGATTCTTATGCTTCTTCCCTGCACACGCACCCGAATGCTCACCACCCTATGTTTACAATTCTTCAATCTTTTAACAACGAAGTGCCTAAAATATTATAAAACACGTCTGCCTGTCTTTCCTTCGGCCTAAACCGCCATATTGTCCTCAAGGCCAACGAAGCTAAAAAAATGACACCTCAGCACCTCTTATGTGCTAAGTCAGCTTTCCGTGAGAGAAATAACGATGCTTAACGGCTTAGTGACTGTTTTGTTACGAGTTAAAAACATTTATGACTGTTTTGTAACTTTTAGAACTTCATCGGTGAGAATAAAATATGACCCAAACTTTAGTGACCGTGAATGTAGTTTGACCTTATATTATTCTTTATCTTTAAGTCACCACTAGACTGACTCGAGAGATTCGACGGAACCTAAAAATGTACAATGCATCTGTACATGGCTGATTGTGTGTGGCTCCAAAACTTCCATCTTTCTTTCGAAGTTGGCCAAGTGAAAAGCACAATCTGCTCCTCCATTTTCTATTTCTATGGTATATGTTAGCACCCTTCTTCGCTCACTCTTGACGCCAGCCACACCATGAAGATGAAACCACCAACTCCTCTACATTTCACCTCCAAAACCCTCAGAACCACCGCACTGTCGACGCAATTCGGCCTCAATTCCCACCGTTTGGGACCGAATTTCAAAAGGGTTTCTGTACTTCACCCTCCTTATGCCGCCGCTAAATTCCCACTCACCGGAACATCTCTTCGTCCAACTGGAATCCCCTCCGTTGCCTTTGCTGCAGCCAATTCCCATTTGGACACCCAGACCTCATCCAGTGACTTGGAAGCTACGGAAGAGCGAATAGAGAAGGTCTGATGTTATATATATGATTCTTTAGATAATATATGGTTTCTCGGACTTCACTCCATTTTTGGATGTAATTTTACAGGCCATTTATCGATGTCGGTTTATGACCCTTCTGGCTGTTTTTGGGTCTTTAACAGGATCAATCCTTTGTTTCATCAAGGTACTAGTGTTTCTCTTCTCATGTTTAATTGGTTATCTTCTACTCTATATCGGCTTCAAGATTTGGTTTCATGGATGTAATATTGTTTACTTACACATGAGGCTTTGAGATTCTAAACATTATGTAAAAATACAAAGAGCTGAAAGCTGATAATATGTCCTGGAGAAAACATAATTTATCATGTTTTATTCAATGTACCACTTGTTAGACGAGGTGGCTTATAACATTGCATTTATGTGTTATCTTAAGTGCACTTATGATATGCAGGGCTGCACTTATATTGTGTCATCTTTCATGGAATATTTTGTCGATCGGAGCAAAGTGATCTTGTTGCTTGTTGAGGCCATAGGTGAGGGTTTGTTCGTTACTGAAAGGTCAATATTTTTGCTCTTATGGATATGGTTATGGATGATAGTGAGTACCAATCAGAGAAGCTACAGAGCTTTCGTTTGTTTCTAGGCTGTCGAAATTAGACACTTACTGCTAGAAATTATATACGTAGATTCAATTGGAACTACAGCATACAAGTAATGCTTAAATATGCAGACAGAAAGCAAGTTCCCTAGTCAAGGTTCATTTAGGTTTTACATAAGAGCAGCTGCATCAGCATCAATTTCCATTAAATATATTACATAAGAGCATGAAGAAACCCTTGACAATTGTAATCATTCGTGTGTGTGTGTGTGTGTGGGGTTAGATCCTATTGAGATGAAGCCACTAATCGCCACTGTATTATTCTTCCAGATGTCTATCTACTGGGAACAGTAATGCTGGTTTTTGGAATGGGTCTCTATGAGCTCTTTGTTTCCAATCTTGATATTGCAAAATCACAATCGAAGGAAAAAGGTACATCGACATCAAATCTCTTTGGCATGTTTGCTTTAAAGGTCAGTCGAATTTTCCCGCTATGTTTTCTTTTTGGTCTTTTCTAGTTGCTGCCTTGAGGATCTTTTGTACTACTAGATTGCGGAATTAACAAATGCATGTATTAGCTTGTCAAATAAAATTTGATTTCTGATGTGGCCGACGTGGTGCCCAGGAACGACCAAGGTGGTTGGAAATCAAATCAGTGAGTGAACTAAAAACCAAACTCGGTCATGTAATAGTGATGCTTCTTCTGATAGGGTTTTTTGACAAGTGCAAGAAGACTGTCATACACACACCACTGGATTTGCTTTGTTTCTCGGCTTCAGTACTACTATCCTCCGGTTGCCTGTTTTTGCTATCTAAGCTCAATGGCTCTACATGAGACTTCAAGTTTTCTCTTCTGTATATACATGTATGTTAGATACAAGGGGTTGTTCCGGCTAGTTTGTTATGTATGTATTGGGGGATGTATTATTCGGAAACTATAAATATAATACATGCTTAAAAGGTTATCAGTCCGTTACCTTATATGATTGTTTAAGTCTTCTACTTGGGCTAGTATAACAAAAATCAACAAACTATTATGAACCAGGACACTTCCATGAAACAAAAAAGATTGGTTAGTGTTATAGATGCAAATTACATGGGAACTCCATCATTATCGTCATCATCACATATATGCATCAACAAGCTATTATGACTCTTTTATGTGAAAAAGTATAGTAAAAAGGCCAGCTTCATAGCCAAAAAAAAAAAAATGAACCTGTCATCACTGTATCGGTTTAGTAGTTCCTTCCAAGCATTTCTGCAAAACATCCCAAACAACCACATTCAATCACCTCGAGATAAAGTCTTATTAAACCAAAAGATTAATTAACAGAGATTATAGTTGATGATGACTGTAGAAACCACTGGATTTAATAGAGTACCGAAAACTCATATAGAAATGTTCCCATCGCCTCTCCCACCATGGACATGTCCACTGCTCTAGTTGTAAGTACTGCGCCCGGCACCATAGCCACTAAAAGGCCCATGATTGACATGGGGATGAGAATTACAGGAAATTGTGTCATAGAGCTCATCCTTCATGTAAGCTGGCTGCAGAAAAAAAAAACACCCAATAGAATTCATACAAACTTCTGTGGAGTATAACTGTAGTATATAGGGCTTAAAGGAAAACCTTGGGATCAAATTTTGACAGTATTCCAAGAGCCTGTATGTCTACGAGGCTGTGACCTGACACATAATCCTTTTCCTTCCCAAGATAGCCCCACGGTTCATCCTTTTTAAACTTCTCATACATGCCTTCAAAATCAAATTCTTCAGTAAACTGTGTGGAGTATAGAGACTGCAAAAATTCAATAATATATAACAGTTATTAGTAGAATTTCAACCTATCCAATACTATCTACACAAGTGAATATTAGACACAGCCTTGAACTACATATTGATCCAATTATATAAAGGAAGAAACTTTTAAACTTCAACTAATAGCAACAATTCACAATATCTATGCATGGATATTCACAAGCATCAGCATTCAGGTTCAACAAAGTAAAAAGGAAGTAGAAAAAAAATGAGCTGACCTGCTGCGCAGAATTCACAGACGGAGAGTGAAAGAATCCAGATGCAAAAGCAGTCGTATCCTTATGACCAGGATAAGTATTCTGTGTTGAAGAAATCACATTGGATCCGGTCTGTGCTAGCTGACCTGGAGTTAACGACGATGGAGATGATGCTTGCAAGGAACATGAAGAGCAAGCGTGAAAAGGCATGGAGTTGGGAAGAACAGATGAAGGGTAGGCATCACCAGCAGGGCTATTAACAACTTTGCCGACAGGTTGAAGTTCAGTAATGTTGGTATCTTCAAAAGATGAAGGAAATGAAGTCATTGTTAGTGATAGATGTGCAGCCTGTGAGGCTTGTGCTCTTATGGGTGAGCAGGATGGCATGCTAGGGGACATGGAACATTGTGCTGGAGTAAAAGAGCCTGCAACAGTAGAATGCGATGAACTGGACGTAATAGATGAAAGCATAGAGTTAACAGGTTCTGGTGAATTTATCAATCCTATAATGGGAGAAGAGTGAAGATCAGGACTGTTTCCAGGACCCTGCGTAGTCATAGGAGATGGCAATATCGGAGGAGATTGGAACGAAATATTCTGCTGTGTTTGAGAAACATTGATTAGTGCTCTACTGCATCCATGGCAATACAACGGAGTGGAAAATAATGGAGAACCAGTGTTTTCAGCAGCCTGGGAATGATTTGACGGATCCACCTGGTAGGCCAATAGATGCGATGGTAAAGCACTCTGATGAGCTCTTATAGCTAATGCAGGGGTATCCTTCCGCTGAGGTGATTCTATTGAAGCTCTACCACCAATTGAAGTTGATGGAGAGGACCCAAGTGGCACACCTGAAAACTGTGACTGCGAAGGGAAGTAACACGAAACAAGAAAATCAATTACACCGAGATTTAACCTAAGATAAAATTTAAATGTCAATACCTGAATAATGGCAGGGTCATTGTGAAGCTGCTCATCCATTTGCATAGGAGGGAAGGACTTAACCCGCAAATCCTGGAATTGAATGTCTCAATAGAAATCAGCTTACACCATAAAACTAATATGTCATATAGCATTCCAAAATTTTTCACATGGATGGTCGAGTGCATACGTATGTTCATATACCCATATGATTAGATAACACACAATCAGATTCAAGGAGAAAAACATTGAAGAGCTCCTACTGGCCAGCCATAAGATATAGCATTACCTTGAGTACAGGAGTCAACCCAAACCCCATTTTTAAATTGTATACCTTAGATGCTTTTACTATAAACAACAGCCTTTTCTATCAAGTATTTTAAATATCATAACTTATCCTTCGCCTTTAAGATCAAACCCGAAACAATGTTTAAGGCTGTGTTTTAAAAGGCGCGAGGCACTCCAAGGCGATTACCTATCCGAGAGCCTCAATTTTTGAGGCGCTTTGAGGCGAGGGATTCACGTACGCGAGGCGCTTAATTTTACAAAACATTTGTAAATATTTTATAATCATACTTCAAACACAAAACAACTTAATAATTAACTTAATAAGCAAAAACACCAAGTAGCATATGTCATATTGTATCTCAAAAAGACAAATAAAAAACATCATCAATAATCAAAATGCCTAAAATGTCATATTGTATCACATCGTTGGTGTGATGTTCCGCTATTGGCTGATACTTTTATGAGACATATTGCAGAGGTGGTTTTGATGGCTACTGGTTAGCTATGCTTTGGTGATGTTTGGAGTGGTGGGTGCTTTGGTTGAAGAATCCTCTGTCGAAAAGTCAAAAGGAGCATTAGATAGGGCTACACGTTCGATCGAGTCGAGTTAAGAAATTTTTTTAAGTTATTCGAGTTGATGAGTCCTATTTTATAACTCGAACTTGACTTAAATTTTTATCGAGTCGAATCGAGTTTTTGAGTTTCTATTTAAATTTAATTGTAAATATTCATAATAATATGATATTATATGATCCAATTTAAATGGTTTTTTATACTCATTTACAATACATATATATTTCTTCATATTTTTTTATATATGATATACATATATTATACAGAGTCGAGGGACTCGACTCATACTTGAAAATCAATCCACTAATTACTAAAAAAATTGAACTACCATTCGAGGTTTTCAAGTTGTATTTTATAACTCTATTTGAACTTGAAATTTTTTCAAGCCGTGTTTTTGAAATTACAACTCGAAGTCAATTCAAGTAGATTCAAAAAATAATTTTTTGACTCGAGTCAAGTTTTTGGTCACCCCTAATATTAGATATGATTTTGAAAGAAAAAAAAATAGTTGAGTGACTAAAAAAGGAATTGCAGGAATATATGAGTGACTAAATATGAGTTTACCCTAAAAGTTATTGTATAACTATGACATTTAGCAAAATCTTTGAAATTCAATAAAATATTTTAATAAAATATTAAAAGAAAGCCCGCAGCATGGACTAACCCAAATCAAGTCCTAAAACAAAATGAATATGGCGAATAACGCGTCCAGGTTCATCTCTTCTGCCCCATACCATCTCATTTATTTAAAATGTCATTCGTCTCTCTCCACTTCTTCCATTGAAAGAATAAAGAAAAAACTAAAAACTCCTTTAAACATTACTGAAATCTTCCATTTCTGTTTCCTCAGAAGAAATGAAAGAGAAAAAACATATGGAAGAGCCTCTTACCATGTCCTTCACAAGCTTCCTCCTGGGAACAACCCTTACGTTCGAGCCAAACATGTTTGGGAAATCTAAAGCCCAATCTAAAATGGGTCATTGTACGTGAATCACTAAACGCATCGCCTTGTCGCCTATCGCTGCCTCATGTACTCGCTGTCGCCTTGGTGGTCGGAGGCTTTCTTCTAAACGTCTCACGCGCCTCAAAGCACCTCAGGCACGCTTTTTAAAACATAGGTTTAAGGGGCATCGAATTCCTCGGCCTAACAAACCTTGGTAATACTTTTAAACTTCAATATTAGTTTTCTGTTCTTTCACTCATTAAGACTGTATTGGAATAACAAAAGCATTGGCAAAAAGTTAAAAAGAACATGCATTGATCATTATAGACAGTCAAATCCCAGCAAGTAACCTTCATAAAAAAGTTAAGAAACAAGAATTGTTTTCATAGGAGTCATAAAAGAAAATCCATCTTTACAAATGATACAATCCACATGGATGAACAATCATTGGGTTAAGATGCTCTATCAAAAACATATGGCATGAGATTGGTGGCGGATTCAAACAATAGAAACTAAGGGCAGATCTATGAAATGCTCTCACTTACTTTAATGTCACTTCCGCGAAAGAGAATGAACTCATAAACTTCATTGCATGGTGGCACTTGTGCACCATCCTTCTTCGACCCTCTGTTCCATAAGATTTTACTGCAACATCAAAAGGAAGACAATATACATCAGAAAACTCAAAAAACAGATGAAGTAACAACAAATTCACTATAAGATTTAACAAATAAGCACCTTGAAACAAATGCCCGATAAAAATTTCATGAACGAAATTCCCAAATTATAAATACAAACTACATTACAGAACAAAAATTAACCTCGCCTAACCTAACTCGAAAAGTCATCATCCAAAGGGCAGAGCATCATCCATTGGCCAAACAGAGAATAGAAAATTATAAAGAAGACACATAAGAGGCAAAAGAGACATGCATTACGTGCGTAGTGAGAGAGTGAGAAAATAGAGGGTACTGTTTCGGAGGCCAATGGTGGAATCTTTGACGTTGAGATAATAAAGAACTCTTTCGTAGCGTACCTTGTACTTAAGATGAGACTAATGAAACTTCCTATGAATGAGTCCATGCCAGGTTTGCACCTGAAATTTGTGAGAAAGGATTGCAGAAGAAGAAGAAAAATAGGTTTACAAAAAACGGATTCTAATTTTTCATTCATAATTTCATTTTTTTCCATTACATCTTATATATTGCTCAAATTGACCAATTATTTAGTTACAGCTGTAATATTCTTTCTAACAAAATAAATGTCTTTGTCCAGCTCAGCTATGGCCCGTTTTCATCCTTGTCTCTGACTCTTTCAACCCACTTGTCCTTCTCAGCCATTTTCCATTCCCCTTCATCCTTTGCCCACGCTAGCATCAGATAAAAAATCATGTAATTTCGAAATCCCCAATTCATTTCTCATTTCCCCCATTTCCTCATCACCAATCCCTAATTTGTGACCCCAAATCCCTAATTTTCCTTCCAGGGCCATGACAATACCTCCTCCTGCAGTCGATGCTTGTCCCCAAGGATCAAAGTCAAGAAATTATGACTTCAACACTGTAAAGTCTTCCCAGATAGCATTTTCTGGTCCCAAATTCGCCCATTGGATTAACAATTGAGTTACTGCCTTTTTATCTTTCTTCACAATTCGTTTGTCTAATACCATATATGGATAAACACGAAGTTGTCCATCCGCATTAACCTCTGGTGGATCTCGAGAGGTAACTGTCTTGTTCCCAATCTTCTTATTTAGTAAACTAATATGAAAAACAGGGTGTATCTTTGAACTATCAGGAAATTGCAATTTATAAGCCACTGACCCAATCCTTTCGATGACTTTGTAGGGTCCATAATACCTCGCAGACAACTTCAAATTTTTTCTGAGGGCCACTGAGGTTTGTCTATAAGGATGTAACTTGAGGTAGACTTCATCACCAACTTGAAACTCTCTATCACTTCTCTTTTTATCAGCATAATATTTCATGCGTGCCTTATCTAGCTGGTATTGTAGAATAATATTCATATTATCCCTCTCTTTTAATGATTGTTGTACATATGCTACTTTAAAATCTGTTAGCCATGTCATAGTAGGGGGAATATATCCATACAAAGCTATGAATGGAGTTGTTCCCAAAGCAGTATGGAAACTTGTATTGTACCACCATTCAGCTTGTGATAACCACTTACTCCAATTAGTAGTTCATAAAACACATTCCACGCAAATACTATTTTAGGCACTGATTTAGTCTCTCTGTTTGACCATCAATTTCTGGATGGTAAGCTGTAGTGAATAGGGCAGTAGTTCCTAGGAGCTTCATTAATTCTATACAAAAAAAGGCTAGTAAAAATTTTGTCTCTATCAAATAGAGCTATCTTTGGTTGCCCATGTAGTTTATAAATCTGGTCCAAGTAGATTTAGCTACATCTGCTGCAGTGAAGGGATGCACCAATGGTAGAAAATGCATACTTGGTAAACTTGTCAATAATAACCAGGATTTAATTATACCTATTAGAAGTAGGGAGACCTTCAATAAAGTCCATTGTAATAAATTCCCAAGCTTGTTGAGGAATTGGAAGAGGTTGTAATAGTCATGGTTTCAATACATGTTCATCCTTTATTCTTTGGCAGATATCACACTGTTGTACATAGTTTTTAACCATGTTTTTCATCCATTTCCAATAGAAATAGATTTCACCCTGTGGTAGGTAGCTTGTATACCTGAATGACCACCTTGTGGTGAGTCATGTAGAGCTTGTAGAATCTTTTGCCTTAAAGAACCAGTTTCCCCAATATAAACCTTACCTTTGTATCTTAGGATACTTTTGGAATAAGACCAGTCTGTTGCCTCTTGGTTGGAAATAGCTAATTTAGTAACCATTTCAGCAACTAGGGAATCACCTTGATAACTTTGCTCAACCTCTTGAACCTAAGTAGGAATGACAACAGTAGCAATCATTTGCTATAACTTACTTCCTCTCATCTCTTCTGGATAATGCATCTGCTGCCAAATTATGTCTTCCCTTCCTGTACTGAATAACATAATCCAGTCCCAATAATTTTGTAAGCCATTTTTTTTATATTGAAGTAGTTAGTTTCTGTTCCAGTAAATGCTTAAGAGCTTCATGGTATGTTTTAATAATAAATGACCTCATTCTAGGTAATGTCTCCATTTAGAAATAGCCATAAGTATGGCTAGGTACTCCTTTTCAAAAATAGATAGATCCAATTGCTTAGGTCCCAGTGCTCTGCTTAAATAAGCCACTGGTTGCCTTCTTGAGACAACTGCTCCTATTCCTCTAGAACTTGCATCTGTCTCCAAACAAAAACTTTTATTGAAATCAGGTAATGTTAGGATAGGATCATGACACATTGCACTTTTTAAAAGTTTAAAAACACTTTACTTTCATCTGTCCATTGAAACTGGTCATCTTTAGCATAGTAGTTAAAGGCTTAGCAATCTCTCCATATACTTTTATAAATCTCCTGTAATACCCTGTCAACCTAAGAAAACCCCTTAAGGATTTAAAAGTTTTTGGCAACTTCCATTGTTGCATTGTCTGTATCTTTGCTGGATCAGTAGCCACTCCCTGCTTAGATATACTGTAGCCCAAATATTCCACCTCCTGTTGACCAAAGAAACATTTTGTTCTTTTAGCAAACAGCTGATTCTGCTTGAGGACTTCCAAAACAGTCCTAAGATGCATGACATGGTCCTTTAGATTAGAACTATAGATGAGTATATCATCAAAGAAAACTAATACAAATTTTCTTAGGTAAGGACCAAACAACTTGTTCATTAATGCTTGAAAAGTAACTGGGGCATTTTTTAATCCAAAAGGCATAAACTTGAACTCAAAGTGGTCATGATGAGTCCTAAAGGCTGTTTTAGGAATGTATTCAGGAGTGATTCTAATATGCCAATACCCTGATCTTAAATCCAGTTTAGAAAAATAGGTTGCTCCAGTTAACTCATCCAACAAATCTTCCATTACAGGAATTGGAAATTTGTTTTTTATAGTTAAGGCATTCAATTGCCTATAATCAATACACTTTCTCCAACTCCCATCCTTCTTCTTGACCAACAAACAAGGAGAAGCAAATGGGCTTTTACTTTTTTGTATTATGGAAGAGGACACCATTTCCTTAATTTGTTTTTCCACTTCTGACTTCTGATGATAGGGCATCATGTAGGGTCTAATGTTCACTGCTTCTGTACCCTCTTTTAGTGTAATAGAATGATCATGTTCTCTTGGTGGTGGCATCCCTTTTGGTTCCTCAAAAACTGAATACTCCTCTAATAAACTGTAATTCAACAGGTACCATATTAGTACTAACTTCCCCACTCAGCATAAAAATTTCCCCTGTTATATCATTGTTCTTCCCCATCAATTTAGCAACTTACTATCTGATATCACTTTGATAGTAGGTGAATTATGTTTTCCTCTTAAAGTAATCTCTCCCCATCTTTTTTAAAACTCATGGTCATATTATTGAAATCCATCAGTAATGGACTATATCTTTTCATCCAGTCCACTCCTAGAACCATATCACTTCCTTATAGAGTTAAAACTCTGAAGTCATGTTAAAACTGAGAACCTTGCATTCCCCATTTTAACTTTTTACTCATGGCTGAACTGTACAACTTTTCACCATTAGCAACTGTAATGGTCAAAGGATGAGTTTGTTCCAATTCCACTCCTTCTTTGGACCATTGACCAGTTATAAAGCTGTGTGTTCTTCCACTGTCTATGAGAATGTTTAGAGGTTTCCCATATATATGCCCTTGAATCCTTAATGTGTGGTGCCTGTCTGACCTGTTATAGCATTTATAAAAATTTCTAGCTCTTATTCTACAGGGTCTATGGCAATAGCCTCATTATTTCCTGTTTCCAGAATTCAAACTCTCATGTATCCTCCAACTCCTCCATTAAATTTAACTGTTTGACCTTGCATTAGTTTCTTGGACTAAATTTCTCTCCATATTTGTAACATAGTCCATGTGTCCTTCTATACTCCACCAATGATTGTTTACTTTGGTTCAAATTCTGAACAACTCCTTTTTGTGATTGATTCAAATTAGTGTGAAGGACCTTGTAGTTGAAGCTCTGTCCTGTAGATACTACTCTAGGCTGGAACCTCAGTTTCCTGTTTTCCACTTCCCAAGTCAATTCAACTAGTTTAGCCAATATAAAAGTAGTGGCTAAAGTTGTGGGATTATGAATTTTAACCCTGTGCTTAATTTCTTCTTTCAATCCACTCAGGAACTAGAAACAAAATACCATTCCTCCAAGAATGGACTATACTGCAGCATGTAAGACCTCAACTCCTCAAACTTCTTATGATAGTCTTCTACAAAATTCTTTTGAATCTGCTTGTTAAACTCTTCCACAATGTCATTACAATTCCGATCACAGAATCTATGACATATATCTGCTGTAAATTCATGTCAGTTCACCTTATGCTTTTTAGCTATATAACCATCAAACCAGGTCTCAGTCTTCCCTGTTAAATACATTGTAGCTAATTCTACTTTCTGACCTTCAGGTACTCTAAAGATTAAGAAATACTTCTGACATTTTCTTACCCAGCTTCTAGGATTTGTTCCATCAAACATTTGGAGTTCTATTTTTGGTCTGAAAACATAGCTTGAATGAACATATTCCTCAATGGATGATTCTCCCATTTCTGTTATGTTTCCCCCCATTTTTAATTTTTGCACATCCAAACTAGTATGAGGTTAATTTTCACAAAGTGGTGGTGTATTAACAGGTTTAGGAGCTAATATTCCAGGTTCACCAGTCTTAAATGTATACTTCTCATGCTCACTAAGAACTGTAACCAAACATGGAAGCTTACCTTCATCTTTGTTTTATTTTGCAACTGCTGGTGGTTGACTCTTTTCTGACTTAGGTGAATCTTTTTCCTCAGCTACCTGATTGACCAGCTGTAGGATTCTCTGCAAATAGCCTCTATTTTCAGTCATCCCTTCTTCCAATGTTTGTATCCTTCCCTCCAGCTTTGATTTCTGTCTAGCCCACCAAGATGGTAGGCCTCTTCATCCTTAACCTCTATTGCTTGTTTGGTACCACCACGTTCCAGTCTTTTGCATCTTTTTTGTTTTACCTAACGTGTAAATTTGTTTGGGATCACTAACTTAGCTCTGATACAAATTGTCAGGTTTGCACCTGAAATTTGTGAGAAAGATTGCATAAGAAGAAGAAAAATAGGTTACAGAAAACAAATTCTAATTTTTCATTCATAATTTCATTTTTTCCATTACATCCTATATATTGCTCAAATTGACCAATTATTTAGTTACAGCTGTAATATTCTTTCTAACAAAATAACTGTCTTTGTCCAGCTCAGCTATGGCCCGTTTTCATCCTTGTCTCTGACTCTTTCAGACCACTTGTCCTCCTCAGCCCATTTTTCATTCCCCTTCATCCCTTGCCCATGCTAGTATTAGATAAAAAATCAGGTAATTTCAAAATCCCCAATTCATTTCTCATTTCCCCCATTTCCTCAACACCAATCTCTAATTCGGGACCCCAAATCCCTAATTTTTCCTTCAAGGGCTATAACAATCCCCTGTATTTTTGGAATTCGACGAAGAATGGTTTGTCATCTCCTAACCAAAGAAAACTGTGGTGAATCTCTCTCTTCTTGATCAAAGAAACAAAAGAAAATAAATCTTGAATTTGATGGATTATTTGAAAAGTTGTGTTCCTTGAATATTCTAATCCTAAGGCTTACACTGCTGCACTGCATCGTGGGAAAATTTTCAGATATTTGTACCAGAAAATTACCGAGCAGATTAAACGACGTCGTTGCAGTGCTCAGTCTAGATTCTAAACGTTAAAGTCTTTTCTTCGTTGAATTGGCAAAATCTGCCAAACTCATGCTTACTTTTTTCTTCTGTTTTAATACCAAACTATATTTTTTTTAAGACATTGTCGTTAATTTTTAATGGTAGGGTATCAAAATGAAACTTAAATGTTAGGTATATTTTTTAGAATTAAATAAAGTTCAAGTACTAGAACGGGATAAAAATAATAGTTTATATACTGAATATGCAATTTACCTTATATTATATAGAGAAGTTTAATAGTATTTTTTATATTACCCAATATTTGTGTAGACACTAATTTTCGTTCATTTTATTATTTTTATTATGATATAGTATGTATGCATATATTTATATTTATTACATGTTTTTTATTTACAGGTTCAAACCCCAAAGCCCAACAACCCCAAATAAATCCAATAGTCCCAAATAAACCCAACAGTCCAACCCGAATGCAATCTGAGCGGACCCGAACGACCAAGCATTTTACCCGAATTAGTTAGGGTTTTCTAACCCTAATCCTTCTTTTCCTTAGAAACCGCACAACCAAACACACAGGGAATAGCCGACCAAATCGAGGACTCTTGGAGAGTCCTCACACCTCACGCCTCACACCAACGACAACACACCACCATTACCAAAATTTCCGGCACACAACCAAGGCAAAAAATAGAAAAATATATTAGTGTTTGAGTCATAATAGGAGTCCAAAATCAAGGAAAAACAAAGACTATAAATATGTGCTAAGATGTAACCGAGAGAGGACACGTAAAATTCAAGAAGAAATACAACAAAGAAAATCGAGAGAAAAAATAGAGAGATTCGGTGGAAAAAAGAAAAAGTCGAGAGATTGTTAACCCACAAAAACAAAGCAAAGGAGATAAAGAGGAGAATCTCATATCGAAAGGCTAAAATCTCTAAGGTCGTCGAAGCCATCATTTCCCAAGAGGTAATCCTTAGATCTAGGAGGTTTTGGGCGTTTTTGGGGTTATTGAGGGTGTTTTTCGGGTAGAGGAAGCTAAGAGGAATCTTTGGGAGTGGTTTGTCCTCTCATCCGGTCGTCGGCGTCGCCGGGCGCCACCACAAGCTCCGTCGTAGCCTCTCCTCGGTTTTTTGGAAATGCATCAAATGAGGATGACGTGAGGAAGCCTTTAGGTTAGGCTTATATATCCTCAACGAAACGACGTAGTTTCGATGAGGATCGGTGGGCATTTTTTTGCGTGTGGGTAAATACCAATTTAGGTCCCTCTATCATTTGTAATGTTTCATTTTAGCCATTGAAGTAAACTTTGTTTTCTTTTATTTCGAGCATTGATGTTTTAATATTTTCAATTTAATCCTTTGTATATATACATATTTTTTTCTTTTTTGTTACAATTAATTTTTTCCTTTATTTATTTTATTTAATCTAATATATTTATATATTTATTTTATATTTTTTTATATATTTTATATTTTTATATATGTATTTTTTTATTTTATTTATTCAATTTAACATTAATATTTATTTATATATGTTTTTATACTTTTTTTCTTTTAGTTTATTTCTTTTGATTATTATCTTCATTGGCCATGTGCTAGATTTTGCCTTTATTCCAAGGTCATGGTGCTACTTTTCCTTTTCAAAAAGGATTATAATTATTCTTGTAGAATATGTTCAGTAAAAGTTACATTGTTTATGTAAATAATCATTTTGTCTGGGTTAATATTATTATTATTATTATTATATTAATTTTTTTATTTTAACATTTCGTAATTTAATCTTTTAAAATTCTTTCTTTTTGTTTATAATTCAATATTTTATTTTACCATTTAACATTCTTTTTGACTTTTTCAGTAGTAATTTCAATCGGTCAAAGGTGAGCAATTCAAATTGAATTTTTAATTTAAATTTTCGTGACTAAGACAACCGACAAATTATTTGGTACCGAAAGGGCAATACAATGGTGCTAATCCTTCCTTGACTGTAACCGACTCACGAACTCGACACATCTTTGGTAAAACCCATATCAGGTAAGATGGTGTTCGATCAACCTAAACATTGTTTTAAAATGATCAATGATGACTCTAACATTTTTATTCAAGTCGAAGCCCAATTCTGAGCCCACCCGAAAGACGGTCGTGACAGCTTGGCGACTCTGCTGGGGAAAGGTAAGTGAGTCAAGCCGAAATTAATTTTCGGTTGTCTTTTTAAGAGAAAATAGTAAATTTTAATTTTAATTTATTTATTCGATTCCAATGATTTATTTTTGATTATTTTTCAAATAAATAGTTGTACTTACATTTTTCAATGATTTCATATCTTTAATTTTTTCAATCTAAGGCTCTATACCCGAGCTCCGAACCCTTTTAAGTAGGGGTGAAAGCGACGCATTCGTGAGAATTTATTCTCTGCATAGGCCTAGTAAGTAAACTTCGGGATTCATATATCTTATGTTTTGTGTGAATTTATTCACCGTGCGGACATAAGGGAATGTATCCTCTAGAGTTTAACTTAGTCCACATGATCTTGTAATGGGCTTAGGACTAAGGGTCTGGCAAACCTAAGGGGCACCAGCAAGGAGAACTAGGGTACCTTCTTTATAACCTAAACTGGGAGACTACAAGGAGTTATTACCCA
Source organism: Hibiscus syriacus (assembly GCF_006381635.1). Taxonomy (NCBI): domain Eukaryota; kingdom Viridiplantae; phylum Streptophyta; class Magnoliopsida; order Malvales; family Malvaceae; genus Hibiscus; species Hibiscus syriacus. The sequence goes on from NW_024062907.1 coordinate 216,454, forward strand.
CCCCAAAACCTCAGCTAGTTTGAGATTATTTCCTACTTTATTCTCTGTTCAAAAGCATGTGAACTAGAAGTTTATGTGGTTAGGACTTGTTCAAAATCAACTTGTGGGATATATATCATGTGGGGTAGGACTTTTTATTTTCATTATTGCTTTAATTTACCTCACTAACTCTTTTCATTTTGTTCTCTTTCATTTTATTTTCATCATTCACATCATTCACATCATTCAAAAGAGGTATTGATCCACAAAAACGTGTTTGTTAAATGTAAATAGATTGCATTAATGGACAAAGGGGTTGTAATACAAAAGTTAAAAAACGTAAAAGTCCGGCTATGGTCAACTCATAATGGACCATGATTTACACTGAGCACACAAAAGTCAACTTTTTGAGCTGGCAAAGGTTGCAAGGCTAGGCGAGAAAAAAGTTATTGACCTGGAGAGTTCCTTCAAAGACAACAAGAACAAGATGGCAAAACGATAGCTGAAACTGGAGACCATTTTTGACTAATTCAAGAAATAAGCATATAAACTTCAGATAGTTCCTATCGATGAAGGGCTCCAATGGTGTTTCCATTAGGTAACAGACTCAGCAGAGAGTGAAAGCCAGAAATGCAGCCATTCGAGATTTCTTGGGACAAGTACAAAAAGTAACTCAGAGTGGCTGAAACGGTTCGACAGGGTATTCAACCAGTGACAGACGAATCAACCTGTCAGAAGCTGTTCGAGGACTAGAAGAATATACTTTAAAATGTTTTTGTCTATTAAGAAATAACACTTTTGTCCCCAATAAGGATTATTTATAATAACAGACACATTTTTGGATCAATGCCTCGAACATTTCATGCATCATGCATTTAAACATATTTTGCAATTTCTTATTTTCATTTCTTTACATTTGCATCGACTAACAGAAAAATGTCTCACCAAAAAGGGGGAAAAATACTGGATATACCACCTCAAGCATTGGACACGTTCCATCCACATAATACCTGCTCAAAGAAGAAGAACATGACAGCCAAGATTGCTCGACTTGAAGAGAACATGCTAAGGTTACGGAAGGAGTTGGAAGAAAAAATAAATCAAAATCAATAAAATACCTTGGATTCCATCACTAGGAACCAAGACTTATTGGTTGACCAGATTGTTTCAAGGTTGTCTAGCCTGAATCGAATGAATGCCCTAAGGCAGGGGCATCTGATGGGGTAGTTGTACCACTTACTCCACAGTTGGTAATTTCACTTGGAATCTTACCAGGACATCAAGGGGATTCATCTTCCACGAAAGCACATGCCTTTGTAACCAGCCTTCAAAATAGTTCAGATTATCACCACATTCCAAAATTTGGTGAGGAAGTTAAAACAAAGATGGTAGAAATAACCATTAAACAAGGATGTAGGTCGAGTAGAAAACCTCCCCTGAAGAAGAAAGAATGAGAGATCATCAGCATTTTCAAAACTAACAAAGGCATTACAATCTCCAAATCAAAACCAGTTGCAGTTGTATCATCAGGTACTTATAAGCAAGATTCGAGAGAACCAAGGAGAGAAATGGAAAAAGAGCATTTCGATCCCATTCACATGATATATAAGGAGCTTTACCAATAGCTGTTTGATGTACATGTGGTGTCACCATATCCAGAGAAACCTCTAAAGCCCCCATACCCTAGGTGGTATGACGAAAATGCGCACTGTGAATATCATGGTGGTGTTCCGGGACATGCTATTGAAAATTGCCTTGCCTTTTAGAGGATTATCCAAATAATGCACAACAGGAGCTGGATTCATTTCAACAATTTAGAATCACCCAACGTTGTACAGAACTCTCCGTCTAATCATCAAGAGAATGAGGAAAATGCAATCACCAAGTAGAAGGGTAAAAAGGCTAAAACCAGAGTCTCCGAAGTGAAGTCACCTCTTGCTTGGGTATGGAGGCAAATGATAAATGTGGGGTTTCTTGCACCACATCCTAGGACATCAGATTCCAAAGGTGGCATTCATTGCTGTTATCACAATGAAGATGGACATGATGTATAAGAATGTGCTGAATTTAGAGCCTTGATCCAGCTAATGATGGATAAAAAAGACTTGGAATTTTACGATGAAAGCAAGGACACTCCCGAAACAGAAATTTGTGCGTATGAGGGTATTTCAAAAGAAGCCATGACAAGTGAAACAATTGAGAAATGGGGAGCAAGTGCAAATGAAGGCCTTATTCCAACTAATGGGGCATCCTAATGAGGCTTTATTCCATTTTACAATATCCTGTTTGAACTTGTTTTTTTTAACTTTCTCATATTTCCTTTTGTAACTTGTTTTTTAAACTTTCTTTTTATAAGGATATTTAAGTGAATTTATGCTGAGTATTGAATCAAATTTACAACTTGAAATTCTTTGAATATCAACTGAATTAAAAAACTCTGTAAATGATCAGAGTTATAAATCTTTGACATTGTGACATGAGTAAAAAGTGGTAAATTAACGACCTTTGATTTTAACCCAGAAAATACGCTCGAACACCATACCATTCTCTTGTAAGAACCGATATAACCTTCTCCTCTCATAAGGTAATGAACAAGAGGCTTGGTATTAGGTATGCATATGAGAGAAAACATGGGGCATATCTTGTGTATGACATTACTATACTTTTATTGAGGACGTTCAATGATGATAATGATATTTACAGATGGAATAGCCGAGTAGGTGAATCTAGTTTAGGTCAATCGCTTGGAAATTGAACTCTAAAGATGAGATTCATTGACTTTCAACAACACCTAAACTATAACATGTTCTTCTTGACAAACTTAAGAAATTGGAACCGTATACCCAAATTATAATATTATATATATACAATAAAGCTTGAGTTGTCACTCTAGAGCAATTGATTAAATGCCCTGGCTTTATGGATAAGATTCAACTAGCCTGATAAAGGTGATTATAATATTGAGTTGTCCCTCCAGAGCAATTGGTTAAATGCCCCGACTTTATGGATAAGATTCAGCTATCCAGACAATGGCAAATTAAATCAAATTTATCTAAATAAGAAGTTTCGGGAAAGATGGACTAAGGGAGTTAAGGAACACCTGTTATAGTCAATTTCACATGAGCACTCAGGAATTTCATCTTTAGACCGATATTTCTGCACTGCCTTTATTAGAGGAGCCTAGGAAGCTTGAACAAATGGAAGATTTTAGAGAATCAAAATAGAAGGTCTAGTAATTGATTATGCTAGTTGTGTCATTTTGTCCGCATCCGATTAAAATACCAAGATGAGAAAGAGGGGCATGTTGCGATGTTAAAAAAAGAAATGACATATTGGTGCCTGAAACCTTAGAAATTAGAAAGCCAACCTGAAGCCAACTTATTTATTTGGATATTTGTCAAAGAACTATAACTCTGAAAGCATTAAAGAGTTATTGATTAATTTGATATTTTTGAACTCATGTTTATGATTTGATTGCGAGCCTGAGTTAAGAGGCAATGTTTTCTTATATTCTTTTTTCCTGAAAAGAAAGGAGAAAAACATTTTTCAAACAGGATAGTCTCAAATATGAAAAGTCCTTAAAGCTGAAACCCGAGAAGAAAATAGGGGCATAGTCGATTCCAAGGACAAGACCAACAGGCAAAAATGAGGCTCCATCCAAGAGATAAAAAAAGAGCTAATTCATGTTGCATACATCTTAACTCAAGGCAAGAAGGGTTATCTATCAACAAAGACCTTCGAGTTTGATTACATTCAGCTCAAAGACATATCAAATTTACAGCATAGCTCAAGGAGAGAAGGGTTATCTGTCAACCAAAACCTTCGAGTTCGATTATATTCAGCTCAAAGACATATCAAATTTACAACATAGCTCAAGGTGAGAAGGGTTATATCAACAAAGACCTTCGAGTTCGATTACATTCAGCTCAATGACATATCAAAGTTGCAGCATAACTCAAGGCGAGAAGGGTTATCTGTCAACAAATACCTTCGAGTTCGATTCCATTCAGCTCAAGGGTATGTTGAATTTACAACATAGCTTAAGTCGAGCAAAACTATATGTCAACAAAAACTATTGAGTTGATTTCATTCAACTCGATGACGTATCAACTACTTTCTGGTTAAAGTTTAAACCGAGATCTTTATGTCAAGACTTGGGTTAATTGTACTTTAGTGACAAGAAACCATCTTCCAGTAGCATAGCTTAAGTCGAAAAAAGTTATCTGTTAACGAAAATTTTGAGTTCGATTTGTTCAGCTCGAAGGCCTATCAATCACATGGTGGAGTCAAGGAATTATTTTCCAGTCGAATTTTCAAACCAAGGTATTTAAACTGAGAAGAAGTTTGAAGTTGACTATAATTTGGCAACATTCCGATTCAAATTCCTAATTACAGCTTCAATCTCATATCATTTTAAGATGGAACTCGACTTCGTGACGGATGAGTCATCCGCAACTCAATTTAACAAGGAGTTATTTCTAATTGAAATATTAGAGTCAATTTCAACTCCACAAAGGAGAATATTAGACTCAGGAACCCCTTCATACCGAACGAAAATTTGTGTCGTTTTATCTTTGTCCTAGATTTTGTTACACGAAAAAAGATAAAGAGAGGCAGTTGTGGACACTAATTTTTGTCCATTATATTATTTTTATTATGATATAGTACATATGCATAAATTATTACATGTTTTTTATTTATAGGTCCAAACCCAAACCCCAACAACCCCAAATAAACCTAGCAGTCCAACCCGAATGTAATTTAGAGCGACCCAAATCGGCCAAGCATTTTCACCCAAATCAGTTAGGGTTTTCAACCCTAATCCTTCTTTTCCTTAGGCGTTGCACAACCAAACACACAAGGAACAGCCGGCCAAATCGAGGACTCTTTGAGAGTCCTCACATCTCACGCCTCACACCACCATCATCGAAATTTTCGATGGACAACCAAGGTAAAAAACATAAAAATATATTAGTTTTTGAGTCATAATAAGAGTCCAAAATCAAGGAAAAACAAAGACTATAAATATGTGCTGAGATGTAACCGAGAGGGAAAAAAATCGAGAAGAAATACGCCGAAGAAAATCGAGAGAAAAAATAGATAGATTTGGTGGAAAAAAGAAAAAGTCGAGATTGTTAACCCACAAAAACAAAGCAAAGGAGATAAAGAGGAGAATCTCATACCTCGGTTTCGAAAGGCTAAAATCTCTAAGGTCGTCGGAGCCATCATTTCCCGAGAGGTAATCCTTAGATCTAGGAAGTTTTGGGCATTTTTGGGCTTATTGAGGGTGTTTTTCAGGTAGATGAAGCTAAGAGGAATCTTCGGGAGTGGTTTGCCCTCTCCTCCGGCCGTCGACGTCGCCGGGCGACACCGCAAGCTCCGCCGTAGCTTCTCTTCCCCGATGAGATAAGTTGATCCTCGGTTTTTTGGAAATGCATCAAATGAGGAAGCCTTTAGGTTAGGCTTATATATCCTTAACGAAACGACGTAGTTTCGATGAAGACCAATGGGCCTTTTTTGTGTTGGGTAATTACCAATTTAGGCCCCTCTATCATTTGTAACGTTTCATTTTAGCCATTAAAGGAAACTTTGTTTTCTTTGTTTTCTTTTATTTCGAGCATTGATGTTTTAATATTTTCAATTTAATCCTTTGTATATATACATATTGTTTCTTTTTTGTTGCAATTAATTTCTTTTTTCCTTTATTTATTTTATTTAATCTAATATATATATATATATATATATATATATATATATATTATCTTTTTTTATGTTTTTATGTTTTTATTTTTGTTTATGTTTTTATTATTGTTATATATATATATGTATGTATTTTTTCTTTTATTTATTCAATTTAACATTAATATTTATTTATATATATTTTATACTTCTTTTTTTTTTTTATTTCTTTTGATTATTATCTTTTAATCATTATATATATGTGTATGTGTGTGTATGTGTGTGTAGTATTAAATACATTTTCGTTGGCCATGTGCTAGCTTTTGCCTTTACTCTATGGCCATGGTGCTACTTGTCCTTTTCAAAAGCATTATAATTATTCTTGTAGAATATGATCTGTAAAAGTGACATTGTTTATGTAAATAATCATTTTGTCTGGGTTAATATTTATTATTATTATATTATTTTTATTAATTTTTTTATTTTAACATTTCATCATTTAACCTTTTAAAATTCTTTTTTTTTGTTTAGAATTCAGTATTTTATTTTACCATTTAATGTTCTTTTTTATTTTTTCAGTAATAATTTCAATCGATCAAAGGTGAGCAATTCGAATTAAATTTTTAAATTTTAATTTTCGCGATTAAGACAATCAACAAATTAATTGGTACCGAAAGGGCAATACAAGAGTGCTAATCCTTCATTGACTGTAACCGACTCCCGAACCCAACACATCTCTGGTAAAACACAGATCATGTAAGATAATGTTCGATCAGCCTAAATATATTTTTTTAAAATGATCGATGGCGACTCTAACGTTTTTATTCAAGTCGAAGCCCAATTTCGGGCCCACCCGAAAGATGCCTCGACAATTTGTATGGAGGTTTACAGTTAATTACTTGTGATTAATTTATATTCTATTTTTCCTTTTTATTTAAAACCTTCAAATGATCATTTTGGATAATTTCTAAAACATATGGTTATGATGTTTGGATGAAAAATTTGATCATATTTTTCCGATGGAAGTAAAAATCATATTTGAAGAGTGGATGATAAACGACACATTATCCTTCTTCAAAGACTATTGATATAAAGTTTAGTTAAAACAATAATGATAACTTTAGGATTTAATTAAAATGTTTTGAAGTATAAAAATTAGGAAAAACTATACCAGTGACCACCCAACTATAGCTCATTTTCATTTCAACCACCATTTTTTAATTCTTGACAATCATACCGCCCAACTATTTAAATGCATTCAATCAGGAAAATAGTCGTTAATAGTTAACAGAAGTGCTGATGCGACAGTTAATAAAATTGGTCTAATTATACATTTATTCCTTATTACTTACACAATCTATAAAATTGGTCATAATTTTAAATTAATTCAATATATTTAATCCTCAAATTGTATGATGACATATGTCACGATATCATTGGGTTTTTAAATTAATTTAATTTATATTTAACTTAAATATTTTTCCTCCAATCATATGATGACACGTGGCACCATATGATTGAAGGAAAATAAATTGAAAGAATATTGTGCTGAGGTGTGGGGGGGATCAAACTCGAGCCTCATTGGATGGAGGTAACAACCCTAACCACTACTCCAAGACTAGTTTCTAGTATAATACTTACATCATTTAATATTTATCTTATAATATAATGAAGGCCAGAACAATGGAAATAGAAGCAACTTTAAAGCTACTCGATCCAACCCAATATAAATTATTAGTTTATTCTTTTATATATATAGTTGAGGGTTGGGTTTAAGGAAAAATATATTATTTTTACTATATAAATTATAATAAATAATTCTAAACGTATTATCTTAACTATTTTAAAGTATTAATACATTTGAATCAGGGTGGGGTCGGGTTTAAGGTAAGAAATCACCGACCCGCCCTAAACTGGTATAAATTACTAGTTTACCTTTTTCCTATATTCAAATCGGATCGAGCTTAAGGTAAAAATATATTATTTTAACCATTTAAAATATAAAAATAATTATAAGTATATTATTTTAACTATTTTAAAATATTAATTTATTCGAAACAAGTTGGGCAGGTCGAATATAAATAATTTTTCTGGGTAGAGCGGGTTGAATATAAAAAATATTGTTGAACCATGTTTTATAATATTTTGATATAACAAATTAAGGTAAAATGTTTTTGGACTTAATTGAATTTGTTCAAAGCTTTCAAAAGATTTTCAAAAATTATTCAAAGTCCAATAAAGTAGAATTTGAGCACAAAATTGTCTTTCACGTACGAAGTACCGATACTGTTCTTACAGTACCGATATTGTTCATGTGGTATCGATACTAAAGGTAAGAGAAGTATCGATACTACCATCTTGCTCAAATTCTAGAATGCAAAATAGGTACCAATACTCAAAGGAGTATCGATACTACTTTACATAGTAGTATCGATACCATGAGCATAATATCGATATCGTCAAGCCCAATAACTAGTAACGACTAGTTTTATTTAAATATATTAAAGGAAGTACCGATACTCATTAAAGGAGTACCGATACTCCCTGTCCTAGGCAGTTTTATTTTGAAGAGAAAACATCCTCAACGGCTAGAAATGATCACAAACACATTCCAACATATAAATACAAGTTCAAGACACTTGAAGAGAGGTTATAACACCTATCTAAGCAATCATACATAAGAGAAATGTTTTTCATTCTTATTTTCTTTCTCTTGTAAATATTTTTGTTCTTGTGAGCATTGTTCTTTGTAAACACCTACCTTTGAGAGGTTTTTGTTTACATCTTTTTCCTTTTGTAAAAGGGGTTTTGGTTCTATCTTAGCCAATTGAAAATATAGAGAGTTGTAAAGGTTACTTTTGATCCTTGAAAAAGAAAGAACAAATTAGTGGATTTGATGAAAAATCCTAAATGAGGAGCTTAGGTAGTGGATGTAGACTTGATTGATAAGTCGACCCATTATAAATCTTTGTGCATTATTTTTCTTACCTTTAAATCTTCTTACTCCCTAATTTTTTATCAAAAACCAATTCACACCCTCTTGGAAAATTATTTCGATTGTCAATTTAGCTTTATAAATCTTAACAATTGGTATCAGAGCTTGACTCATTAGAAGGTTTAACCACATTGAGATGATCAAGAAGTAAATGAGCAACAAATATCTTCGACCTAGCTATGAGACTTCAAGATCAAACCTTATTTTAAGACAAAAGCTATGAAAATAGATTTTTATTCAAGCCAACAATCTAGGAGCTTTGAACTCAATCGGTAAAGAATACTCCATTCGAACCGATGAGATGAATTATTAGAGTGATGGAGAGAAGAAGAAGTTTCAGCTCAATGCAAAGGCTATGTACATCCTCTTTTGTGCATTAGGCCCTGATGAATATGAAAGAATCTCATCTTGTTCTAATGCCAAGAGATTTGGGACAAGCTCCAAGTCACCAATAAAGGAACCGATAAAGTGAAGGACTCGATAAAGTGAGGGAAACAAAAATCAATCTTCTTAACCATAGCTATGAGAATTTCAAGATGAAACCTGATGAAGACATCAAAGCTATGACAAATAGATTTTTCGTGATTTTAAAAGGTCTCAAGAGATTTAGAGAAGTGATCTCTAATGATAAGCTAATGAGAAAAATATCTACTCTCTTCTAAAGTCTTGGCAATCAAAGAAGATGACAATCATCAAAGCTAAGAACCTAAAGACTCTCACTCTTGATGAGCTTATTGGTTCCCTTCTCACTCATGAGTTGATGGTGAATGAAGAAGAAGAAGATGAATAAAAGAAAATCAAGACGAAAGAGGTAGGCATTGCCTTCAAATCCACCAATGAGAGCTATCAAGATACAAATGAAGATGTGGATGAAGATAAAGAAGAAGAGATGGCCAAGTTCTTCAAAATATTCAAGAGATTCGTGACTTCCAAATAAGTGAAGTATTAATCAAGCAAAAAGAATGGTCCCCCGGTGTGCTTCGAATGTCAAAGAACGAGGCATGTCAAATATGATTGTCCCTTCCTAAATAAGAAAGGATCATTAAGAAAAAGGCATTGCTGCAACTTGGAGTGATGAAGATGACTTCAATAATGAAGATGAAGTAGCCAACCTATGCTTTATGGCCATCAATGAAGATTCAATGGTAATTTGGAACTCTAGTGAATTAAATTCTTATTCGTTTGATGAGTTACAAGTTGCATGTGATGAATTGTATTTGAATTTGATACCATAAATTCTAAATATAAGAAATTGATTTCAAAATTCAAAGTTTAAAATGATTTTCTCTTAAAGCAAAATTATATTCTGAAAAGCAAAATCAAATTTTGTAAAATGATTTTGAGGTTTCAAAAATCAAAATCAGTGATTTGGAAAAAGAAAATCTTGATTTGAAAGTTAAGTTTGACTCTTAACAAAAGAAAAAGAAATCATTTCTAAAAACAATTCATCTATGATAAAAATGACAAAATGCTCACATTGCCATTTTCATGGTCATTTGGAACATACTTATCCTTTAAAGAAAGGAAACGCTTTTAAAATTGGACAGTATGGGTTCCTAAGGGAACAAGAGGTATTGAAACTAATGTTCAAGGATCCAAAGCAATTTGGATACCAAAATCCAAATGAATGTCTCTTGTAGGTGTGTGGGAGCAATGGTGATGGAAGTGAAGATATTCAAATACTCTAGCCACACTTGAAAATGAATGGGTTCACTAAGCTTAATGCTTTTGTTTTTGATTATTTGGTTGCTCATTTAGATTTAAGCATGCGTGAGCTTGATTTTAAATAATTTATATTTTCATCTCATGTATGTTGAAAATATTATGATGACCATTTTAAAGTTTTAATGATTTTTCATAATTTTTAGTTCATCATAATGAATTTTGGTCAAAATTGGTTTAAATGCAAATGAATCTCTCTAACAATTGATATCAACTTTTCAAATGTATAACATTTTGGATAAGCTTTATGCATGTGCACTTAAATATAACATTTGGTATTTCATAAGTATATTAGACTTGGATATTAAATTTCATGTATTACTAACATGTTTGTTATTCTTTGTTGGAATCAATGTCTTTTAATTGTCATTTTTAAAGTCAAATTTTTGTTTGGAATGCTTTTATTGAGGGGAACTTTGATTTTTCAAAAGATTTTAATGTTAAATTTACCACTTACTCTCCATTGTTATTTTTGAACTTTAAAGTTGAATTATTTTTTATATGACAAAAAGGGGGAGAAGTATGGTTTGAAAAATTCAATTTCTCAATGAAAAAGGGGGAGCTTTTAACATTTTCCAAAATATGTCTCTTTTTCATTAAATGTTTTATTAAGGGGGAGTTTTGCCAAAAAACAAATTTTTAAATGTTTTGTTATATCAAAAGGGGGTAGATTGTTGAATTATGTTTTATAATATTTTGATATAACAAATTAAGGCAAAATATTTTTGGACTTAATTGAATTTGTTCAAAGCTTTTAAAAGTTTTTCAAATATAATTCAAAGTCCAATAAAGTAGAATTTAAGCACAAAATTGTCTTTCACGTACGAAGTACTGATATTGTTCTTACAGTACCGATATTATATGAACAGTATCGATAATTTTCATGTGATATCGATACCAAAGGTAAGAGAAATATCAATACTCTCAAGGTAGTATCGATCCTACCAACTTGCTCAAATTCTGGAATGCAAAATAGGTACCGATACTCAAAGGAGTAACGATACTACTTTACATAGTAGTATCGATACCGTCAGGCTCAACGGCTAGTAACTGCCAGTTTTATTTAAATATATTAAAGGAAATACCGATACTCATTAAATGAGTACTGGTACTCCCTATCCTGGACAATTTTATTTTGCGTAGAAAACATCCCCAACGGCTAGAAACGTCTACAAACACATTCCAACATATAAATATAAGTTCAAGACACTTGAAGAATGGTTAGAACACCTATCCAAACAATCATACACAAGAGAAACATTTTTCATTCTTATTTTCTTTCTCTTGTAAATATTTTTTATTGTGAGCTTAATACTTTGTAAACACCTATCTTAGAGAGGTTTTCTTGTTTACATCTTTTTCCTTTTGTAAAAGGGATTTTGGTTCTATCTTAGCCAATTGAAAAGATATGGAGTTGTAAATGTTACTCTCGATCATTGAAAAAGAAAAGAACAAATTAGTGAATTTGTTGGAAAATCCTAAGTGAGGAGCTTAGGTAGAGGATGTAGACTTGGTTGATAAGCGAACCACTATAAATCTTGTGCATTATTTTTCTCATCCTTTAAATCTCCTTACTCCCTAAATTGTTATCAAAAACCAATTCATCCCCTATTGGAAAATTATTTCGATTGACAATTTGAACTTCATATATACTAACAAATATATTTTAAAATATTAATTTATTTGAATTAAGTCGTTTAGTGTTGCTTCTATTTTCATTGTTCTGGCTTCATTATATTATAAGATAAATATTATTTGATGTAAGTATTATACCATAAACAAGTCTTGGAGCAGTGATTGAGGTTGTTGCCTTCATTCAAGGAGGCACAGGTTTGATCCCCCACCTCGTTAGTTACAATGTTGTTTTAATTTTTCCTTCCATCAGATGGTGATACATGTCATCATATAATTGGAATATTAAATATATTGAATTAATTTAAAATTATGACCAATTTGATAGATTGTGTAAGCAATAAGGACTAAATGTAAATTATACCAATTTTATTAACTATCAAGTCAGTACTTCCGTTAACCATTAACAACTATTGACATGATTGAATACATTTAAATAGTTGGATGGTCTGATTGACAAAAATTCAAAAATGGGTCGAAATGAAAATGAGCTATAATTGAGCGGTCACTGATATAGTTTACCTTAAAAATTAATTTAAAAAAATGGCTGTCCCTTTTTCTCATATGTATGGGGTAAGGGGGAGGTAAGATAGTAGGCTACCCCCAACACCAGGTTGAGAGCAGCTTCCGTAAGAGACCTCCGAATTATGAAATGCCCTCCGTGGGACTCGATCCCACGACCTCAAGGTTAAAATTAATTTAGAATCTAAATATAATTTGGAGATTGTTTGTGCAATAAATGCTTAAAAGAATGGATAAATTTACCTAAATTTCAAAGAATTTTAAAAATTCAAGGGACAAGACCCTATCCGCAAGGCCCATTCGCTTCGCTCCTGTTTTCGATCCATAACCAAAAATAACCCAGAATACTCGCTTATATATAATGAATGGAGAAGCCAGGAAAGCTCATGCTTCCATGGCGTTAGTGCAACTCATACATGGAGGCTACCATGTAATTACCAAAGTATCCCTCAACGTTGGTGTCAATAAGCTCGTCTTCTCCATCTTCCGTGATGTTATTACTCTCTCTTTCCTTGCCCCCGTCGCCTATGTTCAAGAAAAGTATAATTCCTCTCTTCTCCTGTCTCCATCATTTTAAATCGATAGGGTCATTTTCATTTCTCGTTTTGCATCCGTTTCTCTCGATTCTATTGTTTTGGCTTATGCATTATCAAAGCATTGTGATTGATCTTATAACCTGTGGATCATGGCAGACGGAACGATCACGAATGGAGTACAAATTTTTCGAATTTAACAAAAAATGAGTTGACTGATTTATAACTCCTGATAATCACTTGCTGCGTTAACACTTCCTGTAATAGCCAACTCATCAAGCTTTTGGTTAATTGGAAAAGGATTTTCGCCAACCGGCTGTTAACACTTATGCTGTTGTCATACAGCCTTCAATTCCAGTCTTTACCTTTCTCTTGGCTGTAATGAAGGGGTAATGGCATTATGTACTCTCTCTTTCTAATTAACTAGTTTACTATATATTTGCTCCATTTTATATTTGTATGGAATTGTACATGCAGTACAGAAAGAGTGAACTTGCTAAGACTTGAAGGTCAAGCAAAGGTCGGAGGCACCCTGTTCTGTGTTTCTGGTGCAGTATTGATGGTTCTATTTCGTGATCCAACCTTGACTTGACAGATGAGTGAAGACTTTGCTGCACAAAATGATATCGGTGCCAGGGCTCAACCTGAAGGTCCTGGATGGCTTATTTCTAGCTTGTTTGCGCTCGGACTTAAACCCTGGCATATCGGAGTTTTATGCCTAATAGCCAACTGCATGTGCATGGCTGCTTTCCTGGTCATTCAGGTAAGCTACTGTTGGTAAAATTACTGTTGCAAAATGAAGATGTTAGTATTAAGTAATGCAAAAAATAATTATTAAGATAAAAAATCGATATAGTTATTGTATCGTGGTAAAAGTTGTGTTAGAAGTAATTTCGTCGGATTGGTGTAATTTTGAAAGTGGATCTTTCCCTCAACGTTAACAGTCTTCCAAACCTCATACACCCAAAGTGAGGAAGTGGAACCGCTTGTGTTGCTCTCTCCGATAAAAAATTACTCGCATCCGTTTCGGCATTACATCAATTCAAACAGAATTACTTTTAAAACAGCGATTTTACCATTATTTGCATTAGTTAATGTTAACATCTTCATTTTGCAGCAGTATTTTTTTACCGAAAGCTATTACATACTTTCATGTAACATCTGGGTTTTGCTTAGTGGTTTTTTCCAGGCTCCAGTTTTGGCCAAGTATCCTGCCAACATTTCCGTCATGGTGTTTTCGTATTTTTTCGGTGCTGCGTTGACGGTATCGAAGGCGTTGCTTACGATGAATGAATCGACAGACTGGAGTTTAACACATCCTGAGATTTTCGCAGTATTGTATGCTGTAAGTTTGTTGTCCATGTGTTATAATATGCATAAAACAAGCATAGGTGAGGCGTAAAGGCAATGCTGCATCTGCTCTTAACTACGGACTGTTGACATGGTCGAACAAGATCTTGGGGCCTACTTTGGTTGCTCTCTTTAATCTGCTTCAACCAGCAGCATCGGCCTTTCTGTCGAGAATTTTCCTCGGGAGTCTGATATATTTGGGAAGGTTGGTGGGTTTTATCCGTTTTATGTCATAGTCAAACTTATAAAATTTTAATGTTGCTCCAATTACAGCACGATCGGGGGGTTCCTAATAATTACCGGTCTTTACATGGTCACCTGGGCATCATATTCCTACAGACACAGAGAAAAGCACAATCCGGATCTGATGGTCGGGTCCTTCAAACCAGTGATTAACCAAAACGCATGAATTAGCCAGAAGCAGAAGCAGTAGCCCCATTTAGTTGGGACCATCTCGTCTGCTTTATAGAAATATTTGATTCATAAAGTGCTGCAATTAATGAATTAGGGATCTAGTTTTTTATTTACTTTTATTTTTTTTCTGAAAAAGTACAAATCATTTTTCTAATATGAAAATGAGAACTGAGTCATCACATCTAGTTTTTTATTCTCTGTGTAATGCATTAAGCAAACTATCTAGAGGTGTCTTAGAAACAGGGTATCCCATTCGGTAAGGACTCGATTTTGGTCATGTAATCAGACGCTTCATTAGCTTCTCGTCGAATCAAATGAAAATCAACGAGCCAAGATTTACTACAGATGTTAGCAATGGCTCTCACCAAAGTATTGGGGCACTCGAAAGAAGGTGATGAGAGGAGATTGATGACATCAGCATTGTTCTTTTGGACCGTAACACGTTTAAGTCATTCAACCAAGCAAGCTTCAGACTCTGAAACTCAGCCTGAAGAACGGAAGACAACCCAAAATATTTTGTAAAAGGCCAAGAGGAAATTATTGATATGATCGCGAAATAGGCTCCTAGTTAAGCCAAGGCATGTTGAAAGAGATATGACCCCATCTGAATTAAGACAACTCCAACCGGGGTGGGCCAACTGCCATTGAAGCCGCTCATCAGCTTGAACTGAACACGATGGATTATTCCCTGGAGTAGAGGTATAATGCTTCACACATGTAAAACTTATTTAAAGCACGACATTCGAATCAACATGATCCCCTTAGAAAATTAACGCATTATGCCTCTTCTAAACTTGTCATACCATTGAAAAGAATAGAATGTTCCAAGGCTCGTCAATCTCATCGCATAAAACCTTGGAATTAAGGTTGACTAAGAGCAATTAAAACATCATACATGATTGTATGTTTAAGTGGAAGTATAAATTTATGTATGTTGAAGATTCAATGCATGTTAGACTCAATTTGATGTTAAAATATAATTATTTGAGTTGCTTGTTGATTAAGACAATAATTGTTTTTCTGTTTTATCTCCGATTTGAATACAACTAAATTTTAATCAATTGGTGTGTCATCTTCATTCGAGTTTCTGACTAGATCGAATTGAGAGTGTTATATACTTGATGAGGAAGTAAAATCTGAGTATCCGTAGGCTACTAAAACAAAAATATACTAAACGCATTGATATATTTATATGAACTTACTTATAAAAATGATATTGTCGTAACCGGTTTTCGTCCGGGCACTAAAATTTTACTTGGCGGGAAAAGTGATGTGAATAAATGGTTTTTTTTAAAAATAATTTGGGAGTCGCCATCGGCCTTTTGGGTCAGGTAGGTCGAATACTTAAAAATAATCTTTTAAAAGAGTTTTTAAGAAAACATCGATTAAAAGATAAACTGATATGCGTTTTAACCAAAAATTCATTCTTTTTAATAATAAAAGGGATTCGTGGTCGGTTACGTTTAGGGAAGGATTAGCACTCCTACAACGCCCAAAATTGATACTTTTTAACTATAAATTGTCTCTATTATTAAAATTTTAAAAATTCAAAATATATTTAATTTATAATCCTATTATTTCAAAATTATAATTATGGAAAATATTAATTTATATATTTATAAATAAAATATTTATTTATTTAGAAATATCAGAAAAGGGTTTCTAGGTGCCTTAAGACAGCTCTTTTCTTCGATATTAAAAAATATATAATTAAAATAATTAATATATGATTTAAAAAATAAAATATTTATTTATTTAAAAATATCAGAAAATGGACATCCAGTTGTCTTAAGACTGCCCTTTCTTAATATTGAAAAATAAATAAATATTAAAACATGATTAAAATAGGTTAAAAATAATTAAATAAGTTTTTAATAAATAAAATAAATATTATTTATTAGATAAATATATATATTTATGACTAAATAATAATAATAATAATTAAGAGTAAACATATAAATAATAAAATTAAAACTATATATAAAACTTGTAAAAAATAAAAATTGAAATTGGTGACTAAATTAGAACTTAATAGAATTAAATACCTAATTCGTGATTAATTATTTAAAATTACAGGGATTAAACATGCTATTCTCCTTATTTATTAATTTGGTGACTAAAATAAAAATTATATAAAATTCGAATATCAGATTAAAATAAATTAAAAATATGTACTCGGGATTAAAATATTAATTATTAAAATTAAAGGATTAAATATGATATTTACCCTAAATATGTTATTTAATATAAAGGATTAAAATAAATAAAATTAAAATTAAAGAACCGAATTATAAAGATCTAAAATTGGGTTCAGTGACTAAAATGTAAGGATTACAAATTAGGATGGCTGCGGAAAGGGTTTAACCTTTATGAAATTACACAGATACCCCTCCCCAAAACGGCGTCGTTTGGGAAGGGGTATAAATACCCTAAACGCCTGGCCCGAAGGGCCAAGCTTCCTCATTTCTCTCTTTCTCAGTTTCTCTCTAAAACAGAGAGAAGCATTTCTCTGGCTTCTCTCTAGGTTCCCTCACCGGAGGGAATCTGGTCGCCAGCCGGCAGCCACAAGGCCGTTATCTCCGCCGCCGGCCACCGCATCCGGTGGCCGGAAAATTTTATTTTTATACCAGAACGTAGATCGGACCGTCCTAATGACGGTTCCGGTGTTCCTTTCTCTTAAATAGCTCCAAATCGGAGCAAATCTAGGAAAATACCTTCGGTTTTCGAAGGTTTTTGGTGACGCTTGGAGGCCGGTGGTGACTCCGATCGAGGTGCTGTCTTCCTCGGTAAGTTTCTCTGGCTTTTTTCTTTTATTTTGTGGTTTGCTTTTTGTTTTCCTTCTTTTTTTCTGTTCTTGCTCTCTTCTTTGCTTGCTGTGAGTTGTTGTGTGGTTTTCTCCTTTCTTGCTTGCTGTCTGTGGCTGTCCCCCCTCTTCATTATTTTGCAGGTTCTCCATGGCTTTTATAAGCCTCGACGAGGCTCTCATCGGACCGGTTAAAGGAAAGGAGTTTGGTGAGTCACCGAGCTATGTGGTGACTCACCATAGAGCTCGACATGTGGAGGGGAAGCTGGCTTCTGGAGGCTTCTGGCGAGGCGGTGATTTCGTGGCATGGCACTGGCAGCTGGAACGTCTGGAAGCAGCGGCGGCTGAATGATAACCTAGGGTTATGAAACCCTAGGGCTTCATGCTGGTATCCTGTGGACCGTTGGATATTTCAGATCCAACGGTTGATAGAAGTGGCGGCTGGGTGTATGGGATGTAAATCCTAGAAGGGTTCAGGGTTACTGTTGGGCCAACTCTGTTGGGTCTGATTGATTGGGCCTGGATGGTTTGTATTTGGGCTTGTAATAATTATTTAATAATAATATATAATAATAATATTTAATAATAATAATAATTTTAATAATAATAATAATAATAATAATATTTATAATAATAATAATAATAAAACAAAAATAGAAAAAAAATTAGTGTTTACAGCTGCCCCTCTTTGCTTATTCTTGTGTTAACAAGAATAGAGCAAAGACGGAAAAACAATAATATTTTCATTTTCCTTCTTTTGAGTAAGACTGAAATGTTGAAAACATCATTCCAGAGGTCTTAAAAACATCATGCACTGCAGGACTTACAGATGACCCTAAGGCTTTGAAAACATCAAAAAGCTCCCGAAGGCTTTTTGGAAACATCATGCACTGCAGGACTTACAGATGACCCGAAGGCTTTGAAAACATCAAAAAGCTCCCGAAGGCTTTTTGGAAACATCATGCACTGCAGGACTTACAGATGACCCGAAGGCTTTGAAAACATCAAAAAGCTCCCGAAGGCTTTTTGGAAACATCAAAAAGCTCCCGAAGGCTTTTTGGAAACATCATGCACTGCAGGACTTACAGATGACCCGAAGGCTTTGAAAACATCAAAAAACTCCCGAAGGCTTTTTGGAAACATCATGCACTGTAGGACTTACAGATGACCCTAAGGCTTTGAAAACATCAAAAAGCTCCCGAAGGCTTTTTGGAAACATCATGCACTGTAGGACTTACAGATGTGGGAAGTAGTTTACTAAGTAAAAAAACTAAGGAAATCGTTTTCTTACTTTTCAACAATTTCATTTTATAAAAGATAAAATGAGAAACTATGGAAATCATTTTCTCATTATTTTTCAAAATAACTTGTTGATTGGGTAACATGCCCCATTTCAAAATAACTCGAAATAACTGTCTCAAGCGAGACAAATCTTTGTTTTAAGAAAAAACAATCTCAAGTGAGATAAATTTTTGTTTCAAGTGAAACTGTCTCAAGCGAGACAAATTTGTTTTAAGAAAAACAATCTCAAGTGAGATAAATTTTATTTGAAAACATCCTGCACTGTAGGTCTTATAGATGTGGGAAATGGTTTACTAAGTAAGATACTATGGAAATCGTTTTCTTACTTTTCAACAATTTCATTTTCAGAAAAGATTGAATGAGAAACTATGAAAATCGTTTTCTCATTATTTTTCAAAATATCATGTTGATTGGGTAACATGCCCCAATCTTAAGATAAGGCTGTTTTTGTGGATTACGTCCATCTATTCTTCAGATGTTGGTATGATTCTTGTATTCGAGGTTTTGAATTCTACCTTCTTCTTGTAAAGTATTGTTCATCATGAATCTTCTTTTTTCATATGAAGATCTGCAAAACCTTATGTTTGAATGCACTCAGATGTATCAATGAAAGGCATTATCTATTGTGCAAATGATGTTCTTATGAATGCATGAATGTTGATGCAATCTTCATTTGACTTCAAAGTGGTTAACTTGGTCTTCCTCCACTTCATCATTTATTGCCAGGGTCACCTCTGGATATCATTGTAGCAACTTATGCTATCAAGCTTGCATTTTTGCAGAATCATCTGATCAACTTGTATCTTTGTGTCTTTTTTGCTTCATTTAAGTCTCATAAGAATTGTTTTATTTATGGAACTCTTGCCGTAGTCAGAACTATGACTTTGATGCCCCATTTTGTCTTTGGTAACACCGGCTTTCTTTGTCTGGACTTGTGTAGAAATCCAATAAAGCTTTCATCTTTGAAAATAGAATCTATCATCTTTAAAAAGATAATCTATCATCTTTGAAGAGTGTAGATGTAGATATGCCTGACTCAGCAGGGATTAATTGGGAGAGTAGAGTCTGTTCTGTTTTAACTCTTGAAACACATCACAAGGAAGATTTATTCCAATTCCTTTCATGTCTCCACATATAATCAGATCTCGAATAAGGCAACTTGGACCATATCATGACGAGATGCTTAGCAACAAACTGTAGTTCAAACTTAGTTGGCACCACTAGTTTCTTGTTTAAAATTTCAGCTCTCCTTCTGTAGAAAGAAATCTTCATCATATCTCATTTCTAATCTTGGGGTTGAAGAAGACAGATTTCATCTTGGATCAATAAATGGAAACCATATGATCGTAACATTGGTTCAGCACCATAATTACTGGTTCGTAAAACATTTGACAATATATTCATCTTTTCCTATGGTTTCTGTCGAGATGTAAAACATTTGAAAACACATTCTTCCTTTCTTGTAGCTTCTGCTCAGATGTTCGTAAAGCATTTGACAACACATTCATCATTTTCTGTGGCTTCTGCTCAGATGTCTTAATCATTGAAGTTCTTTTCCTAGTATTCAAAGATTTTGTATGATGTCACAAGATCACTTGAGAACAAAACTTAATGGGGGATTCAAGTGTGATGTTGGTATGACCAAAAAGTTGGTCAAATTTGCCAAATGTTCTGGTGTCGAATTGAATAGGAGACACTAATTGATTTCGATATCATCTCGGTCAAGGGCAAGTGTAATACTGATCACATTTTCTTCTGTAATGAGCATGGTAGAAAGTAGAAACACTTTAACTATAGGATATATGCATAGAAAGATATCCGTGGAATTCTTGCTGCTGGGGATGAAATGCACATGATAAAACTCAAAATAGATGAAAACTCAATTCCTCCTGCTGGCATGATAACCCCAATAACTACGGGAAAGAGCAATATACATGAGTTTCTCTCTTCAATGTCATCAAGTAAACAAAACTGATGTGAAAAATAGCTTCGTAACCTCAATAGTATGGTTGAAACTAACTGACAGGAATCTCAAAGAAATATTTTCAATTATCACCGACACACAGAATGCAAAATTCAAAACCGAGATTTTGAGGAACTGAACTATGGATCGAGTAGTCTGCATGGGGACCATCTTTATTCATGCGATTGTGATGTAGCTTTAACAAGGAACACGCTATCATGTGACACATGGTTAAGAAGATTGGGTATTTGAAAACATATTTGCTGAGTAGATATTTGTTCAACAACAAGACCCTAATGCAACTGTCTGATGAATGAAGCAATTATGTGTAGTCAGATTGACTGTTATTGTTTCACCATTTTTATTCTTCATATTTTTCTGTCTCATTAGAAATATCTGCTCAAGTCAATGATTTTTAACACATGATGATGTGGGCCTTTAGCATGCCCCAGTATTTGCTAATACAAATATTCAAAAATGCATCAACAATCCTAATTCTGACTGAAATGGGCTTTCAGCATGCCCCGATATTTACTTTTTGTCAATCTGAGCCTTCAAAATATCCCACATGGATCTGTCTGAAGGAACCTTTAAAATGCCCCAACATTTGCTGATACAGATGTTAAAAGTATGCTCAACATTACTTCTTGTTGAGATGAGCCTTCAAAATGTCCAAATATTCATATTGCTATAAGCCTTCAAAATGCTCCAATATTCTAGTTCTGATTGAAAATGGGCCCTCAAGATGTCCCTCTAGATTTGTCTGATTCACTCTCAATGTCTGTTTGACTGAAATGTCATGACCCCCACGAGGTTTAATTTTGACAATGCACTGTGGTGGATACTTGTGGCTTTATTCGTGCTCCAAATCTGTTTATTTTGAATACTCTCATTCTGGTGTCACTAAACAACAGTGTTGTCAGGTAATTGGAAGAATTCTCTTCATGTTGTCACAAACTTAAGAAGTACTCAATCATTCTGACAGAAACGTCTGAGATATGTGTCTTCTGAATGAGGTGACCATTTTCTGTATCTGGAGGGATTTAGTCAAACAGAGCAGTAAAAATAGCTTGGTAATTCGTTCCAGGCTGACACAGTGGCTTATCATCTTTCAGTGAAATACTCTGAAATATACTTTTCTGTGGGAGAGATACCAATTTATGTGAACAGTAATCTGGTGCAATAGCAAAACTATATATACAATGGTACAGGCTTATTAAAAATCCACACCCATGTAACATGTTGATTCTGATAACAACTCATCTGATTATGAAGTGATCTTTCAAGATGATTTCACAGATATTGATAGTTCTTCTGATACCGAGGAAATCCTGAATTCTGATTCTGATGAAGAGAATAAACTGTTACACTTGACAAAAATGAGATTCTCAGAGGCTGAGGCTTCAATAACCATGGAGAGATGTGGTTCAGATTTATCAATTGCAGAATTGACAGATTTAATATGTGCTGCTCAAATGGCTAAGGTTGCTGACACACTTCTTCTGATAGAAGATAGGAATCCATTATGCAATGATCCTAATTACAAGAAAAGGCAAAACTCGAGCTATGATTTTTGGAAAAGGAATAAGCAGAAGAAGCTTGAAAAGAAGCTTCTTAATGAAGACGATCATGTAGTTCATCTTTTAATTCCAATGATTGGTTCTGGGGTTCCTACCGAACCAGATCAGATAACTCAAAGAACACTTCCAGAAGATGCTATTGGGTCTCCTTATTTCTACTATGAGAACGTGGCACTTGCTCCAGTTAATGTTTGGACTGGAATATCACAGTACTTATTCGATGTAGAGCCAGAATTTGTAGATTCGAAGCATTTTCATGCTGTTACACTGAAAATAGGATATATTCATAATCTGCCAATTGAGAATAGATTTCATCTTATCTTGTTTTCTCCATGCACTATACATGATATTTTTCCATTGACAAAGAAATGATGGCCTTCCTGGGATCCAAGAACAAAGTTAAACTGTTTACAAACATGTACAAGAAGTTCCAGATTGACAGAAAGGATCTGTAAGGCTCTTGAAGCTTATAACGATGAGCTACCTTCGAGTGTCCAGAAGTATTGATACATGCATCACAAGGGAAAGGAAGAAGTAATAACTCTTCCAAATGATCCACTCGTCCAAGCATTGGAAAAGAAGATCATTTCAGAAGCAGACTTACAACGACTTTTTGAATAGGATCCTGATCTTATTTAGTCAAGATGTCTTCTGAAGATACGACCGTATGTCTCTTATCTTTCTAACAGTTCTTGAATCGTATCAATCCGATATCGGGAACTCAAGATATGACTATTTTACTGAAGACGGTGCATGCAGAAAATCCTATACGGGATTAATACGGGATTTTGTAAATATTACGAATTTTCAATATTTTTATTGATTATTTGTAATATAACTTAATATAGGATGATGCATTATCTTTTAGGATTAGATTTATTATTTTATTATGAATTAAGGTTGGGTTAAAAGTATTATCTTTAGTTATTATTATTTTATTAGGAATTAGAGTTAAGATATGTTTAGTTTATTATTATTTTATTCATTAGTTATTTAGGACCTTTAGAACTCAGCCCCTATATAAAGGAGGCTTCATTAAACTTTGTAATTCAAGATTTCTTTGATCAATAATACAACAAGAGTTTGTTTTTGCAAGTGCTGATTGCCTTGTGCCTTCGAAGCTTCTTCTCCTGGAGTTCTTTCAAGTTCTTGTGAGGGAGATTAATCTTCACACTCCAATTTGCCTTTTCATCGCAACTAGGAGGGTTGATTAGAGCCATATTATCGTGTTTGCCTTTTCATTGCGACTAGGAGGGCTCGATAGGACATTATCCATCGATTTTCCACATCCATCCACGCCATCAATCATCTTTACCGTTCACTTTCATAAGGGAGATCTTTGATTTCTTGGTTATTTTCTCTATTCTTAATTCCTTTATCTTTTGTTTATCTTATTTTAAATTTTGTTTCTTTTCTTGTTTCTAGCACTACAAGAAACCCTAAAGAATCCTAGCTATTGCCGCCACCTTCCTCATTCATTCCTTATTGTTCTTCATCGAGTCTAGAGCTTTTCTAGGTTTGATTCTTCAACAAGAGCAACGTTCATCAATCCGCCACCGCTTCCCTATCAATTAGTATCAGAGCTGGGCCGATTCTTGGAGAGAAACAAGCAATCTTGCTTGTTCTTGCACACAAAACCGTCAAGGTACCCCAACGGAGCTATTTCACAAACGATTCAGCGTTTCAGGTTCTTTTTATTTAATTTTAATTTAGATTTAAATCATTCTTGTTAGTTTGCTATTTTTTTTTTCAAAAAAAACAAAAAAAAGGCAAAAAAAAAAAACAAAAAATAATAAAAAAGGAAAAAAAAAAAAAGCCAAAATTTCAAAAAAATTGTAAATGAAGGAATTTAAGGCTGATTTTATCCATAAATTATATTCATTTTAAGAGTAATCCCCAGTCCAAATTTCACCCCAATCAGAGTTCATTGGAGCCTTCAAATACATCATTCAAGTTTCATCGGCAGATTCGGTTTAGAATCTTGTCGAATTTCTTGAAAATTTTGCAGGAGGAATTTCGTGGTGAAAATTTCCAGATTGAAACTTCATATATTGGTATCATTCACACAAAATATCAGAATTTTTGGAGATCAAGAACAACTTCGAAAAAAGTGATCAAGAAAAACAGATTGTTTGAGGACTCACCGTTCAACAGAGTCTACTGGATACTACTGAAGGTATTTGGTTCTGAAATTTTACAGGTGGTTTCTTGACGCATCGAAAGACATTCAAGAAATTTTTCAGAATTTTTGGACACCGGTAATCCCCTCAAAAACGTTGCTCAAGTTGATCCAGCGTTTTCTAGGTTTTCTGGTTTGGTCCCTTTTTCTTTGATTCTTAGTGCTTTAGGTTCTTTTGTTTTTCCTTGTTATTGTTCTTTTACATTATCTAACACATTATCTTCTTTGTGTTAGTAGGACTAAAGAGTTTGCATACTTCTTCCTTCTTTGCATTCTCGTTCTCTTGGAGTCTAACCTTTGTTTGGCCTCTTAGAGCTTTTAGGTTTTTCTTATCGCCTTTGCTAGTAATCAAACTCCGATACGAACTGTGGAAGACTACTTGGTAAAGTGAGTTTTAAAGAGTACAAGATCGGCTTACTTGCCTCTCGTTGTGTTACTTTCTTGGAGTGACTTGTGAGGTTTCTTGCTTTGTTGAATTTTCTTTCTTTTATTTTTATTTTACTTTAAAATTTTCTTTTGAGTGTTATGATTTCAGAATGGGCGACACTAACAACAAGACACTTACGGCTATCTTAGCCACACTTGCCCGACTCACGACTCAAGTTGAAAGATTTGATGAAATCGTGAGAGAACGACAAGAACCACAACTGGATCTACCAAACCAGAATCCAAGACCAAATAATGCTGAACTTTTGGTACTCGAGAAAGAACAACCACGTTTCCAAGCACCCAAACTCTTTACAAAACCAAAGTTCACGATCCCGTCTTTCAAAGGAGACAACAATCCAGACAAGTACATCGAATGGGAAGGAAAAGTTGATCTCATGTTCGCATACCATGACTACCCCCAAGCTAAACAAGTTCACCTCATCACCATACAATTTGAAGGATATGCTCGAACTTGGTGGATGCAAACAAGGAAAAAGATCCAGAACTTCCAAATTCCAACAATCACTTCTTGGACCGACCTCAAACAAACCATGAGGAACCGATTCCTACCGACACATTATACACGAGAAGTTAAACAACGACTACACCGACTTCGACAAGGTAGAAGTTCAGTTGAAGATTACTACAAGGAGATGCAGTCCTTACTCAATAGGGCTAACATTACCGAAAAAGAAGAAGTCAGCGTGTCAAGATTCGTCGTCGCCTTAAACTCAAACATCACTGATCTTCTTGATCTACAAGGGTACGAAAACCTTGAAGATACACTAAAGAAAGCAATGACAATCGAAGCACAAATCCAAAGGAGATCTTGAATCAGTGAACATTACCAAGGTACTTCATCCTCTTACCAAGGTAATCCTTCAAATCCTTCCTCATCTTCTACTCCATCTTCTCTGATAAAGCCAAGAGATGACAAACCTAACAAGGAGAAAGAACGACCAGCAAAAAATGACACACTTCCAGTCCCTAAAGATCAAATGATAATTTGTGAGGAGGTAGGGAAAGCAAAAAAAGAAAAAGCTGAGAAAGAGGCAAAAGAAAAAGAGGTCACTAGTCACAAAAGCCAAAAGAATAATGACCCATGGGAGGTGAGTGAACCTAATTGTGAGAAGAAAAGAGTGGCTAAAAATCTATGTGTGAGCACAAAAGAATTGAGAGAGAATATTCTTTACAAACAGCCTTCCATCCTTGTTCTCTTTAGAGAATCAATTGTTTCGATTTCTAACATTAACAAGGATTTGCCTAGTGTGTTTTCATCTTTGTTACAGGCTTTTCGAGAAGAATTAGGTGATCCACCTGATAGATTACCACTGGAAAAAGGAAAACAACACCAAACCAATATAATTCAAGGTTCCATCATACCTCGTCAAACATACAATCTCGAAGAAACCAAAGAGTTAGATTTGTTACAAAAAGGCTACATCCATGAAAGCCTTAGTCGTAACGTCATGTTAATGACGAAACATGACTTGAACAACTCCACATGCTTTATAGTTCTTGCACAGGGAATCCATGTAAATGATGAGAAAGTAAAAGCAACACGAGACTGGCCAACACCATCTTCCATCGCCAAGAGTTGTCGAATAGTGCTAGGTGACCCTCCTGACGGGTTACCACCTGAAAGCCCTAATCACTATGCCATACCAATGAAGAGTCACGATTTATGAGAGTCCAAAGGTAAATATTTTATTACTCATTTTAATGACATTGTAACGTACTTCTTCTCCTTCTTACAAGGTAAGGCTCGTGAAGTTGTCATCCATACTAAACACAACTCCTTTAAGTACGTAACATACCGAGGTAAGCAAAACACAGTAGACGATACACTACCACGAAGATATACTCTTACCTATCAAACTCATACTACTATTCCGAGAATTGAACATATCAAAGATGTATATCACGATAACTCGGATATTTCTGATATTTCTACCCATACATTTAAAAGTGCTTTTAATGAGCTTTATCTTGTATATGAGTTTCCTTGCCAACTAAACAGGTTATACAGTCCACAAATCTCCTCCTGGGAATAATTAATTCATGAACCACACTTAGGAGACTTAAGGGATTACGTTAACAAACCAGTTGACATGGTTTTTAAATACTCATTCTCGCCACACACGAATAAAACCATGGAGAAATCATCTGAAATAATCATACAGAAAGCTAACAGTGACCGGCGCCATGTTGAAATTCAACCAAAACATCAGATTACAAGACTTGTATGCAAAATAGGATTTCAAGACTACAAGAAATCAGTTCCTACAAAGAAGAAACCTCGACTAAAACGCATAAAGACACATCACATTGATCCTGGTAAATGTTTCACAAGTTTTTATTTCAACACATCTAATTCTCTTTCTTTTGGATATTCAGATTCGAGGACGAATCCTTTTGAGGAGTGGGGGAATGATACATGCACCAGAGTCCATAATACATGCTTCTTTGGACTAATGTTTCTACTCGAACCTATTAGAAGAACAAAGTCTCGAAGATTCAAAGCATATCTATTCGGTAAGCATAATGTGAATGAATTATTAAACTATTCTAATGTTGCTCCCTTTAATGTTTAAGATTTGAGGTCAAATCTTTTTGAAGAAAGGGAGGATGATACATGAATCACAAGGTTCACATCAAAGGAAGAAGTAATAACTCTTCCAAATGATCCACTCATCCAAGCTTTGGAAAAGAAGATCAGAACAGCAGCAGACTTGCGATTACTTTTTGAATGGTATCCTGATCTTATTTGGTCTACATGTCTTCTGTAGATACAACCTTCTGTCTCTTATCTTTCCAACGGTTCTTTAATCGCATCAATCCGATATCGGGAACTCAATATATGGTCATTTTACTGAAGACGGTGCATGCAGGAAATCCTATACGGGATTAATACGTTATTTTGTAAATATTACGAATTTTCAATATTTATATTGATTATTTGTAATATAACTTAATATAGGATGATGCATTATCTTTTAGGATTAGATTTATTATTTTATTAGGAATTAAGGTTGGGTTAAAATATTATCTTTAGTTATTATTATTTTATTAGGAATTAGAGTTAAAATATGTTTAGTTTATTATTATTTTATTCATTAGTTATCTAGGACCTTTAGAACTCAGTCCCTATATAAAGGAGGCTTCATTCTACTTTGTAAATAAGATATCTTTGATCAATAATACAACAAGAGTTTGTTTTTTCAAGTGCTGATTGCCTTGTGCCTTCGAAGCTTCTTCTCCTGGAGTTCTTTCAAGTTCTTGTGAGGGAGATTAATCTTCACACTCCAATTTGCCTTTTCATCGCGACTAGGAGGGTTGGTTAGAGCCATTTATCGTGTTTGCCTTTTCATTGTGACTAGGAGGGCTCGATAGGACACTTATCATCTATTTTTCCACAAATCCATCCGCACCATCAATCATCTTTACCGTTCACCTTCATAAGGGAGATCTTTTGATTTCTTTATTATCTTATTTCATCTTTCATTTATTTATCTTTTGTTTATTTTATTCTAATCGTGTTGTCTTGATTCCAGCACATAAAAGAAACCCTAAACAATCCTAGCGACTACCGCCACCTTCCCATATTCATCACCTTTGTTCTTTATCGAGTCTAGAGCTTTCTAGGTATGATTCTTCAACAAGAGCAACGTTCATCAATCCGCCACCGCTTCCCTATCAATTGGTATCAGATTTGGGCCGATTCTTGGAAAGAAGCAAGCAATTTTGCTTGTTCTTGCACACAAAACCGTCAAGGTACCCCAACGGAGCTAGTTCAGAGAAGATTCATCATTTCAGGTTCTTTTTATTTAATTTTAATTTAGATTCAAATCCTTCTTGTTAGTTTGCTATTTTTTTCAAAAAAAAAACAAAAAAAAGGCAAAAAAAAGAGGCACAAAAAAAGGCACAAAAAAAGCAAAAAAAGGCACAAAAAAAAGCAAAAAAAGCCAAAATTTCAAAAAAATTGCAAACAAAGGTATTTAGGGCTGATTTTCTGCAGATATCATATCATCTTAATTTTAATTTTCATTCCAAAATTCACTTCAATCAGAGTTCATTAGAGCATTCAAATACATCATTCAAGTTTTATCAGCAGATTAGGTCTAGAATATTGTCGAATTTCTTGAAATTTATACAGGATGAATTTTGTGGTGAAAATTTCCACATTGAAACTTCATATATTTGAGATAATTCACACAAAAAATCAGAATTTTTGAAGTTCAAGAACAACTTCGAACAAAGCGATCAAGAAAAACAGATTGTTTGACGACTCACCGTTCAACAGAGTCTACTGGATACTACTGAAGGTATTTGGTTCTGAAATTTTACAGGTGATTTCTTGACGCAACGAAAGACATTCAAGAAGTTTTCCAGAATTTTTGGATACCGGTAACCGGCTCAAAAACGTTGCTCAAGTTGATCCAGCGTTTTCCAGGTTTTCTGGTTTGGTCCTTTTTTCTTTGACTCTTAGTGCTTTAGGTTCTTCTGTTTTTTCTCTGTTATTGTTCTTTTGCATTATCTAACACATTATCTTCCTTGTGTTAGTAGGACTAAAGAGTTTGCATACTTCTTCCTTCTTTGTATTCTCGTTCTCTTGGAGTCTAACCTTTGTTTGGTCTCTTAGAACTTTTAAGTTTTTTCTTATCGCCTTTGCTAGTAATCAAACTCCGATACGAACTGTGGAAGACTACTTGGTAAAGTGAGTTTTAAAGAGTACAAGATCGGCTTACTTGCCTCTCGTTGTGTTACTTTCTTGGAGTGACTTGTGAGGTTTCTTGCTTTGTTGAATTTTCTTCCTTTTATTTTTATTTTACTTTAAAATTTTCTTTTGAGTGTTATGATTTCAGGATGGACGACAATAACAACCAGGACACTTACGGCTATCTTAGCCACACTTACCCGACTCACAACTCAAGTTGAAAGATTTGATGAAATCATGAGAGAAAGACAAAAACCACAACTGGATCTACCAAACCAGAATCCAAGACCAAACAATGCTGAACGTTTTGTACCCGGGCGAGAACAACCACGTTTTCAAGCACCCGAACTCTTTGTAAAACCAAAGTTCACGATCCCGTCTTTCAAAGGAGACAATGATCCAGACAGGTACATCAAATGGGAAGGAAAAGTTGATCTCATGTTCGCATATCATGACTGCCCCCAAGCTAAACAAGTTCACCTCATCACCACACAATTCGAAGGATATGCTCGAACGTGGTGGATGCAAACAAGGAAAAAGATCCAGAACTTCCAAATTCCAACAATCACTTCTTGGACCGACCTTAAACAAACCATGAGGAAGCGATTCCTACCGACACATTATACACGTGAAGTTAAACTACGACTAGACCGGCTTCGACAAGGTTGAAGTTCAGTTGAAGAGTACTATAAGGAGATACAGTCCTTACTCAATAGGGCTAACATAACCGAAAAAGAAGAGGTCACCGTGTCAAGATTCATCGTCGGCTTAAACTCAAACATCATTGATCTTCTTGATCTACAAGGGTACGAAAACCTTGAAGACACACTAAAGAAAGCAATGACAATCGAAGCACAAATCCAAAGGAAATCTCGATTCAGTGAATATTACCAAGGTACTTCATCCTCTTATCAAGGTAATCCTTCAAATCCTTCCTCATCTTCTACTCCATCTTCTCAAAAAAAGCCAAGAGATGAAAAACCAGACAAGGAGAAAGAACGACCAGCAAAGAATGACACACTTCCAGTCCCTAAAGATCAAATGATAATTTGTGAGGAGGTAGGGAAAGCAAAAAAAGAAAAAGCTGAGAAAGAGGCAAAAGCAAAAGAGGTCACTAGTTACAAAAGCCAAAAGAATAATGACCCATGGGAGGTGAGTGAACCTAATTGTGAGAAGAAAAGAGTGACTCAAAATCAATATGTGAGCACAAAAGAATTGAGAGAGAACCTTATTTACAAACAGCCTTCCATCCTTGTTCACTTTAGGGAATCAATTGTTTCGATCTCTAACATTAACAAGGATTTGCCTAGTGTGTTTTCATCTTTGTTACAAGATTTTCAAGAAGTGTTAGGTGATCCACCTAACGAATTACCACTGGAAAGAGGAAAACAACACCAAACCAATCTAATTCAAGGTTCCATCATACCTCGTCAAACATACAATATCGAAGAAACCAAAGAGTTAGATTTGTTACGAAAAGGCTACATCCAGGAAAGCCTTAGTTGTGATGTCATCTTAATGACGAAACAAGATTCGAACAACTCCAAAGGCTTTATAGTTCGTGCACCGGGACTCCATGTAAATGATGAGAAAGTAAAAACAACACGAGACTGGCCCACACCATTTTCCATCGCTAAGAGTTGTCGAATAGTGCTAGGTGACCCTCCTG
Source organism: Hibiscus syriacus (assembly GCF_006381635.1). Taxonomy (NCBI): domain Eukaryota; kingdom Viridiplantae; phylum Streptophyta; class Magnoliopsida; order Malvales; family Malvaceae; genus Hibiscus; species Hibiscus syriacus. Next base: position 247,922 of record NW_024062907.1, read on the forward strand.
ATGGGTTACCACCTGAAAGCCCTAATCACTATGCCATATCAATGAAGAGCCACCAGTTACTAGAGTCCAGAGGTAAGTATTTTATTACTCATTTTAATGATATTGTAACGTACTTCTTCTCCTTTTTACAAGGTAAGGCTCGTGAAGTTGTCATCCACACTAAGCACAACTCCTTTAAGTGCATAACAGACCGAGGTAAGCAAAACACAGTAGACGATGCACTACCACGAAGGTATACTCTTACCTATAAAACGCATACTACTATTCCGAGAATTGAACATATCAAAGATGTATATCACAAAAACTCGGATATTTCTGATATTTCTACCCATACTTTTAAAAGTGCTTTTAATGAGCTTTATCTTGTATATGAGTTTCCTTGTCAATTAAGAATTCTCGGGAGGAGATTTGTGGACTGTAGAACCTATTTAGTTATTGTGATATACATCTTTGATATGTTCAATTCTCGGAATAGTAGTATGCATTTTATAGGTAAGAGTATACCTTCGTGGTAATGCATCGTCTACTGTGTTTTGCTTACCTCGGTCTGTTATGCACTTAAAGGAGTTGTGCTTAGTGTGGATGACAACTTCACGAGCCTTACCTTGTAAAAAGGAGAAGAAGTACGTTACAATATCATTAAAATGAGTAATAAAATACATACCTATGGACTCTAGTAACTGGTGGCTCTTCATTGATATGGCATAGTGATTAGGGCTTTCAGGTGGTAACCCATCAGGAGGGTCACCTAGCACTATTCGACAACTCTTAGCGATGGAAAATGGTGTGGGCCAGTCTCGTGTTGTTTTTACTTTCTCATCATTTACATGGAGTCCCGGTGCACGAACTATAAAGCCTTTGGAGTTGTTCGAATCTTGTTTCATCATTAAGATGACATCACAACTAAGGCTTTCCTAGATGTAGCCTTTTCGTAACAAATCTAACTCTTTGGTTTCTTCGATATTGTATGTTTGACGAGGTATGATGGAACCTTGAATTAGATTGGTTTGGTGTTGTTTTCCTCTTTCCGGTGGTAATTCGTTAGGTGGATCGCCTAACACTTCTTGAAAATCATGTAACAAAGATGAAAACACACTAGGCAAATCCTTGTTAATGTTAGAGATCGAAACAATTGATTCCCTAAAGTGAACAAGGATGGAAGGCTGTTTGTAAATAAGGTTCTCTCTCAATTCTTTTGTGCTCACATATTGATTTTGAGTCACTCTTTTCTTCTCACAAATAGGTTCACTCACCTCCCATGGGTTATTATGCTTTTGGCTTTTGTAACTAGTGACCTCTTTTTCTTTTGCCTCTTTCTCAACTTTTTCTTTTTTTGATTTCCCTACCTCCTCACAAATTTGATCTTTAGGGGCTGGAAGTGTGTCATTCTTTGCTGGTCGTTCTTTCTCATTGTCAGGTTTGTCATCTCTTGGCTTTTTTTGAGAAGATGGAGTAGAAGATGAGGAAGGATTTGAAGGATTACCTTGATAAGAGGATGAAGTACCTTTGTAATGTTCACTGAATCGAGATTTCCTTTGGATTTGTGCTTCGATTGTCATTGCTTTCTTTAGTGCGTCTTCAAGGTTTTCGTACCCTTGTAGATCAAGAAGATCAATGATGTTTGAGTTTAATCCGATGATGAATCTTGACACGGTGACCTCTTCTTTTTCGGTTATGTTAGCCCTATTGAGTAAGGACTGTATCTCCTTATAGTACTCTTCAACTGAACTTCTACCTTGTCGAAGTCGGTCTAGTCGTAGTTTAACTTCACGTGTATAATGTGTCGGTAGGAATCGCTTCCTCATGGTTTGTTTAAGGTCGGTCCAAGAAGTGATTGTTGGAATTTGGAAGTTTTGGATCTTTTTCCTTGTTTGCATCCACCAAGTGTGAGCATATCCTTCGAATTCCAAGGTGATGAGGGGAACTTGTTCAGCTTGGGGGCAGTCATGGTATGCGAACAAGAGATCAACTTTTCCTTCCCAATCGATGTACTTGTCTGGGTCATAGTCTCCTTTAAAAGACGGGATCATGAACTTTGGTTTTGCAAAGAGTTCAGGTGTTTGAAAACGTGGTTGTGCTCGCCTGGGGGCCAAAAGTTCAGCATTGTTTGGCCTTGGATTCTGGTTTGGTTGATCCAGTTGTAGTTCTTGCCATTCTCTCAAGGCATTGTTAAGTTGATCAAATTGAGTTGTGAGTCGTTCAAGTGCAGCTAAGATAGCCGTAAGTGTCTCATTGTTATTGTCGCCCATCCTGCAATTATAACACTCAAAAGAAGATTTTAAAGTAGAATAAAATAAAATAAATTCAACAAAGCAAGAAACCTCACAAGTCACTCCAAGAAAGTAACACAACGAGAGGCAAGTAAGCCGATCTTGTACTCTTTAAAACTCACTTTACCAAGTAGTCTTTCACAGTTCGTATCGGAGTTTGATTACTAGCAAAGGTGATAAGAAAAATCTAAAAGCTCTAAGAGGCCAAACAAAGGTTAGACTCCAAGAGAACGAGAATGCAAAGAAGGAAGAAGTATGCAAACTCTTTAGTCCTACTAACACAAAGAAGATAATGTGTTAGATAATGCAAAAGAACAATAACAAGGAAAAACAAAAGAACCTAAAGCACTAAGAGTCAAAGAAAAAGGGACCAAACCAGAAAACCTAGAAAACGCTGGATCAACTTGAGAAACGTTTTTGAGGGGGTTACCGGTGTCCAAAAATTCTGAAATATTTCTTGAATGTCTTTCGATGCGTCAAGAAACCACCTGTAAAATTTCAGAACCAAATACCTTCAGTAGTATCCAGTAGACTCTGTTGAATGGTGAGTCCTCAAACAATCTGTTTTTCTTGATCACTTTTTTCGAAGTTGTTATTGATCTCCAAATATTCTGATATTTTGTGTGAATTATCTCCAATATATTAAGTTTCAATCTGAAAATTTTCACCACGAAATTACTCCTGTAAAATTTTCAAGAAATTTGACAAGATTCTAAACCGAATCTGCCGATGAAAATTGAATGATGTATTTGAAGGCTCCAATGAACTCCGATTGGGGTGAAATTTGGACTGGGGATTACTCTTAGAATGAATATAATTTATGGATAAAATCAGCCATAAATACCTTCTTTTACAATTTTTTTGAAATTTTGGCTTTTTTGGCTTTTTTTATTTTTTTTTTATTTTTTGTTTTTTTGCCTTGTTTTTGTTTTTTTTTTGTTTTTTGAAAAAAAAATAACAAACTAACAAGAAGTATTTAAATATAAATTAAAATTAAATAAAAAGAACCTGAAACGCTGAATCGTTTGTGAACTAGCTCCGTTGGGGTACCTTGACGGTTTTGTGTGCAAGAACAAGCAAGATTGCTTGTTTCTCTCCAAGAATCGGCCCAAATCTGATACCAATTGATGGGGAAGCGGTGGCGGATTGATGAACGTTGCTCTTGTTGAAGAATCAAACCTAGAAAAGCTCTAGACTCGATGAAGAACAATAAGGAATGAATGAGGAAGGTGGCGGCAATAGCTAGGGCTCTTTAGGGTTTCTTTTAGTGCTAGAAACAAGAAAAGAAACAAGATTAAAAATAAGATAAACAAAAGATAAAGGAATTAAGAATAGAGAAAATAACCAAGAAATCAAAGATCTCCCTTATGAAGGTGAACGGTAAAGATGATTGATGGTGCGGATGGATTTGTGGAAAAATAGATGGATAAGTATCCTATCGAGCCCTCCTTGTCGCAATGAAAAGGAAAACACGATAATATGGCTCTAACCAACCCTCCTAGTCGCGATGAAAAGGCAAATTGGAGTGTCAAGATTAATCTCCCTCACAAGAACTTGAAAGAACTCCAGGAGAAGAAGCTTCGAAGGCACAAGGCAATCAGCACTTGCAAAAACAAACTCTTGTTGTATTATTGATCAAAGAAATCTTAATTACAAAGTTGAATGAAGCCTCCTTTATATAGGGGCTGAGTTCTAAAGGTCCTAAATAACTAATGAATAAAATAATAATAAACTAAACATGTCTTAACTATAATTTCTAATAAAATAATAATAACTAAAGATAATATTTTAACCCAACCTTAATTCCTAATAAAATAATAAATCTAATCCTAAAATATAATGCATCATCCTATTTTAAGTTATATTACAAATAATCAATAAAAATATTGAAAATTCGTAATATTTACAAAATCCCGTATTAATCCCGTATAGGATTTTCTGCATGCACCGTCTTCAGTAAAATAGCCATATCTTGAGTTCCCGATATCGAATTGATGCGATTCAAGAACCGTTGGAAATATAAGAGACATACGGTTGTATCTCCAGAAGATATCTTGACTAAATAAGATCAGGATCCCATTCAAAAAGTTGTCGTAAGTCTGCTTCTATTCTGATCTTCTTTTCCAATGCTTGGACTAGTGGATCATTTGGAAGAGTTATTACTTCTTCCTTTGATGTGAACCTTGTGATGCATGTATCATCCTCCCTTTCTTCAAAAAGATTCGACCTCGAATCTGAAACATTAAAGGGAGCAACATTAGAATCATTTAATGATTCATTCACATTATACTTACCGAATATATATGCTTTGAATCTTCGAGACTTTGTTCTTCTAATAGGTTCGAGTAGAAACATTAGTCCAAAGAAGCATGTATTATGGACTCTGGTGCATGTATCATTCCCCCACTCCTCAAAAGGATTCGTCCTCGAATCTGAAAATCCAAGAGAAAGAGAATTATATTTGTTGGAAGAAAAACTTGTGAAACATTTACCAGGATCAATGTGATGTGTCTTTATGCGTTTTAGTCGAGGTTTCTTCTTTGTAGGAACGAATTTCTTGTAGTCTTGAAACCCTCTTTTGTATACAAGTCTTGTAATCTGATGTTTAGGTTGAAATTCAACATGGTGCCGACCACTGTTGGTTTTCTGTATGATTGCTTCAGATAATTTCTCCATGGTTTATTCGTGTGTGGCGAGAATGAGTGATTAAAAACCATATCAACTGGTTTGTTAAAGTAATCCCTTAAGTCTCTTAAGTGTGGTTCATGAATTAAAAATTCTCTGGAGGAGATTTTTGGACTGTAGAACCTATTTAGTTGGCAAGGAAACTCATATACACGATAAAACTCATTAGAAGCACTTTTAAAAGTATGGGTAGAAATATCAGAAATATCAGAAATATCCGAGTTATTATGATATAGATCTTTGATATGTTCAATTCTCGGAATATTAATATGTGTTTGATAGGTAAGAGTATACCTTCGTGGTAGTGCATCGTCTACTATGTTTTTTTTACCTCGGCCTTTGGACTCCCATAAATTGTGACTCTTCTTTGATATGACATAGTGATTAGGGCTTTCAGGTGGTAACCCGTCAGGAGGGTCACCTAATATTATTCGACAACTCTTGGCTATGGAAGATGGTGTGGGCCAGTCTCGTGTTGCTTTTACTATTTCATCATTTACATGGATTTCCTATGCACGAACTATAAAGCCTGTAGAGTTGTTCAAATCATGTTTCGTCATTATGATGGTGTCACGACTAAGGCTTTCCTGGATGTAGCCTTTTTGTAACAAATCCAACTCTTTGGTTTCTTCGAGATTGTATGTTTGACGAGGTATAATAGAACCTTGAATTAGATTGATTTGGCGTTGTTTTCCTCTTTTCAGTGGTAATTCGTTAGTAGATCACCTAACACTTCTCGAAAATCCTGTAAAAGAGATGAAAACACACTAGGCAAATCCTTGTTAATGTTAGAAATCGAAACAATTGATTCCCTAAAGCGAACAAGGATGCAAGGTTGTTTGTAAAGAAGGTTCTCTCTCAATTCTTTTGTGCTCACACATAGATTTTGAGTCACTCTTTTCTTCTCACATTTAGGTTCACTCACCTCCCATGGGTCATTATTCTTTTGGCTTTTATAACTAGTGACCTCTTTTGCTTTTGCCTCTTTCTCAACTTATTCTTTTTTTGCTTGTTTCCCTCACAAATTATCATTTGATCTTTAGGGACTGGAAGTGTGTCATTCTTTGCTGGTCGTTCTTTCTCCTTGTTAGGTTTGTCATCTCTTGGCTTTATCAGAGAAGATGGAGTAGAAGATGAGGAAGGATTTGAAGGATTACCTTGGTAAGAGGATGAAGTACCTTGGTAATGTTCAATGATTCGAGATCTCCTTTGGATTTGTGCTTCGATTGTCATTGCTTTCTTTAGTGTATCTTCAAGATTTTCGTACCCTTGTAGATCAAGAAGATCAGTGATGTTTGAGTTTAAGCCGACGATGAATCTTGACACGGTGACTTCTTCTTTTTCGGTTATGTTAGCCCTATTGAGTAGGGACTGCATCTCCTTGTAGTAATCTTCAACTGAACTTCTACCTTGTCGAAGTCGGTGTAGTCGTTCTTTAACTTCTTGTGTATAATGTGTCGGTAGGAATTGGTTCCTCATGGTTTGTTTGAGGTCGGTCCAAGAAGTGATTGTTGGAATTTGGAAGTTCTGGATCTTTTTCCTTGTTTGCATCCACCAAGTTCGAGCATATCCTTCAAATTGTATGGTGATGAGGTGAACTTGTTTAGCTTGGGGGTAGTCATGGTATGCGAACATGAGATCAACTTTTCCTTCCCATTCGATGTACCTGTCTGGATCGTTGTCTCCTTTGAAAGACGGGATCGTGAACTTTGGTTTTGTAAAGAGTTTGGGTGCTTGGAAACGTGGTTGTTCTTTCTCGAGTACCAAAAGTTCAGCATTGTTTGGTCTTGGATTCTGGTTTGGCAGATCCAGTTGTGGTTCTTGTCGTTCTCTCACGATTTCATCAATTCTATCAACTTGAGTCGTGAGTCGGGCAAGTGTGGCTAAGATAGCCGTAAGTGTCTTGTTGTTAGTGTCGCCCATTCTGAAATCATAACACTCAAAAGAAAATTTTAAAGTAAAATAAAAATAAAAGAAAGAAAATTCAACAAAGCAAGAAACCTCACAAGTCACTCCAAGAAAGTAACACAACGAGAGGCAAGTAAGCCGATCTTCTACTCTTTAAAACTCACTTTACCAAGTAGTCTTCCACAGTTCGTATCGGAGTTTGATTACTAGCAAAGGCGATAAGAAAAACCTAAAAGCTCTAAGAGGCCAAACAAAGGTTAGACTCCAAGAGAACGAGAATGCAAAGAAGGAAGAAGTATGCAAACTCTTTAGTCCTACTAACACAAAGAAGATAATGTGTTAGATAATGCAAAAGAACAATAACAAGGAAAAACAAAAGAACCTAAAGCACTAAGAGTCAAAGAAAAAGGGACCAAACCAGAAAACCTAGAAAACGCTGGATCAACTTGAGCAATGTTTTTGAGGGGGTTACCGGTGTCCATAAATTCTGAAAAAATTCTTGAATGTCTTTCGATGCGTCAAGAAACCACCTGTAAAATTTCAGAACCAAATACCTTCAGTAGTATCCAGTAGACTCTGTTGAACGGTGAGTCCTCAAACAATCTGTTTTTCTTGATCACTTTTTTTGAAGTTGTTCTTGATCTCCAAAAATTCTGATATTTTGTGTGAATGATCTCCAATATATGAAGTTTCAATCTGGAAATGTTCACCACGAAATTCCTCCTGTAAAAGTTTCAATAAATTCGACAAGATTCTAAACCGAATCTGCCGATGAATCTTGAACGATGTATTTGAAGGCTCCAATGAACTCCGATTGGGGTGAAATTTGGACTGGAGATTACTCTTAGAATGAATATAATATATGGATAAAATCAGCCCTAAATACCTTCGTTTGCAATTTTTTTAAATTTTGGCTTTTTTTTTGTTTTTTTGCCTTTCTTCTTTGCCTTTTCTTTGTTTTTTTTTGAAAAAAATAGCAAACTAACAAGAAGGATTTAAATCTAAATTAAAATTAAATAAAAAGAACCTGAAACGCTGAATCGTTTATGAACTAGCTCCGTTGGGATACCTTGACGGTTTTGTGTGCAAGAACAAGCAAGATTGCTTGTTTCTCTCCAAGAATCGGCCCAAATCTGATACCAATTGATAGGGAAGCGGTGGCGGATTGATGAACGTTTCTCTTGTTGAAGAATCAAACCTAGAAAGATCTAGACTCGATAAAGAACAAATGTGATGAATATGGGAAGGTGGCGGTAGTCGCTAGGATTGTTTAGGGGTTCTTTTATGTGCTGGAATCAAGACAACACGATTAGAATAAAATAAACAAAAGATAAATAAATGAAAGATGAAATAAGATAATAAAGAAATCAAAAGATCTCCCTTATGAAGGTGAACGGTAAAGATGATTGATGGTGCAGATTGAAACTTCATATATTGGAGATCATTAACACAAAATATCAGAATTTTTGGAGATCAAGAACAACTTCGAAAAAAGTGATCAAGAAAAACAGATTGTTTGAGGACTCACATTTCAACAGAGTCTACTGGATATGGCATAGTGATTAGGGCTTTCAGGTGGTAACCCGTCAGGAGGGTCACCTAGCACTATTCGACAACTCTTGGCGATGGAAGATGGTGTGGGCCAGTCTCGTGTTGCTTTTACTTTCTCATCATTTACATGGATTCCCTGTGCACGAACTATAAAGCATGTGGAGTTGTTCAAGTCATGTTTCGTCATTAAGATGACGTTACGACTAAGGCTTTCATGGATGTAGCCTTTTTGTAACAAATCTAACTCTTTGGTTTCTTCGAGATTGTATGTTTGACGAGGTATGATGGAACCTTGAATTAGATTGGTTTGGTGTTGTTTTCCTTTTTCCAGTGGTAATCCGTCAGGTGGATCACCTAACACTTCTCGAAAATCCTGTAACAAAGATGAAAACACACTAGGCAAATCCTTGTTAATGTTAGAAATCGAAACAATTGATTCTCTAAAGCGAACAAGGATGAAAGGTTGTTTGTAAAGAAGGTTCTCTCTCAATTCTTTTGTGCTCACATGTAGATTTTGAGTCACTCTTTTCTTCTCACAATTAGGTTCACTCACCTCCCATGGGTCATTATGCTTTTGGCTTTTGTAACTAGTGACCTCTTTTTCTTTTGCCTCTTTCTCAACTTTTTCTTTTTTTGATTTCCCTATCTCCTCACAAATTTTATCTTTAGGGGCTGGAAGTGTGTCATTCTTTGCTGGTCGTTCTTTCTCATTGTCAGGTTTGTCATCTCTTGGCTTTTTCAGAGAAGATGGAGTAGAAGATGAGGAAGGATTTGAAGGATTACCTTGGTAAGAGGATGAAGTACCTTGGTAATGTTCACTGATTTGAGATCTTCTTTGGATTTGTGCTTCGATCGTCATTGCTTTCTTTAGTGTATCTTCAAGGTTTTCGTACCCTTGTAGATCAAGAAGATCAGTGATGTTTGAGTTTAAGCCAACGACGAATCTTGACACGGTGACTTCTTCTTTTTCGGTTATGTTAGCCCTATTGAGTAAGGACTGCATCTCCTTGTAGTAATCTTCAACTGAACTTCTACCTTGTCGAAGTCGGTGTAGTCGTTGTTTAACTTCTCGTGTATAATGTGTCGGTAGAAATCGGTTCCTCATGGCATGTTTGAGTTCGGTCCAACACGTGATTGGTTGAATTTGGTAGTTGTCGATCTTTTTCCTTGTTTGCATCCACCAAGTGTGAGCATATCCTTCGAATTCCAAGGTGATGAGGGGAACTTGTTCAGCTTGGGGGCAGTCATGGTATGCGAACAAGAGATCAACTTTTCCTTCCCAATCGATGTACTTGTCTGGGTCGTAGTCTCCTTTAAAAGCCGGGATCGTGAACTTTGGTTTTGCAAAGAGTTCGGGTGTTTGAAAACGTGGTTGTGCTCGCCTGGGGGCCAAAAGTTCAGCATTGTTTGGCCTTGGATTCTAGTTTGGTTGATCCAGTTGTAGTTCTTGCCGTTCTCTCAAGGCATTGTTAAGTTGATCAAATTGAGTTGTGAGTCGTTCAAGTGCGGCTAAGATAGCCGTAAGTGTCTCATTGTTATTGTCGCCCATCCTGCAATTATAACACTCAAAAGAAGATTTTAAAGTAAATAAAATAAAATAAATTCAACAAAGCAAGAAACCTCACAAGTCACTCCAAGAAAGTAACACAACGAGAGGCAAGTAAGCCGATCTTGTACTCTTTAAAAATCACTTTACCAAGTAGTTTTTCACAGTTCGTATCGGAGTTTGATTACTATCAAAGGCGATAAGAAAAACCTAAAAGCTCTAAGAGGCCAAACAAAGGTTAGACTCCAAGAGAACGAGAATGAAAAGAAGGAAGAAGTATGCAAACTCTTTAGTCCTACTAACACAAAGAAGATAATGTGTTAGATAATGCAAAAGAACAATAACAAGGAAAAACAAAAGAACCTAAAGCACTAAGAGTCAAAGAAAAAGTGATCAAACCAGAAAACCTAGAAAACGCTGGATCAACTTGAGCAACGTTTTTGAGGAGGTTACCGGTGTCCAAAAATTCTAAACAATTTCTTTAATGTCTTTCGATGCGTCAAGAAACCACCTGTAAAATTTCAGAACCAAATACTTTCAGTAGTATCCAGTAGACTCTGTTGAACGGTGAGTCCTCAAACAATCTGTTTTTCTTGATCACTTTTTTCGAAGTTGTTCTTGATCTCCACAAATTCTGATATTTTGTGTGCATGATCTCCAATATATGAAGTTTCAATCTGGAAATTTTCACCACGAAATTCCTCCTGTAAAATTTTCAAGAAATTTGACAAGATTCTAAACCGAATCTGCCGATGAAACTTGAATGATGTATTTGAAGGCTCCAATGAACTCCGATTGGGGTGAAATTTGTACTGGGGATTACTCTTAGAATGAATATAATTTATGGATAAAATCAGCCCTAAATACCTTCGTTTGCAATTTTATTGAAATTTTGGATTTTTTTGTTTTTTTGCCTTTTTTTTGCCTTTTTTGTTTTTTTAAAAAAAATAGCAAACTAACAAGAAGGATTTAAATCTAAATTAAAATTAAATAAAAAGAACTTGAAACGCTGAATCATTTGTGAACTAGCTCCGTTGGGGTACCTTGACGGTTTTGTGTGCAAGAACAAGCAAGATTACTTGTTTCTCTCCAAGAATCGGCCCAGCTTTGATACCAATTGATAGGGAAGCGGTGGCGGATTGATGAACGTTGCTCTTGTTGAAGAATCAAACCTAGAAAGCTCTAGACTCGATGAAGAACAAAGGTGATGAATATGGGAAGGTGGCGGCAGTCGCTAGGATTGTTTAGGGTTTTTTTTATGTGCTGGAATCAAGACAATACGATTAGAATACAATAAACAAAAGATAAATAAATTAAAGATGAAATAAGATAATAAAGAAATCAAAAGATCTCTCTTATGAAGGTGAACGGTAAAGATGATTGATGGTGCGGATGGATTTGTGGAAAAATAGATGGATAAGTGTCCTATCGAGCCCTCCTAGTCGCGATGAAAAGACAAACACGATAAATGGCTCTAACCAACCCTCCTAGTCGCGATGAAAAGGCAAATTGGAGTGTGAAGATTAATCTTCCTCACAAGAACTTGAAAGAACTCCAGGAGAAGAAGCTTCGAAGGCACAAGGCAATCAGCACTTGCAAAAACGAACTCTCATTGTATTATTAATCAAAGAAATCTCTTTACAAAGTAGAATAAAGCCTCTTTTATATAGGGACTGAGTTCTAAAGGTCCTAAATAACTAATGAATAAAATAATAATAAACTAAACATGTCTTAACTCTAATTCCTAATAAAATAATAATAACTAAAGATAATATTTTAACCCAACCTTAATTCCTAATAAAATAATAAATCTAATCCTAAAAGATAATGCATCATCCTATATTAAGTTATATTACAAATAATCAATATAAATATTGAAAATTCGTAATATTTACAAAATAACGTATTAATCCCGTATAGGATTTCCTGCATGCACCGTCTTCAGTAAAATGACCATATCTTGAGTTCCTGATATCGGATTGATGCGATTCAAGAACCGTTGGAAAGATAAGAGACAGACGGTTGTATCTCCAGAAGACATGTCGACCAAATAAGATCAGGATCCCATTCAAAAAGTCGTCGCAAGTCTGCTGCTGTTTTGATCTTCTTTTCCAAAGCTTGGACGAGTGGATCATTTGAAAAGAGTTATTACTTCTTCCTTTGATGTGAACCTTGTGATGCATGTATCATCCTCCCTTTCTTCAAAAAGATTCGACCTAAAATCTGAAACATTAAAGGGAGCAACATTAGAATAGTTTAATAATTCATTCACATTATGCTTACCGAATAGATATGCTTTGAATCTTCGAGACTTTGTTCTTCTAATAGGTTCGAGTAGAAACATTAGTCCAAAGAAGCATGTATTATGGACTCTGGTGCATGTATCATTTCTATTATCCACAAATCCATTCGCACCATCAATCATCTTTACCGTTCACCTTCATAAGGGAGATCTTCTGATTTCTTTATTATCTTATTTCATCTTTCGTTTATTTATCTTTTGTTTATTTTATTCTAATCTTATTGCCTTGATTCCAACACATAAAAGAAACCCTAAACAATCCTAGCGACTGCCGCCACCTTTCCCTATTCATCCCCTTTGTTCTTCATCGAGTCTAGAGCTTTCTAGGTTTGATTCTTTAACAAGAGCAACGTTCATTAGTCTGCCACCGCTTTCCTATCAATTGGTATCAGAGCAGGACCGATTCTTGGAGAGAAACAAGCAATCTTGCTTGTTCTTGCACACAAAACCGTCAAAGTACCCCAACGAGCTAGCTCACAAATGATTCAGCGTTTCAGGTTCTTTTTATTTAATTTTAATTTAGATTTAAATCCTTCTTGTTAGTTTGTTATTTTTTTCAAAAAAAAGGCAAAAAAAAAAAAAAAAGCAAAAAAAAGCCAAAATTTCAAAAAATTGTAAACGAAGGTATTTAGGGCTGATTTTATCCATATATTATATTCATTCTAAGAGTAATCCCCAATCCAAATTTCACCCCAATCGGAGTTCATTGGAGCCTTCAAATACATCATTCAAGTTTCATCGGCAAATTCGGTTTAGAATCTTGTCGAATTTCTTGAAAATTTTACAGGAGGAATTTCGTGGTTAAAATTTCCAGATTGAAACTTCATATACTGGAGATCATTCACACAAAATATCAGAATTTTTGGAGATCAAGAACAACTTCGAAAAAAGTGATCAAGAAAAACAGATTGTTTGAGGACTCACCGTTCAACAGAGTCTACTGGATACTACTGAAGGTATTTGGTTCTGAAATTTTACAGGTGGTTTCTTGACGCATCGAAAGACATTCAAAAAATATTTCAGAATTTTTGGACACCGGTAACCCCCTAAAAAACGTTGCTCAAGTTGATCCAGCGTTTTCTAGGTTTTCTGGTTTGGTCCCTTTTTCTTTGACTCTTAGTGCTTTAGGTTCTTTTGTTTTTCCTTGTTATTGTTCTTTTGCATTATCTAACACATTATCTTCTTTGTGTTAGTAGGACTAAAGAGTTTTCATACTTCTTCCTTCTTTGCATTCTCGTTCTCTTGGAGTCTAACCTTTGTTTGGCCTCTTAGAGCTTTTAGGTTTTTCTTATCGCCTTTGCTAGTAATCAAACTCCGATACGAACTGTGAAAGACTACTTGGTAAAGTGAGTTTTAAAGAGTACAAGATCGGCTTACTTGTCTCTCGTTGTGTTACTTTCTTGGAGTGACTTGTGAGGTTTCTTGCTTTGTTGAATTTTCTTTCTTTTACTTTAAAATTTTCTTTTGAGTGTTATGATTTCAGGATGGGCGATAATAACAACAAGACACTTAAGGCTATCTTAGCCACACTTTCCCGACTCACGACTCAAGTTGAAAGATTTGATGAAATCGTGAGAGAACGACAAGAACCACAACTGGATCTACCAAACCAGAATCCAAGACCAAACAATGCTGAACTTTTGGTACCCGAGGAAGAACAACCACGTTTCCAAGCACCCAAACTCTTTACAAAACCAAAGTTCACGATCCCGTCTTTCAAAGGAGACAACGATCCAGACAAGTACATCGAATAGGAAGGAAAAGTTGATCTCATGTTCGCATACCATGACTGCCCCCAAGCTAAACAAGTTCACCTCATCACCATACAATTTGAAGGATATGCTCGAACTTGGTGGATGCAAACAAGGAAAAAGATCCAGAACTTTCAAATTCCAACAATCACTTCTTGGACCGACCTCAAACAAACCATGAGGAAGCGATTTCTACCGACACATTATACACGAGAAGTTAAACTACGACTACACCGACTTCGACAAGGTAGAAGTTCAGTTGAAGACTACTACAAGGAGATGCAGTCCTTACTCAATAGGGCTAACATAACCGAAAAAGAAGAGGTCACCGTGTCAAGATTCGTCGTCGGCTTGAACTCAAACATCACTGATCTTCTTGACCTCCATGGGTACGAAAACCTCGAAGATACACTAAAGAAAGCAATGACAATCGAAGCACAAATACAAAGGAGATTCCGATTCAGAGAACATTACCAAGGTACTTCATTCTCTTACCAAGGTAATACTTCAAATCCTTCCTCATCTTCTACTCCATCTTCTCTAAAAAAGCCAAGAGATGACAAACCTGACAAGGAGAAAGAACGACCAGCAAAGAATGACACACTTCCAGTCCCTAAAGATCATATGATAATTTGTGAGGAGGTAGGGAAAGCAAAAAAAGAAAAAGTTGAGAAAGAGGCAAAAGCAAAAGAGGTCACTAGTTATAAAAGCCAAAAGAATAATGACCCATGGGAGGTGAGTGAACCTAAATGTGAGAAGAAAAGAGTGACTCAAAATCTATGTGTGAGCACAAAAGAATTGAGAGAGAACCTTCTTTACAAACAACCTTGCATCCTTGTTCGCTTTAGGGAATCAATTGTTTCGATTTCTAACATTAACAAGGATTTGCCTAGTGTGTTTTCATCTTTGTTACAGGATTTTCAAGAAGTGTTAGGTGATCCACCTAATGAATTACCACCGGAAAGAGGAAAACAACACCAAACCAATCTAATTCAAGGTTCCATCATACCTCGTCAAACATACAATATCGAAGAAACCAAAGAGTTAGATTTGTTACGAAAAGGCTACATCCAGGAAAGCCTTAGTTGTGATGTCATCTTAATGACGAAACAAGATTCGAACAACTCCAAAGGCTTTATAGTTCGTGCACCGGGAATCGATGTAAATGATGAGAAAGTAAAAACAACACGAGACTGGCCCACACCATTTTCCATCGCTAAGAGTTGTCGAATAGTGCTAGGTGACCCTCCTGATGGGTTACCACCTGAAAGCCCTAATCACTATGCCATATCAATGAAGAGCCACCAGTTACTAGAGTCTAGAGGTAAGTATTTTATTACTCATTTTAATGATATTGTAACGTACTTCTTCTCCTTTTTACAAGGTAAGGCTCGTGAAGTTGTCATCCACACTAAGTACAACTCCTTTAAGTGCATAACAGACCGAGGTAAGCAAAACACAGTAGACGATGCACTACCACGAAGGTATACTCTTACCTATAAAACGCATACTACTATTCCGAGAATTGAACATATCAAAGATGTAAATCATAATAACTCGGATATTTCTGATATTTCTACCCATACTTTTAAAAGTGCTTTTAATGAGCTTTATCTTGTATATGAGTTTCCTTGTCAACTAAATAGGTTCTACAGTCCACAAATCTCCTCCCGAGAATTCTTAATTAATGAACCACACTTAGGAGACTTAAGGGATTACTTTAACAAACCAGTTGACATGGTTTTTAAACACTCATTCTCGCCACACACGAATAAAACCATGGAGAAATTATCGGAAGCAATCATACAGAAAGCCAACAGTGGTCGGCGCCATCTTGAATTTCAACCAAAACATCAGATTACAAGACTTGTATGCAAAAGAGGATTTCAAGACTACAAGAAATCAGTTCCTACAAAGAAGAAACCCCGACTAAAACGGATAAAGACACATCACATTGATCCTGGTAAATGTTTCATAAGTTTTCCTTTTAACATATATAATTCTCTTTGTTTTGGATTTTTAGATTCGAGGACGAATCCTTTTGAGGAGTGGGGTAATGATACATGCACCAGAGTCCATAATACATGCTTCTTTGGACTAATGTTTCTACTCGAACCTATTAGAAGAACAAAGTCTCGAAGATTCAAAGCATATCTATTCGGTAAGTATAATGTGAATGAATCATTAAACGATTCTAATGTTTCTCCCTTTAATGTTTCAGATTCGAGATCGAATCTTTTTGAAGAAAGGGAGGATGATACATGCATCACAAGGCTCACATCAAAGGAAGAAGTAATAACTCTTCCAAATGATCCACTCGTCCAAGCATTGGAAAAGAAGATCAGAACAGGAGCAGACTTACGACGACTTTTTTAATGGGATCCTGATCTTATTTAGTCAAGATTTCTTCTGAAGATACGACCGTCTGTCTCTTATCTTTCTAACGGTTCTTGAATTGCATCAATCCGATATCGGGAACTCAAGATATGGCTATTTTACTGAAGACGGTGCATGCAGAAAATCCTATACGGGATTAATACGGGATTTTGTAAATATTACGAATTTTCAATATTTTTATTGATTATTTTTAATATAACTTAATATAGGATGATGCATTATCTTTTAGGATTAGATTTATTATTTTATTAGGAATTAAGGTTGGGTTAAAAGTATTATCTTTAGTTATTATTATTTTATTAGGAATTAGAGTTAAGATATGTTTAGTTTATTATTATTTTATTCATTAGTTATTTAGGACCTTTAGAACTCAGCCCCTATATAAAGGAGGCTTCATTAAACTTTGTAATTCAAGATTTCTTTGATCAATAATACAACAAGAGTTTATTTTTGCAAGTGCTGATTGCCTTGTGCCTTCGAAGCTTCTTCTCCTGGAGTTCTTTCAAGTTCTTGTGAGGGAGATTAATCTTCACACTCCAATTTGCCTTTTCATCGCGACTAGGAGGGTTGGTTAGAGCCATATTATCGTGTTTGCCTTTTCATTGCGACTAGGAGGGCTCGATAGGACATTATCCATCGATTTTCCACATCCATCCACGCCATCAATCATCTTTACCGTTCACTTTCATAAGGGAGATCTTTGATTTCTTGGTTATTTTCTCTATTCTTAATTCCTTTATCTTTTGTTTATCTTATTTTAATCTTGTTTCTTTTCTTGTTTCTAGCACTACAAGAAACCCTAAAGAATCCTAGCTATTGCCACCACCTTCCTCATTCATTCCTTATTGTTCTTCATCGAGTCTAGAGCTTTTCTAGGTTTGATTCTTCAACAAGAGCAACGTTCATCAATCCGCCACCGCTTCCCTATCAAGTATGTTCTTGATGAGTGCCGAAAATGGAATCTGGTATGGGTTGGAAGAAATAAAGTTGTTCCACTTGAACCTGATGAGGTAGAAATGCTTCTAGATTTCCCTAAAAACCATACATAAGGAGCTGCTAGAGACATGTTCTCTGGTGATATCAATGTCCTGTCTCTTTTTTCTGAAATCAGTGATGCAGAGGTCGCCTTCTACTGTCTTGGCATACCTTTGAAAACAGATGTGCAAGAACTGAATGATGATCGATTGGAGCAATTGATGAGTAGATTTGGTGGATCCGACCTTGTTGTCGATGGCATCCAGCGTAACAACCTTACAGGAAGAAATAAACATCATCAGGATGAACTAGATGATTTTTGTTGGTGCATTTTCTTGCAATGACTACTACGATAACTGTCTCTTCTGTTGCTCCAATATATCCCACTCTTTTCGAATCATGGAACGGTTTAGTTGACAGTAAAACTGGTCATCTTCAACTTTTGGAATCCTGTAACCAATTTTACCCTATATAAAAGGCCTATAAGGGTAGATTCTGTTCCAATGTCTTATTCTGTGTCATAAGTCCTCAAATTCGAATTCAGCAATATTCTGAAGGACATAATGGATATAATTTTGTCAAGGAAATTGATCAGCATGGAAAAGGCAGCAATGTTGTATCAAGACTTGAGCCAGCATCATGGTATAACCAGAGTGCAGGTAGTGACTTTTTCATGGCTCTATGATGTAATCTTCTAGAGAACATGAATTGATGGTTGGGGAAAATAATCTTTCTGGTGATGCTTATCGTCCTCAGCATGGGATAAATGATAATCTTTCTTGATGAGCTACTAATAATGTCATAGGAGAGTGTCACAAGTTCAATTCTCCAGACTTTCTGGCTTCTTGGACCATTTGCCTTTAAATATGTAAAGTGCTTCATTATTCTGGCCTCGTTCATTCTTTTTCTACAACAGAGGTAGAATAAGCAACAGTTGCTTCAAGGACCTTCCTCATTTGAGACTGTCCTGTTTAAAAATGTTTTTTCTCCTTTCTTTATTGAAGAATGAAAGAATTTTGAAAAGTAATGCCCTTCTCAGGTTCACAATAAAATCAAATCATAAGCATGAATTCAAAGAATGTCAAAAGAATCAACAACTCTGTAATGTTTGAGAATTATAATTCTTTGACAAGTATCAAGATTTGGTTTGGTTTCAGGATGGCCTTCCTATTTTCTATGGTTACATCTATTTAAGATGTCATTCATCTCTCGCTCTTTGTGAACTTTGTCACATGTCTCACTTTGAGGACTTGGTATTTTAACCGGATACGTACAAAATGACGCAACTAGGATTGCCAATCACTAGACCTTCTAGAATCCTTTCATTTCAATTCTCTGAAATCTTTCATTTAGACTTATCTAATCAAATTAGTGCAAAAATATCGGTCTAAAAATGAAATTTCTGAGTGATTGTGTGAAGTTGACTATAACTGGTGTTTCACAACTCCCTTAGTCCATCTCTTAACACATTTGCCATTTTGGCTAGCTGAATTCAGCTTTATTGTATATAATAATCACCTTTATCAGGTTAATTGAAACTTATCCATAAAGCCGGGGCGATTAACCAATTGCTCTAGAGGGATAGCTTTATTGCATATAATAGTATAATAGGTTGGCTGAATATTATCCATAAAGCCAGGACGATTAACCAACTGCTCTAGAGGGACAACTCAAGCTTTATTGTATAATAATATAACATGGGTGTTCAAATCCAATTTCTTAAGCTTGTTAAGAAGAACCTGTTATAGTCTAGGTTTTTTGATGGAATTTAGAAAATCTCTTTGTTAGAATCCAATTCTCAAGCAACTGACTTAAACTAGATTTACCTATTTATGAAGATTACGTTCATCATTGAACGTCATCAATAGAAAAATACTCTAGTCGGTTTTGTAATGAATACACCAATGATGCCCCGTGTTGTATGCTCCTATATATAAATACCAAGCCTTTTTGTAATTCCTTTCAATAGGAATAGACTATCTCATATTTGTAATAGGATAGTGTTTGGGTGTATTTCTTCTGAGGTAAGGTCAATGGTCCTTGTTTTTCTGATTTTCAATCCTGATATTCTATCAAAGATTATAACTCTAATCATGAAGAACTTTTTAATCTAGTTGATATTCAAAGAACTGCAAGATTACAAAATTGACTCAATGCTCATAACCATAAAAGCAACACAAGTTTATTTATTGCACACAAGGCGGAGAAAGGAACAAAAAACAAGTTCAAACAAGATGCTGAAAATAGAAAGTACTACAGTGGTAGATAACACTTCCACTTGTTTATGCATCATGCCTCATTATTCCTATAATGTTGGGCATGTAATAGGATCAGGGTTCTTTTCTTCATTTGCCCCCATTTCTTGATCATTTCTTGTGTCAAAACCCCTTTTTCAAAAGCATCTCAATTTCTTTTAACAGTGGCCTACAATTGCCTGTAGAATGCCCCTTTACCCCCAAATGGAAATTACAAACATTATCTTGATCATAGCTATGAGCAGAAGGGTTTGATGTCACTTTAGTTGGTCTTGGTGTGATGTATTGACCTTTAACCAAATGAGGATACAAGTCTGAAATGGAAGTTTGGAACACTTCCAAAGTTTTTCTTGATCGCATGACTTTCTTTGGTCGATCCGAACAGTTTCTTGCTCTTTTTCTTTTGCAAATGTGAGGACTCTGGATATGACACTCATTTACATTATCTTCTTTCGCTTTTTGATCCGTCGGGTTCTTGGATGTGACTTTTGAATTTTCTTCACTGATTACATTCTCAATTAAATCTCCACTTGTCACGAGATTCTCAAATTCCTTTGTCGGATTTGCCTGCATTAACTCGAAGAAAGGCGCTGGAAGGGAATCACGAAACATACGTGATATTTCTTCTTATAATATGGGAGGTTGAACTTGTGCTGCCACTCCTCTCCATCTTAAGGCATATTCTTGAAATCTTTCATTGGTTTTCTTCTTTACTCTTCGAAGATCCATACGTGTTGGAGCTAAGCCTTTAACATACCGATATTGTCCCAAAAATGCATCAGCTAGATCTACCCATCTCTTGATCTGTTCTTGGGTCAACTGATTGTAGCAGACTACTGTTGGGCCAACAAGGCTATCATGGAAAGAGTGAATTAACATATCATCAGAAATTAAATATCCTTCCATTTTTCTACAAAACATTCTCAAATGGATTAAGGGACAACTGGTGCCATCATATTTTTCAAAATTTGGCATTTTGAAATCATGGGGAATAACCAAATCTGGAACAAAACTGAGTTCTCTTGCTTCTAGTTCTTTGTGGGAAGTATCAACATATTTCATATTTTTGATTGCTTCATTCATCCTCTTAAATCTTTCCTCATATTGTGAATAACGAACGAGGCTATTCTTTGGGTTCAAGTGGGATGCCCCAGAGTATATCCTTCTTGACTCTTCATTCTGATAGCATGGTTTCTCTTTAGCAGTTATCTTTTCTTTATCAGATGCCATACACTGAATAATTTGATTTGATCCATCTGGTACTGAATCTGATGTTTCTTTCCTTATATCCTGAGATAACACTGTCAATTGTTCTGGCCACTGATCTTGTAGTCCCTAATAAATTGCTCCATTGTTTTCATGATGATAGTAAAGTAATATGAATGAATGGTCTTGGTTTTTACTGTTACAAAACCTTTCATTAATTATTTACATGTTTTTATATTTAATGTATATAACAATACTTAAAAAATGTGATGTAAATGCGAAAAATGCATAAATGCTAAAAATAAAAATGCAAAATGTGCAATTCAAAGATATAAAAAGTAAGAATACCAAATGAAAATGCACAGATACAAAATGTAAATGCATGTATGAAAAGGTATTACTCAAGAGTGATCATCTTAGAACAGATTTCATTGAACACAAAAGTTTCGATACATCAAACAAAACTTTTACATGTAAGGGACAGCTTTCACTCCTAACTTCTCTATTTCCCTTAAAAGCCAAACTAACTTCCACTTATACTCAGGTGTGGAGTTATCAATCTGCCCTAACTCTCTCGTGAAACTAGCTAAGTCCATCAGCTTATGAGCCACATTGTTTGCTTGAGCAGCGGCTTCCTTCATGATATTGTATTTTTCCTTCATCTTTTGCATTAACTCTCGAAGTTGTAAACAATATTGTTCATTTTTTCTTGTGAGAGAATCTTTATGTTCAAGAAGTTCTCGTACAAGATCTCCATAATTATCTACACATTTCTTCAATGTTTTGCTCTTGGCCATAGTGGCTTTTAATTTAGTATCGATCTCAAGCTGATGAATCTGATATGATGCTTCCATGTTGGTCATAGCACTATTTAACCTTTGATTTTTGACTTGACATCTTTTTAATTCACTAACAGACGTATTGCATATTTCTTCTGCAACTCGTGAATTATGATAAAACTTCTTGGCTCGTCCTTCATGTATGTTACAGTTCTTCTTCAGTTTGGTGACCCCTGTTATCCACTCTTCTGGGGTGTTCCCTATACCAGCATTTTGAAAGGCTTGACTGACCTTCTGGAAATCTTCCTGTATGCTTTCCATTTCGATGCTCAATTTATCGTTTTGATCATTCAAATGACATATTTGGCCTTCGAATCTCAGCAAATCTTCTTCCTTCTGGACGTCCCTACTGATGTTATTACCTTTGAATACATTTGGTGTTGATCTGGCAGGATCTTCAATTACCAAACTAGGTTGATCATTTATCATAAACTGCAAGATTCCCTGATCCAAAAGACTTTGGACTCGACGTTTGAAGGCAAGACAATTTTCAATGGTATGTCCTTGAGCTCCGGCATGATATTTACAATAAACGTTGATGTTATACCAATTCGGATACGGAGGTTGGAATGGTTTTATATAATATGGATCCACTTCTCGTGCTTCAAGTAACTTTTCATACAACTCTTTATATGATATGGGGATAGTATCAAGATGAGAACCACCTTTTATCTTGGATTGAACCTGAGTTTTAGACGTCGAGAGCAGACCAAACTTTGATGATTTCTGATTACATGATTTCTTCTCATCTCTGGGAGCTTTTACAGTGGTCACCATTTCTTTGGTATCTCTAGACGATTTGTGAATACAAATGATGATTGTCTGCAACTTCTCAAATTGGTTAGGATCAGAAATCCCTTGCATATCTGAAATTGCAGGATTATCTTCATTAAGCTTTCTCTATTTCTGTGCAGGAATCTCTTTCTTTTGGCCAAAACAGATATTCTATCCATCATCTTGGACATCTGCTCTCTTATTTCTCGTATCTCTTTTTGCTCTTCAATGGGCATACGATCTTTGGGTGCATAGCTCTTCTCTATCTTCAGAGTTCCCTCAGGATGTCTTTTCTTGGCCGCATCATATTTTGTTTGATCATAGAACTTTTTGTCCATTTACGATTTCTTTCCAATATGATGAATAGTCTTTCCAGTAAACACCTTTTGATTATGCCATGATCATGCAATGCAAACAAAGAAATCAATATGAACATATTAGAGCAATAAACATGCATGAAAAAATAAGAAAAAATAGAATAGTTAGTACCAACTAAATGAAAAAAAATCTATCTATCAAGGTGTAAATATTAACCTCATGCTTTCTATTTCCATGCTTTGTTTGAAAAAAATTAACCTAACCGCATGATTTCTAGTTTGCATGCATTTATTTAGGAAAAAGAAAAGGAAATAAAATAAATTAAAAGCTAGAGCTTATTTCTCCTTTGTGTATACTTACGGACAGAGGTCTTAGATCAGGAGAATTTCTAGGGTTCATTATATGCAGAGTTTCAGTTCTAGAAATAAAGGTACTCAAATTTCCTTGTTGATGCCCCCTTGGGCTGTCAAACCCTCAATCCTAGTCCATTACAGACTTAAGCGGATCGAGTTCAATTCGAGGGGACACATTTCTCTATACCTGACACGGAGAATAAATTCTCACGAAGACATAGAGCATATGAACCCCGAAAGTTACTTGCTAGGTCTGACACAGAGAATAAATTCTCACGAAGACGTCGCTTTCACTCCCACTTAAAAGGGACAAGCTTGATTATAAAACTTATGTTATGCAATTCAATTGTTGTGTGTGAGGAGAAATATTTAAACATTTGACAAACAATAAATAATAAAATTTAATATCTGAAAACAAAGTAAAAATAAAAATAAAAAAATATAATGAATATTATGAAAATCAAAAGTAATAAAAATTTGAAAGAATTAAAAATTAAATAAATGAATTTTTAATTTCTAATTAATAGAGACAATTTATAATTAATTTTAAAGTTTGACGTCCCCAGCAGAGTCGCCAAGCTGTCGTAACCGGTTTTCGTCCGGGCACGAAAATTTTACTTGGCGGGAAAAGTGATGTGAATAAATGGTTTTTTTTTTAAATAATTTGGGAGTCGCCATCGGCCTTTTGGGTCAGGTAGGTCGAATACCTAAAAATCATCTTTTAAAAGAGTTTTTAAGAAAACATCGATTAAAAGATAAACTGATATACGTTTTAACCAAAAATTCATTCTTTTTAATAATAAAAGGGATTTGTGGTCGGTTACGTTTAGGGAAGGATTAGCACCCCTACAACGCCCAAAATTGGTACTTTTTAACTATAAATTGTCTCTATTATTAAAACTTTAAAAATTCAAAATATATTTAATTTATAATCCTATTATTTCAAAATTATAATTATGGAAAATATTAATTTATATATTTATAAATAAAATATTTATTTATTTAGAAATATCAGAAAAGGGTTTCTAGGTGCCTTAAGATAGCTCTTTTCTTCGATATTAAAAAATATATAATTAAAATAATTAATATATGATTTAAAAAATAAAATATTTATTTATTTAAAAATATCAGAAAATGGACATCCAGTTGTTTTAAGACTGCCCTTTCTTAATATTGAAAAATAAATAAATATTAAAACATGATTAAAATAGGTTAAAAATAATTAAAGAAGTTTTTAATAAATAAAATAAATATTATTTATTAGATAAATATATATATTTATGACTAAATAATAATAATAATAGTAATAATAATTAAGAGTAAACATATAAATAATAAAATTAAAACTATATATAAAACTTGTAAAAAATAAAAATTGAAATTAGTGACTAAATTAGAACTTAATAGAATTAAATACCTAATTCGTGATTAATTATTTAAAATTACAGGGATTAAACATGCTATTCTCCTTATTTATTAATTTGGTGACTAAAATAAAAATTATATAAAATTCGAATATCAGATTAAAATAAATTAAAAATATGTACTCGAGATTAAAATATTAATTATTAAAATTAAAGAACTAAATATGATATTTACCCTAAATATATTATTTAATATAAAGGATTAAAATAAATAAAATTAAAATAAAGAACCGAATTATAAAGATCTAAAATTGGGTTCAGTGACTAAAATGTAAGGATTACAAATTAGGATGGCTGCGGAAAGGGTTTAACCTTTATGAAATTACACAGATACCCCTCCCCAAAACGGCGTCGTTTGGGAAAGGGTATAAATACCCTAAATGCCTGGCCCGAAGGGCCAAGCTTCCTCATTTCTCTCTTTCTCAGTTTCTCTCTAAAACAGAGAGAAGCATTTCTCTGGCTTCTCTCTAGGTTCCCTCACCGGAGGGAATCTGGTCGCCAGCCGGCAGCCACAAGGCCATTATCTCCGCCGCCGGCCACCGCATCTGGTGGCTGGAAAATTTTATTTTTATACCAGAACGTAGATCGGACCGTCCTAATGACGGTTCCGGTGTTCCTTTCTCTTAAATAGCTCCAAATCGGACCAAATCTAGGAAAATACCTTCGGTTTTTAAAGGTTTTTGGTGACGCTTGGAGGCCGGTGGTGACTCCGATTGAGGTGATGTCTTCCTCGGTAAGTTTCTCTGGCTCTTTTATTTTATTTTGTGGTTTGCTTTTTGTTTTCCTTCTTTTTTTTTGTTTTCTGTTCTTGCTCTCTTCTTTGCTTGCTGTGAGTTGTTGTCGTGGTTTTCTCCTTTCTTGCTTGTTGTCTGTGGCTGTCCCCCCTCCTCATTATTTTGCAGGTTCTCCATGGCTTTTATAAGCCTCGGCGAGACTCTCATCGGACCGGTTAAAGGAAAGGAGTTTGGTGAGTCACCGAGCTATGTGGTGACTCACCATAGAGCTCGACACGTGGAGGGGAAGCTGGCTTCTGGAGGCTTCTGGCGAGGCGGCGATTTCATGGCGTGGCACTGGCAGCTGGAACGTCTTGAAGCAGCGGCGGCTGAATGATAACCTAGGGTTATGAAACCCTAGGGCTTCATGCTGGTATCCTGTGGACCGTTGGATCTTTCAGATCCAACGGTTGATAGAAGCGGCGGCTGGGTGTATGGGATGTAAACCCTATAAGGGTTCAGGGTTACTGTTGGGCCAACTCTGTTGGGCCTGATTGATTGGGCCTGGATGGTTTGTATTTGGGCTTGTAATAATTATTTAATAATAATATATAATAATAATATTTAATAATAATAATAATTTTAATAATAATAATAATAATAATAATAATAATAATATTTATAATAATAATAATAATAAAAACAAAAATGGAAAAAAAATTAGTGTTTACAGATATTATATGGTTAAAGGTTAAGTTATGTTCAATGTATGTCATCTCTAATTTTAATATTATTATGTTCTGATTAAGTGAATAAGTGACTAGAAACATACTTGTATTGATAATTTAAGAAAAAAATGCAAGCACTTTAGCCCTTAAACCAAACCTTATATTCAATTAAATTAATGAAATTCAAAATTTAATTTTAAAAACTATAATATGTAGATAAATTTTAAAATAATATAAAAATTAACATATTTAAAATGGCAGTTTAGGGTTAAAAAAATTTTAAGTCAAGTTTATGAAATCACGACTCGAAATTAATTTGAGTAAGATTTTTCTCTGGGTTGTAAGTTCAATCCTCCATGGAAGCAAGATATATGTTTTAAAGGGTTTTGCTTATCAAATAAGGTGGTGACCCACCACCTTATTGGATGCAAAATAGAATAAATTAAAAATTAAAATTAATAAAATATCATCCAATCTGATAGTGATATATGTCACCATCAATTGGAGTGAATTAAAATTATGACTAAATTGATAGAATGTATAAACATTGAAGATCAAATATGTAATTATATCGATTTTATTAATAACGACGGCACTTCTGTTAACGACAAGTGGTTTGATTGAATGTATTTAAATAGTTGGGTGGTCTGATTGACAATGATTCAAAAATGGTGGTCAAAATAAAAATGGGCTATAGTTGGGTGGTTACTGGTATAGTTTACCTTCTTTTGTATTTAGTATTATTGATTTGGTATAACTTTATTATGCTAGCTATGTCACTTGGTGTGTAGGTCATTATGATGCTAAGTGAACTATATGGAGATTTGGTTATGTTGCATAAAAACAAGAAAAGAGTGTCCATAATATCATATGACTGCGTAAAGAAAGCAATCCATAGTTACTATAAGTACATATAGTTAGTACATCTATGCTTCATATGATAAGAATATGTTTTGGTGATGTTTGATGAGTATTTATTACTATGTCTAAGATGGTTATGATATGTTAATGCATTACAAAAATGTTTTAATATGCGTAAGCGATAAACTTATGTGATTGTAAGTATGTGACTCTCTTGTTGATGATTCAATGCATGTTGCTGTAGTTTGCTATATATTTTGATGTTAATTTTTTTATTTGAGTTTTTTTGTTGATTAAAACGAAAATTAGGTGTTTCTTAGGGTATTTAATGGAACATATGGTCCGTAGCTTTGTTCGGGATTCCAACAATATAAAGGGACGGATCTTATTAATTGGAATACGATACAGAGACCATTGGAAGTGGGAGGGGTAGACTTTAAAAGTTGAGAATGGCATAAAAATGCTTTTCTAATGAAAATCGGATTTCATCTATAATTTTATACCTGATAAATTATGGGTCGAGGTCCTTATGGCGAAGTATCATTGGAATGAAGACGTACCGACTACTTTGACAAATACTAAATTGTTCTTGCCTATGGAATGAGCACGTAATGGCCAAAAGACAGATTTTTGGTTGATACATGGCTTCCCTTAGGCTGCTAAGGCCTTAAATTCTAATGAGCCAGAGGATTTGATACGCAAAATCTTTGTGGTTAAGCTGCCACAAGAGGCATTAGGGGGCGATGCTCCTGGTCGGAAGTGGGATGAAAAGCAAAGGTTCTCAATAAAGTCGGCATATCCAACACTGTATTCCCAAGGTATGGATGAACGATGGAATACTATTAGGCGACTTGAAGTCTCTAAAGTGATCAAAATATAACTTCTGAAAGTTAAGTTGTCAAAGTAAAAAAAACGTTGAACAATAAAATTAATACAAGCATGAGACAAAAAGGGCTAATTTCTGCACCTTTCAGGTTAGTGAAGTTTATTAAATATCAAAATCCTGCAACCGTTTCTGAGTACATATAACGTGACTGGATTATATAGACCCTGACACGCATGCAACGCCTAATCTGGCTACATTACACCCAAGCTCACAATATATGTATATAGAACATTTATATAATATAGTCATCAGCTGTTGCTTTTCGATTTTCTATCATTCAAGAATAATCCCGCCCACTGCAAGCAAACACACAAAGAAAAGTGATATATTGTTTATAAATCATGATCAACCTGCTCCACACAGAGTACAGAATGCAGAGACTAGAACATGCACCGTGAACTACTGAGTTGAATCTCTCAGGTACACTTACACATATCGTACATCATAATACACAAAATCATCTTTACACCGCTCTTTCTCTCTGCTCCTTGCCGGTTAACCCGTAAAATCAGGTACCCGCTCAACGCAAGTATACATCATTCCATACATACCCAGTACTCGGGGAACTTGCACTTGTAAATAAAACACAAACTGCTGCCTAGTAGTAGTAGTTGTAAACTCTAATAATTGGGATATTTAGCCTCCTCCAGTATCGCAATGCTAACCAACATACAACAGAAAAGTACACTACTAGAAAACAAACACGCTTGATACGGGCTGTGTTAATGGCTTCAGGCAACGAAGACTTCATATGTTGTAGGATTCTAACTAAGATGATAGTGATTATAGATGTTGAAAAACCAGTGACAACACCTGCAATTGTTTCCCACCTCAAGTATCTAGCTCTCCCCCCACTTGAAAACCAAGACCGTAAAATCTTGGTGGATCTGATGCCATCAAAACAATGAATAATTAGAAACTGAGCAAAGCAGCATTTACTCATTAAGACATCAAAATAGACAAGTTCCACAAAGTGCCCTCCTTAACTATTCTGCAACTATGATAAGCAAAAATAACTAGCAAATGAGATTACTTCACATTAGCTAAATGATGAAAAATAAGGCATGAAAATGTCAACTGTAATCTAAAGCTAGAGAAATTATTCCATCGTTCGATTTTCACAAGTGCACTTCACTATAAACCCCTACCCTCTCTTTCACTTCTTTGCCTTTAACAGAGTCCATTACCTTCTTACAATTTTCAAGTCCTATCTCACTGGAAACCTATGTTCACATATTCATGTCCTCTCTTCCAAAATTCAGTAAGAGCTCTGCTGCCATTTTCCCAGAATACTATTCATTACATTCAAAACAGCATAACTTCAGCTTTGCACGCTTCATAAAATATAAACCACACACTTCCTCTATAGCCATAAAACAAATTTTCCACACCCAGATCCTCAAAATTTACAGAGGAAAACCATCTTTCTCTTGCTGTTGTAACCCTTATAAGGCTCGAAACAAAATGGATCTAATTTGTAATCCCGAGGGTAAATAAATAACTAGAAACCCAAGTTCAAAAATAGCAATGGACCAGAATGCAAGTCTGGTTCACCCCAACCAAACAATTTAACTACATGATAAGCACATTGTTGATAATAAGCCACTGAAAACAACATCCCACAACTATATAAAATAAAATGTAAAGAAAACGGGAAAAGGGACTCAAGTAATAAACTCACATTACTAGATATCGTTTCATCATTTCAATTGAGGATGGACCTTTTGCTTGGCAATTGAAAAAACCATCATCATACAACTTTACTGTGGAAATACCTAAAATATACCAGCAGTCATAGGTTTCATTAACCTGGAAAGAAGGATTTGTCAGATATATAAATATATATAATCACAATTAAAAAATTCAAAAATAAAAAACAAAAACCTTTTAATCAGCACATCATCATAAGGATTAAGGAACAATAGGAACTTGAAAAAAACTACCTTAAACTTATCTTTGGTCAACCATGCAGCACCAAAGTTAGGCCTGCAACTAAGAGGAAGGGCTTCATTCGGTGCCTCTGTTAAGGCAAGTTGCGTCTGACCCAAAGAATGGTCTCTGTACTCCACCTGCAATTGTTTTGCAGACAATAGTATAGAAATAGTGATATTTAGAGAACTTAATATTTGATGCCTTCCTATTTTCACAAATCTGATTAGTTTCAGTAATGCGACTAAATTACAAGATTTGGCAAATCCCAGAAACCGATCAATATATCTTACGAAAATAATCAATAAGAAAAGAAAATAATATGTAACAATGGAAAATAATTAAGACGAAACTGCATATTTGCCACAATTAAAGAACATCTATATTTTCCAAAATTATTTAAGAAAAAAAGGAGCCGGTGACTTAGATAAGATAAATTTTACCTTGAACACTGAGGTCCAGTAATAATCATATCGGCATCTAAATTTGCTTTTCTCGAAAGGATAAAAAACATGATTTGCCTTATAATTCAATAATCCAAGCTCGCAAACCTTAGTTGACCTAATATCTACACCTGATTTGAAATAATAAGAATTGCAAATAAATAACGATAACATGTGAAATTGTTAGTTACAGTTGAAAATTAAGCTAAAAGAGAGAGATTAAGTATGAGAAAGATAATCAAAATATTATAGAAAGAGAAGTCAAAGTTAGATAAGTAAAGAGAAATAGAGAGAAGCATACTACTAGAGACTATCTTGCACTGTGTGGGGACAGAAATAGGATTGGAAATTGATAGTTCTCCCATGAAAATGGCAAGCAATCCGACGAGAAAAGATAAGGAAAAGAAAGCGAAGATGGGGAATAGAAGGGAAAAAGCGATTCGAAGTAACACGTAGCGAAAACCCTTGTTTTCATTATCAGGGAGTTCTTGAGAATCCATACACTCAAGATCACAAATCAAAAGAAGCTAGATTATTTTCCAGTGGGTGATCCGGTCAACGGGACCATTTATCCGGTGATCGGAGACTTTTGTAGAGTCAGAACATAGAATAAATGAGAGCACGCTGCGCTAGGGATTCGTTGCCTCTTTATCTTTTCTTCTTCTTCTTTTTCGCTTCGAAGTGGAATTGGAACCGGAACATACATAAGCTTCTCCTTGATATATTAAAGGTATAATATCGGATTTGGTACCTGACTTTGATGAAATATAATGAATGCACTTTTAAAAGGACTATTGTGGATATAATGAGATTCAGTCGAGTTGAATTAAATTTTGAGTTATTTAAGTTGATAATTTTTATTTTATAACTTAAATTTTATTTAAAAATTTTCAAGTTAAGTCGAGTTTATAAAATTCGAGTTGAATCGAGTTGTTCAAGTTTTACTTTAAATTTAATTATAAATAATTATAATATTATAGTACTATTTAATTCTAATTTAAACGGTTTCTTATAACCATATACAATAAATATATATTTCTTTATGTTTTTCATATATG
Organism: Hibiscus syriacus; assembly: GCF_006381635.1. Taxonomy (NCBI): domain Eukaryota; kingdom Viridiplantae; phylum Streptophyta; class Magnoliopsida; order Malvales; family Malvaceae; genus Hibiscus; species Hibiscus syriacus. The sequence goes on from NW_024062907.1 coordinate 279,094, forward strand.
ATATACATATATCATACAAAGTTGAAGGGTTCCACTCAAATTCCAAAATTAATTCACCAATTACTAAAACTTTCGAGTTATTTGAGTTCTATTATATAGCTCGATTTGGATTTAAATTTTTTCAAGTCGAATTAATTCGAACTAAATCTAATCGAAAAGATCAAATTTTGAATCGAGTTTTACTCGTCCCTCGTTCTAATGATGTTTTACTACCTCCATATGATAATCTAAAATTTTACTCAGCTTAATCTGTCGTTTTAGTTTTTTTCCCCTGCCAATTAATTAATCTTTCTTTGATTAGCCTCTTGCAGTTGTTTTGATCGATTTTATTGTTGGAAGAGTAGAAATGGAAAATCCAGTATTACCGATGGTGAAGAGGAATCCTTAGAAATCCAGAGAGAGCTGGAGGCTTTGGATGAAGATTACAAGTTGTGATGGAGAAGATTTTTTGGACTGCTAGCGTAGTACATTTCCCATCGATGAAAAATATCTTGATCGATATGTGGCATCCATTAGAAGGAATACTTTTTAATTTCCCATAGGCAACTTGTATGTTATTGAGCAGAACAAAGTCGGTAATGGACGAGGTCTCGTTAAAAAACCTCCTTAATCCTAATTGGAGGAAAAATAATACCCCGAAGCACAACTTAAACACACATATGTAAACAATCAAGGAGAATTATCAAGGGCCATCCTTAAGAAAACACTTTGAACATCAAACACCATCATCCAAAGCTACTCGAAAACCAAGTTCTCAGGCAATAGCCAATTCAGGGTAAAGCACTATAACCTTTCAACAAAGCACGTTTAGACACATGAACACTAAGCCAAAAGGTGGTTACCAACAAGATCCATTTGTAACATCGTGGTGACAAGCACTGAGCCAATAATCGGCTGCCAGTCGGATCCAAATGCAGCAAACGTGGTGACAAATTAAGGCACCCAACCTTACCTGCGGCCGAGGCACGACTATTAACGAGTCTTCAAAAATCTGTCAACTCGCGCCTTTTCAAGAAGACTTATCAAATGTTAACCAAACAGCAACCCACTGCAGCCGACAGTCTTTCACACATTAGTAATCCACACGAACGAATGTTCTCTACTTAGACCTTCTTGAGCAAGCCAATGTGCTTCCATATTTCGTTCTCCATAAACGAACTTGACCATCCATTTGTTTTCATTGCAATACTCAACAATTTTACGTACAACATCAACATGAACTGACGAGATAGAAGTGGGATTTACAATCCAATTAACAGCTGCATAACAATTAGATTCAATGAGTAAGCAAGAGTTGACCCATCTAAAAGCACCAAATAACTCACAGGCTTCGAGAATGGCCAAAAGTTCTGCCCCCGCCAGGTCGGCCAACCCAACTGGTCTAGAAAAACGAATCAGAGTGATACCATTATGGTCTCGGAGCAGACCCCCGATTCTGGCAAAACCAAAGCAATCCTTCACCGTCGCATCCACATTGAATTTTAGCTCGCCTGCCGAGGAGCAGACCATGAACCAACTGCTGGTCGCTGACTTAGCCTTTCTTTGAATGACACATTCGCAGGGCACCTGATGAACTCATTAATAGATACCAAGGATTTCGGCCAATTGCTTTTGCACCAAAACCCAATTCTAGTCAAGGCAAGATCAAACAGATGTGCTGCATTCCATAGCTTATTGTTGAAGATAGCTTCATTTCGGGATAGCCAAATGGTCCATACAATACCCGAGAAGGCCAATCTCCAAAGAGATTTTAGGGACGATTTAATTAGCAAATAATCTCACATCAACAACAAAGCGTCAAGGAGCTATGACATACCAGATTAATATTCCAGCAGCAACACCAGGAATGCCAAACTTTCCACACAACCACACATTGGCAGAATAAATGAGAGGACGTTTCTAGATGGTCTTTACAAAAGATGCAATGGCCTAAGTCCAAGTTACAGACACCCTGTTTTAAGAGCTCGTCGCGTACTGGAATATGATTATGGACCGCTCTCCAAACAAAAAACTCGTTCTTAACGGGCACCAAATTTGCCCAAACTAAATCTCCAATATGGTCTTCGATATTTCTCTCTGGAAAAATCTTTTCGTAGAACGTTTTTGGCTGATAATAACCTGAAGAAGTACCAATCCATCTAACACTATCGGACTTACCACTGCTCATTGAAGCTTTGTTAAGGGTATTCATGAAGCTACTCCAGCATTCCTTTTTCCAATCAAAAATCCTTCTCCTAATTGTAACAGACTAAACCCAAGTACCATTGAAACAATTCCCAAAATCACTCACTTTTCCTTCTTTTTTTAATGCTAACGCAAAAATACGAGGAAAGTCTACTTTTAATGGTGGGGACCAGCCCAGCTGTCTTGCCAAAAATCAATGAACCGACCGTCACGTAGTACCAACTGCAGGTTGCTATTGAAAGAATCTGTTGGATCCTGGATTGGTTTGACAATACTCCTCCAGATCCAGTAAGCGCGACTATTTGAGTGAAATTTTGTAGTTAAACACCTTGACAAATCCCCCATTTTACCATCGATCACACGCCTCCACAAGTTGTTTGATTCCGACCCCATATCTCCATAACCCCTTATTAAGAAGTGAAACGTTTCGGACGTTGACATCAAGAAGACCAACCCCCCAAGTCTTTTAGGTTTGGCCATTTGCTCGAACACACCCAGTGAATCGCACTCTTGTCGTTAGCTCCCCAAATGAAACTAGCCACCATCTTGTTCAACTTTGAAGCGATTGTCGCTGGAAGTTTAAAAAGAGAGGTATAAAAGATAGGGAGGTTTGAGAGCACAGACTTAGCCAATGTTAGTCTCCTAGCGAACGAAAGTAATTTGCCCTTCCACCCATCGAGCCTGGATTGAACTTTGTCAATAATAGGTTGCCATATTGCTAAAGAATTTCGACTTTGACCCAAAGGGAGTCCAAGATACGATGTCGGGAGAGCCTCTATGTCACAGCTGATCCACTCTGCCCAAGTAGGCAAGTTGGTGCTATTAGTATTAATGCCAAACAACTGTCTTCCTCATGTTGAGTTTTAAACCCAAGGCAAGCTCAAATATTCTTAGTACTCTTTTAGTATTAACTATAGTACGTTCTGAAGCCTCCACGAACATCAATAAAATCGTCGGCGAACTGAAGATGTGTCACTTCAAGACCCTCTGATTCTACTGACACACCTTTGAGTATCCCAATCCTAGCCGCTTTCGTGATAAGGACGCTAAGTGCTTCACCCACAATATTGAAGAGGAAAGGCAATAGCAGACAGCCTTGGCGCATACCTCTCTTGATCCTAAAAGTACTTGATGGACAACCATTTATTAGGACAGAAGCAGATACAGTAGATACACATTGATTCATCCAGATGCGCCATCTAGACCCAAACCCCATAAGGTGAAGACAAAGATCCAAAAAAGACCAATCAACTGTATCGAACGCTTTTTTGAAGTCTGATTTGATCATAATTGCTTCTATGTTGCTCATTTTCAAGTAATCTATTGCCTCATTCGCTATAAGGGTACAATATGATATTTGTTTACCTGAAATAAAAGCAAACTAAGTATCCCTCATAGTCTCGCTGAAACAACTCTCCAACCTTCTTGATAAGACTCGGGCAATAATTTTGTACAAGCAATTTTTGGATAAATCAATCAAATTCATTACCCAAAGAACAAGTCCAATAGTAAGAACAGAACATGCTACAAAAACAACAGTGTTTGATTACAAAAACATTCTGCTTACAAAAAGAATCACGAACATGTAATATTCCAATGTTTACAAAGGGTAGAATTAACACTGTCATTTCTATATATATCCTTGAAGTTGAACCACATCCTTAATGGCAAGGAACAACTCTTGGACATTTCTAGAGTGGCCTTGAAAAAGCCTCTTGTTTCTTTCTTCCCAGAGGAAGTAGATGGGGGCATTGAGGGCAAGCTTCATAATCGAAGTTAGTAGAGATTTACCTTTCCAAGTAGAGCTTGCCCACACACAAAAAAGCATCCTAAGAGGTGATGGAAAATTGCAGACCAGAATGAGAGAAAACAGAATTCCATAATTGATTTGCCATAGGACATTGGAGGAACAAGTGCTCCCTTGTTTCCCAAGGAGCATTGCAGAATAGACATTGACAGTAATTGATAAGCCCCATTTGGTGAAGTCTCACCTTTATAGAAGTCTATCAAGTAATGCCATCCAAGTAATCAAACTGTGTTTAGGTATGTGAAGAGGGAACCAGATAATTTTTTGCCAGTGAACTTGGTATCTCTTATCACGAATAACATCCTAAATTACAAATATTTTCATTGCTCCAGCAGATAAAATTGAAGAAGCTTCGGTTCTCAGTTTAAAAATATGCCTTAAGTTCCAGCTACAAGAGGACTGAACATTAAAATTCCAGAAATTGTTGTCTTAAGAACATAGTGTTTGATCCATGCAACCCATAGAGAACCTTCACCTGCTAAAAAATATTTTTGATACGGATGATCATACAAGCTTTATTCCAAGTCTTCAAATCTTTAAGACCAAGCCCTCCCTCAGATTTTATAAGACATATGTCTTCACCTTTCCAGAAAAAAACGTGAGCAAAGTTGCTCAACTTTCTTAAGAACATAATGAGGAAGAGTAATTTGCCTACACCATAATTAGTGATACTGAATAAGACAACTTTGATTAATTCCAATCTTCCAGCATAGCTTAGAGATTTAGCAGACCAATGATTCAACCTTGCTCTAATGTTATCAATGAGAGCAGCACAATCTTTTTCAGTAATTTTTCTAGTGACAAGAGGGATTCTTAGATACCTTACAGGAAGTCTGCCAATTTTAAACCCTGTGAGCAGTTTTATTTCCTCCAGAAATGAAAAATGAACACCAGCAGCATATAAGTCACATTTAGAGGCATTAATCTTAAGACCAAACATCTCATAAAACAAATCAAGGACACTAGAGACCCCAATAACAGAATCAGCAGTTCTTTACAGAAGATTAAAAGATCATCAGTAAAAGAAATATGAGTGAGGCCAATTTTTTTACATTTCGGATGGAAACCAAAAATACCTTTGACAGCTGCTAAATTGAGGAGTTTAGAGAGGATTTTCATTAAGAGAACAATAAAAGAGGGGAAAGGGGGTCACCTTGATGAATGCCTTTAGCTCCCTTAAAGAAACCAATAAGACTCCCATTAAAGGAGATAGAGAATCTAGCAGTAGAAAAGCAAATTTCAATCCAATTAATGAAGGTACTTGGCAGTCCAATGGCTTGCAAAATGGCAGAAATGAAGCCCCAATTCAGTGTGTCAAAGGCTTTATGAAGATCAATCTTTAAAGAGCATCTAGGAGAGATGTTCTTCTTATTGTAGCCTCGAACCAGTTCTTGTGCTAAAAGGGTATTTTCCACAATACTTCTCGATTTTATAAAAGCAGTTTGATTGAGAAAAACAATATCAGGGATGAGGTTTTGAAGTCTACTAACCAGAATCTTGGATATGGCTTTGTAGAACAAAGAGCAACAGGATATTGGTCTAAAGTCTTTAACTTTGTTAGGGTTAGGAATCTTTGGCACCAAAGCAATGGTGGTAGCATTGAAAGCTGGAAGAATGAAAGATTCTTGAAAGAAATGTTTAATGGCAGCAATAACATCCACACAAATAATAGACCAAGCTTGTTTGAAAAAGTAAGGGGTATAGCCATCGGGTCCGGGAGACTTGTCTTTACCTTGACAAAAAAAGCATTCTTAATTTCATCATTAGTAACTTCTTTTATAAGATCATTAACACTTTCCTCAAGAAGAGTATACTGGAGAATGTTTTTCAACATGTAGGGGTCAAGAATTTTCACTTCAGGATCATTAGTACCAATTAAGTTAGTGAAATAACTTATCACCTCAGCTGACATAGAATTGAAAGTTTCCAGCCTATTACCTTGATCATCAACCAAGATGCGAATAGTTTCTATTTTGTTCTTTAGGGCAAGAGAAGAATGAAACAGTTTGGAACATTTGTCTCCATATTTTAGCCATTAAATCTCAGTTTTTTTGTTTTAATAACAAAATTTCAGCTGCTTCAAGGTTTTTAAGTTTAGCTGCAGATGGATTTCCTTATCAATAATATTATCACCATTTAGGGTTTTAAGCTCCTGAATTTCCATTCAGTTTTTTTAGGACCCTGGCAGTAATGTCACTGAAGTTAGAGTGATTGAGCTCCATAAGACTGGCTTTCAACTGCTTTAAGTTAGAAAAAAGGCATTGCATTGGATTTCCTTGAGTAGGAATCATCCAAGATTGATAAACAACATTCAAAAAGTTAGGGTGTTGAACCCAGAAATTGAAAAACTTGAAGGGCTTAGGACGATTAGCTTGAATATCTTTTAAGAGCCATACCAAAGCCAAGCAGTGATCAGAAATACCCGGGGCAAGAAATTCAAAGTGAGAAGCCTTAAAACTATTCATCCAATTAGGATTGACATTAACTCTATCGAGCTTCCGAGAAAGAAAAGAATTATGTTGCTTGTTACACCAAGTGAAAGAGGGACCAAAGAAAGGGTGATCGATTAGATCAAGATCAGAAAAACATCTTGAAAGTCACACATATCAAAATAAATAAAAGGTCCTAGAAGATCGGAGGCAGAACTCTCAGAAGGATGGAGAGTAACATTAAAATCGCCCCCAAGGATCCAGGGGAAATGGCCAATGCTAACAGCCAGATCACGTAGATGTTGCCATAATAATCTTCTCACCGCACCATCATTACAACCATACACAGATGTTATAACAAGAGGTACACCAAGGCAGGAACCTTTGATAGACATACTTTGATCAGAAGAATGAATAACAGAAAAGTGCATACTAGTTTTCCAAAGAATCCAGATTTTCCATTCACGACATAGTCATAATTAGTAGAGGCATTCTAATTTTTAAATTTGTTTCCTATAATATCACCAGCCTTATCAACTTTGACTCTAGTCTCCAACAAGCATAGAACTTCAATTTTGTTTTGGATTGCTCTTTTGAGAACTCTATCTTGTTTTAGAGGACGGTTAAGTCCTCTAACATTCCAGAAAACAATTATCATTGGAAGGATTGTCAGTGGTAACCCCTTTACCACCATCAGCAGAATTCAAAGACTTATCACTTTTATATTTCTTCTTTGATTTCAGATCATTAATTATAGCAACCACACCTAAAGAAGATTTTCGAGGATTACGATTTTGGCCTATGGTAGTAGTGGTTGAGTCATCAACCCCATTAAGGACTTTAAATCTATTAGTTGAACCTGCTAAAGATGCATTTGCTTTATCTTTAGAAGGCCTGCCCCTACCTTTCTTATTAACAATTAGTGAATTCACATTTGTTAATTGTTTGTGGAACATTAAGATCAGGACATGTAGGAACCTCCACAAAAGGAACATTGGCTTCAATAACAGTAACATTACTGGCAGAATCAATAGTTTCAATAGGTTCAACATTATCATTAGTAGGAATAATGTCTTTTTCTTGCAATAACTCAATTCCCCCAACCATAGGCTCAACCTCAACAACCTTAGGGGGTCTTCCTTTTTCCTCCAAATTTGAGTTTTTACAACATTTTGATTCTTTACTTCCTTACAGCCCTTCTTAGAGTGGCCAAAAATGCTACAAGTTCTACATCGAGAAGGCATCTAGGGAACCTCAACCAGAACTGAAACAGAATGACCCTCATTGAGTACAATATCAATAAAATTAGGTATTTCATATTTGACCCCTATTTCAACGCAAACTTTAGCATATTCAAGATGATATTTAGCTGCAGTAATAGAGTTCATGGAAAGAGGAATTCCAATGGCATTCAAAATGTAACTAAGCCCAGCACGAGAGAACAATTCCAAAAGAACATTATAGAGATGAACCCAAATGAGGATTTTGGTTAAATCAAAGTTCAATCTACCTAGGTTCGATTCCCATTTTCTTAAGATCAAGGGTTTGTTTAATATATGCCAAGGCACGTTCTCTAGTACCCAGTTCCTATCGGATTCAGAAGAAAATGAGAAAACATAGAGGTTGTTGCCAGCAAAGCTTACCTGGATATTGTTACCCGCAAGAGCTTTCTTCCATAATTTTTCTACTATACGCTGCATAGAAGCAAATCTGGGGGTTGCACCAAGGAATTGGCCTACCAGTGAGTGCTTTCACTCTACAATTCTAGATTCCTGAACCTCAAGAGGAGGTTGAACGATTGTAGAACCATCGCGAACCCTAGGCGGGAAGAATTCCAAGTCTTGTCCCACATAGCATCCAAATAGCTTCCTCCAGTTCATTGGGTCTTCACACATGATTGGAGACAGAAATGAGAATCAAGAAGAAAGTAACACTGAAAAGGAGAACGAAGACGCCGGAGACGCGATAGAGATCCTCGGATTCCATTAGGCCAGCTAACGTGCACCAGAGTAAATCTTATCGTGCGCCTGATTGTTAATGGATAACATTTCATTGTACAAGCAATTGATCAAGCTTATTAGCCTAAAATCGTCAATCTTATTCGCTCCTGTCACTTTTAGAATGAGAGTTATGAAAGATTGGTTGATTGATCTGATAGAAATAATCCCACTGAAAAGGTGCTCGAAGAATCCCATCACTTCACTTTTAAGTCATATCCAAAATTTCTTGAAGAAATCCATATTGTAGCCATCAGGGCCAGGGGCCCGAGAACTATCGGAAGAGCTAATTGCTACCCAAACTTCCTCTTATGTGATTGTCTTTTCTAAATTTTGTGTCGAGACTTCACTAAGTCTCTTAAACTCTCCCACAAACTTTTTCACTAGGAATATAGACACCGAATTATAAATTTCTATGAAGTGATTTTCAAATAGCCTTAAGATATATTTTGAATCGGTGAAAATTTGACTCCCAACGCAGATGGACGATATATGATTGACTAGGTTTCTAATAGAAGCCACAACATAAAAACCTATTTATTTTTGTCACCTGCTTTAAACCACTTGAGACTTTTGAAGCCATTCTCGCCCTTCTGTTCTAAGTTTCTCCCATATAGCCACTTTGATAGAACAAATATGTTCCCAAATCACACTAGGATCAGAAGCCCTATCTAGCTCATTTTCCAATTGAACTAACCTTTCTTCCAAAATTTCCTCATTTTCCTTAACTTTATCCCTAAGGTCTATGTACCACACTTTCGACTCTTGTTTGGAAGCCCTTAGGTGGTGTTTGTTTTCACTATTTAAGGTCTTAAAAGCTCTTATGTCTGCGCCATGTAGACCACGCGTAGACATTGGGCTTCGCAGACCATTTGGTTTTTTTTAGAAAACATAAGCTCTTCTAACGTCTGCGCATCCTCTTCTTGGCGTAGACATGGCCTTATGTCTTCAAAGCTCTTCTAACCTCTTCAAAGAACCATTTTTGCTATTATTTTTTTTAAAATTATAAAATGTCATTAAATTTAATGAATTATATAAATAGTCACTACAATATTATAATAAATTATAAAAGTTCGATAATATAATAATTATTTTATTGTATTTAATAAATTTATTAATAATTTTATAATCTTTTAATAAATTTAATAAGTATTTTATAATTTTTTAAACTTTATTGACGAAAATGATCATTTGTATATAACTCAACGATATCTAATATACTTTATTTGAAAAAAATATTAAACTTAGTAAAAAATATTATACAATTAAACTTAGTAAACTTTTTTTTTATATAAAAACTTAGAAAATTACGGGGACATACAATTATTAGCATTAAAAGACAAAATAAATGTTTTAATAAAAAAATATTTACACTATTGAAAAATCTGATTCTTATCATTTAAGAGAAAATAACCTCAGTGACCAAAAATGCCTTATAATATACGATTTTAACCAACTTTTTTTGGATTTGCCAAAATGACAAACTAAATCGCAATGCGATCGATAATTCGCAACGCGATCTCCGGTATCGCAAATTAGTTTCCAGATTCGCAACGCGATTCTGACTATCGCATTGCGATTTCCCAAATTCGCGTTGCGATTTTCCTAATTCGCAATGCGAATACGTAAATCGCAATGCAAATACGTAAATCGCAATGCGATTTACATATCGCCATTTGTATTAACGCATATTTTTTTTTCAAATTCCAAACACGAATATATTAATATATCGAAACACTGAACCGTCCACAGTATATCCCGTAATCGTAACTCATAACCTAAAACCCTAAATCACAACTCAGTCTCATCTCCATCTCTCACTCTCTAAGGCGACATCCGTCCCCATCTCCGACAAAATCAGTCCCCACGACGATATCAGTCTCCATCTCCGGCGAAATCATTCACGGTCAGAAATGGAAAATCAACCAAATCAACCACCAAAGGGTTAGTTTTTTTAATTATTTTTATTTTGAAATTTTTGCATTATTATTAGGTTTCTTATATTGAAATTGATGATAAGTTTACTGGTGTTTTCAATAATAGATTAACCATTTCACTTAGATTGCTTATTATATTCATTCAATTGATGCCAATACTGCTAAACTGTTTAGTCTTTAACCCTGCGAAGTTAGTATTTGTCTTTGTTTTGTCTTTTGGTTGAAGTAATGCAATCCATTCAAGTTTCTTTCAATTTTAGTATTTGAAACCGAGAATGACTATCGCAATGTGATTCTGTCATTGCGATTTTCATTTCGCGTTGCGATTCTTGCATTACGATAGTCAAATTCGCGTTGCGATAGTCATTTTCGTGTTGCGATTTAAAGTTTTGCTAAACTATTCTTCTTCTGTAAATTGAAACTTGAATTAATTGCATTACTTCAACCAAAAAACAAAAACAAATACTAAATTCACAGTGTTGCAAATTTAAGTTTGAAGAATAAACTACTACTCTTTATGTTTATTGTTCTTGTTATATCTTCACAGTGTAGTTTTTAAGTATATCTAAATTGGTATGTTTATTGTTTTTGCAGAACTTTTATTCGGCTCAATTGACCTTAAGAAATAAAGTAAGCCTGGCCAAAACAATTGCGTCGAAGCTTTCACCTGTACAAAGAAAATATTTGAGGATACTTGCTTTGGGCCATGGCTGAAAGTACAACATCCGGGTAGAGATGCTATGTTGACCCATCTGTTTCTTCAAACCATGACTAGCGATCTACCAGAGACTATTCAACGTCGTGATGAAGATATATGGTTTGATTTTCCACCGGCGTATACGTGTTTTGGGCGGGAGGAGTTTTGCTTAATCACCGGTCTACGCTTCGGACACGATGATGTAGATCGGTACACTAGACATATTACCCGCCTATCATGGTTTTCTCGGGTTTTTCCTGAGCTGTCAATGGAGAAGCCGAATTTACACGTGGAAGACTTGACGAGATTATTGAATAAGAAAGATGGTTTTACTCGGATGGATGACGTCGATTTGCCTGAGTATGCCTTCTAATACTTTTGCAAGTCGGCTTTTTAGGCAGAGAGGCCCGACAACCTATTCCTAATGATCTAATTAAATTGGTAGAGGACCTAAATGCATGGAACCTGTTTCCGTGGGGTTCGTATCTATGGAGAGCTATATGGAATAAGTTGTCGTCTGCCTTTGATGATCGAAAAAGTTTGCGTGGTGATGGTTCCAAATACACTTTGTCAGGCTTTATTTGGGCCTTTAAGGTAATAATTTTTATATAATGTTTCCAAAATTATAATTAATTCTTTAACAATTACTAATGTTTGTTATTATATTGTTTGTAGATTTGGATATTTGAGGCCTTTCCCGCCATGCAGACATATGCATTAAAAACTTCTAATGATATTCCTAGGGCTATTTCTTGGAAGAGGAAATGGTCCTTGCAGCAATGGGAAGATTTACTACCGTATACTACAATAAATAATGTAAGTTAACACAAATACTACCATATGTTTATAAACAAGTTATTACTAGTACACGTTTAACTTTGTTTGAGCTTTTATATTGTTAGGAGGCCAACACTCCATTACAGAGGCTGACACCCACGGAAGCTGAGCTTGCCACTGATTGGTGGCAAGCTAGTAAGCGTTTTTTTGATAGCACGGATGATGAGCAGCCACCACTTCGAGAGCCATCACCTCACCCAGAGCCATCACCTGATCGACCCGAATATACACCTCCACAACGAGAGTCATCACCTATTCTGTCACATCATCGAGCCTCTTCTCCACCATCACCTCATGATAGGCGACCAGAAAAGATGCCACGACGTTTATCTCCCTGTTCTCCACCTCCACGGGATGAGTTAGGGGAGTTACGTAATGAGGTCAATGCCTTGCGTGAGGAGGTCGGTACTTTACGCGATGACAATGGTGCATGGCGTGTTGAGGTGTCTACTTTACGTGGTGAGGTAGCAGCTCTACGTGAGATTGTAGCATCGTTGCAGAATGAGGTTCATACTCTACGCAACGAGGTAAGTTAAATATTTTTCATATTTAACTTGATGATAAATTTACTCGTAATTTCACTTAGATTGCTTAGTAAATTCTTCGGTTGCTGCCAATACTGTTTAACTGTTTATTCTTTAACCCTGTGAAGTTAGTTTTTGTTTTTGGTTGTCTTTTGGTTGAAGTAATGCAATCCATTCAAGTTTCAATTTGCAGAAGAAGAATAGTTTACTATCGCAATGCGAAAATGACTATCGCAACGCGAAAATGACTATCGCAACGAGAGAATCGCAATGCGAAAATGACTATCGCAATGCGAAAATGACTATCGCAATGCGAATTTGACTATCGCAACGAAAGAATCGCAATGCGAAATGAAAATCGCATTGCAATTCTCTCGTTGCGATAGTCAAATTCGCATTGTGATAGTCATTTTTGCGTTGCGATTTTGTTGTTGCGATTTTCATTTCGCATTGCGATTCTCTCGTTGCGATAGTAATTTTCGCTTTGCGATAGTCATTTTCACGATGCGATTTTAAGTTTCAGATTCTATTCTCCTTCTGCAAATTGAAACTTGAATGAATTGCATTACTTCAACCAAAAGACAAATACTAACTTCACAGTGTTGAAAATTTAAGTTTCAAGAATAAACTACTACTCTTTATGTTGTCATTGAACCTGCACTAAACCTATATGTTGTCCTTTTAAATGTTTATATAAGTGCTTACTTCTGGAATGTTATCTGATGCATTTTGTGAACAATGATATAATAATGACTTGGGTGAATACCGTGCAAGTTTGAAATATATTTGTCTTTGTTTTCACTGTTTAATATCATGTCTGTTTATTTACTGATTTATGTATTAATTTATTTTTAGCGGCCCGCTAAGGTGGATGCTCTATGTCGGTTTTTTCTTGCAAGACGGAGTTCACACATCAGACGGCGTGCACGTGCCATTACATCTCCGTTCACCCCAATAGTGCGAAGAATCCGTAAGAAAAAGCCCGACTCACCTGTCATCGTTAAAGAGGCCTCCCCTATCGTTCAAGAGGCCCCTATCATCCCTCAAGAGTCCCCTCCCACCGTTCAAGAGGCCACTGTCATCGTTGTAGAGGTCGCTCCCAACACTCTAGAGCCCGATTCACACGGCGTAATATATCGAATTATTGAGAAGCCCCCTCACATGCCGGACATGATGGATGACTGTTGGCTTTCGTATAAGTTACCGGCCAGTACCATTCCGGCAGATGAAGTGGAGAGGAAACAACTACCGGAAACAATTCTGGATAATACCCTTTGGGCTAAGACCGCAGTTGATTTTTATTTACATGAGCGGAGCCAAGGGTGTTACGCTGACATATACAAACTCAACGATGATATGCATTTGTTGATTGAACGGTCTTGGTGGGGTGTATTATTAGGGGTTGAAGACAACGGCTATTTCGATGGGGGGTAAGTCTTATATTTCTTCTTATATTTTTAGTTTGATTACTTTTTTTTAAAATTTATGTAATTCACTAATATATGTCTTTTTTTGTAAAACAACATATTGATGCATGGGTGACACGTCTTCTAATTGTAAGGAAATTGAAGAAAAATATAAAAAAATGCGATATACAATTATGCCGACGTCTTTTCACGTAGTTCACTTGAAGAATCAACGACAGGAATCATATATGTTGGCTAATGGACAAGCTAAACTTTATCCTGCATGGTGGGAGGTCGATAAGGTTAGTATATTTGTTTAAATATTTTAAAGGTGTTCATAAATAAGTGCGCAATTTGAATTATTACATTTTGATGCATGTGTTTATCCCTGTTTTGGACAGTACTCATTGGCTTCTCGTCGAGCTTCAGCTCCCATCCCTAAAGACAATAGTATATGACAGCATGATAAATTACATATCATTGTCAGATTTGAGAGATATTATTAAGGGATGGAGCTCTTATTTGGCTAAATTCTTGGATGCAATTAATTATTGGACTAAGTCTGGAAACAAGAAGCCAAAGAAGTTCAATGTTACAGTTATCAGAGACGAGACCGTGCCACAAGAAACGAAGGAAGCCAGAGGGGATTGTGGTCCTCTCGTATGCATGTGCTTGGAGCGTTTGACGACAGGAAGTACACATTTTCTACCTCCCACCGATAGAGATAGAGGTGCAGTAGGCTTGTGGTTTCGGCATTTTATGACTAGAGCGATATATGCGAGACGCTGCCTACCTGCATCCGCGTTATTTAAGTGTCCATAAACAATTTGTAAGTCAAATGCAAGTGTTGTTAAACATATATACTCTTTTTGGTTTGAAAAATGTTTGGTTAAGTAGCTAGAATTCAATAATTTGCTGTTTGTAGGTTTTAGATGTGTAGAAAGTGTTGTTGATTCAATGTTTGGTTTATGCAGGTTAATCCTGAAGTGAGCTGCGTGAAATGGATGTATGGGTGCAAAAGTTGATTTCATTATTATTTTTTGATTGTTTAATTGATTTGTAAAAGATGATTTGTAAATGTTGATTTGTTTAATTGATGTGTACATAATATTTGTGCTTGTTTAATTGATTGAAATGTAATAGTTGATTTGTTGATTTCAATCTGCATTATGTTGAATGCAAAACAAACTATCGCAACGTGGAAATGACTATCGTAACGAGAGAATCGCAATGCGAAATGAAAAGCGCAACGAGTGAATCGCAATGCGAAAATGAAAATCGCAACGCGAAATTAGTTTCGCATTGCGATTTTCATTTTCGCATTGCGATTCACTCGTTGAGCTTTTCATTTCGCATTGCGATTTTCATTTCGCATTGCGATTCTCTCGTTGCGATAGTTATTTCCGCGTTGCGATAGTCAATTCCGCGTTGCGATAGTCATTTCCGTGTTGCGATAGTCATATTCGCGTTGCGATTTCCACGTTGCGATAGTCAAATGAATGTCTAATAAATGATAACAACTGAACATATCATAGCAATGTTCAAACTCAAGTTACTAATACATGCCTAACTGAAAATGTCAAAAGTTCACACATAATATACACATAATACAACGTTTGCATTTAAAAATCACCTAAGTTAACAGTCCCAAAAGGTGAAGCCGGTTGTGATTGGGATTTTGATGAGGATCCATATTTTGGTAGAGGAAAAGATGATTGTGATGGCACTGGTGATCCACATGTCAACCTTGTATGACCACTTTCCTTGCACCGACTACATGTCGATCTCTTCTTCTCTTCACCCTTAGACGGTATACGATCGTGACTTTTTGGTCGGCCAGGTAGCCTTCTGTCCATGGCTGGTGGCAGACCTTGATTTTAGATTTCTATACAAATGAACACCACAAAGTCCATGAAAAGCATCTAGGAAACACCTTCTAACATCGTTGTCAATTGAGTTTGCCCTATCGGATATGATTGTCATATTGCTAATAGGACCTATGCAATCCCTAAGATGCCCCATAAACCATGTCCATGAATCAGAGGTTTCAGATTTGCCAACCCCGTAAGCTATTGGCAGTATCCCATTGTTAGCATCCATGGCTACTGCTAATAAGTTTACTCCAAGGTATCGACCTTTTAAATGTGCTCCGTCAACTATAATAACTGGGCGCATACAATTAATAAACGAACGAATCTACAAAATCATATACACAAGAAATATAATCATTTAAATGTGAAATGCATGTAACTAACAAAAATGAGTCAACAAAATTATATTGATTTACTAACCGCAGCACCAATGGCGATAAACAACAACTCAAAGCGTCCATCTCTATCTGTTTTGATATGAGTTACCGACCCAGGATTTTTCAACTTTAAATTATGACAATAAGCCGGCAGTTGGGCAAACGATGCTTCTGGCGACCCCCTCAATAATTCCAAGGCATAACATTTGGCTCTCCAAGCTTGAGAATATGAGATACTAATCTTGAACCGAACATTCATGTCAGTCATAATTTCATGTCCCCGATATACCCTACCATTCAAAAACATTAACTCAGCCAGAAAACACCCAACACCTTTTGTTTGCCTGTCTATGGTGAGGAAAAACTTGGGTTCTTGAACATGTATGTTTATCAATAAAAGTCCTAACTTGAAACATTTCGCAATCTTTTATCCTCTTTGCAATCATACGCCACGTACAGTTTTTGTCAATCATACACCTTGTTTCGAAACGATCTTTGCTTGATTTGTTAACTTTTAGATGATAGCCATCTTCCACACATTTCGTATACAAAGCTATCTTCAAGTCTTCCTTTGTATCAAAACAATCATCTTTCTTGATACGAATAATTTTTGTGTAACAATCAACTGCTATCTTTACCAACTCTTCTTCCGGTATCTGAAGTAATTCTGGCATATTCCAGTTATACTCCCGTGTCATTTTCTTCGGGGACTTTTCTTTGGGGATTTATTCTTCTTCTTTTTCTTCTTCAATGTTATATGAATTACAGAATGGATGTTCAACATGTTCATTTACAGTCGTAACTTCCTCCTCATTATCATCAACAACATCTTCCTCGACAACGGCTGTTTCATCATCAAAATTTAGGTATTGACCAATATCAAAATCATTACGCGCAGGGTCTGTTTCTTCTTCTGAAAAATCATCAAAATCCGAGTATTGACCAAGATCAAAGTCCGGGTATTGACCAAGATCAAATTTCGAATACTGACCCAACTTCACTACTTCTAGGTTCAACAACATACAATGTAACATCATCACTTGAAACACTAATGTAAGCAATGAATTGTTCAACATCTTCATTGTCGGTTAACAAATAAACTTTACCATTTCTCTGATAAGATAACCTAAATCCACTTAGGGGCTCTAAATTCAATTTATTTGCAACATGTAACATTAGAGTTTCATAAGTTAACTTTTTTAATGACAGTTTTAGTTGAAGATTCATGGGTAAAGGCATATATTGTAAAACACCATGAACATTCTCCCATGACCCACCAAAACACAAATCTATCCAAACATGATCAACATTAGATGATTTCATTATTGTAAATTAATTTACTAAACAAACGAGTTGCGAAACTAAAACATGTTGCCGAATGGGGAAGGATGTCGTTGGATATAGGAACGGGTGTCGTCGGAGAGAATGATAGATGGAGATGGAATGAGTTGCGATTTAGGGATTTAGGTTATGAGTTGCTGCTGCTGCGTAGTTATATACCCAAAACATTTGTGTTGCGAAACTAAAACCTGTTGCGAATTCAAAAATCGAGTTGCGAATTTGAAATTCAGTATTGTTATAGTCAGAATCTCGTTGCGATTTACAGATTCGCATTGCGATTTACGTAATTGCATTGCGATTTACGTAATCACATTGTGATTTACGTATTCACATTGCGATTTACGTATTCGCATTGCGATTTACGTTTCGCATTGCGATTTACGTAATCGCATTGCGATTTACGTAATTGCATTGCGATTTTCCAAATTCGCGTTGCGATTTACGTATTCGCATTGCGAATTAGGAAAATCGCAACGCGAATTTGGGAAATCGCAATGCGATAGTCAGAATCGCGTTGCGAATCAGGAAACTAATTTGCGATACCGGAGATCACGTTGCGAATTATCGATCGCATTGCGATTTAGTTGGTCATTTTGGCAAATCCAAAAAAAGTTGGTTAAAATCGTATATTATAAGGTATTTTTGGTCACTGAAGTTATTTTCTCATCATTTAATTCTGGTAAAGTACGAAAGTCCCTTTATACAGAATAAATAAATATAAAACAAATAATATATTTTTTCTAAATAGAAAAATACTAATTGATGTATATTATATGGAGTATATATTATATATATTTTTGATGTTACTAGAATCAGATTGTACCACTCGAATAAATTAAGATGATTTAAATGATATTATAAAATCGAGTATTGATATATTTATGAATCGATAATAATTGAGAATTAAAATATATTTTTTTTAACAATTACTTAAATCGAAACAAACAGATTGAATTAAAATCTAATTGATTTCATTATCGATTGATTTAATAATAATTTTTAAAATGGTATATAATATTAAAACCAAAATCTAATAGTCCGTAGATGTAATAATTTATAATAATAAAATTCGTATAATATTTATTTAATATATTTTTTTCAAATAAAGTATATTAGATATCGTTGAGTTATATACAAATGATCATTTTCGTCAATAAAATTTAAAAAATTATAAAATACTTATTAAATTTATTAAAAGATTATAAAATTATTAATAAATTTATCTCAATACTATAAAATAATTATTATATTATCGAACTTTTATAATTTATTACAACATTATAGTGACTATTTTGTAATAATTCATTAAATTTAATGACATTTTATAATTTTTAAAAAATTAATAGCAAAAATGGTTATTTGAGTATAGTTTAAAAAATCAGTTTATTTTAGCAGTCTGCAGACGTTAAAAAACAAACAGTTTTCTTCTTGCAGACTGCAGACTTTTGATCTACCTCTTCTGCTGCAGATGCCTACAGATGTGATCCGCAGACTGCAGACATTTTACCTCTGCAAAAACAAACACCACCTTAATAAATTAATCACACCATCCCTGCTTTTGGGTGATGGTCTTCAAGATAAATTCCTCTTAAACTGGATCTTCACCCTAATACGAGAAGTATCTAAATGGACGAGCGGTCCAAACTAATTTCTCTACCTTTAGGATTTTCGGTTTAGGGTCGGAATCTTATCTTCTTCATTACAAGGAATACTTATCACATATATTGGTGATAAGTAGTGTCTTCCATTTCTTGTACACTTGAAAAGAGGTCCTTAGGGAATCTTATACTTTTCCAATAATCGTCTACTTCTATGGAGGGCGTGATATTAAAAAAAATCTGAACCATACCTCTTTTATATCTAATTTTTTCCGATTAATATGGGTATTTAAAGTTATCAAAGTTATTATTTTAATTGTCTTAAACATAACATACATTAAAAAATATATGTTATCTGATATATGTCACACTTATATCTTTTAAAAAATTATTTTAAAAACTTAAAAACAATATTTTTAGAAAACCAATATTTTTCTCTCTAAAATCTCAAAAACACTCTAAAGCCCTAATTTTTTTTAATTTTTATCTTTTATTATCTCCGCCTGTTATCAACGTCGTCGATCAACTATCACCAATGCCGCAAATAAATATGGAGGCCACCCAAAGTTGTGTCGATGGTAGATAATTATTGATTAGGATTTAAGTTAAAATGTGGGGATTTAGAGGTTTAAGACGACAATTAGGCCAATGGTCGATCAGTGGGTGGCCGGAGATGATCGACAGTGGGAGTAAAGATTAAAATTAAGGATTTTAAGAATGTAAAACTTTTAATTATAAAAAATCAGGGTTTTTAAAATTTATAAAAATGATTTTTTAAAAATAACAATAATTTAAGGCTTTTTTAAATAAAGTTTTTAAAAAATATAAACACGACACATATGAGATTACAATGTTTTATTGGTTGTGATAGATCTGACACTTAAAATAATAACATTAGATATCTTCATTGATCATAAAAAGGTTTAGACACGTGAATGAAAAACTTTTTATATTAAACCGTTATGAATTATATTTTATCTTTGTCAGTACATAATTATTATATACTTAAAATAATATGGACACCATTAAACATAAATTTACATTCATTAATTATTTTTATCTACTTGAAAAAAATTTCTTCATACAATTTTTAAATTGACACTCCAAAATAATTTTTTTGACTTCACCTCTAAATATTAATGTTCGAACTTAAAACTTTTAAGAACAATAATAATTTTTTCGACCACTAAAATAACTTGATTTATACGGTAAATCATGCATTTTTTCTGTCTGCACATTATATATATTTTTTAATTTCTTGTTGAAGGTTTATATTGTTAAATTATTTTTAAATAAAAAAATATTGTTAAATTATTCCGTTAAATGCTTCATTGATATTTATTCTGTTTTCTATTTACACTTTCAGACCATATTAAACTTTTTAATTTACTGACGTTTTTATGTTTTTCTTTTATAGATTCCTCAGAATGTTAAAGATTAGATCAATATTCAAAGTAATTAGAGTCTCAAACATTTTTTTTTATTTTAATAACATATATTATTTTTACTTTTTATTTCAGAATGTAATATAGAACTTTATTAATTTTATGTAAATTATCCAAACAAACAATTAATGTTATATGCTATTTTTATGAGTAAATTTACTTGAATTTAATTATTCCATTTATGAACTCTTTCACTTTTTACTTAATTACTGTTTTTTTCCAGTTATTGATTTGCAAAATTACATGTAATTTGAGATTAGTTTATTAGTCCAATATATTTTGGATGTCGAATTTAAGATTAATTTATCTTGGGTCTAGTCCAATGAGTTGTCTAATTTGATTAAGCATATTTATATCTCCACTTATTTACAGGCGGCCTCTTCTGGCCTCCCGCCGATTATATTTTTAACTATTAATTAATATAAAAAAATATATATTTTAAAAAAATAAATAAAATTTTTTATCAGATCCCCTCAATTAAAATAAATTATATTTGTGAAAAATAAAGTAAAAAATATTTTAAATCCCACTATAATAAACTCCTAGTTTTCTTCCTGTTTATTTATACTATCACTTATATAAATTGACTTTCGTATCATAAACAATCATATAATACGACTTATATTCAATTAAACCTTTTAGTAATCAGTAAACTGATATTGACTTTAACCATTATTTTACATACAATTTCAAGGATGAGGATAAAATGTATAAATAAATTAATTAAACATATATAAATTTATTAGATGAATATGCAATAATTTGATATTGAGTTTCTAATTATGCTGTTTACTTGAAGAACTTATACGATGGATTTCTAATTATCATTAATTCTAGCAGGTGTCCAAAGCAAGCTGGAGATGGTTAAAATAGTAATTGTTGCTTATAATTAATTCTACTATTTTCTGTGCATTACTTCTAAAAGTGATTTTTTTCCTTATAGGTAAATTACAACCATGTTCACTTAACTATGATTTGGTTTTATTTTGATTACCGATTTTTTTTATTTTTAATCGAATCATTTAACTATTTAAATGATGTCAATCAAGCCACATATGTTATCATTTGACGAGGAGCGAATGTGACAATTTACAAAATTAGTAAAGTATATATTTGTTCTTTATTACTTATACATTATATTACTTTGGTCTTAGTTTTAATTTAATAAAAAAATGTAATCATCCAATCAGGTGATGACATGTGTCACAAGTAACACGTGTCATGACACTCGTTTGGAAGAATTTTTTGCTGATTAAATAAAAATTAATAAAAGCCCCTTCAATCAGGTAGTATCGTGTGTCATGACATGTGTCATTAGTGAAACATGTCATCACTTAATTGGAAGATTGAATTTTTTGAATTAAATTAAAATTAAGATCGAATTGATATGATGTATGAGTAATAAAGATCAAATATATAATTTATATTAATTTTTATGTGTCACGTCATCTCTTCATTTTGGTATTAAAATTAGATGACTTAATAAATGCAATTTAAATAGCTAAACGATCTAATTGATAAAATTAAAATATAATAATCAAAATAAAATTCTTTAAAAATTAAGTGGTCATGAATATAGTTTACTCTTTTCTTTCCTATTCCCTATATCAAACAACCGATAGTTGATTCCAGTAGCTAGTTTAAGCAACTAATTTGATTAGCTGATTTGAGAAACTGATTTGATTAATTATTATATAGAAGTGTTTGGTAAAATTTAGCTGATAGTTGATAGCTAATATAGGTAAAATGACAAATAAGCGTATGATATTTTTAGTTGTTAAGTACATATATGTTTTATAATACTTTAGTATTTATTGGGGTGAAATTATTCGGATAAAATGCTTTTGACAAGGAATTAAAATTCCTTAAGAAAATTAGTTAATATTTTTGAATTTTTTTATTATATTTTTTAAATTTAATATTTACAAATATTAACCTTGTGAAATTGATACATACTATTAACTTTGTATAAAATATCAACACTACATTTTTTTACTTTCATGTTTTGCTATATTTTCTTAACTAAAATATATTTGAGAATCTATTACTAAAAAATATAATAATAAAATAAAACTTCAGCTTAAATATATTAGGATGAATGTCATTTCATTATATTAGGTTTTATGGTAAGGATGTAATTATGAAAAAAAATAAGGTCAAATATGTCATTTAACACCTTATTTTGCAATCAGCTCTTTCAAATGACAGGATTTTCTAGCGTTTTCATTTTCAACTTATTTTGCACCATAAGCTCTTTTTAAAAGATGTTTACCAAACATTAAAAATAACATGTTTTAACTAGTGCATCATGAGACTTTTGAAACTAAGGACAGAGGCTCTCCCTATTTTATTTGCAGGAGCAAAGAAGACTAACGATATATAGGAAGAGATACTAGTCAAGGGAGACAAGGTTCATTGGAACAAATTGATTTGGTTTCCCCTCCACATCCCTAAATTTAGCATGATTTCTTGGATGGCTATTTTGGATAGACTCCCAACTAGGGAGAGGCTTATACTTATGGGAATTGCTTCTGACGGTTCATGTGTTATATGCAACAATGACCTTGAAACAAGGAACCACCTATTTGCTGATTGTGCTATGGTTGTTTCCCTATGGAAGGCTATTTTGAACCTCACTGACTTGAGCAGTCCTCCTATGTCATGGGATAACATGCTTGCTTGGGCTTGTGGAACTTGGAAATGTAAATCCCTCCTTACTACTATCATGAAGATTGCTTGGTGTGCTTTCATTTTTTCTGTTTGGGAGGAAAGAAACAGAAGATTGTTCCAAGGAAGGTCACGAACGATTGAAGATATTTTGAACTCCATTAAGGCAATTGTTGGAATTAAACTTAGAGGTAGAAACATTAATAGGCTAGATAATGTTAATACTTATCTTTGTAATTATTGGGGTATAGATTAACCATTTTAGTTGTAAGTAAGTTTGACTTTTATTCCTTGGTTGGGAGGTTTTTTGTAGCAGAACTCTGCTTGATTGTATAATAAAATTTAATTTATCAAAAGAAAATGTTTGGCTATCAATAAATTATTTATGCTCAAATAAACTAAAAGCTCTTCAAGAAGCTGTTTGCCAAATATCCCAATGCCTACTTATATAATAAAACATCATGCACTGTAAATCTAAGTGTAAAGTGGAACATTGTGCTGGCAGGTGTGAACTAGGGAGGTAAGTTTCCCCTCTGCTTATTGAATTTGGTTATTGGAAGATGGTTGTAGTTTGACATGGAAAGCTAAAGGTATTGTGTTTGTATCCTCTCTCTTTTTCTCACTAATTATTTTAAAAGAAAATATTATTCTTTTTTAAAAAATTGAGTTTAAATAACTACGTCTATTGTAACATCCTTAGTCCGTATATATCTTGTAATACGAGCTAAAGATGTCACATCAACTCAACTGACATTTGCCGAACATAAATGCTTAAAAATTTTGTTTCATTTAATAATTTCCTTTTATCTTTAAATTTTTTTCCCTTAATCATATAAATTTATAAAATATTGTTTAATCATTGAAACTAATCTGATTTCAGTCAATAATTAGGTAGTTTAGTGTTGTTTCATATCCAAATATAACTGCCTAATACCTCTTGATTTTAAACCATTTAAAATATAACATTTATACTATTTACTCATAAATACGATTAATACTAAAATTAGACAAAACTAAAGAAAATAATCCCTAATTACTATTACAATCCCTTTCAAAATAAATCTGACAAAGTAACCCAACAGGTATAATGTACATGCCACTAATAAGTCAAAGTTAGGATGTCTTACTGATACTGTTGGTAGTCTTGATTTTCCATAAGATGCTGGAAAACTCCTCACTTCACGTCCACTACTTTATTTGAACTTACGTATGAAAATCATCATGCGCTAACTAAAACTTAGTGAGGCAGAAATATAACTAAAACATAAAATCCATAAAATATAAAAAATAAATTAAAAAATTAAATAAAAAACAATTAAAACTTCAAAATAGGTTAGTCAGGTCGTTTTCCTTCTGATAACCTGAAAATCATCAATTCATGATTTTATAAAAAAAATCATGTAATTCATCATTAAATATAAAAAATAACTTATGTTCTTTTCATTCGAACATATTTCATAACTTTATTTTTCTATGTTCTTTTCTTTTATATATTGACATAACTTCCACACTTACTGTTATAGCCCAATGTATATGTAAGAGAATACAAGGTACGTGAGTATAAGGTGCGCACTAGGCACAACATGGTGCCGAATCATAATTGAAATTGCGATATGATGCATTTCAGTGCAAACATAACCTGGTCACCAACGGTGATGAACATTGGTGCACGAATGTACCAAAGTTGAACCGATAACTGATAAGAACTCACTTAATGACATGTCAAATGTACCTACGACTCTCAATGCAACATACAACGGGCTTATATTTATCATCATAAAATCATTTATTAATCTATGTTTCATAACTGTAAAACATCTGATAACTGTAAACATCTGATAACTAAAATTCATCTAATAACTGTAAATATATGATAACTGAAAATCATCTGATAACTATAAATATTTAGAATTCATCATCATAAATATCATACTTGAGCAGTCCATACCCAAAATCATTCATAAAACTTGATGAAAAATAAAATATTATAAAAATATTCCATACTGAAAATTTATGAATCATATTGGAAAATAAAATGAGGTTGGTTTATTACACGTAATACCCAAGACTTTGGGTTAGTGATTAAAGTGTAGGAATTTAAATATGGTGGTTTAATTTGAATAAATTGAAAGTTCAAGGACTGATTTTGGGAATTTTATCTAGGACTTATTATCAAAGATTGAAGAGTAGAAGGGCATTATGGACTTTTAGCATGAAATGAATTTAAAATTCATTTTAAATGATATTAAAGCATGTGAGAAATAAAGAAGGAAAAGCCTATAACCTTTGGATATTTTCTTTTATTCTTCTCTTCCACCTTAAAACTCCATTGCCAAGGTGAGTTCTTTTGAAGTTGATTAATCCTTTCATTTTTGGGTTGGTTTTGAAGCCTTGGGTGGTAGAAACTAAGAGTTGGTGAATTTAGGATGAATTAGTAAAATGGGTTTTTAAGTGAATAGATGAAATTTGGTTAATAATTGGATTCTAAAAGCATATTTGACTTGTCAATGGTGTGAATAAGAAATTTGAAGTCTTAGAAATGATTGAGAACGTGTTTGAAATTGTGTATGATTTTTAGTTTTAAGTGTTCCATAGAGAATTTGGGAGTTAAAAGGTTAATGGATATAAGTTAGTTGTGATAAAGCTAGTAAGTTTAAGGGTTTGATTAGAGCTAAAAGTATAAGATTTAGGTGAAGTGTGGGTAAAAATTCGAAGTGAAAGAGGTAAATTTGGGCAAGGGTATCAATACTGGAAGAACAGTACTGATACTATAAGGGTGAATAGAAGGAAAATGTATGAATCGGATGAACAATATCGATACTGATTGAAGTAGTATCGATACTAATGTGGAGGTATCGATACCAAGGGTAAGGTATCGACACATTGTAGGTAGAGATGAAATTCCAGAATGCTAAAATGGTCGATACTGAAGTAGGTATCGGTACCATAGAAGAAGTATCGGTACTGTGGGTAGAGTACCGATATTATTTATGAAATGTTAAATTAGGAGTTTACGTTCCGTTTATGTAAGTACTAATTGGTTATCGTTAATGGAAATTCGGTATTGATCTTGGACATATTGATGTGTAGATTTGGATCGAAAGCATACCGAAAGAGTCGACATAGTACGAGATTGAACGAAAGAAAAAAGATTTTGTTTAGGACTTACGTGAGGCAAATGTGAGTGAAATTTATTATTTTATAGTAGATATGAGGATGACTTACGATAGGCCAAACTTAAAGGTTTTCGATTGAAAACAATTTATTTATTCTATGCAATATTTTTATAATGTTTTACATAAATTGTATTTATGAAGTATTGTTATGATTTTTATTAGTATGTGAATATGATATATGTGAATGTGTTTTATGTGAAAAGGTTCTACGCGAATATATTCTATGTGAATATGTTGCATGTGGTAAGTGATACTTTGAACAATGTAAAATAAAGTAATTATATGGTTAAAGCCCAAGGTATGTGTATGAGAATTAGAGGTATAGTTGGCATGCCAAGAGTCGAGGGTTTTACGCGGTCCTTCGGGATAATTCTATGTGGTCATTCGGGACAAATTCCACACAGTCCTTCGGGACTATCTATGTGGCACTTCAGTGCATATTCTACGTGGCATTTCGGTGCAAATTATATGAGCAGTGGTGACTGCAATTATAGTGCACAACCTCAATGTACTCAGATACCTTGAGTTCTCAATAATATGTATTAGGCTAATAGAATAAAGTGATACAAATTGAATAATGAGTAACAGTATATGTTATTTTTATTAAAGGTATCTTGAATTCAATATGAAATGTTTTATATGGATTGAATAAGCAAGTATTTTTAAATGTTTTATTATACCATTATTGCATCACTAAAGTCAACGACGTAGCGTGTGATTGTTTCACATGTAGGTTCAAAGCGATCAGGAGATTAAAGCTAGGAAGACATCACATGGTTGAAGAAGATCAGATCATAACAAATTAAACTGTAGGTTATTATCATTTTGTTGGCATGTATCATAAAGTTTTTAAATTGTAATGCCCTTATCAGTTTTGTAAACATATTATTTTACATTTATGTAAATTATCAAGTATTTATTTTCATTGTGAATCTTGAATTTTCAATATAACTTTGTTATAAGGGTTTCATCACTTAAATATCAGTAAATTTCTAAATTTTCAATGAGTTTTAAAAGAGTCAAAGTTTTGAAAAGTCAATGTGACACATCGAATTCGTATCTGGATAGGGTACGAGTTGGGGGTATTACATTTATTGGTATCAGAGCTATGGTTTAACTGATTTTAAGTTCGAAACGAAATAGTTTATGTTTTAAAAAGTGTACATGCCAATGAAAAGTTAAAAATCTCTGATCTGATAAGGTAATTGGTATGTTGTCCTTGCTGATATAGTAAGTGATTGTATCTTAATAGATGTCGGACTACGAGGGCTCCGAAGTGAAGTAGGAGATGGTCATGAGAGAAGTAGTAATTCACCTGCCCCAGTTAGGCAAAGTGAAGAACAAGCGCCTCAGGGAGTGCCTATACAAGATCATGGAATCTTTTTCCAGAAATTGGACGCGATTCTGACGCGTTTCAACCGTTTGCTACCCTAGCTCCTAAGATGAATGTAGCTAAGGTGTTAAAGAGTTTAGGAGCACCTGAGTTTATAGGAGAAGTTGGGAAGTGATATGATCTCGATTATGAGTTTCGAGTCATATATATGATTGGCCGATCGTGATTCTAGTAAAAGATTAAATTGCTTGCTTTGAACGGAAGATGATAGAAGTTGTAGTTTGGATGGAATGAAAGTATGACAAATGTATGAGTTGGTAATGGCATGAAATATGAAAGATGGATCGAAAAGAAAATGAATATAACCTCTAACTATGTGGAGTTAGGAACCAACAATATAAAGAGATGGAATCGAAGTGGAAGTAGATGGAATGTGACCCACTAGCTATAGATGAGCTAGGAACCAGCACTATAACAAAAGGAAATGGATGAAGACAACAAGACTATCTTGAAGCCGATAAAGTTCTAAAAGAGAACAAGAATGAAAGCAACCTCTCAAAGATGTTTTATATATTCAAATATGTGTCTACAAATGATCCCAAAGGAGCCTATTTATAGTATTTCTAAGCAGCACATGAAAAGAGTCAAAAGATGAAAACATTCTCATCAATTTAGCAATAAAATGCACTTGAATGCTTTGTCTTCTTATCGTCAAGGTTGGCTCAATATTCTAGATCATTTTGGGGATGAATCTAGACAATTTGAAGCTGAATTTGGCCTTAATTTCGTCCAAGGGGTGGAAGACTCTTGCTATTCCATGATGATAACAATCTACTTTGAATGCCTTGAATGGGTGAATTAAGAGTCCTTCAATGGCTTGTCACTTGGCTGAAGTTGAAAAGACTCTCCCTCGACTCAAACTCATCCAAATCATCCATGCATAAAATTCCCGTAACAAAATTCCAGCATGCACTATCTTCAATAAATCGATCATATCTCAAACTCCCGATATCGGAATAAGGTGATTCAAAAGGCGTTGGAAAGCTAAGAGTAGAGGAATAATTTGAAATTAATTTCTAGAACCAAACACATCTGTATCGCATCTGGAATTAGAAGACATTCCGACTGACATTCTTGTATATGATGAAACTGTTCAACATCTCTCATGCACCTAGATACAAAGGTGAACTTTATTCAATATTTAATTGAAAACATGCTTGAAACAATTAAGAGTTAGTTTAATAAATGAACTAGTTTGATGAATGAAATAGTTTACTTAATGAACTACTTCCCTAAATGAACTACATGATTTAAATGCAATGCATGCTTGAATGAACATCACACTTATTAAATGCAATGATGTTATGCAAACTTCAAATTCTTATACAAATTCATGCATAAGCAACGTAAAGTGTTCATCCCTTATTATTCATCCTTCATCATGTCCCAAACTTGATGTAAACATACTCTCCATGGCTTTTTGAAACTCCTTAGCCCTTGCTCATATGAGGGGCACTCGGTATTCTCTGGGTTTTGCTATTGGGATCATATCAGTCCCTCCTCTTTAAGGAGATTGTCCCAATCGTCACCTATATCAAGGAGACAAATTACAACATGAAGGTTGCACTGACATTACACTCACCTGCAAGATCAAATTGATAGGTGTTGTCATTGATCTTCTTGACTATTTGGAATAGTCCATCTCCCTGAGGTATTAATTTGGACTTTCGTTGAGCCGAAACCTTTCCTTCCTCATGTGCAGCCATACCCAATCCCATGGCTTAAAAGTAATTCGCTTACAACCCTTGCTGGTTTCGAAAGGGTTTACTTCCTTTGGGTGGTCCTCCTCTTTTGTGGGATGGCAATGGAGAAGTCTTCTTGTATGAAATTTGCCCCCATTTTGAAGTTGCAGTCCCATAAGATCGTGTGGCACCCTTCCTTTTGAGTTGTATTTCCACCTTTATGGCCATATGCACCATGCCTTCCATCTCCACATAATGTTGCAACTCAACCACGTTCGCAATGTCTGGATTGAGTCCCGCTAGGAATCTTGCCATTATGGCTTCTTGATCCTCATCAATGTTGGCTCGAATCATGGTCACCTCTATCTCTTTATGATAATCTTCAACACTTCGGTTACCTTGTAAAAGGTTTTGGAGACGGTTGAATAATTCTCGATGGTAGTGGGTTGGAATGAATTGCTTTCGTATCACTGTTTTTATTTCATCCCATGTAGTGATAGGATGTTCTCCATTGCGTCTCCTACTTGATGTCAATTGATCCCACCATATTAGTGAATAATCCATAAACTCAAGTGCAGCAAGTTTTACCTACTTGAGTTCAGAATAATCATTGCAACCGAAGATGTGCTCTACCTTATTTTCCCATGCTAGGTAAGCCTCGGGATTCGTCTTGCCTTAGAATGGTGGAATGAAAATCTTGATATTAATAAGATTATCATCCATTAATGGACGAAACATTTGGGCCTTATACCTTGATTTCCCATTCTTTTTTGTGATGCACGATCTTCTTCTGACCTTTCCTGTAATACCCCAAAAATTTAGACAATGACCAAAATGTAAATTTTGAAAGTTTGATGGTCAAAGTAGAAAATTTGGGAAAAGTTTAAGGAATTAAGTGGTAATTTTTCTCAAAAATAATGTTATTCCATAAATGAATTTATTTAGTGATGAAATTATACATTTGGTAAAGTTTGGTGACCAAAGTATAAACTTTGAAAAGTTCAAGGACCAAAATGTAATTTTGGAAAAATTACAAATGGGTCACAAAAATAAGAAATAAAAATATTATTTTCTCATTTTTATAATATTGGAAAATAATATTTTATATTTAATTTCATGTTTAAGTTGAACTGTTTGATTAAAGTGATTGAATTGTAAATTTTGGAAATTTCAAGGGCAAAACGATAAAGTGGAAAACTAATTTGTTCATCTTTGAATATTGAAAGATGACAAGGCTAATATTTATGTGATTTTGAAGATGAAGGATATGTCTTGGATTAATGGTGATTATAAGTTTATTAAGGGTAAATTGGTATTTTCCAAGGTAATGATTAAATAATTTTTTCTTAAAGGATGATAAGCATGATTCAATCAAACATATCATGCCAAAGTGTTCTTCTGTTCTCCATGGACGTGAGAAAGCTTTCAAGGTAAGAAATATTTCATTTCAATTTTG
Organism: Hibiscus syriacus; assembly: GCF_006381635.1. Classification (NCBI taxonomy): domain Eukaryota; kingdom Viridiplantae; phylum Streptophyta; class Magnoliopsida; order Malvales; family Malvaceae; genus Hibiscus; species Hibiscus syriacus. Next base: position 309,918 of record NW_024062907.1, read on the forward strand.
AGCTAATTCCTTTGGAATTGGAGTTATGTTGTGAGATAGGAAAGTGATCTACGAAACGCTATCATTGAATGTTATGGGATGTGTTTGTTAGTACAATACTAACATAAGAATGATATGAATTTGTGATTTAATACAGATTGTGATTGATTTGTTATCAAAGCAAGTCAAATAGAAAAGGAATTATTGTGGACAATTAGTGAGGATCATATTGTGGACTATATAAAGTGTCAAGGTGAGTGCAATACATGCATGAAATTATACATGGATGTTTTATACATCATCAGGAAGACTTGCGATAAGTCGACATTGTTTTATCATCAATATATTTTATCATATTTTTATAAATTGACATGACATTGATATGTCAGAGTATGAAATTATAATGCACTGATTATGGAAAATGTGATATTTTACCATGAATGTTATTTCGGGTTTGAACTGCCCAATGTTAAATATTGATAATATACTGTTCCATGGATGGATCAAATAAAATAGACTGTATGCCCAAGTAAGTCATTGAGGGATAGGGTATAGTTGGCATGCCATAGAGTCCAGCAGCATACGGGATACACTAAAGGATACCTAGTATATATGGTGGGTACGATGTAACACCCCCAACCCGTACCCGACCCGGATACGAGTCTGAGATGTCACATTACCTTTTTAAAGCATCATTCTTAACAAAATAACAAAACATTTGAATTATATTAAGAAAATACGATAATCTACATATATATATATATAGGTTTATACAAGGTTCACAAAATACTCAGAGCATACGCAACTTAACCTTCTATTACATGCCAACACTGATTTACATAACAAAATGACGTACTATTAAGTTGATTCTGATCTGATAGTTGTAGGAGTAATGTTGTCCAACTGCTTAACCTCGATCGTCAACTTTATCGAATCCTACGTATGCAACACTCACACGCTAAGTCATCGATTAGTGAGGCAATATAATAATAACCATAAAATATAAAGAAATTGCCAAAATGAGATGGGTTGCAATGATAATATGAATGTAATCAATGCAATAACCATAACCATATTCTTACACATAGACTTATCAAATTTCACATTCATAAGTTCACATTATTAAGTTCATTAGCCCATGATACCATACTGAGAACCTAAGGTATGTGAGTATTGTGAGGTTGTGCACTATGCTGTCACCACAGGTCGTATAATTGCACCGAAGTGCAACGTAGAATTGCACCGCAGTGCCGCGTAGAATTGCACCGCAGTTCCATATAATAATGTCCATAAGGACCACATATCATTCCTTAAGAATCATATACATATACTAGGGATCAGTATGTGTCTCACAAGACTTCACACCATGTTCCAAAGAATATATATATATCCCGAAGGACCGCGTATAGACCCTTCTACCCTTGGCATGCCAACTATATAGTTCTATCTACTTAACATGGGCTTTAACAATTCACATAATTTGTATCACATAGACATAGTATTTTCATACCTTTATCACATAGACATATCATTTCCTGCATATTCATGTCACATAATGCATATGGTATAACTCATATCATGTTTCATAATATGGATGTATCATGTATCAAAATATTGATCTAGACTTATCATAAGTCTAGAACTGATTATAATACTATATTCATCCTATGCATATGCACTACCTAGATTTCTTTGTCTTTCCCTCGATGATCCTACTTTCGATTGTTCCGAACTCGATTAGGCTCAATACACATAAGCAAAATTTTCAAGATGATTATCAGATGCCTAAGTCTTGAAATTAACCTCTAATAGCCTAACAATTTAAGGAATTGATAGTTTAGTTTTTTTTATGGGGGAATCGGTTCCCCCCTGTGGGGGTATCGATCCCCCTTTAGCATTCTGGAAATTCATATTTGTTTGAGGGGGAATCGATTCCCCTTGAATCTATACCGATTCCCCTAGCCCAGAAATCCCATTTTGAGCTCGAAAATCACCTTATTTCAGCTAAAACCTTCCTATTTTACTCCCTTTAATTCCTAACTTTAATATACATACTTAAACTCATTTCTACTCCTAATCACTTCTTTAAACTCCAAATCTAGTCATTCCTATGTAATTGCAAAAATTATACTAGTTTTGCAACATGTTCAAATTCCTATTCGAACACTTCCTATCCCTTAATTAACTTGATAACAAGTCAAATCTCACTTCCAATTCTTATTATGAACTCTAATCCAAGATTTCACTTTTCTACTTCCTTTCTTTAATTCTTCATATACTTCTCATCTTGAGGTTTTAAAACAAATTAAACTTCCTTTAAGCTTAACTATTGCCTAATGGTCATGAATCAACCATAAATTCATCAGAAATTCACTAACAAGATCTTACCTTTAGTTGGGTCTCACGTATGAAGAAGAAAAAGAAGAAGAGACTCTGGAAGCTTGTTTTGATTTCCTATACTTCCATACGACCTTATGTGCCATACGAGACTGTACTTAAGGATACCTAGTACAGATGGTGGACACGACCTTATGTGTCATACAAGATAGCACTACGGTGCTTATAGTTGACTCGTGTACCCAAGGTCCTCGGGGTTTTATACTGGGCTATTGTTTACGCTTCATGGTTTATTAGTTAATAAATGGTAAGTTATGAAAATAAACTTACAAGTTTATGGAATGAATGGCAAGTATATTGAAAAGAATATTTTTTTATATTCAGTTATGATATTTTGATCATGGTAAAATATTTGATATGTTATTAGCATGGTTTTATGGCATTTGATTTGAAATTGAAATTCATGCATGAATGATATTGCACTGTTTATTGTTATAATTGCCTCATTAAGTATATACTTAGCGTGTTATGATTTTCACGCATAGGTAAAAAGCCAGTAGTGGAATAAGGAGTACAAAGCGAAATCAAGCATCAAGAAGTATATTTCTATATCAGTAAGACATCCTAAGATGTAATGTAGACTTAATTAGTGGCATGCAATTATGTTTATTTGCTTTGTTGAACAAAATTGGAAACAAAATGAAATTTTATGAATTTATATCAAAAGTATTGTAGCAGTTATTATATCTTACTGTAGCAATGAACAGTAAACATTTTAAGCAACATTTTCTAGAATGCATTTGGGGTACCGATAGACATGCACATAAGCCGGATTTTAATCCGATCCGGATCAGTTTTTATCCGATCCGGTTTTTTCCCATAGACAAAAAACCGGTTTATAAAATAACTGGTTTGGATTCTAACCGGTTTGGAGGGCCGAATATCATAACCGGTGTAACCGGTTTCGGTTTGAAAAAAACCAATTTTAAAAAAAAACCGATTATAAAAAAATTGATTTTAATATTATTAAAATTACATCGTCATCAATTGCAACAAAGTTTACGATAATTGAAATACTTAAATACTTCCAAGTTCGATAAATTCAAATACTTAAAAACTTCCAAGTTCGATAAATTCAAATACTTAAAAACTTACAAGTTCGATAATTGAAACAAAGTTTACGATAATTGAAATAAAGTTTAAAAATAAACTACATTGCCATCTCTTCTTCATCATCTTCGCCTTCTTCATTTGGAGGGGATATTCCAAGTTCGACTTCTTCAATGTGTAAGTTTGCTTCTAAATCGGCATCAATTGCATCTTCTAGGGTGGTGATATGTTGCTTCCGAGCAGCTCCATCCAAATAATCCTTCAAACAAATGCATACTTCCACCGACTCGGGACTTAGTCTTGATCTCCGTTGCGATATAACCCTGCCACTAACAGAAAAAACGGATTCCGAAGCTACCGTAGAAGCTTGGACGGTTAGTAAATCATGGGCCATGGCGGCTAGAATCGGAAATTGTGCTTCATTTTCTTTCCACCAAGCCAAAATATCCAAACTTTCAAACTCTTCAAATGTCAGTTTTGATAGAAAGTCGCATGACATGTAATTTCCCAACTCGCTACTTGGGGTGGTAGTACGTGATCGTTTGGATTGGGAATTTATAAGAGTGTTAAAAAGTGACAAATTTATGTTACTTGGACGTCCACTAGATGATTCCGCATTCATTCTCATTTGATCGTGTATTACACTACTTGATTCGTATTTAGTTAAATTTGCAAACATGTCTCGAAAACATTTGTTAAATTAATTTATTTGGTTTTGGAGTTGGGTTCATCATCGGTTAGATTAAAGCAAACGCAATTTGTTCAATTAGTGTTTCAACCCCACCAATTTAACGTTGGGTTTAAAGCGGCACACAAGTAAAAATGGGGGAATCTCCTTAAAATATTTTAAAAGTTTTTCCTTCATTGTAAAGCCAATTTCTTGAAAAACTTTGGTTTCAAATTCAAAGTCATTTAGTCGGGTAGCCAACAAAAATATTTGATTTAGAACCAACGGGCTAGTAGGGTAATAAACACCATATAAAAAATTTGTTGCATTTTTAAAAACCCCAAGCAAATCGGTTATTTTGGCTATAGTTTCCCAACTCGAATCCGGATAAATGTTTGGGGCATGGCCCCTCTCGAAAATTCGATCGTGAAATGTTTGCAATGTTTCCCTTTGCCTTAAGGCGGTATGCATCATCATCCAAGTTGAGTTCCAACGAGTTGGACAATCCAAATTAGGACCCAAAGATTTTTTATTAACCGACTTACAAAATCGTTTATAATCATTTAGTCTTTTATTGTTATTACAAAGAACCGATTTTATCATTGCTTTAAATTCTAATCTAATCGGCTCAATAACCTCCAAACCAGCTTGCATGGATAAATTAATTATGTGTGCAACGCAACGGGTATGAAAAAACACACCATCTAAAATCGGTGAAAGTAATATTTTCAATCTTGGAACCGCGTTTGTATTATTCGATGCATTATCAAAGGATACAGAAAAAACTTTATTTTCTAATTTATAAAGACAAATTACCCTTTTTAAAAGTGTAAATAAATTAGCACCGGTATGCGGCTCACCGAATAATTCAAATGCGATTGTTATTTTCATCATTTGCCAATTATCTAGATCTAACCAATGTGCTGTAACGGCTAAAAAAGAATTTCCAGTATTATGAGGGGAACTCCAAACGTCACATGTAAGCGACACACCATAACGATGTTCTTGGAATCCTAAAATCATTTTTCCCTCGCCGTACGCCACATTTTTATAACATCTCTTCTAAGGGTAGTACGACTTACTTGAGTATAACGTGGTTTCATTAGTTGTTGAATTGTTGCCGTGAAATCTTCATCATCAAAGTGGTCGAACGACAATGCTTTTGTAATCACAAACTTTGTAAACGCTTCTCGTAATTTTTCGTTGTCGTAAACAAAAACACCACCTTGCGGTGTAAGATTCGATTGACTTGGATCCGATCTTGAGCGAAGTGCCTTGCATGATTTTGTCAAATGGTACTTCAACGTTGTGTTTCCTTCCGGTGTAAGCAACTTTAGACAAAGTTTACAACGTGCCCTCCTCGAGCCATTTGACATCTCACATAAATCGTAGTGATCCCAAATATCTTTGTTTCGAGCGTGTTCGATCACTCTCACGACTTCAAGGTTTCCCCTGACGGAAGATTCAGCCGTGTTACTCATGATGAACAAAAAATTAAAAAAAGATTTGAGAGATGTTTAGGTGTTGTGTAATAAGATTTGAGAAGTTATAATCAACCAAATACATCCCCAACCTATTTATACATGTTTAGGGTGGTAAAATGGTAATTTGTTTAAGAAACAAACGGTCAAAAACGGCCACAAACCTCCCCAACGGCTATATTAACGGCTAGGTTTTTAAACCTAGATCGATTTTTTCGGATAAAAACTGGTTTTTTAATCGGTTTTTTTCAAACCAGTTTTTTATCTGGTTTCGGATATTTTTTGTGCAAAATCGGATATTCGGATTTTTTGTGCACCTCTAGGTATCAATACCCCCTACAGGGTACCGATACCCACTGTTCACGGGGGGTATGTTCACTGTTTATGAGTATTGTTTACGGGTACTGTTCACTATTTAAAAAAAATCTTTTGAATTAAATTGGTTACAACGAAACATGATTTATATGATATGAAATTTTATTTATAATATCATTTATCATTTTAAGAATATAAATTTTAAATCACTTTTGAATCTCAAATGGTTTTAGAAATGCGGATAACATCTATAATATGTATAGGTATAATTATACGGGTTATGGGTGTTACATTTTCACTTCTTCATTTCCTCCTTGATTGACATCTTCGTGCTCTCGGAATCCTTGAGTACACTCCTCTTCAATATGATCCATACGTTTATTGAGAGGTTCCAACTATTCCCTCAAAATCTTGATCAATTCACGCACCATGGCTTGCATTGTAGGTTTAGTTCAACGTTACATGTAACTTGAGAATTGTCTCCCGGATGATGAGACATAATTAGTAAAAAAGTAACCTCGTAAATAAAAGAAAACCTTACTAAACACTCCAAGAAAAGTCACTCCCACTCGTGTTTCACTCGGGATGGCTTTTACCCTTGATGACCACTCTTGCCTTTTACCACTCGTGCTTTGATTTCAAGTCCTTTTGGGAACTTTCTCAAGGCTTACAAGGTCTAGTGGACTTTGGCTGAAACAATTGTGGCTTGGTAGCAAGGATAGTGAAAAGAAATTGGCTACACGAAAATAGATGATAAGTAAAGGTAACGAAATTGAATAATGGAATATAAAGATGAAGTGAATATTTTTTTCTTTAAAGATGAAAAGAATTACTCTCTCCCTCTTTAAACTTTTTTTCTTTCTTTTGTTTATTTCTGATTTTTTTTTTTTTACTAACCCGAGAGAGATAAAAAGATACGATACGCTTACTGAATCGGCTAGCTTTGATGCCAAATGATATGATCTCGATTATGAGTTTCGAGTCATATATATGATTTCCCTATCGTGATTCTAGTAAAAGATTGAATTGCTTGCTTTGAACGGAAGATGATGGAAGTTGTAGTTTGGATGGAATGAAAGTATGAAATGTATGGGTTGGTAATGGCGTGGAATATGAAAGATGGATTGAAAAGAAAACGAATTGTGACCCTCTAACTATGTGGTGTTAGGAACCAATAATATAAAGAGATGAAATCGAAGTGGAAGTAGATGGAACGTGACCCACTAGTTATAGATGAGCTAGGAACCAACGCTATAACAAAAGGAAATGATGAAGATAACAAGACTATCTTGAAGCCGATAAAGTTCTACAAGATAAAAAGAATGAAAGCAAACTCTCAAAGATGTTTTATATATTAAAATGTGTGTCTACAAATGATCCCAAAGGTGCCTATTTATAGTATTTCTAAGCAGTATATGAAAAGACTCAAAAGATGAAAACATTATCATCAATTTAACAATAAAATGCACTTGAATGCTTTTTCTTATTATCTTCAAGGTTGGATGAATATTCTAGATCATTTTGGGGATGAATCTAGACAATTTGAAACTAAATTTGGCCTTAATTTCGTCCAAGGGGTGGAATACTCTTGCTATTCTATGCTGAAAATTGTCTTAACAAGTGAATTAAATCACCTTTCATTGCATGCTCCCTTGAAGAATATGAACAGCCCTTGAATTTAGATGATAACAATCAACTTTGAATGAATTGAATGGGTGAATTAAGAGTCCTTCAATGGCTTGTCACTTGGCTGAAGTTGAAAAGACTCTCCCTTGGCTCAAACTCATCCAAATCATCCATGCATAAAATTCCCGTGACAAAATTCCAGCCTGCACTGTCTTCAATAAATTGATCATATCTCAAGCTCCCGATATCATATTAAGGTGATTCAAAAGACGTTGGAAAGATAATAGATAGAGGAATAATTTCCAATTGATTTCTAGAACCAAACACATCTGTATCGAATCCAGAGACATTCTGGCTTACATTCTTGCATATGAAGAAACCGTTCAACTTCTCTCATGCACCTAGACATAAAGGTGAACTTTATTCAATATTTAATTGAAAACATGCATGAAACAATTAAGATTTAGTTCAATAAATGATCTAGTTTTATGAATGAACTACTTCTTAAATGAACTAGATGATTTAAATGCAATGCATGCTTGAATGAACATCACACTTATTAAATGCAATGAATGTTATGCAAACTTCAAATTCTGATGCAAATTCATGCATAATAAATGTAAAGTGTTCCTCCCTTATTATCCTCCTTCATCATGTCCCAAACTTGATGTAAACATACTCTCCATGGCTGCTTAAAACTCCTTATCCCTTGCTCATGTGATGGGGCCACTTGGGAACTTCTCCAGGTCTTTGCTATTGACGATCATATAAGGAAGGTCTCGTTTCTGCCGATCTTTTTCCAAACGATTTAAAGATTATGTTATATGGTCTTCATTATTCTGAAATAGAGAAGCTGGATGGAGTAGTCTCATTGCTACGAGGACAAGCACATATATAGTTGACTAACTTGACGATGAGAGTTCCTAGGGACCAAGTAACACGATCGTTCTTTCTAGAATAGTTCAAGAACAAGTATATCGGTGATCAGTCCATCCGCCAAATGAAACAAGAATTCATGAATTTAAAGCAAGGGAATCACACTGTGTATGAGTACGAGTGCGAGTTTAATTGAGTTTGCAGCAACTGAATTGGCCCCTTAGAAAAAAGACTCATGTGATTGGTTCTTAGAGGGTTTATGCCCTAGATTGAAGGAGTTGTTGTTAGCCCTGAATTTTTCTACATTTCAAGAGGTGGTGAATCAAGCTAAAGCCTTGGAGTGAGCTTATAATGGAAGATATAGGGAGCAAATGACCTAGTTGACCAAGAGAGCAGGTTCCTCATCGAGCATCATAATCGAAGAAAAGTCGAGGTTCAGGTTTTCGACCTCAGTCTAGATCCACAGGAAGATTATCAAATCCAATGAGAGTAAAATATACTCAATCTACAGAATCAGGAGCTAGAAGGTCAAGTCATTGTCAGTATTATGGCAAAAATCATAGTGGCATATGTCGAATGGTCTCCGGAGCATGTTTCAGATATGGGGACACGTGATATTTTATCCAAGATTTCTCATTAATGACCGGAGAGCCTGCACAGTATGAGAGATCTGTTATTGTACCTCAGAGATGTAAAGGACGAGGCAGGGGAAAGAATCAGTCTGAGTCAGCCACTCAACCTGAAATGCGCTCGACTGCTCGGGTCTACAACCTTAAGACTAGTGAAGATCGCGATGATCCAGAGATCATTACAGGTATTTTCCAATTAGTAGATAAACCTGTTTTGGTTTTGATTGACCTAGGATCAACTTATTCTTATATTAGTAGTAAATTGGTGAGGAAATGAAAATCCAATTAGAAGCTATAAGTAATGATGTGATTGTGACTAACCCGTTAGGGCATAGTGCTCGGGAATCAATTGTGTCGAGGGTGTCCCATAAGGATACAAGGAATTGAATTCCCTACTAATATGATGGAATTACCCTTTGACGAGTTTGAAGTTATTTTGGAATGGATTGGTTGTATCATTATCATGCCAATGTTGATTAAAGTGAGTAGTTTTGAGAAGTTCTAATGGATCAGAAGTAATTGTGGTCAACGAAATATTTAACCCATTAGCTAATGTGATGTCGGTAATGTTGGACAAGAAGCTCATGTTACAAGGATGTCAAGCTTTCATCGCCAATGTGATCTATACTCGAGCCAAAGAGATGCAATTGGAGGAATTCTGACGGTCCGAGAATTTCTGGACGTATTTCCAGCTGAGCTACCAGGATTACCTCTAGATAGAGAAATTGAATTTCCAATTGAGGTTATGCAGGGAATAGCACAAATTTTGATGGCTCCTTACAGAATGACCCCAAAAGAACTGAGTGAGTTAAAGGCTCAGTTGCAAGAGTTATTGGATAAGGAATTCATCAGACCTAGTGTATCAACTTGGGGTGCACCAGTACTATTTGTAAAGAAGAAAGATGGTTCGATGCGTCTATGAATTGATTATATACAGCTCAACAAGGTGACAATAAAGAATAAGTATCATCTTAAGAATCGACGATTTATTTGTTTAACTTAAGGGAGCTTCAGTGTTTTTCAAGATTGATTTGTGCTCTGACTATCATCAGTTGAAGATACAAGAAAATGACATTCCAAAAACGGATTTTATGACTCGATAAGGCAATTATGAGTTTGTGGTAATGCCGTTTGGGTTGACTAATGCACCTGCAGCGTTTATAGACCTCATGAATATTGTATTTTAATCGTACCTCGATCAATTTGTTTTTGTCTTTCTTGATGACATCTTGGCGTATTGAAAGACAAATGAGGAGCATGACACCCATCTTGAGTGATTCTTCAAACACTACGAGACAAGAAATTTTATGCTAAGGTGTCTAAGTGTGAATTTTGGTTACCTGAAGTGGCATTTCTTGGGCATGTGGTATCTATAGAGGGGATTCAGGTGGATTCTCAGAAGATTAAAGTTATATTAGATTGGGAAGTTCCAAGAAATGTTTCTGAAGTACGCAGTTTCTTGGGATTGGCTGGATATTATCGAAGGTTTGTTAAGGATTTTTCGATTATTTTCTCCCCATTGACCAAGCTGTTAAGGAAAGATGTGTCATTCATTTGGATGAATAAATGCTAAGAGAGTTTTGAATCCTTAAAGAATATACTAACAGAAACTCAAGTGCTAGTGCAACCAGAATCGGGCAAAGACTATACAATTTATAGTGACGCTTCCCATAATGGTCCGGGATGTGTTTTAATGCAAGATAGAAAAGTAGTAGTCTATGCTTCGAGACAGCTTAAGCCACATGAGAAGACAATTTCCTTATCTCTTTGTACAGTGAAAATTCGAGGATGAATTTTTAAGGGGGAGATTTGGAATACCCCAGACATCGGGTTAGTGATTAAAGTGTAAGAATTTAAATATGGTGGTTTAATTTGAATAAATTGAAAAGTTCAAGAATTTTGAGAATTTTGAATAAAATGAATTTAAAATTTATTTTTAAATGATATTAAAGTATGTGGGAAATAAGGAAGAAAAAGCCTAGAACCTTTGAATATTTTCTCTTGTTCTTCTCTTCTACCATCAAACTCCATTGCCAAGGTGAGTTCTTTTCAAGTTGGTAAATCCTTTCATTTTTGGGTTGGTTTTGAAGCCTTAAGTGGTATAGAAACTTAAGGAAAACTTTGGGGTGAATAGAAACTAAGAGTTGGTGAATTTAGGATGAATTAGTAAAATGGATTTTTAAGTGAATTAATGAAATTTGGTTAGTAATTGATTCTAAAAGCATATTTGACTTGTCAATGGTGTGAATAAAAATTTAAAGTCTTAGAAATGATTGAGAACATGATTGAATATTTGGTATGATTTTTAGTTTTAAGTGTTCCATAGAGAATTTGGAAGTTAAAAGGTAATTAATGAATATAAGTTAGTTGTGATAAATGTTAGTAGGTTTAAGGGTTTGATTGGAGCTAAAAGTATAAGATTTAGGTGAAGTGTGGGTAAAAATTCGAAGTGAAAAAGGTAAATTCTAGGCAATGGTATCGGTACTGGATAAATAGTACCGATACTATAAGGGAAATTGAAGGAAAAATGTATGAATCGGATGAACAGTATCGATACGGATTGAAGTATTATTGATACTGATGTGGAGGTATTGATACCAAGGGTAAGGTATCGATACTGTAGGTAGAGATGAAATTTCAAAATACCAAAATGGTATCGATACTGAAGTGGGTATCGGTACCATAGAAGAGAAGTATCGATACTGTTGGTAGAGTACTGATATTATTCAATATGAAATGTTAAATTAGGAGTTTACGTTCTGTTTATGTAAGTACTAATTGGTTACCATTAATGGAAATTCAGTATTGATCTTGGACATATTGATGTGCAGATTTAGATCAAAAGCGTACCAAAAGAGTCGACACAGTATGATATGAACGAAAGAAAAAGGATTTTGTTTAGGACTTACGTGAGGCAAAGGTGAGTGCAATTTATTATTTTATATTAGATATGAGGACGGCTTGCGATAAGACAACGTCAAAGGTTTTCGATCGAAAACAGTTTATTTATTTTATGTAATATTTTTATAATGTTTTACATAAATTATATTTATAAAGCATTGTTATGATTTTTAGTAGTATGTGAATATGACATATGTGATGTGTTTTATGTGAAAAGTTCTACGCGAATATATTCTATGTGAATATGTTGTATGTGGTAAGTGATAGTTTGAACAATATAAAATGAATTAATTATATGGTTAAATCCCAAGGTATATGTATGAGAATTAGAGGTATAGTTGGCATGCCAAGAATCGAGGGTTCTACTCGTCCTTCGGGATAATTCTTCGTGGTCCTTCGGGACAAATTCTATGCGGTACTTCGAGACAAATTTATACGGTACTTCGGGACAAATTCTATGCGGTACTTCGGGACATATCTATGTAGCACTACGGTATATTCTACGTGGCACTTTGGTGCAAATTATATGAGTAGTGGTGACTGCAATTATAGTGCACAACCTCAATGTACTCAGATACCTTGAGTTCTCAGTAATATGCATTGAGCTAATAGAATAAAGTGATATAAATTGAATAATAAGTAACAATATACATTATTTTCATGAAGGGTATCGTGAATTCATTATGAAATGTTTTATATGGATTGAATAAGCAAATATTTTTAAATGTTTTATTATACTCATTATTGCCTCACTAAGTCAACGACTTAGCGTGTGATTGTTTCACACGTAGGTTCAAAGAGATCAGGAGATTAACGCTAGGAAGGGACATCACACGGTTGAAGAAGATCAGATCAGAACAAATTAAAGTATAGGTTATTATAATTTTGTAATTTTGTTGGCATGTATCATAAGGTTTTTAAATTGTAATGCTCTGATCAGTTTTGTAAACATACTATTTTACATTTTGTAAATTATCAAGTATTTATTTTCATTGTGAATCTTGAATTTTCAATAGTAACTTTATTATAAGGGTTTCACCACTTTACTACCGGTTCAATGAGTTTTAAAAGAGTTAAATTTTTGAAAAGTCAATGTGACACCTCGGATTCGTATCCGGATCGAGTACGAGTTGGGGGTGTTACATCGCAAGTTGTCCTCAATCAGAGTAATTAAATAAATAAACTAGAATCATTTGAACAATTTACTTATAAATCAAATATAAGCCTCACTAACTTTAAATTTTGCTTTCACTACACAATTTATTGAAATTTTACATTCTGGTAGTTTGCACTATCTTCAAAGAAATATTATTATGTTTTAATATATTTATTGAAAAGCTATTCTATTTGCACCACAGAAAACTAGACTCAAATATGAATCTAACCATATAAGGTACTCTGTCTTGTTTTACTTGTACAATTTATAGCGAATTTTCAAAGTTGACTAATAGAAGTTGTTTTGGACAAAATCTGTTGTCATGTTTTCTGACCTATCACTGATTAAAAATTCATATATTTTTTATACTTCTTGAAATGAGTTTCCATTTGTTCTAAGAGAAACTATATTGATATAAGAATACAATGGTATAATATTCATCCTCTAATAATTTTTTAGAATTTCTGATAATTTTCTAAACTTACTGTTCAAAACATAATTTATAGGCAGATTTTGCCAACTAGTATCTTTGACTTATTTACTAGTTCTATTAGCTTACTAAATAAACATATAAACTTGAATCACACTTCACATAATACTAGGAGCCACTTCTTAACGTAACTCCGACACTGGCTAATTGCAAGCCAATGTTTGGTCGAAACAATATATAAATGAAATGCATTCACCTTTGCCTCGCTATCAAATCTTCTCCACGATAATCTTCTCGATCAGACACTTTTTCCTTCCCTTTAAAGCTACTTGAATCACTAAATTTATAGTGGACTGACGATGTCATATAATAACATAGAATATTCAAACTATTTGTTAGTATCAAACTAACATAATCTAAACTTAAATATAAAATTCGATAAAAATAAATCCGATACTTAAATTGATATAAAACTAAATCGTACTTCCATCGTAATTTCAAACTTCTCAAAATATTCCTTAAATTCAATGAATATTTCGTTTCACTATCAACTCTTCAACTCTTACTAATTTCATAATCCAACCACTAACTATGAATTCTTTTTAGAATTCATATAAACTTTCCTATTTAATCCATAATGTCCCTTTACCATTATGATCATTTCACATTAATCGCATAAAATTTCCAGCACCTCAATAAAATTAAATCAACACTTAAACATTCAAAAGCTTGCAATTTCATCCTAAACTTTCTTAAGCTTTTCAAATTCAACCACACAACTTGATAAACCTAGAATTAAATCTCAACTTAAAAATTAAAACAAAAATCAGCATATTAAATAAATTTCCAGCATTACAATAATTTACTCAAATCACATTTAATAAACTTAAAATCAAGTCTTGTAACACCATTTACCCATATACGTTTCCTTACACAAGTTACAGGTGTCGCATGACTTAAAAACATTTCTTTATTTGCAAACCCATCAATTTTTGTTTCTAAAATAAAACATTTGTTAACTTTCAGTAGTTACAAAAATTTTAAGATTATAACATATTACAATAACCGTAAGACAAATACATTCCAACACATTTTTATAAGTCCAATACATGCCATCTAATTATCAAAAGTAGACACAATTGTCCTACAGTTACTGATGAGTCAACCTTGGATTGATGATCTCTGCGGCACTATTTACCCTGCTAGTCTTAGCTATAACCTACGCGTGAAATCAACACACGTTAAGTATTTACTTAGTGAGGCATAAAAATATAAATGAAGTGAAATTCATACACAAGTATATCATGACTATTAAAATACGAGCTAAATTGTATAATTCATAATTAACACCATTTTAGTAAACCAAGTTTCTTTCATATAGTCATCGAAATTATTCTTAGTATGCCCATCATACCTATCTATCTGTATTTTTCCAATTATCCTTTATTTTTCCCAATGTATGTCAAATGAGAATATAAGGTACATACGTTACACCGAAGTGCCGAAATGGAAATTCACAAACTCATTATGAATTCCATGGATTGCAGACATAGTGCCAAAATGGTCATTCATAAACACATTATGAATACCATGGGTTGCACATTTAGTGCCAAAATGCACCGTTATGCATTAAACAAAATCAATCGATAACTTATATACATAATTGTATATCGAAATGGTAATTCACAAACTCATTATGAATACCATGATTGCACATATAGTGCCAAAAGTACACATAATACTGATACGAAAATGCACCATTATGCATTAAACAAAATCGATCGATACCGTCATACATGAATATGTCGAAATGCACCTATAACTCTCAATGCACATACAATGGGCTTTTAAGTCAAATTCACAGATTTAAACATTTCTTTCTGCAATATCGATAACCATTGAACAACATCAACATTCATCTATTCATTTTAGAGCAGTTCATACTCTAAAACTTATTCATAATATCATTCCATAAACATTATGCAAATATATTAAAATACTGTAAAACATACTTTTAACAAAACATTCGAGGTTGGCTCGTCGCTAGTCTTCCTCATCTCATATAAGTACAATAATTGCACTTACCTTATATGCCTCACTAGTATGCTTTAATGATGTCTGACTATTTGCAACTTTATCCTTGCCCTTTTTCTTGCTTGTCTTAGGAGCTTGGTTACGATCTACACAAGCATCCATAATTATACATACCATACAAATGTTAGTATACTTTCTAACATTTATACTTTTAATAATACTCAAAAGTATTATTATTTTCAATTTCTATTAAAATTCATCCTATCTAAAAATTCAGGTTCAATAGTATCGATACCCCTATTATGGTATCGATACTTCTATACTATGGTACCGATACTCCTTTCAGTATTGATACCATTTTTTTATTCTGGAATCCATAGCATCGATACCTTCCTCTTAGTATCGATACCCACAGCAGTATCGATACTACTTGCATCTGTATCGATACTGTTCGTCATATTTCCTCAAATTTAAACCTATAGTAATGTTCTTCCAGTACCGATACCCTTACCAAGATTTTTAATTTTTCATACTTTACCATTTATTCAATTTAATCCTCCAAATTTTAAAATCCTTTTATTATGGTCACCGACCTGATATTTAGGGTATTACAAGTCCCCATAATATTGAGACTTTTTGAATTCCACCCTCAAATTTTACCAAATTTTAAATTTGGTTCCAAACAACTTTCCAACTTAAATTTCCAGCATTTTCAACTATAAAAAATCAACATTAACCCTTCAAATATTACATTCTTGCAATAATATCACAATTCTCAAAACTTGTATATTAACACTTTTACTAACTCAAGTGTAGGGATTTAAAAAGCTTAAAGATCAACCGAAAATATGCCAAAATGGGGGTGAATTGGAATTTAATATTTAGGGAGTAAGGAGTATAAAGATAAAGGAAATTTTCATAATGATTTATAGTGGTTCAACTTCTCAACTAAGTCTACATCCACTACCTTAGCTCCTCACTAAGGATTTTCCAACAAATTCACTAATTTGTTCTTTCTTTTTCAAGGATCAAGAGTAACCTTTACAACTCCCTATCTTTTCAATTGGCTAAGATAGAACCAAAACCCCTTTTACACAAAAGGAAAAAGATGTAAACATGAAAACCTCTCTAAGGTAGGTGTTTACAAAGATTAGGCTCACAAAAACACAACTATTTACCAGAGAAAGAAAAATAAGAATTAAAAGATATTCTCATGTGTTTGGTTTCTTATATAGGTATTCTAACCCTTCTTCAAGTGTCCTCAACTTGTTTTCATATGTTGGAATGAGTTTGTGGTTATTTCTAGCTGTTGGGGATGATTTGGAATCGTTGGGGATAAATTCTCTACAAAATAAAACTACGCAGGACAGGGAGTATCGGCACTCCTTTAATGAGTATCGATACTACCTTTATAATTTTTAAATCAACTAGCTGTTACTAGCCATTGAGCTTGACCAGTATCGATACTATTCTTCATGGTATCGATACCACTTTGTAAAGTAGTATCGATACTCCTTTGAGTATCGATACCTATTTTGCATTTGGAATTTGAGCTATTTGAAAACTACCTGGTAGTATCGATACTACCTTGAGAGTATCAATACTTCTCTTACCTTTGGTATCGGTACCACGTGAAGAGTATGATACTGTTCATGCAGTATCGATATTGTTCGTGCATATCGATACTGTAAGAACAATATCGCTATGAAATATTAGTACCAAATGATAGAAAATTTCATGTAGATTAATTCTCTAATTCATAAATTCGTCAAAAAATCAATCATGTAAGCTTAAATATAAAAAACAAAATGTTTACCTTTGAGAAATGGTGGTTCAGCCAAGTTTGAAGACGGGGTTGATTTTGTGCTAATTTCTTGATTAATCTAGTATTTATTAACCTTGAAACATGACACTTTAATAATATAATTGAATTTAAAATTCAATTAATGAGAAATCCCAAAAATTCCATTAATGAAACTTGATAATTACCGAATGTCATTGAATTATCTTCCATTAAAATATTACTTAGTCAAATATGAATCAACATGACTTTGACTTTTCACTTTGGCAATGCAATTTTCAAAAATTGCACTTTAGTCACTAAAACTCTACTGTTTGACCAAATCTAAAAAATTACACTATTCTAAGTCAAATTTATTTGATCTAAAATATGAAAATAATTTTTGCAACTATTTTATAACATCCTTAAAAATTTCATAAAATTTCGGTTCAATCTGATTATCTGATTTCAATACTGAACTTTATCGTTTTATAGCTATTAACACAAATCTCGTACTGAAAATCTGATTACCAAAAAAAATCCTTGTTTTAGGCAAAATTGTTCATTTACGGGCTAAAATCTATAACTTTTCAAAATTACATTTTTGGTCTCTAAACTTTTACAAAGTTTATACTTTAGCCCTTAAACTTTTAAAACTTACATTTTAGTCACTAGTCAAATTTGGGGTATTACATCTATAATATGAATATGCTTAAAATTTTATGTTAGGAAATGAATTTCTAAAATTTGAAGGTGAGATGAACTTATAAAATTTTAAATGAACAAAAATATATTATCAATAAAAAAAATAAAATATTTAAATATATGATAATTTAAAATTTTAAGGGTAACTACCTCACTATCTCTAGTCTACAATATATATGTACATTGTTAATAGACTAATTTTTTTTAAACAAATTCTATTCCCTAATTACTTACCCTATTAAAAAAATAAAATGTATGATATATTGTTTTTTAAATTTTAAATATTTTTAACTTTTAAATGATACAATCGAAAATAACATAATAATTGGAGATAAAATTTCAATAAGAATAAAAATAAACTTATTACTCATTTACTATGATATGTTTGAATTAATTTGACAAAAAAATAGAAACTCGTGATAAAAACATTAGATTCTTTAAGTGAGATTAAGAGTTCGAATTTTGACGTTTGCGAATGAATCAAACTGGGTTGAAAGGATAAGTCTCTATAATATATGTTCTAGATTAATCGATCAATAGATCAGATAACAGTAGTTATATCAAAAAAAGAAAATATTGAAACGACTAAATTAATAAATGTGAGGGACCTGAAAGATCATTCTACCTAAAAATAGTATGAAAATCCAGTAATATAACATAATTCCTTACCGCCCCCATTCTCTTTCTTTCTTTCAAACTACGCTCTCCATATTTTCCAAAGAAGAAAAAATACGCTCTCTATTTTCTTCTCTTTCTTTTCATTCGAATCTAATTTAGTTGTGCGCTGTAAGCTTCATTCGATCCCGTTTGCACTCGTCTCTTTTCTCTCCACTTAAGTTTACTTGTTTTCATATTGCCGCGTTTCTTTCTTATCTCTCTATCGTAGTATACAAAATCAAAATTCGCTTCTGTGATTCCCGTGTTCTCCGCAATGTTGAATTAAGAGAACTGTTTTTGAAATGAGAATTTAGCATCTCCGATTCTTCCCAATTTCAAAGATACAGTGACTGACGATTATAGATCGCATGACTTAGTCGGATCTGATCTCGCGGATGCAAAGATTACGATCTAAGCTTCCTATTTTGTTTAGTAAGTTGGAATTTCGGCTGTTTTCGAGAGGACGAGAATGTCAAAGGTGGTGTACGAAGGATGGATGGTGAGATATGGACGAAGGAAAATCGGCCGTTCCTTCATACACATGCGGTATTTCGTGCTCGAAAATCGGCTTCTGGCTTACTACAAGAGAAAGCCACAAGATAACCAGGTCTTTAACTATTTTGTTTTGGACTTCTTTATTTTGCTTAGCCATTTTTAGCTTAGAAAATTGGAGTATTTTTAGTATTTACTTTTGGGTTCAGAAGAGAGAAAAGTTGCTTTTAAAATGTTAAGAGAAATTCGGTTTTCTTTAATATTATTTTCAGTAATTAAACTTGTATTTTTTGTGCTGCTGTGCTTTTAGCAAAAGCAGGAGCATCTTGTTGAAAAGGTGTCTGATATCTCTGAATTCTCGCCGTTTATGAAAAGTGAACCGATTAATTTCTATTTTCCTTTTTATAAGATTCTTTGCGTTTTTTTTACTATTCGCTTTTGTGCAATGTTGTTAACGATAAAAATTCTTGAGTTTTCAAAATCAGGTTCCATTAAAGAGCATGTTGATAGACGGAAACTGTAGAGTGGAGGATCGAGGATTGAAGACTCACCATGGACACGTGAGTTGTCTTGTCATTTGTATGTGTGTGTTTGCTTGTATTCTATTTTAACCCACCGTTGTTATAATGGTAATAGTGCACCAAAATGTTGCTGTCAGTAGCCATGAGCTGAGAATGTCCTATATTGTCTATACATAAATGTATGTGAACATGTGCGTAAACATAAGCATATAATCAAATCAGAAATAATCAGCATTCTTTTTTTCCTGGCCAAAAAAATCAGCGTTCTTATGCCAATGATTGCTATATTTATGTTGTTTTCTGCTAGTGATTTGATAATCTCCTTTCTGACCAACTGTATTGTTTATTTGCTTAGTATATTTTACTTCTCTCTTCCCCAACCTCACTCTCTTTTGTCGAGAGATTCAAGCTTGCTCTCACTTACTGTCTCTGTTTCTGCTTGACTATTGACCACTGTTATGTTCCATTAAGAGTTATATTCTGGTAGAAGGTGAAACGTATTCCTTCAGATAGAATTCATTTATTCTTCATTTTGACTTTCTCGCGGTTTTTGTTTTGCAGATGGTTTATGTTTTATCTGTTTACAACAAGAAAGAGAAGTCCCACAGAATTACGGTTTGTTCTTATTTTAGTTTAGAGGAAAATAGCAAATTAACGTGTATTCTTTGATGCTTACTAACCTCGTATAGCTTGGTTGGTTATTCAATTTGGAGAAATTAAACATGCTTTTGGCTTCTTTTCTCTTAGGCTCTTACCTGCCACTGGGAGGGAAGTTCCTAGGAATGAAGCCCCATTGCTACTTTTCTATCACCAAATTACTTTTTTTTATAGAAATAGAGTAGGCCTCATTAAAAACCCCCCTTCATAACCTCCATGTTACAACAGTAGTGTGAAGGACATTGGAAGGAGGAAAAGAGTGCCTAAGAATTTATTAATATAAGAATAATACAAAGCCAAATCCTTACAAACTTCTGTTACAACATAACATTTAAAACTCAAACTAACTACACTAATACAACCAACTCAGAAATATAACAACCTAAACACACAACCTATTAATCAACCTATTCCTTCTTTAGCTAATTTATCCGATCCCCAATTAGCAGCTCTCAAAATATGCCTAATAATAATATCTTTACTATCCACTAGGGAAGCAATATCTTTCACCAATGACTGAAACATAGGTGTACATATAGCCGGATTTTTTATCCACTTCAGAGCAGTAAGGGAATCCGATTCGAGGATAATCCTATCACTAAATTACTTATATCGTGTACTTTGACAAATGAATAGTGGTTTTGGTGGTCCTATGCTGAAGGACTTTGGTCACATTAGCATAGATTGATAATGCACTTGGTTTACTGTATGGACATAAATTTGGGTTCCACTTTGTTTGCTCTTGATGGTTTGATACATCCTGAATTGAGTTAGCCTCTTTGATGAACGAATTTATTGTTAAATGGAACTGAAAACTTTATATGATGAGGCTAGAGTGGTATCTGTTGTCAAAGTAATACATGTTCAATTGGCATCGTGTTTCTCTGTCATTGTGAAAGCATCAGTGACACTTTTTTTGAGAATTACTATATGGCCTCTGTGATCCCTATGTTTCCTTTCACATCCAGTTACAAAATCTTATGCTTTTGAATTTTACGAACCTGAAATAAATTCATGTCTGCGTACCTCTTTCTAGATGGCAGCATTCAACATACAAGAAGCCCTGATGTGGAAGGAAAAAATAGAGTCCGTAATTGATCAGGTGCATCTCCAAGTTTGTAACATAATTCTTGCTTTCTTTCCCTTTTTCAGATTTGCATTTTGATGTTAGGGACTTAGGGTCATATTTTTATATTTTCTTCGTGAATGGAATATGTTGTTTTTATATGTTAATCTGTTACCCAGATTGTTTCAATTGTCTAGATATATTATTTTCATGTGCAGCATCAAGAGTCACAAGTTGCAAATGGCAACAAATATGTTTCTTTTGAATATAAATCTGGGATGGACAATGGGAGGACTGCTTCTTCATCAGATCATGAAAGCCAGTAAGTGCCTATTTACCATCAGGTTTCTATTTGCTGTTGGCTATGTTTGTTAAAAAAAGTGAATGTTGTTTTTGTGGTGGGTCTGGTGGGTGTGGGGCTCTGGGCTTTCAAGCTACTTGGGTTCCTTGAACTCTTTGGATCATTCAATCCTCATGAGTAGAGGGTTATTTTCATAAATGTGTGGGCGAAAGAAGAACAATTACTTGTGTGTTATGTTTTGTATGATTTCTTTCATGTCTCACATCTTCCCGGTAATGCAACTTTTAAAATACAACAATGGATGAATTCTATAAATATTTCACTGTTGGAACTTGGAACAGTTAAATATGTTTTGCCAATTTCACTGTCAGCCCAGGTCTTGTGTGACTACTTTGCTGGTTATAGATGAATATCAAGTAGTAAGTCATCCTTGAATCAATGCATGATTGAACTGCCTCTCGAGTTTACTGACAATCTGAATAAAGCCCAATTCATTTGATCTAGCTCTATACAAGGCTGATTGTTAAATTAAAATGAACTGAATTACCTTGTTTCTCATTTGTTGTTGGCATATTGCCTAGTTTCTTAGCTAAATGATAAGACAAGTGATTAGTGATATTTAGCCAAACTTTATTTCTTGATATTTTCTTCAGGTTTAGTGCCCAAGAGGATGAAGATGATGCTTCTCCAGATTTTCTCAGGAGAATAACAATTGGAAATGGTTCTTATTTGATTTCCTTATCGCATATTTTTCACATTATTTAGTGCAGTGATCAGAAACACAACATTTATATAAAATGTCAGGTCCCCCAGATGCAATATTAGACTGGACGCAGGAGTTTGACTCAGAATTATCAAATCAAAATGCCAACAACCAAGCATTTTCGAGGAAACATTGGCGCCTCCTTCAATGTCAAAATGGTTTTTTAATTTAACATTCCATATTTTTTGGCTTTAAAGTTCAATCCAAGTACAAGTAGGCTTTCGGTTATCACAATGTTGCAGTGACATCAATGGATCATTATGAACTTGAACCTTTTACTTGATATGACAGGACTTCGCATTTTTGAAGAGCTTCTTGAAGTTGATTATCTTGTATGAAACTGTTTCATTTCTTGCTCTATGCCATCTCTTTGTTTATCTTCTCAGGGCCTCAATATCTTATGGGTGATAATTATAGCTTATATTTTCTTTATGTAGCCAAGGAGCTGTAGTAGGGCAATGAAGGCTGTAGGTGTTGTGGAAGCTACTTGTGAGGAAATATTTGGTCTTATAATGAGCATGGACGGGACTCGATTTGAGTAGGTTTCATATATGTTAAAATTTATACCATTTAATTTTCTCTACACATGAGACAGATGTGTACCGTTGTCTATCCACTGAATTTGTTACTGTTCAAAAGTTTTTTGCTTATTTATATTATTTACCTTCTGCAGATGGGATTGCAGCTTTCAGTATGGTAGTTTAGTTGAAGAGGTAGATGGGCATACAGCTATACTTTATCACAGGCTTCAGTTGGACTGGTTCCCTGCGTAATATATTCCCTCCAATTTAAATAATTTCTGTTTTCATTCAGTGATATTTATCTTTTGAAGCAGTGCCAGCATATTTCTGTTTTGGGAGCCAAAATTCTTAGGAAAACACAAATCAGAACTTCCGAACCCCCTTTTATCATGTTTGTTTTTTTTTTTTTTATGTGAGGCAAATTTTGGTTGTGGACACTATATTTTATCTAACCAATGCATTTAGAAAAATCCGAAAAGGGAGCAGGTAAAGAGCTAAGTATGCTGGATGCATGTTGGTAAGCACGAAAAGAAGGAATGAGAAAAGATAAAACTTCGTTGTATGAATAAAAGTCAGGAAGGGGGCATTGAGCAATTGGAACAGAAACAATAGAAAAGGTCTAGAGATGGAGAGAAATGATTCTTTATAGGTGCATTTACAAGAAAGGAGGAATTGGATTTTTTTCTTCATTATGGTTGTTTTTTTCTAGCTTTGATATTTTACTGAAGTATTGGCTTGTAATTTAGAATGGCTTTTGATAAGATTGGTGAGAAGTTTTTTTTTGATAAGAAGATTGGTGAGAAGTTAGTGATATTGCCTGCTAAAATTTCTTCATATAAACCTTTGTATGAGCATACTTGTACGGGCCTACTTATTGTTAAGCTTTAATTAAAACACTTTTTTCTCTTCATTGTGCATTGTTTTTGCAACCTTTAGAACACTTATAAAATTATGCTTAGATTTTTGTATGTATGATTTCATATTTTTGCAGGTTCGTATGGCCTCGTGACCTATGCTATGTGCGTTATTGGCGTCGAAATGATGATGGAAGTTATGGTAAGTCTTTGCAAATTTACTTATGTAACTATATATTTATTTTCTAGCTTCAGATATTTCCACTTTTCTTTTGTTTCGGTTATGGTGCAGTTGTGTTATTTCGCTCTAGGGAGCATGAGAATTGTGGCCCACAACCAGGATATGTGCGGGCTCATGTTGAGAGTAAGCTTATGTGAATCCCTTGGCTGTGTTGAGACTTGAAAATGGGTACTTAATTTGTAGTGTATAATTTTCTCAGGTGGAGGGTTCAACATTTCCCCTATGAAATCACTGAATGGAAAGCCTAGAACACAGGTGCAGCATCTCATGCACTTTGATTTAAAAGGATGGGGCGTGGGTTATATTTCATCATTTCAGCAACATTGTCTTCTTCAGATGTTAAATAGTGTTGCCGGTGAGTCTTGTCCAAATAAACAGGTTGAAGAAGTAAAAACGAATGGTGTGAGGGGATGTTAAGAAAATGTCATTCCTTGTTTTATTCTGGCTCTACTATTAACCTTTTTTAAACATTGTTTTAACTTATTACAGGATTGCGTGAATGGTTTGCCCAAACAGATGAGAGAGGTGCTCCTCCCAGAATCCCAGTTATGGTCAATATGGCCTCATCTTCAGTTCCCTCAAAGAAGACTCAAAAGATAAATGAGTTACCTGTTCCCCCTGCTCCTTCACTTGATCAAACAAATGCTGCAAACCGAAACTCTGTGTTGATGGATGAATACTCCGATGACGATGAAGATCAAATGCCTGAGACAGAACAAGAGGTTTTATTTTACCATTATCTTTATATATTTTTTACTTGATTATTCCCAACTGTAGGTTTCTTATTTCTTTAAAATTTTCAGGCATATCCAACTAAAAGTGACAATGATGTCAAGAGAACAGGTGTGGTCCTAAAAATGTTATATTGGATTCTTTATGTGATTGGATTTATGTGATTGGATTAGATAATTTTGTGGGACTGACTTATCTTATCAAATATATAATATCTTTATGAATTAAAGCCCTGGAAGAAGAATCAATTCAGAAAATTGATTTATCGTGCTTTTCTGGTAATCTACGACGTGATGACCGTGATAATTCTCGTAACTGTTGGACAATTTCTGATGGTAACAATTTCAGAGTCCGCAGCCAGCATTTTTGTTACAACAAAACAAAGGTTCTCATTCTTGTGCTTGGTTATTCTAATGCACTTTGCACGTCCAAATCAGTAACTTATGTTTTTGTTTGTTTTGACTTCCCCCAATATGCAATGAAGATTCCTGCAGGGAAGCATTTAATGGATCTTGTTGCTGTTGATTGGTTTAAAGACTCGAAAAGAATGGATCATGTTGTTAGGCGTCAAGGCTGTGCTGCGCAAGTGAGTCTGAGAACTTACCTTTTATGTTGTTTGCCTTTGTACTGTTCTGCTTCACTTCAGTAAGCTGTATCTTACTTCCATAGGAGGCTGATTGTTACTGTATCATTGGTATATTAAGTTATTTCTGCTTCATTTTCTATTCTTGGTCTCTGTTATGCCGCCATTTAAGCCTTTTATTTGGAATCACGGTGGACATTGTGATGCACATGGGAAACAAATTTGGTTGCATTGAAATTGATTGATTTACTTATATTTTTTTAGTTCCATTTCTTGTTGTAGTAACTCCACAACCTAAAATAGTTTTCATTCAGATTGCATTCAGGCTATGCATGTACCAGATCAAAATCTTTTTGTCAACTCCATTGGTTAGGTTGCTAAATGGAGGTAGGATAGTCTTCATTCCTTTGCCCACCCTATCTGCATGCTCAGACTTGAAGCTAGGACCTCAAACTTTTGTCTAATAATATTTTGGTGAATAAAACCCACGCCCTTTAAGCCTATCCGCTTTATTTATTAAAAATAAATAATTTATGATAGATTTTGTACAAGGCTAAACAGGAAAGGCTTTTTTTGGTTGGAAATGAAGTAGGATTAACTTGAATCAATGGAGTTAGTAGAACTTCAAATCAGGGTAACATGTTTATATTACTGCAGTGATCATGCTAACTTTATGTTGTAAAATGGATCAAGTTGGGAATCACATTATGCTTACAAGAACCACGTTCTGTCTTGACCTAGTTTCTACGGTTAAGGTTTTCTTTATGTTGTTGCAGAAAATCAGTTAATTCCTTTGTGGAATATATATTTACAGTTCTCTGATCCTTGTTGCTTCTGTTTGTAGATTGCTTCACAAAAGGGGCTTTTCTCTTTGGTCTTTAATGTTCAAGTAAGTCATCATGATGCAGGAGGTGTTTTATATTGTTAGTGATGGATCTGGACGCTGAGTGGATTATGTTATTTTTGCTCCAGGTTCCTGGCTCAACACACTACAGTATGGTGTTTTATTTTGTAACTAG
The DNA here is from genome assembly GCF_006381635.1 of Hibiscus syriacus. Classification (NCBI taxonomy): domain Eukaryota; kingdom Viridiplantae; phylum Streptophyta; class Magnoliopsida; order Malvales; family Malvaceae; genus Hibiscus; species Hibiscus syriacus. The sequence goes on from NW_024062907.1 coordinate 336,351, forward strand.
GGAACTAGTACCCGGTTCCCTTTTGCAGCGATTTGTTGATGGTGATGATGAATTCCGCAATAGCAGGCTGAAGCTTATTCCATTGGTGCCAAAGGTATCTCTCTTTCTTCATTGTTTTTGGATTAAAGTTCAAATCAGGATGTCTGAGACTGTTGGAAGCAGTCTTCATTCTAATTGTCCCTCCATCTTACTTTTCGTCCATTGTTTGCTTTACTCTTATAAAACTTGTTCTTGAATCGTTCACATTGAATCTTTCAGGGATCATGGATTGTGCGACAAAGCGTTGGGAGCACCCCTTGTTTGTTGGGAAAAGCCGTTGATTGCAACTACATCCGTGGTCCCAAGTACATAGAAGTAAGGATCCTTATGGTTGCTTTAATACCTAAATGTAGCACTATGTAAGGATCTTTGTGATTGATATGGATCTATCTGTTCGTTTCTCTATGTAGGTTGATATCGACATAGGTTCTTCTACGGTTGCTAATGGAGTTCTGGGGCTTGTCATTGGTGTAATTACGTCATTGGTGGTTGACATGGCTTTTCTCGTACAGGTATGCTTCTAAAACAGAACTCACCCCTTAACCCTGTATTGATCGGCTATACAATACGATACACTGACTTACAAGCAATCGGATTTAGCAGGAAACAGCAAAAATGGTTGTTTTCATTACTAGTGACGTGTTAGGGGCAAAGAGTAGAATCATAATAGTTTTCAGATAATATTTTAACTGTACGGTGCAGGACAGGGGAATTGAAGTCACATTTATGATTTACTTGTAGCCAATTTTATGTTGGCTCAATGGTTGCAGTCTTTTTTTTTTTTGAAGAAAAATCTTTTTTCTTTTCTCTACTTTAGGCAAATACAACGGATGAGCTGCCGGAGCGTCTAATTGGTGCAGTGCGTGTCTCTCATATCGAGCTATCGTCTGCCATAGTTCCGAAGCTCGACACCAATCCATCGTGATTGTTTTGACGGACCAACAGCTGATTTCATACGATTTATTTGTTCTGATATCCATATTTCCATTAGCATTTAATGTTTATGGAAGAAGCCATCACATTTTCCCCCTTATAAATAGGATTTTCTAAAAATGTAGTTAAAGGAAGATGAAAATTTTATTAATTCAAATAAGGGAAAATAGAACTATGTTCAGTAGAAGAAATGAAGAGGGCGGGCGCTTTGCACGTTCATGCATCTCACATAAAAGCTTCAAAACTACACCTTGCTTTTAATTCAATTTAACTAGTTTGTGTTATTTATTTTTTATTTTTTGGAGTTGTAGTTTGAGGATGCATAAAGCAATTTTTGTATTTTTTTTGATTTTTAATTTTTTATGTACTTATATTTTGTAGTATAGTAAATTTATATAAATGAGAATTAAAATATATATTTCAGAACATTTAATATTCAAATCAAGCTGAAAATCATTTTTCATATTTACAAGTAGAAAATCAGTTCTTTAAAGATTCTGTTATATTATTTTACATGTTATTTATAAATGATTTTTATTTATATATTCACATGTTCAAATTCTTTTTTTTCTATTTTTTTTACATTTAAAATTTTGGTTTTATATAGAATTTGGTATAAATTTTAAAATTATTTATTTGAGTTTTTAAAATTATTTACATCAGTATTTAGAGAGCCCGTTTGGAATATCATCTCTTATTGATGTAGATTTTGTACATGATAGTTGTAAAATAATATTTTAATTATTTTTAAATGATTTTTTAACATGAAACGCCAGCTTTTACTTAAAAAAAAGTGTCTGGAAACGTGTCCTCTCCCTTAAAGTTTGAATGATATATTTAAAAGAGTTGATCTATTTACTTATATATAAATTTAGCATTGATATTCAATTCACTCGAACATAATAAAAAAAATGGTAAACATCGATTCATAAATCAGTTTAAGATTCATAACTAAAGAAAAGAAAGGATCAAGAACAAATAAAGGAAATAATATATTTAGCTCTTGTACTAAAACTAATAAAATAAAAGAAAGGAAAAGAATTTTAACATCCATTATTTGATTAAAAAGGAAAATATTTGTTTAAATTAACTTTCAATCATAACTTTACATTAATAAGTCTATTTAAAAAAATATTCGTAGAAATGTCTAGGTTCAATAATATAGAAAATGATATCATACTTCTTTACAAAGTTTAAATTAGCATAATAATTTTTATTTATTAAAATTACAATTTAACAACTGAAATCCAGAATTTTGAATCAATATAAAACTTTTTTAAATATGCAAGTGTGCTACAGTTAAATATGCGATACTCGGTTTTGAACACCTTTAGTGATTACTATTTGATAATGAATACTCAAATATCATACTGTCTCTTATGCTCAAACTCGAGACATCTAAAAATAACAACTATTCTTTTAACTATTGAAATTCCTTACATCATACAAACTGAATATGATCTAATTTCAGTAAAAATATCAAATGATATATAATGACATTTTCAAAAGTAAGATATTTAAGAGGTTTCGTTGCTACTTGCCTTAGAGTTTCTCTAAATCGAAGTATTATAAAGAGAGAATTTCACAGGGGGTCCCTAATCTATAACCCTTATTCTAAATTAGTTCATAAACTTTAAAACATTTTTTATCATTCTACAAATTATAACTTCGTTCTAAATTGATCCTTAAACCCACATATATCTTTGCTTTTTAATTAATTACTTTCTCAAATTTTCTACTTATATCTCCACATATGTACTAAGTTAGAGATTTATACCATCCATATATGTAGTTATTTCACTTTAAAATGTAATAAAAAAAATGAAAACATTAGTAGCGTTATGTTGTGGGTTTTTAGATATTGACGCCAGGGATGGACCAAGTCGGGTGAGTTAGTTGTCACTGAAAATTTAAAATTATCATATATTTTAAAAATTTTGTGTATTTTCTATTGAAAATCTGTTTCGTTCCCACCCCTATAATTTTAGTGCTCCATGGAATTTTAGTTCATCCATTTTGTCATAAAGTCTCCTTCGGAGATTCGTTAGACTTAAAAATTTTAATTTGGGGGAAGGTGATGAAATTTAGGTTTGAAACAATTTGATTTTGGAGTCGCTATCAACCTTTAAGTTAGGTAGGTTGAATATCTAAAACATCATTTTAATAAGTTCAGAAAAATCATTAAAAGATGAAAAAATAGTCTGCGATCTACCAAAAATTTATTTTTAAGAGTTCGAGAGTCGATTACGTGTGGGGAAGGGTGAGCACCCCCACAACGCCCAAGTCTTGGTACCTAAACGATTATATGATGTTTAAATATTGGGAATTACAAACTCGAAAATATATTTAAACTACGATCCTTCTATTCATTCGAATTTATTTAAAAGACTTCAATTTTCAAAGAAACTAAAACAATGTTGCTTTTGCAAATAATGAAATAAAGAGCCCAAAATATATTTTATAGAATAAAGCTGTTTATTTAACCCAAAAAATTATAATTATCTTTATAAGAGAAAATACATCATTTTGTACGAACAATCCTTGAAAATGTACTTCCTTTATAGTTAGGAGACTTTTTCCTGGACTCCCCTCACAAAATGGCGTTTCTTTAATTTTATGGATGATGTAGTTTAAAAGAGTATAATATTATATTAAATTTTAGAAATGTCCAGATAAAAGAATGCCTTTTTGTGTAAACAATCATCGGGAATGCAATTCTTTTGTAGTTAGGAGATTTTCCCATAGATTCCCCTCTAAAAAAGGCATCACCTCACATTTTTTTTCTCATATCAAAGATAAAAAAAATAAACAAGGTGAAAAATAATAAAATAAAATAAAAATGTAAAACAAAGAAGACTATCGAATACAAAAAAAAAAAAATCTTTTGTGTGAAAAATCTTCGAAAAAACACTTTTCCTTATAGTTGGGATTCCCTCACAATAAAATTTTCTTATTTATATATATATATATAGGGAAAATGATGATTTATATAAAAATAAGGAGTAAATAATAATATATATATGCGCAAAAAAAAATAGCAATAATAAAGATAACCAAGTTCGATTGATAATCTAAAATACGAGTTAAACATCGGTAGCCTACTAGCATAAACAATGGACCAACATGCAAGCTTTTTAAACCAACCACAAGATTAAAATACAAGCCAAATAAGATGATAAATAAATAAGGTAGAAACGTAAATAGTGAAAAGTATAGACACTAGAGGTAAATATAAAACAAGCAAGATCAGTGACTAAAATAAAAAAAAGTATAAGTTAATATGCTTAAATGCAAATAAAAAAATAAAATGCTGTAAAAAAAACTGGAATAAAATGCAGCAAAATAAAAGGGCAGAAAAATAAAATGCTAGAATTTAAAGTGCTAATAAATAAAATAATATAATAAAAAACAGAAATAAATTAAATAAATTTAAAAGTTAGGGGTTGTTTTTAACCATTTAACATGAACCATAAATAATGTGGATCATCCCCCAGGGCAGGTCACCACAAGGTCGTTGAATATTCGAATGTTAGAAAATTAGCAGATTAGTTTGTGCAATAAAATAAAATAAAATGTTAGTAAGTAAGAACAATAAAAATAAAAAGTTAGTATGCTAATATAAACAAATAAAATAAAAGTTAGGGATTGTTTTTAATCGTTTAACCCGGACCATAAATAATGCAGATCGTCCCCCAGGGTGAGTCACCGTAAGGTCGTTGAATATTCGAATATTAGAAAATTAGCGGGTTAGTTTGTGCAATAAAATAAAATGTTAGTAAGTTAGTAAGAACAATAAAAATAAAAGTTAGAAAAATTAGCGGTTAGCAGAGTCCAAACTATAATAATGTGGATAATACCCTAGACCGGGTCACCACAAGGTCGAATAATATGAAAAACAATGAAGAAATAAATAAATAATGGTTAGAATGCAAGAAAATAAAATTCAGTGGGTAATGTGTGATAAAATAAAAGTTAGTAAATAATACAAAACATACAAAGCATAAATCAGTGACCAAATTAAAATAAATTGAAAAAGGGGGTCAAAATCACAATAAATAAAACAACATATGCATAGTGACTCAAATGTAAAAACAAGGCAGAAGTGAAGGGACTTACGAGTGATTAATCCCTACAATGATGACCCAAAAGTAATGACCTGTCAAAGATGGGAGACTAGACGCATAATTAACTCAAATATTAAAAAAAAACAACTTCCCCACCTAAAACCAACAGTAACCACGTGAAAAATCTCAGCTTAACCTCTTCTCTACCCGTGCAACAACCTTGCTCAAACAAGAGCTCAAAGCTCAACGCAGGCCACCGAAAGATGGTGGCCACCTCCCTTACCGAACGAAAAGAGCGACCATGAGACAGCTTGCCCTTTCACTGGCCGACCAGCACCGCATGGAGCCTCGAAAACCACTCAACCAAACAAGAAAAATGGCCACTTCTCACTCTCTAAAACTAACGGTGGTGGCTCTCCACCCTCGGCCACCGATTTAGTGGTCGTTCCTCACTCCCTCCTACACCGGTTACATGAAAAAACACCGGCGAGGCTAAATCGAGGCCTCTACTCCTATTCTAACCTTGGCTCCTCCCTTAACAGAAGCTCAAAATGAACTCCTCCAACAACGGCCAAACGGCCACCAACTACCACACACGGCCTCCCAACGCCGACGAGGGCTGACCCCTGGCGACAGACCACTCACGACCCCTCACTCTCACCATATCTTACATATTCATGCTAAAAAAAGAAAGGAAACAAACATAAAAAGAAAGAAAAACCAACATGAAGGAGAAAACCAAGCTTTTTATTCTGTCCTTTTTTCATACAAAATCAGGGGTTCTAAATTTTTTTTTTTGCTTTTAAAGCCCCTCAAAACTATAAAAAGGTAAAATACATGTTTGGTCCTTATAATTTGCTGCTTTTTTAATTTTAGGACAAAATTAGGGTATTACAATTACCCCACTTTTCTCTTCTGTTGTGTAAACAATGACGAAGCAAAGACAAATAATGAACTAATTTTGTCTAGCTATGATGTTCGCTCTACATCTGGAGCTCCAATTATTTGTCTGAAAATAGAGGATTTAAAGATGACATTGTTCCTTCATGTGGAGGACTTCTGGTCAATCTAGATATAATTTGGTGTTGAAGACGACACTGCTCATCCATGTTGAAGAGATCTGGCCACTTTTAGATGACGTTGTTCCTTCTCGTTGAGGAAATTGGTCAATCATAAGATAATATAGTGTTGAAGATGACTCTGCTCATCTGTATTGAAGAGTTCTAGCTACTTTCAAGTAAATTGCTTGTTGAAGATGATGTTGTTCCTTCTTGTTAAGGAAATCGGGTCAATCTAGAGATAATTTGGTGTTGAAGATGTTCTAGAAGTATTTGGGTAATTTGGAGAGAATACGGTTCCTTCGCGTTGAGGAAGTTTGATTGTCTAAGGATGGCACTGCTCATTCGCATTGAGGAGATCTTGTCGGTGGATGACATTGTTCATTCGTGTTGAGGAAGTCTAGCAGTTTTAGAAGATAATTTGGAGACAACACGGTTTCTTCACGTTGAGGAAGTCTGATTGTCTGAGGATGACACTACTCCTTCGCGTTGAGGAGATCTGGTCGGTGGACAACATTGTTCCTTCGTGTTAAGGAAGTCTAGCCGTTTTAGAAGATAATTTGGAGACAACACGGTTCCTTCGCGTTGAGGAAGTCTGATTGTCTGAGGATGATATTGATCCTTCATGTTGAGGAGATCTGGTCAGTGAAGGGCATTGTTTCTTCGTGTTGAAGAAGTTAAGCCGTTTTAGAAGATAATTTGGAGACAACATGGTTCATTCTTGTTGAGAAAGTCTGATTATCTGAGGATGACACTGCTCCTTCACATTTAGGAGTTATGGTCGGTGGACGACATTGTTCCTTCGTGTTGAGGACGTCTAGTCATCTGGAGGTAATTCGTCTTTGAAAACGATATTGCTCCTTCGTGTTGAGGAGAGCTAGTCATAGTTGCCAATAATTGACTTGAAATGGAATATTCTTCTTCAACAAGGAATTGTGGAACAAAATCTTTACTAACGTTAAATTCCTGTCATATATTTGAATGAAAATAAATGAGTGGAAGGAAATTTGTTTCAAGAGGAGTTATCTCAAGTGAGATAAATTTTTGTTTTGAGTGAAACATTTCAAAATTTGTGTTTCAAGAGAAAACTGTCTCAAGCGAGACAAAATTTATTTTTAAGAAAAACAATCTCAAATGTTATTAATTTTGTTTCAAGTGAAACAATTTCAAAATTTGCATTTCAAGGGAAAATTGTCTCAAGCGAGATAAAATTTGTTTTTAAGAAAAACAATCTCAAATGTTATCAATTTTTGTTTCAAGTGAAACAATTTCAAAATTTGGGGAAAACTGTCTCAAGTGAGATGAAATTTGTTTTCAGAGAAAACAATCTCAAGTGAGAACTGTCATAACCATTTTTCGAAAAAATAATTAAATTGTTTTTTTAAAACAATTATTTCTTTATTATTTGAAAAATTTGGTGATTTTGTATTAATTTGAATTAAATTGAATGAGAGTCGACATCGACATTTGAGTTAGGTAGGTTGAATACCTAAAAAGATCTTTTAAAACAATTTTAAGAAAAATCGTTTTTAGACAAAAATTGGTCCGCGTTATCAAAGATTCGATTTAATGAGTCCGGGAGTCAATTACGAATGGGGAAGGATAAGCACCCCACGCACTCAAAATTGGTACGTAGTCGCTTACATATTATCGTAAATGGCGGAAATCGTGAATTCACATCAATAATTAAAGTATGATCCATTTATTAAAGTTAATTAATTTGCTTCGAATTATTATTATTAGGGAAAATTCTTTAACTTGAAAAGAAATCTTGAGATTAGCAATCCTCCATCGGGAAAGCTATCTCGCCTATTTCTTATCTGTAAAAGAATATTCCCTCCTCATTGTTATTAAAGATTACAAATCGAACGAAAATTATTGGTGATTTCATAAACAACATGATATACCATTTTAATAAATAAACATTGCCATTAAACTAAAATACAAGAATGAATTGAAAAATAAATTTGATAAATTTCAAGATCGCTTATCGTTCGAATGGCATATCAAATCGCACTACTTCAATCAAACAGTGTTTTTCATGCCCATTATACGATGAGTATTCTTGAAAATATTTGAGTAAGTTACATTAAACATATTAGTAAGTAAAATGAGCATTTTGTGATTATTCAAAAATATCAGTTCTAAAAAATACATACATAAATATATGAAGATCAAAATATGTTAAATAAATATAAATAAATATATACATAACCATAATCATAATCATAAAAATTAAAATATATTATATATACTTATAACTACTCGATATGTAGAAAAATATCTATATGTTTAGTAAGTGTATATAGTAAACGCATGCATGTAGTAAAATTTATAAAATACATTACTATATACAAACTATAAAACATTAATATATATATATATATAAGTCATGTATATATTCAAATATGCGTAATGTGTAAAGAACTCAAAATGAGAATATGGAATCCTTAAACCAGACTACAAATAAAAGTAATTACACATAAATGGTGATTAAGAGGACTAAAGGATATTAATAATAACTTGTAATTCTAAACTACAAAATAAACAATAAATCAAGGCAATAATCAAATATCGAATAATAGATATACTAAAAATGAAAATAAACCACAAAACAATATTTGGATTAGAATAAAATACCATACTCTCACCATAAAAATGACCAAAATCAAATAATGTGAAAAAGATGACTAAAGTGAATTGATAAAAAATACCTAAACATGAATAGATTAAAGTAAGATGGCTAGATCTTGAATATAAGCATGATTATTCACATAAGCAAGTGAGGACGAAATTAAAATTCCAAACAACTAGTAAGCTTGAAATGAAAGAAGGTAAAAACTTCATTAATGATTGAAATGAAAAGATTACAGACTACGGAGGACCTCCACTGTTAATAACCCACACGTTGAAAACTTACACCCCAACCACTAATATTGTGCCATTTTACACCTGGTTTATAAGTCCAAATCAAGGCAAAAAATGACCTAAAGCTTTATTTGCTCTTACATTCACTGAGCCCTAAAAATAAAATGCTCTCTTCCTCTCTACTCTCCACCACCGAGGGAGAATAACATAACTCAAGGTCATCGTAAATCGGTGGCTTCGATTAGGTAAACTAAGCTCAACCCCTTCTAGACTCAACCTAAGCAAAAAAAAAAAGATGATTACCTCTGATGAAGAAGAAACCGTGACCACCGTTCCCCAAAGGTATGTTTTTTCATGTTCCATTTTTTTTGTTTGAATGTAGATTTGCTCTTTTTTTCCCTTTCTCCAAATACATCCCCTCTTTTTTCTTCGAACATTTTTTTCTTCTATTTTTCTTTCTAATGACCCCCCCCAAATGCTTCTCTTTTTTCTCTATTGGTATTTTATTTTAGTTCCTTATAGGTGAGATGATGAGATCTAGAATAGGATATCATTTTTTCTTCTTCTGATTTTCGGTATGTTAAATCTCAAAAAAATTGGGATTTAACCCCTTTTTTAATGGGATATTGATTTTCTATGATTTGGTAGTTGTTTGGTTACTGTGGATAACGAAAGTGGCTCGGGAGTATTCGACGGCGGCTCACACGGCTGGGGAGACGAACGATGGGATTCACGCGCCGGTAGGGAGCTAGGCGCGTGTATCTCAATCATCGGCCAAACGTTCACATTCTTCTGAGGGAGGCGGTGGCTATTGCTGGTGGATTAGGGTGAAAACGGTAATCTGTTTGGGTTACTGAGTTGGGTCGATTCGGGTCAGATCCGTGTCTGAACAACTGGGCTCTAGTTGGGTCAGCTTCTGGGTGGGCTTGGTCTTGTGTACTTGTTGGGCTTTGGGTTGTATCACGGGTTGAGTTAGTTTCCTAGTGGGCTGTTGTCTTGGGCCTACAAAATAAATGTAAATAAATATAAATAATAATAATAAATCGTAATAATAAAAAAAAAGTCCCAGACAAAAACGGGTGTCTATAAGATCAATTTTATTTCAAGAAAATCGTCTCAAACGAGACGAAACTTATTTTTGGGAGAAACAATCTCTAAGGAGACGGACAGTATGCTCACGCATGTTGAGGAGATCTAGTTTCCTTTGGAAGATTTGATCGTTCATTTCAGGATGTCAAATCTGAGGATGACATTGTTCCTTCGTGTTGAGGACGTCTAGTCATCACCAAACTTTTATTTCCTGAAAGATCAATATAAAAATGATGCATTTATGAATATGACTATCTTGAATGTTATGGTGAATTTGATTTCATGTATTTGACTTGATTTTTATTTTGATATAAATGACCTTTTTGAATTTGTCCTTGCGAGGAGAAAATGATCTTGAGAAAGGGAAAATTAGATGTCCTCATGAGAGGGGAAAAATAGCCTTTAAGAAAAATGAAATAAGGATTTCAAGGAAAACAATCTTGAGAAAGACGAAACTAATTTCCCAAAAGAGATTATAAAAGCATCCTTACTTGATACATGCACCAGAGTCCATAATACATGCTTCTTTGGACTAATGTTTCTACTTGAACCTATTAGAAGAACAAAGTCTCAAAGATTCAAAGCATATCTTTTCGGTAAGTATAATGTGAATGAATCATTAAACGATTCCAATGTTGCTCCCTTTAATGTTTCAGATTTGAGGTTGAATCTTTTTGAAGAAAGGGAGGATGATACGTGCATCACAAGAGTCACATCAAAGGAACAAGTAATAACTCTTCCAAATGATCCACTCGTCCAAGCATTGGAAAAGAAGATCAGAACAGAAGCAAATTTGCGATGACTTTTTGAATGGGATCCTGATCTTATTTGGTCAATATGTCTTTTGTATATACGACCGTATGTCTCTTATCTTTCTAACGGTTCTTTAATCACATCAATCCGATATCAGGAACTCAAGATATGATCATTTTACTGAAGACGGTGCATGCAGAAAATCCTGTACGGGATTAATACGGGATTTTATAAATATTACGAATTTTCAATATTTTTACTGGTTATTTGTAATATAATTTAATATAGGATGATGTATTATCTTTTAGGATTAGATTTATTATTTTATTAGGAATTAAGGTTGGGTTAAAATATTATTTTTAGTTATTATTATTTTATTAGGAATTAGAGTTAAGACATGTTTAGTTTATTATTATTTTATTCATTAGTTATTTAGGACCTTTAGAACTCAGCCCCTATATAAAGGAGGTTTCATTAAACTTTTTATCAGATTTCTTTGATTAATAATACAACGAGAGTTTGTTTTTGCAAGTGTTGATTGCCTTGTGCCTTCGAAGCTTCTTCTCCTGGAGTTCTTTCAAGTTCTTGTGAGGGAGATTAATCTTCACACTCCAATTTGACTTTTCATTGTGACTAGGAGGGTTGGTTAGAGCCATATTATCGTGTTTTCCTTTTCATTGCAACTAGGAGGGCTCGATAGGACATTATCCATCGATTTTCCACATATCCATTCACGCCATCAATCATCTTTACCGTTCACCTTCACAAGGGAGATCTTTTGATTTCTTGGTTATTTTTCTTTATTTTCAATTCCTTTATCTTTTAATTATCTTGTTTTAATCTTGTTTCTTACATTGTTTCCAGCACCAAAACAAAACCCTAAAGAACCCTACCTATTACCGCCACCTTCCCTATTCATTCCTTATTGTACTTCATCGAGTCTAGAGCTTTCTAGGTTTGATTCTTCAACAAGAGCAACGTTCATTAACCTACCGCTGCTTCCCTATCATTACTAGAAGGGAAAAACCCCTTTTTTATTACATGTTATGATGAATGTATGATGCGAATGTATAAATTCATGTGATGTGTATGTTTATGTTGATGCATGCTTTCTTGATTTTTGATGGGAATGATTGCATGAGCAGTCTTCATTCTCTCTCTGATTCGGTTGTCTTCACTTTTTTGTTTGCTCTAGCATGCACTCTTGCACTTCTTGACTTATGTCGATTTCTTCTTGCCTAGGTAAATTTTTGCCCTTGATAAAAAATTGGCTTCATTTGTCTGGACTTGTATAGAAATTCAATAGAGATTCCTTTATGATACCATCATCATCCTTACCAAATGGTTTGAAAAGAGAATCTATCATTTCAAGCTTTGGAGATTGTGTACACACAGCTGTTCTATAGTGGAAAATCAAAGACCACTGTCGGGAGCTAACCACCGCATCAATTAATGGAATATCAAACTGCCCTGGAGAACCATGAAACATATCTATGCCAAGGATGATAGTTGGACCCTTAGAAACAAATGAAATTGAAGGCGTTCTCAATTGCTAACATCGAATTCAATCCTCCAAGCTTTACATTGATTTTTAGAAGCAAATTTGCAAGATATTGATCATTGACCCTAGTTGGAGTCATACACGTGTCACTATGCCAAACTCGACAAGAATCATAAAGATCATATTTTTATCGGGTAAAACACAAAGGAGAAACTGTGGAGCTTCAGGAAATTCATATTGGGTTTCCCTAATCATTTATTCAAATTCTTTCAACAAGATAGTAATGTTTGCTCTGATTGGGCTCTTGACTTGCCTTGAATAGAGAATCTATCTGAATTGAATCCCGAATGAGGCTATTTATATCACATTATGTTAAGAAGTTAACAACATCCCATCGTTCAATCTTAGTTGGCTCCACTAGTTTCTTGCTGTTAAGATTTCATTGCTCATTCTGCAGCAAGAATCACTTTTAACTTTGGTGCAGGAAGAACATGACATTCCACTTGAGTGAAATTTGAATTTAGAAACCCCATAAGATCGAATCATTGGTTCAGTGTCATAGTTACTGGTTCGTAAAACATTCTACAACTTATTCATCATTTCTTGTGGCTTCTGCCTAGATTTTTTTTCAAACAGGGAAGTTTTTTGCATGGTGTTTTGGAGCTTTTGTATAGCTTGCAAGGACACCACAGAGTAAAGCTCAATGGAAATATAAGTTGGACATTTTAGATTGCCAACATTAATGCACGGGAAATCATTAGAATAATGCAATTGTATGTTATGAGGATGGACAAAGTAATCATATACAGCGAGCTCCATTGTCTCTCCTTTGCCATTTTCAGTATTCTTTCCTTTTTGTCTTATTGAAAATAAATTTCTGCTCAATTCAATGATTTTGTATTCCTGGATGATATGGGCCTTCAAAAATGCCTCAACATTTATCATTTCTTGCTCCAGCACTGATACTAAGCATGAGCATTATGTTTGAGAGTCACGTGTCAACTACCAAAATTTATTCTGGAAATATTGTCTTGTTTGAAAATGTTTTTCTTCTCCTTTTATTTTCAAAAATTTGAAAAATATAAATCAAAAGAATTTTGAAAAAATGTTTAATTTTTTTTTTGAAAAATATTGCCCCTTTCTAGGTTTTACAATTGAAACAAATCATAAACAAAAGTTCATTAGATATCAAAGAATTAATTAATCTCTTAATCCTTCAAACATATAACTCTTTGATAAGTGTTAGGATTAGGGATTCTTTACCGAAACTCCTTATTTAGTAATTTGATTTATTTTTCCACTGTTTGGCTAGTTGAATTCATCTTTTTGTACATATATGTTTTAAAATTGCCTTTATTTAGCTAGTTGAAGGATTCATGTCGTCACAAAGTCTTTGAGTTGACAATCGTAGTGGAGCAAACACCAAATTGCCAAGTACCCGATCAATGCCATGGTTTGAATGTAATTTATTCATAAAACCATGGCTTTTGAGTTTCCTCTATAACCAATTGCTTTAGTGAAATAACTCAGCTTTATTGTATACATATATAATTATATTTTGGGTATGCATATTCAATTTTTTAAGCTTGTCAAAAGAACTTGTTATAGTCCAGGTGTTGTTGAAAGTCAGAAAATCTTATAGTTATAGTTCAATTTCCAAGCAACTAACCCAAACTAGATTCAGCTACATGACTATTCCATCTGTGAAGATCATGATCATCATTGAACGTCATCACAGAAGTTTGAAAGTCAGAAAATCTTATCGTTATAGTTCAATTTCCAAGCAACTAACCCAAACTAGATTCAGCTACATGACTATTCCATCTGTGAAGATCATGATCATCATTGAACGTCATCAACAGAAGTAAAAACCAATTAGCTTTGCAATCTCATGTGTAAGATGCCCCATTTTGTTCACACCCTTACATACATGAATGATAAGCCCTTAATTATCTCTTCAATCGAGGAGAATGCTAGCTTGGTCCCAGCAAAAGAATGGTATGTACTCTGGTATATTTTTTAGAGTAAATTAAGGGTTCTTGTTTTATAAAGGTTTAATCTTGTCACTTTCCCAGAGATTAAAACTTGTTCAATTATTTAACCTTAGAAGGTATCATAAATTAAATCATTAGAAGATTAAAAAATATTTAAACAAATATTAAAGACAGGACAAAAACGAGTTTAAACAAAACAATGATCTTAATACAAGTGGTAGATGCAATGACTTCTTTATTAACATCAGAATACCCCATCATTCTTCGAATGTCCATGCCCCTAAATCAATCAAATTCTATACCTTGCACTTCACTGCCTTATAGTTCTCAGTGGAATACCATGAACTTTCTATGTGATAGCTACATATGGCATCAACTTCGTAGCCCTTAAGATATAATGACTCTTTTGGCCTTTGGGAAGCTTCTAAAGTGAAATAGTTAGCTGTGGAGAATGTATCATCACAAGTTCAAAGGTTTCCAGGGATGAAGAGGCATTTTGTTACCTTTTTCTTGATTTAGCCCCAACTTTCATGAATGATGCATGTGAAAATTTTTAAATAAATGCTGTGAAGAATGAAAATACAAAAGGTATCGATTTCCAAAAGTAACCATTCTTAGAAAAAGTTTCATTCATCCAAAAGAGTTTTCATCATTACAAGAGAAATCAATCTACAAATACAGTTTGACCTTTTATTTAGCTCCATGATCTCAGTCATGATCCCAACAACTTTCTTTCCATACTTAGAGGAGAAACTAGTGCAAAGTAGAATGACCTCAGCCCTGTTGGTAGCTCTTGTTTGAAAGGTTTTTTCCAAGAAAGAGATAGATTGCTCTCTTCTTGTAATGGTCTTCATGGTATGTGATTTCAGATTTACTCAAGTCGCTCATAACTGAAACAAATTGGCGCGCTCTATACTGTATGTAGACCATTAACAGGGCATAGTTGACTCCTCCCCATAATCCCAACAACGGGACGTAATCGAGATCTCCACATCTGAATAAAATGATGGTATATCCTAGCCAAGGAATACACCAAGTGATGTCTCGTTCCTGTAAATTACTGAAGGTTGATATCCATCTTATTCTTGGCAATCCCTCTGGACACTACTTGCTAAGAAATTCTTTCAAGGGTGAGTACATGGTGGAGAAACGGTGATAAAACATTTTCTATTTTTTCCAGAAATGACTACGAATCTAAACGGTGAGTAGTTGAATGTAGCCTATGAATTGACCTCCCTCCAATCTACGATATTTATTTAAGGATCGGAAGGTCTCTACCAAGACAATCGGTGTAGGATTTATACCTCTCTCTAATCTGTTAAAGAAATTTGCAACAACAGCCTCCACGTGGAACAAAGTCTTTGAGAATATCACCAGACTATATACAGCCAGAGCAAGGTGTCTAATCTCTTATCTTTATCTATGTGCTCTACTATCCAATTTTCACATCTACCAGTACTATTCACAAGTTTTCTTTTGAAGGATTGGACTTTCAGAGGTCTAGAATAAATTATATCCACTTGGAGGCTCTCGAAGTTGAATAGAGTTGTATACTCTTCTATTGTTGGTGCTAAATCTTGTCTATTGAATGTGAAGCAGCTGTAAGTAGGATTCCAGAATCGGACCAGAGCTTTAATTAAAGGTTCCTCTATCTTTACATAAAGGATGTAGGCTATGTCACCATATTTCTTGTGAAACTTCTCTTGGTATCTACTCTTTAACTCTCCCAAATCTCTATCGGCTCTTGTAGATCATTATGCTTGAAATTGACATTAACATCTGTGGACATCTGTGATACATAATCCCCATGCAAACTATCTCCTTTTACTTTTTTTGTTTCTTCAGACCAAACTCGGACAACCGGATTAGGTTCTTCTTGTTATGAAAACTCTTTTCCATCTTAATGATCTCTCTTCTACTCTGATAATTACTTGGTTAATCAACACCTTTCTTTTATTTATAATGATCATGCAATGCCAAACAATAAACAATCAAACATAGAAGTTGTGCAGTATAAAATAATTCAAATATCAAGCAAATATTATTGAAAGGTAATTGCAACACCTTTCCACATGTTTTTCTATCCT
This sequence comes from Hibiscus syriacus, assembly GCF_006381635.1. Classification (NCBI taxonomy): domain Eukaryota; kingdom Viridiplantae; phylum Streptophyta; class Magnoliopsida; order Malvales; family Malvaceae; genus Hibiscus; species Hibiscus syriacus. The sequence continues at coordinate 352,737 of NW_024062907.1, forward strand.
TATTAGGTTAAATCCTACCCAAAACATGATTTTCCCTATGCTTTGTTCGAAAATAAAACCTAACCACATGATTTTCTAGTTCACATGCTTTATTCAGAAAGTAAAATAATACGAGTAAAGAAGAGAGGCTTAGTGTCGTTTCTCCTTTGTATACACTTATTCGAGTATCTAACAACGAACAAAGTTTTGGCATGAATTTTATTGGGGTGGGTTACTAGGGCTCACTATATGTGGCATTGGGTTCTAAGAAAAAAAGGTACTCGAATTATCCATGTTGGTGTCTCCTTAGGCTGTTAAACCCTCAATCCTAGCCCATTACAGGCTCGTGCAGATCGAGTTCAATTCGAGAGGATACATTCCCTTGTGTCCATGCGAAGAAACAATTTATCTCACGTAGACATAAGGTATATGAACTCCAAATGTTGCTTGCTAAAACTCATACGGAGAAACAAATTATCTCACGTAGGTTAAGCTTTCTCCTCAACTTAAAAGGGACAAAGCTCGTAAGTGAGCTTATGGTATGTAAATGTACGTGTTGTGTGTGAGGAGAAACTCACAAACCTTTAAAAACACGACAAAAGACAACACTTTCACAAGTTCCAAAAATCTATTCAAATCTGAAGACCACTAAAATCAAAAATCAATTAGTTAAAAATAGAATAATGCATGATATGTTGAAACTCAAAAATAAACAAAATGATAATAAATTAAATACAATTTAAGTTTGTAATTTCCAAGAATAAAAACAATGCATAATTGTTTATGGCATGACTCTCGATTTCCCCAGCGGAGTCGCCAAGCTGTCATAACGTCTCCCTCAGGGATTCGTTAGACTTAAAAAAATTAATTTGGGGAATTGCGATGAAATTTAGGTTTGAAACAATTTGATTTTGGAGTCGCCATCAAACTTTAAGCTAGGTAGGTTGAATACCTAAAACATCATTTTAATGAGTTCAAAAAATCATTAAAAGATGAAAAAATTGTCTGCATTTGACCAAAAATTCATTTTTAAGATTTCAGGAGTCGATTACGTGTGGGGAAGGGTGAGCACCTCCACAACGCCCAAGTCTTGGTACCTAAACGATTATATTATTTTTAAATATTGAGAATTACAAACTCGAAAATATATTTAAACTACGATTCTTCTATTCATTCGAATTTATTTAAAAGACGTCAATTTTCAAAGAAACTAAAATAACATTGCTTTTGCAAATAATGAAATAAAGCGCCCAAAATATATTTTATAGAATAAAGCTATTTATTTAAGCCAAAAAAATATAATTATCTTTATAAGAGAAAATACATCATTTTGTACGAACAATCCTTGAAAATACATTTCCTTTATAGTTAGGAGACTTTTTCATGGACTCCCCTCACAAAATGGCGTTTCTTTAATTTTATGGATGATGTAGTTTAAAAGAGTATATTATTATATTAAATTTTAGAAATGTTCAGATAAAAGAATGACTTTTTGTGCAAACAATCATCGGGAATTCACTTCCTTTGTAGTTAGGAGACTTTTCCATAGATCCACCTCTCAAAAAGACATTACTTCACATTTTTTTCTCATATCAAAGATAAAAATAAAAATAAAACGAGGTGAAAAAAATGTAAAACAAAGAAGACTATCAAATACTAAAAAACTTTTGTGCAAAAAATCATCAAAAAGACACTTTCCATTGTAGTTGGGAGATGCCTTCATAGATTTCCCTCACAATAAAATTTTCTTATTTACATATATAGGGGAAAATGATTATTTATATAAAAATAAGGTGTAAATAATAATATATATATCGAGAAAAAAAGTAGCAATAATAAAGATAACCAAGTTCGATTGCGAATCTAAAATATGAGTTAAACATCGGTAACCTACTAGCATAAACAAGGGACCAACATGCAAGCTTTCTAAACCAACCACCAAGATTAAAATACAAGCCAAATAAGAGGATAAATAAATAAGGTTGAAACGTAAATAGTGACAAGTATAGGCACTAGATGTAAATATAAAACAAGCAAGATCAATGACTAAAATAAAATAAAGTGTAAGTTAATATGCTTAAATGCAAATACAAAAAAATAAAATGTTGGAAATAAAAAACCTGGAATAAAAGGACAGAATAATAAAATTCTGGAATTTAAAGTGCTAATAAATAAAATAATATAATAAAAACATAAATAAATTGCATAAATTTAAAAGTTAGGGGTTGCTTTTAGCCATTTAACCCGGATAATAAATAATGTTGATCGACCCCCAGGGCGGGTCACCACAAGGTCGTTGAATATTTAAATATTAGAAAATTAACGGATTAGTTTGTGCAATAAAATAAAATAAAATGTTAGTAAATTAGTAAGAACAATAAAAATAAAAAGTTAATATGTTAGTATAAATAAATAAAATAACAGTTAGGGATTGTTTTTAACCGTTTATAGACCGAACCATAAATAATGTGGATCGTCCCCCAAGACGGTCACCTCAAGGTCGTTGAATATTCGAATATTAGAAAATTAGTGGGTTAGTTTGTGCAATAAAATAAAATGTTAGTAAGTTATAAGAACAATAAAAATAAAAGTTAAAATGTTAGTATGAACAATAAAATAAAAGTTAGAATGTTAGTAAGTTAGAAAAGTTAGCGGTTAGCAGAGTCCGGACCATAATAATGTGAATCGTACCCTGGATCATGTCACCATAAGGTTGAATAATATGAAAAACAATGAATAAATAAATAAACAATGGTTAGAATGCAAGAAAATAAAAGTTAGTGGTTAATGTACGATAAAATAAAAGTTAGTAAATAATACAAAACATACAAAGCATAAATCAGTGACCAAATTAAAATAAATCAAAACAGAGGGTCAGAATCACATTAAATAAAACAACATATGCATAGTGACTCAGATGTAAAAACAAGGCAGAAGTGAAGGAACTTAAGAGTGATTAGCCCCTGAAATGATGACCCAAAAGTAATGACCTGCCAAAGATGGACGACTAAATACGTAGTTAACCCAAATACTAAAAAAATTCCCCACCTAAAACCAACAGTAACCACGTGAAAAATCTCAGCTTATCCTCTTCTCTACCCGTGCAACAACCTTGTTCAAACAAGAGCTCAAAGCTCAACGCCGGCCACCGAAAGATGGTGGCCACCTCCCTTGACGAACGATGACAGTGACCACGAGACAGCTCGCCCCTTACACCGGCCGACCAGCACCCAATGGAGCCTCGAAAACCACTCAACCAAACAAAAAAATGGCCACTTCTCACTCTCTAAAACAAACGGTGGTGGCTCTCCACCCTCGGCCACCGATTTGGTGGCCGTTCCTCACTCCCTCCTTCACCGGTTACATGACAAAACACCGGCGAGGCTAAACCGAGGCCTCTACTCCTATTCTAACCTTGGCTCCTCCCTTAACCGAAGCTCAAAACGAATTCCTCCAACAACGGCCGAACAGCCTCCGGCTACCAAACACCGCCCCCCAACGCCGACGAGGGCTGAACCCTGGCGACAGACCACTCACGACCCCTCACTCTCACCATATCTTACATATTCATGCTAAAAAGAAAGAAGAAAACAAACATAAAAAAAGAAAGATAAAAACCAACATGAAGGAGAAAACCAAGCTTTTTTTTCTGCCCCTTTTTTTTTATCAAAACCTGGGGGGGGGGGGGGGCGTTTGAAATCTGTTTGCTTTTTTCGGCTTTTAAATCCCAAAACTAAAAAAGGTAAAATACATGTTTGGTCCTTATTTTTTGTTCCTTAAATTTAAGTTTGTCCTTAATATAAAATTTTACGTTGGTACTGTTGACGCCCAATTGTAAAGTGAAACATAGACCAAACTAATTCAAGAATTGAGTAAAAGATAGCAGCGTGACGAGGCAATGGCTGGTTGACCAAGACGCTACGTTCGATTCAGTCCGCTTAGATGATTAAACAAAATAATATCAATTTTCATTTTAAATTAATATATTATGGGATTAGCCTGTAATATTAATTTAATTAAAATTTTATGATAAATATATATATATATATATTAATCTAATTTTCTAATATTTATATTGTATTCTAGTGTTGGATATATATTACTTTAAACATTTTCAAAAAAATAAAAATATTAACTTATAATGAATATAAATTTATATCTATGTTCTTTTAGTCTCTCTAGTTCATCCCTATATACATACAAAAGTATTAAAATTAAATTATAATAAATAAAAATTAAAATTTAAGATATAATCATGTTAATTCATCAAGAATAGAATAATATATTAGATTAGTGGAAGCGTATCTGAATCTATTGATGGAGATTGCCTAAAAGATGATTGTGATCTTCTAAAAATATATGTTTGCTACTGTCTCTAGAACTCTCTAACGGAATAAGAGTAATACAAATTAACATATTTCTTAAGGACCACTATCTCTTTGTACAGACTGAATATTAGATTAGTCTATCAAATACTTATAATTTTGTCCATCATCAAATTATATATATAACTTATGATATCTATATTATTATTTCTATAATACTTTCATACGTATAACATATATAACATAATTGATCATTAATTTTATCCCATATTTTATAAAATTATTATATGTGTGTGTTTACAATTCCAAATTTTAATCCAACAAAAGGTTGTAGTTATGTAGAAGTCTATGAAAACATGATTGAAATTATTAATCAAATAGTAGATGACTTGGGGTGACCGGTTGATGGCCAGGCAATTTCCTTTTGATTGCCATGTTGGACCAAAATTCCAAGTGCACCAAAGGATTTTAGATTACGGGGTGGGGGTACTGTCACACTTCTTAAAATTTTTAGGTTTTCTTATATTTTTAGATATTTTTATATCTTTTATTGATTATCTAATTTTATATTTTTTAAAATTTTATAACTCACAATCACTCTAAAACTTTTAATTTAACTTATTAAGTTTGCACATTTAATATAAATTTCTGCATCCTTCCTTGGTCTCCCGTCTCATTCCATAATCAATTAATCACAACACTTCAATTTAATGATAAAATTATATTTTAATTTTAATTTTAATTAAATTTATAATTTTATTTTATATTTTAAAAAGTTTTTTTTTTAATTTCGTCCGGCGTTAATCAAAGAACATAGTTGGACTATTGCAAACAAATAAAGTATGCATTTCAACGAAAAGACCACATTGTCACATTACATGTAATGTAAGAACAAATAGATATCTTGAAATCATGAAATCCAGGCAACTCGAGTCTAAGCTCACCCTATATTGCGAGTACATGTGGGTTGGCCGGCTATCATGCGAGTCTGTTGTCTTCAATCTTTGCTATTCCTAATTTAAACCTAATAATTTATGATCATTTTTAATACATTCAGCCATATCTATTTAATAGTTATTTTAATATAATATAATTGAATCCATCTGAATTAGTTATTTTTGTGGGAATTAGAGGCACATGTAGTCCTTCAACATTTCTCTACTTCTGTCTTCCATTCTCTTTTGTCCAGTTGAATGTTGTGTGATTTTATTAAGGGTAAATTACACCATTCCTCACCGAGTTATACTTTCTCTCTTATTTTCCTTATCCTACTTTCAATTTATCTATTTTGCTCACTTAACTTATATATTGAATCATTTTGCTCACTTCCTTGTTTTCTCTCTAATAGTTGGATGATATGACATTTTTTTTATTTTTTTAATATAAAATAATTAAAAAATATTAAACAAAAATAGAAGTAGGTTAGAGGCCACTATCGGCCATCGTAGATGATGGTTGTTCGATACCAAATTTTATGGGTAGCTTGGCCTTGACATTGTGAGTCTGAATCAAACCTCCATCCACGAACATGTGATATTTTCCGGTGAAACAATAATAGATTCGGACTTATGGGGTTAAGATGAATTGACTCATGAAATTTAGGACCAAATGGCCACTGTCAACGACGGTGGACGGTCGCTGGAATGAAAATAACATGGTGGCTGGCAGAGAGAAAATGGAGAAGAAAAGGAAAAAAGGTAAATTACATAATTTCTCATTAAACTTTAATCACTCTCCTGTTTTATTCATTGAATTTTCAATATAGGATTCAAAATGATGTCTTTTTGGTGTATATTTTAGTTTTTCAAAATAATTTCGTTTTGATGCTTGTTCCACGTCATAACGCCGTTAAATAATTAACAGCAGAGTGGGAAAAATGATTAAATTTTTAAAGTTAAGTGAAAAAATTAAAAAATTGAAAGTTGGTTAAGAAAAATAAGAGAAGGAATATAGTTCGGTGAGTAAGGGAGTCATTCCCGGTCTATATTTCCTTTTTCCGTTGCCACTCGCCGTTATTAATAAGCCACACTTTCGTCTGCAGACCTATTATAGTACCAAAAATAAATAAAAAATTAGTTGACTTTTATTCTCATATGTAATAGGATAAGGGGAGGTAAGATAGTAGGCTACTCTAACATTAGGTTGAGAGCAGCTTCCGTGTGAGACCTCCTAATTATAAAATGTCATCCGTAGGACTCCATCTCACGACCTCAAGATTAAGAACCTTGTGTTCTACCAACTGAGTTATATTATTTCATAGTACCAAAAATCAAACTATTCCTCTAAACTCTGTATCAATGGCAATTCACAATCAAGTCACTCATTTTCCCCACTGTTATTCACCGGAGACAGGAATCTATTCCAGTAAGCATCCCTCTATATCTCTCCCCACTGATCCATTTCTCGATATTGTTTCCTTCCTTTTCTCTCACCAACACGACGGGGTCACTGCTTTGATTCGATCCCTCGTCTGGGTTTTCAATACCTTATTCAAAGGTTTTGCCTTTAGTCCAATCCATGGCCTCTGGCCTCCACCACCTGGACGTTTCTCAAGGTGATGTGGTCTTGCTTCTCTTGCCAAATTCTGTTCACTTTCCCATTATCTTCTTGAGCGTTTTATATTTAGGTGCTGTTGTTTGCACCATGAATCCGTTAAGCAGCATGTTTGAGATCAAGAAACAGATTTCCCATTGTAGTGTGCGTTTAGCTTTCACTTCACTTGAAAAGAGTGAACAGGTTCAGAACTTGGGTGTTCATTCGATTGGGGTACCGGAAAACATTGATTTTGATTCCGAAAATACTGGTTTTGCCCCTTTCGATAAGCTTATCGGAGGTCGATTCGGTAAGGCGCCGAGGCCGGTGATCAGGCAGCAAGACACGGACGCGATAATGTATTCATCAGGTACTACTGGTGTTAGTAAGGGAGTTGTTTTGAGTCATGGGAACTTAATAGCAATGATTGAGCTATTTGTAAAATTTGAGGCTTCACAGTACACATATCCAAGTTCAAAGAACGTTTATTTGGCTGTGGTACCTATGTTCCATATCTATGGCTTATCACTTTTTGTGGTTGGACTGTTATCTTTGGGTACTACCATTGTTGTCATGCGGAGATTTGATGCCGGTGAAGCGGTGAAACTGATCGATGCTACGGAGTTACTCACTTTCCTGTTGTTCCACCTATGCTGGCAACATTGACAAGGAGAGCCAAAGGTGCCTGTGAAAACAGCTTAAAGAGTTTGAATCAGATTTGCTGCGGTGCTGCTCCGACGAGCCGGAAAATCATAGATGACTTCCTTCAGGTTCTTCCTCACGTCGACATCATTCAGGTATTAATAAGGCCCAAGTTCTAACGCATACTCACCGCCGTCTCGATGTCACACCTTACTGTTCTTATTGATGCAAAACTAGAATTTGATCTGTTCAATTGTTCATAGGATTATGGCATGACTGAAACAACTGCAGTAGGAACTCGAAGCTACAACACTCAACAATTTCATAAATTTTCTTCAATAGGATTGTCGGCACCAAATATGCAAGCTCAAGTGGTGGATTGGAACTCTGGTTCTGCTCTGCCTCCGGGATATTGCGAGCTTTGGCTAAGAGGACCGGAAATTATGCAACATAGTTAGTTTAACTCTTCTCTCAAATAAGGTGTGGTCTCTTCTTTGAGTAGCTTTGAATACAAGGATGACAGTTACACTACCCCCATTTTGCAGGATACTTGAATAATGTTGAGGCCACCACGATGACAATCGACAAAGATGGTTGGCTACGTACCGGTGATATAGTTGTTTCGATGAAGATGGGTACTTTTGTTTGTACGACCGGTTAAAAGAGATCATAAAGTACAATGGCTATCAGGCATGGCTCTTTTTTCCCTACCGCTTTAATACTTTATGGTCAGTCATAATTAGCATGGAATTTATAGTTTTATGTGTGATATCAGACAGCCCCTGCTGATTTAGAGGCAATATTGATTTCCCATCCTGAGATACTTGATGCTGCTGTTACTGCGTAAGTACTACTTTTGTCAAGGATATGTCTTATAGGATAATGAACCTTAATGACCTACTGTCCTATTTGTTTACTTTGGGTGCCTCAGGGAGAACGACGACGTATTTGGGGGGATTCCGGTGGCATTTGTGGTGAGGAAGCATGGTAGTCAACTGACCGGGGATGCTGTGGAGTACTTCTTGTCAAAGCAGGTGCCATATATACATAAGTCATAATGTCAAAATTAACCCCCTAACGGTCGTCTGAATGGTCATTTTAATTTTATTATTTTTTTTGAAGCAACTTAACCTTTAACGTTTTAATATTTGGTAAAAATGAACTTTGCGGATAAAATTCGTTAATTGACTATCAACATGTTATTAACTTACACTCCTGTTGAAGTGTCACATGTCACATCACTCAATATGATGATTTGACACATGATGATGATATGACATATATCATATCATCCAAAGTAATAACGTAAATATTTGATATTTCACTAATTGAATACATATAAAATTTCATGTCGATAACATTAGTTAACTTAATTAATGATTTCCGTCCAATATAGAGCTATTTTTACCAATAATTAAACGTTAGAGGCTAAAATGCTCTAAATACATAATCAAAACTAAAATAATCATTTTAGTAATCGTCAGGGGCTAATTTTAAAGTTATACCTATACATGATAATAATCCCTTTCTTACATGGATTTACCATATATTCTCAGCTCTTTTCTTTACCGTCCCTCTCTATATTAAACACTGACTTCTCTGTTTGTGTCATGATCATTAGGTTGCACCTTACAAGAAAATAAGAAAGGTGGTTTTTACAAGTTCAATACCAAAGTCTGCAGCAGGCAAGAAATTTCTTTAGTTTTGCTTGGAGGATTTCAGACAGAGAAATGAAAGAGTTAGTTTTACCGAGTACACATGCAAAATCAAATATTACAACCAATTTGGATCTATGTCGAGATGAAATATAGAATTTTTATAGTGGAGAATTGTTAGATTATTTTTTTAAAATAACTAAAGATCTAATTTCTTAAAGGAATGATGTTTCATTCCTGTTTTCTCTTTTGAGTAATTTAATCTTAACGATTCGATTTTTAACTAAAATAATTTATGTTAGATAAAAATCATTAATTGTCTAACGATTAATATATTCAGCTGATATGGTAATTTTATATGAATTAAATTAATGATCTTTCATATGTCACGTCACTTAAGATAATAATATTACATATATCACATCATTCAAGATATGACATAACATATATTATCTGAAGTGATAATATGACATATTAACATATGTTGACTGCAAGTAAATTGAAGGTTTACCTTTAACAGGATCATTCTAATTAAAAATTAAAATATTAGGCCTAAAATACTTTTGACATTGAGAACTAATTTTAGGATAAATTATGTCAATGATCTTTTTTTTGGTTTGATATACTTTAGTTATTGATTTTTTTAATTAAGTGTATTTAATTTCTTATGTTATCGATTCGTTCTATTTAAGTCCCTAGTTAAATTTCGTTAAACCATTACCAAAAATGTGAGTTGGCAATTAAAAAAAACCACGTGTCTTCCTTTCTTTTCAGCTATCTTCTTTCTTTCCAACTTCTTCCTTTCATCTCAATTCCACTTCTCTGGTGCACAAACTTGGACTAAAGCTGGTTACTGGTACGCTAAATTCTGCTTTTATTTTCACTCATCTTTCATGTGCCTTTGCTGAAGTGAACGCCTCAACTTATAAGCTCTCTATCCCCTCTGCCTCTGAATAATATTTATCAACTTTCGCAATCATAATCAAACGAAGAAACCCATCGGTTAAAGCACTGTTATTCGTCTGGCATGGGATATCTGCAACTGGGAAATCTATATCTGGTGAAAAGGTTAATGACTTCAGCGGTCTCATCATCTTCTACAAAGAAGTTTTTCATTATGCTTTCCATGGAATAGACTTGTTTCGGGTTTGGCCTAATAACACAAATTTGTTTAATATTGGTGTTTTATTAGAAAAACGAACCAAGTTGTTGAGATGGAGAATTCAGTTCTTGGAAAAGAACATTTGTAAACTTGATTTCACTCCTAATGGCATCAACACAATCGTTCAAGTGAACGATCTCAAGAATTCACGTAGACCGGCCAAAAAAGTGCTTAGACAAGCCACTAATCAAGCCCTCAACTTGATGCAGGATAACTATCCATAATTTGTGGCCAAACAAGTATGATTCAACTCCTTATATATATTCTGTAATTTCTTGCTAAAATTTGAACCAGTTGGATTTTGAAGGTGCTCATCAATGTTCAAGGGTGGTACTTGGCTTTCAATAGGATGATCAGTCCTTTTCTGACTCAGAGAACCAAGAGCAAGTTTGTATGTGCAGGTTCATCCAAATCTGCTGAAACCCTCTCCAAGTTAGTGGATTTCCAATCATTTTATTCTTTTAATTTGCTTGTTTGGTCATACATGGATATATAGCTCATTTCTTTCGATGAAAAATAGATATATTGCTCCTGAACAAGTATCAGTTCAATATGGTGGACTGAGTTGAGAAGGTGAACAAGAGTTCATTGTGGTGGATGCCGTAACAGAGGTGACAATCAAGCCAGCAACCAAGCACACCATTGAATTCCATATAACTCAGTTTGATGAAAACATTTGTACAATTAGTGATAGAGAAGCGGTGGCGGGTTAATGAACATTGCTCTTGTTAAAGAATCAAACCTAGAAAGCTCTAGATTCGATGAAGAACAATGGGGAATGAATAGGGTAAGGTGGTGGTGGCAAGTAGGGTTCTTAGGGTTTCTTTTAGGTGCCGGAAACAAGGTAAGAAATAAGATTAGAAAATTATAAACAAAAGATAAAGAAATTGAAAATAAAGTATGATAACCAAGAAATCAAAAGATCTCCCATATGAAGGTGAACGGTAAAGATGATGATGGTGAGGATGGATTTGTGGAAAATAGATGGATAAGTATCCTATCGAGCCCTCCTAGTCACAATGAAAAGGCAAACACGATAATATGGCTCTAACCAACCCTCCTAGTCGCGATGAAAAGGCAAATTGGAGTGTGAAGATTAATCTCTCTCACAAGAACTTGAAAGAACTCAAGGAGAAGAAGCTTCGAAGAAACAAGACAATCAACACTTGCAAAAACAAACTCTCGTTGTATTATTAATCAAAGAAATCTTATTTACAACGTTGAATGAAGCCTCATTTATATAGAGACTGAGTTCTAAAGGTCCTAAATAACTAATGAATAAAATATTAATAAACTAAACATGTATTAACTCTAATTCCTAATAAAATAATAATAACTAAAAATAATGTATTAACTCATCCTTAATTCTTAATAAAATAATAAATCTAATCCTAAAAGATAATGTATCATCCTATATTTAATTATATTATAAATAATCAATATAAATATTGAAAATTCGTAATATTTACAAAATCACGTATTAATCTCGTATAGGAATTTCTGTATGCGTTGTCTTCACTAAAATGAACATATCTTGAGTTCCCGATATCGGATTGATGCGATTCAAGAACCGTTGGAAAGATAAGAGACAGAAGGTTGTATATACAGAAGAGATGTTGACCAAATAAGATCAGGATTCCATTCAAAAAGTCAACGCAAGTCTACTGCTGTTTTGGTCTTCTTTTCCAAGGCTTGGAAGAGTGGATCATTTGGAAGAGTTATTATTTCTTCCTTTGATGTGAGCCTTATGATGCATGTATCATCATCCCTTTCTTTAAAAAGATTCAACCTCGAATCTAAAACATTAAAGGGAGAAACATTAGAATATTTTAATGATTCATTCACATTATGCTTACCGAATATATATGCTTTGAATCTTCGAGACTTTGTTATTCTATTAGGTTCGAGTAGAAACATTAGTCCAAAGAAGCATGTATTATGAACCCTGGTGGATGTATTATGAACCCTGGTGCATTTATCATTCCCCCACTCCTAGAGCTGGGTATATGAGCTAAGGCCCGCGGGCTACCCGTTTAACCCGCGATCCGTGCGGGCTTCGGGTCTCAAAAATTGAAGATCGTTTAAATTATGGGTTTTTTAGCCCGGACCGTTAAACCCGCGGGTTTAATGGGTATAACCGCGGGCTACCCGTGAAATCCGCTAAAGCCCGCTTAATTTAAAATTCATAAAATTTTAGATAAAATAAACTTAAAGAATTTTATAGAAAAAGAAAATAAATAACCTATAAATATGATGTTACTTATAACTATTGTAGTTCTTAAATTTATTAGGACGTTTGTCATAATTTTACCGCTGCTTGATATTTTTTTCACTTAAATATACATCATAATCATTTTGGTATTTAAAGATTTTTTTTTATTTAATTTTGACCTTTATTTTTTTCCATTAAGTATGTTATCCATTTTGTTCTTTAATTATAAAAAATCACGTGATATTCTAATAATATATCACATGACACGTAATATTTGGATTAAAAATAAGAAAGAAAAGTAAAAGAAAAAATTGAAAACATATTTTTCAACTTTTAAAGACTTTTACAAAATAAATATGTTGAGTTAATCGATCTACGGAATCGGCCAAGAGGGGGGTGAATTGGAAATTAAAAATTTCGTGGAAGCTTTTGCAGAAAATTTAAAGTAATTGCACAGCGATTTATAGTGGTTCGACTTTCTCAAACAAAGTCTACGTCCACTACCTTAGCTATCCACACTAAGGATTTTCCAACAAATTCACTAATTTGTTCTTTCTTTTGAGGCCAAAGAGATAACCTTACAAAATCCCTCAAGAGTATACCCCAACTCTTGAGAACACTCTTTTTCCCAAAGAGAAGATTACAAATTTGCAAACTTACAAGAAAACCTCACAAGGTAAGATGTTTGCACAATTCTAGAACAAAGAAAAGAACACTCAAGGATAAACAATTGAGTACAAAGTGTTCTTGAAAGCAAATGAATATGGATGAAAAATAGGCTTGAAACACTCAACTTGAGGTTTGATGCTTTCTCTTTGATTCTCTCTTGATTCTAGTTGATTGATGTTTCTTGTTGTTGATCAATGGCTCCAGAACTTGTTTAAATACCCCTTGAATCAATTTTGAACGTTGGTGATAATTAGTGGGGATAATAGAGCCGTTTAAGTGTGAAAACAATTAATTTTTCTAGGTGGAGCGTCTCATGCATCGATGCATGATCAAGTATGCATCGGTGCATTCATGTAAAATTCAAATATTTTGACCGATGGAACACTTGATGCATCGGTGCACCAAGTGTGCATCGATGCATGAAATGCATTCGATGTTTGAAAAATAGCCTGATGCATCGATGCATGGCTTGTGCATCGATGCATCAAATGCATTCGATGTTTTGAAAATATTCAGAGTGCATCGATGCATGGAGAGTGCATCGGTGCATGAAATGCATTCGATGTTCAATTAATTCATAGATGCATCGATGCATGGACTGATGCATCGGTGCATGCCTTTGAATAATTGATTTAAGGCATGTTTTTGGTTCAAAATACTTTGTGAAAATTGTTTCAAAAATAGTTTAAGTACAAATCACAATTTTACACATTTAGTAAGGATTAAAATTGATCTTGAAAAACTTGGAGTAATAATTTGATATTCGGTTAATTGAATCAAATTTGTAAAATCATTTGTGAAATCTTAAAATTCATTTAACTTAATTTGTTATATCGAAATCAAAAATGTTTTCAACAATCTCCCCCTTTTTGATATAACAAAACATTTGAATGATTTTAAGATTTGTTTAAGAAATTATTTTGAAATCGATTTTGAAAAACTTACTCCCCCTTACTATAGCACATCTATAGCACATCTTAAATTTCTCTACCCCTTTTTGTTAAATCAAAAGACTCTATATAACGTTTTAAACAAGAATTGTGAAAAACATTAGCCAATTGATTTATTAATAATAAGCTGCTAAGATCACAATCAAAGAGAGATTAGCCATTAGTTTTCATAAACAATATTCATAATAAAATGTGAAATGGCATAATTGGTCATATATCTAATGATGCAAAATGAATAAAATTCAAACCAAATATATAAAATTAAGTTCAAACATTCAAGCATCCAAACATCCAAACAAACATAAACATTCAAATCAAAAAGTTAACAATCCAAGTTCTTAAAGTTTAAAACCAAATATCATCAAATAACGTTTAATCATCCATAGCGGAATCGGGAGGAGGAGGAGGATAATGAGCTCTAACTTCAAGAGTAAGAGCATCCATACGATCACACATCTCCCTCTGAAACTCAGTAATTGTAGACTCCATGGAAGCAAAACGCAGATCAAACGACTCTAGAAAAGATTGGAAATAAGGTGGCGTTTGATCATCTTGCCGAGCTGGTACTTCCTCGTCAATATCTCTCATAAGCCTTTGAAGCTCTGGATCATTATCAGCGTCAGGAGCTGGAGGAGGAGAGGAGCACGAGAAGAACTAGGAGCAGCTCGTGAAGAACTAGCTCCCGGGGTTTGCTTACCGGGTCGAAAAGACCATAGTCCGGTGTTCTCATCCAATTTCCAATCCGATTTCTTTAAGGATGTGATATTGATTGGGTTTTGGAGCGGAATAGGATTGTCAAGGGAGACATCTAGGCCGAGTTTGATAAACAAATTGCTTAGTAGACAACCATAAGGTAGGGTTTCTACATGCTTTGAGGGAATGATGTTTATGATATCGACAAGCGCGCTAAAGACAATATGTGGAAAATTGATTTTCTTTTTGTTCTTTATACAGTGCATCCACCATAAGTCTGTAGTATGTAGTGTGGAGTACCGACCTGCGGATGGTCTAAACCACCAAGAGATCATTAAGTGAAGAAATCGATCGTGGTGAGACCTAAAGGTACTGACACTAGCATTAGGGAGATATGGATATTCCACATCTTCATTCTCATTAAATAAACCCTCGTCATCTAAACCAAAATGAGATGTGATGGATTCAGAAGTAATAGTGATATATTGTCCTAAAAGATAGGATCTAATCGCTATAGTACCGCACTGAGTTATGTTCTGAATACAAACCGCATTGGAATAAAAGATGCGGACAAGTTGGTGAAAGACGATGGGTTGAAGAGAAAATAGTTTATCAAACTTCCATCGGCGAAGAATTGAGAGGTATTCAAATTCAAGTTTTATCATAGCTTGTAGAGAAGGAATACGCTCTTCCCTAATACGATAGGATTGGAAGGAGTTCATGTACCTAGAGTACAATTCATCCCCGGTTTTCAGGCATGTTAAAACAAGTACTAATGAGGGATGAAGGAATATTGGATGGATTTTGAGGTCTAGGAGCGGGAGGACGGTTTTGGTGAGACCAACTCGAGGATGATCTAGGGCGTTTGGGATTAGACATGATTAGGGAAGTTGGAAAAGAAATATCACCTGCAATTTAAAAACACATGTATGCACAAAATTCAATCCCAAAACTCAAATGAGTCCTCAATAATTCAAGGTTCTCTAACATAATCCTAATGGGCAAAGTTTTGAAAACTATTTAAAATTAATATCATAATACGCATAGTTTTCATGAAAACAACACAATTGAATCAATAATTTTCGAAATAATTTTTTTGTTTAAATTCGAAATTTCCAAATAATTTTGAAAAATTATGCGTTTTTGATGAAATTCGTTGTAGAAACTAGTTTAGAATCATCATATAGCCAATGCCCGATAATTATTTCAAACTAGAACTAATCTAAACTAGTCCTAAGTTCAAAAATTTAATGAAATAGAGTTTTTGTGAAAATACCTTGAAAAATTCGGATTGAGGGGAATGAGGAGATGTTTTGCGCGATTTAATGAGTGTAGCAGGTTTGTAGGATGAAAAACTTGAAGAATCCGATGTTTTCCGAAGATTTTGAGCAAAAATAGAGATTTGAGGTGAGAGTGGGACGAACGGCCGTGAGTTTATGTTTTAGGTTTTGAGAAAAATGAAGAAGATGAAGATTTTAAACCTAAAACCCGACGGATGCATCGGTGCATGGTCTTATGCATCGATGCATATTCAAGGATGCATCGATGCATTGTTAAATGCATCGGTGCATGAAGCACAAAAATGTCAAAAATCCGTTTTAAACACTTAAAATGCTAAATAATTTGGCTCTAATGGTAATGGCAACTCATATCAAAAATTAATTATGTTCAATCAATCAAATTAATCTTCAATCTTTATTTGAACATAAAATTAATTTTTATTAAGAATCATAAACTCCCCCTAACTAATAGCAAGAATACAATCAAAAATTATTATTATAAGCATTTTTCAGTATTTATTAAAAGTGCTAAATTATTTAAACACTAAGTGAAGATAGGTCATTTAAACCTAATTCTCTTCTAAGTGTCCAAAATCTTTCTTTATCTAAGGGTTTTGTAAAAATATCCGCTAATTGGTGAAAAGTATCAACAAATTCTAGAACTACATCTTCCTTAGTGACATGGTCCCTAATGAAGTGATGTCTTATTTCAATATGCTTAGTTCTAGAGTGTTGGATGGGATTTTTAGTGAGACAAATAGCACTAGTATTGTCACACTTGATAGGAATGGTACCTACTTCAATTCCATAATCAAAAAGTTGTTGTTTCATCCATAAAACTTGTGCACAACAACTACCGGCTGAAATGTATTCCGCTTCAGTGGTAGATAATGCAACACAATTTTGTTTCTTTGAAAACCAAGAAATCAATATTTCCAAGGAATTGACAAGTACCGGAGGTGCTTTTCCTATCTAATTTGCATCCTCCATAATCCGCATCAGAAAGGCATGCAAGCTAAAGCTAGAGTCTCTAGGATACCAAAGTCCTAAACTAGGAGTGTCCTTAAGGTATCTAAAGATTCTCTTAATAGCTAGTAAATGTGATTCCTTAGGACATGATTGAAATCTAGCACATAAGCAAACACTAAACATAATGTCCGGTCTACTTGCAGTTAGATAAAGCAAAGAGCCAATCATTGACCTATATAATTTAACATCTACACATTTACCTCCTTCATCTAAGTCAAGCTTTGTTGAAGAGCTCATTGGAGTGTTATGAGGTTTCCCATTTTCCAGTCCAAACTTCTTGAGCATATCTTTGACGTACTTAGCTTGATTAATGAAGATGCCATCTTTTCTTTGCTTGATTTGGAGTTCCAAGAAAAATGAGAGCTCCCCCATCATGCTCATCTCAAACTCACTTTGCATTAGCTTAGAAAATTCTTGGCAAAAAACATCATTAGTAGAGCCAAATATTATATCATCAACATAAATTTGAACTACTAATAAATCTTTACCTTTATGTTTTAAAACAATGTAGTGTCAACCTTTCCTTTTGAAAAACCTTTTTCAATTAAAAAATTTGACAATCTTTCATACCAAGCTCTAGGAGCTTGTTTTAAACCATAAAGAGCTTTTGTCAATTTAAGAACGTGATCTGGAAATTTTGAATCTTCAAAACCTGGAGGTTGTTCCACATACACTTCTTCTTTTATAAAACCATTTAAAAATGCACTTTTAACATCCATTTGATATAATTTAAATTCATGAAAACATGCAAATGCTAATAACATTCTAATTGCTTCCATCCTAGCTACGGGAGCGTATGTTTCATCATAGTCTATGCCCTCTTCTTGAGTATAGCCTTGAGCAACAAGTCTAGCCTTGTTCCTTACTATATTACCACTTTCATCAAGTTTATTTCTAAAAACCCATCTAGTACCTACAGTAGATTTATTACTAGGCCTTTCAACTAATGTCCATACTTTACTTCTCTCAAATTGATTTAATTCTTCTTGCATAGCCATAATCCAATGTTCATCTTTTAATGCTTCTTTGATGTTCTTAGGCTCTATGCATGAAATAAATGCAACATAATTACATATATTTCTAAGAGAAGATCGAGTAGTTACCCCTTTTGATGGATCACCTATAATTTCACCATCCTTGACAAAGTTGTACTCTCTTGGAAAAGATACTTCCCTTTCTTCAATGGTTGGATTCTCGAGGGGATCATGAGTTTCCTCATCTTTTGTTTCTTCCTTTGATGATGATTCTCCAACGTCATATCTAACGTCATTTGCTTGTATAATACCTACATCATCATTAACAGAAGAATCCTTCCTTGGAAGGGGATTATCATCGAAAACAACATGTATAGACTCTTCTACAACTAAAGTTCTTTTATTAAATACACGATAAGCTTTAGAATTTAAGGAATAACCCAGAAAATTCCTTCATCACTTTTAGCATCAAATTTGCCAAGATTTTCTTTACCGTTGTTTAAAACAAAACATTTACATCCAAAAGGATGAAAATAGCTAATGTTAGGCTTTTTATTTTTGAGAATTTCATATGGAGTTTTCTTTAAAATTGGCCTAATCATTACTCGATTTACAACATAACAAGCGGTATTTGTGGCTTCCGCCCAAAAATATTTTGGCAAATTATTTTCACAAAGCATGGTTCTAGCCATTTCTTCTAAAGTTCGATTTTTCCTCTCAACAACTCCATTTTGTTGAGGGGTTCTAGGTGCTGAAAAATTATGGCTAATACCATTAGAATTACAAAACTCAATGAATCCAAGATTTTCAAATTCAGTTCCATGATCACTTCTAACACTAGTGATAGAGTAACCTTTTTCATTTTGGATTATTTTTGAAAATGTGATGAAATTTTCTAATGCTTCATCTTTAGTACTTAAGAATAGAACCCAAGTGTATCTAGAATAGTCATCTACCAAGACAAAAGCATATTGTTTTCCTCCCAATCTAGTAGTTCTAGTTGGCCCAAAAAGATCTAAATGGATCAATTGTAATACTCTACTAGTTGATACATCATTAATAGATTTAAAAGAAACTCGTTTTTGTTTTCCTTTAGCACAAGCATCACAGATTTTATCATTATCAAATTTAAGCTTAGGCAACCCTCTTACTAAGTCTCCTTGAATTAACCGTTGCAAAACACTCATACTAGCATGACCTAGTCTCCTATGCCATAACCAACTATCATGCTCATCCTTAGCAACTAGGCATAAATTAGTCATATCAATATAATCTAAATGCACCATGTAAATGTTTCCTATTCTATGACCAATAAGCATAATCCGATTAGATGCAATGTCAATAACTTTACAACCATTAATTTCAAATAAGACATTGAATCCTTTATCGCATAATTGACTAATACTCAAAAGATTATGCTTTAATCCATTCACATATAAAACATTCTTAATTTGTATGGAAGAGGTATTACCTATTGTACCAATACCTTCAATGTGACCTTTTGAATTGTCTCCAAAAGTCACTTCTCCTCCATTTTTGGCGTTAAGCTCAATGAACCGCTTTTGTCTGGTCATATGTCTTGAGCATCCGCTATCAAGGTACCATGAGTTTGAATTTGTTTCCCGTGCCTTGTAGCAATGCTCCTTTCCCTACAAACATAGATTAATTTTTGATTTTTGGTACCCAAATTCTTTTGGGTCCATATTCATTAGTTTCCAAAATCCTAGTCCCCTTAGGTATCCATTTGTGTAGGATATTTTATCTTAGTAGTAATGAGTTCTTTAGGAACCCACATACTTCTTATGATTTTTCCATTAGAGGTTTTTTGGGGACCTCTATGATTGTAGTTTCTAAAACTTTTTCTAACAAAGTTGGATTTTGAATTTCTACCTCTTTCAAAATGTTTTGTTCCAACTTTATCAAAAGAAGTTTTAAGATCATCAATTTTCTTTTGATGATCATCATTGATCTTTGAAAGTAAATTTTGCAAATCTAAATTTTTCTTTTCAAACTCTTCTAGTTTGATTTGCAAATCTTTGATTTTACTTTCAAGATCGTTGTTGGTTTTGGATATGAGTTTGTTTTCATTTTTCAATTTTGAAACATCATTTTTATATTTAAAAACAATTTCTCATAATCCGAAGCCAACCCATTGTACTCCTCAAATAACTCATCATAAGATAAATCATCAAAATCGGATGAGTTAGAGGTTACCTTAGAATCTTCCCCGAATGCCATCAAGCACAAGTTTGCTACTTCTTGTTCCTCTTCATCGGAACTTTCTTCATCGCTCCATGTAGCCACATGAGCCTTGTGCTTATTTTTTGATTGACCCTTTTTCTTCAATTGTGGGCAATCATATTTGACATGCCCCGGCTTTTTGCATTCATAGCAAATGATTGGGTCCTTCTCTTTTGGTTCATTTTTGAGGCCTTCGTTTCGTTTGAATTTTATTTCTTGGTAAGGTCTCATCATTTTTCTGAACCGTTTGGCAAACAATGTCATTTCCTCGTCATCATCATCATTATTAGAATCACTCTCATCTTTTGTGGATTTGATAGCAACTCCAATATTTTTCTTCTTCTCCTTTTCCTTTGGTGTCTCTTCAACTTTATCAAGGTCCCTCATCTTCGAGCATCATCTCATGAGTGAGGAGTGAACCGATAAGTTCTTCAAGAGTTAAGGACGATAGGTCCTTAGACTCGATGATTGCCGTCTTCTTTGATTGCCATGATTTTGGGAGGGAGTAGACTAACTTCCTCACAAGCTTTTCATTTGAGATGATCTCTCCATATGATTTGAGACCATTGACAATCGTTGAAAATCTATCCGTCATAGCTTTGATGTCTTCATTTGGTTTCATCCTGAAATTTTCATAGCTATGCGTTAGAATACTAATTTTTGATTTCTTTACCTCATATGTACCTTCATGTGTGACTTGAAGCTTGTCCCATATTTCTTTGGCGGTTGTACACGATGAAACTCTTCCGTATTCATCTGGTCCAAGAGCACAAAAAATAATATGGATGGCTTTGGAGTTGAGCTGGAACATTCTTGTCTCTCCTTCACTCCACAACCTTGGATGAGTGATAGGCTTGATGTATCCTTCTTCTACGGCATTCCATGCTCCCATGTCACTTGCTTGAATGAAGTACATCATTCTATTCTTCCAATAGGCGTAATTAGCTCCATTGAAGAAAGGAGGCTTGTTAACGGGCATCGAATCAAGACCGGAGTCGTAATTTGAAGTGGAGGCCATTGATGACTTGGTAATCGATGTAACTCTTCCCGAATCGACTCAAGAGGCGATTAAACCTTCAAATGAGTGAGGCTCTGATACCAATTGTTGAGTTAATCGATCTACGGAATCGGCCAAGAGGGGGGTGAATTGGCAATTAAAAATTTCGTGGAAGCTTTTACAGAAAATTTAAAGTAATTGCACAGCGATTTACAGTGGTTCGACTTTCTCAAACAAAGTCTACGTCCACTACCTTAGCTATCCACACTAAGGATTTTCCAACAAATTCACTAATTTGTTCTTTTTTTTTAGGCCAAAGAGATAACCTTACAAAATCCCTCAAGAGTATACCCCAACTCTTAAGAACACTCTTTTTCCCAAAGAGAAGATTACAAATTTGCAAACTTACAAGAAAACCTCACAAGGTAAGATGTTTGCACAATTCTAGAACAAAGAAAAGAACACTCAAGGATAAATACAATTGAGTACAAAAGTGTTCTTTAAAGCAAATGAATATTGGATGAAAAATAGGCTTGAAACACTCAAACTTGAGGTTTGATGCTTTCTCTTTGATTCTCTCTTGATTCTAGTTGATTGATGTTTCTTGTTGTTGATCAATGGCTCCAGAACTTGTTTAAATACCCCTTGAATCAATTCTGAACGTTGGTGATAATTAGTGGGGATAATAGAACCGTTTAAGTATGAAAACAATTAATTTTTCTAGGTGGAGTGTCTCATGCATCGATGCATGATCAAGTATGCATCGGTGCATTCGTGTAAAATTCAAATATTTTGACCGTTGGAACACTTGATGCATCGGTGCACCAAGTGTGCATCGATGCATGAAATGCATTCGATGTTTGAAAAATAGCCTGATGCATCGATGCATGGCTTGTGCATCGATGCATCAAATGCATTCGATGTTTTAAAAATATTCAGAGTGCATCGATGCATGGAGAGTGCATCGGTGCATGGAATGCATTCGATGTTCAATTAATTCATAGATGCATCGATGCATGGACTGATGCATCGGTGCATGCCTTTGAATAATTGATTTAAGGCATGTTTTTGGTTCAAAATACTTTGTGAAAATTGTTTCAAAAATAGTTTAAGTACAAATCACAATTTTACACATTTAGTAAGGATTAAAATTGATCTTGAAAAACTTGGAGTAATAATTTGATATTCGGTTAATTGAATCGAATTTGTAAAATCATTTGTGAAATCTTAAAATTCATTTAACTTAATTTGTTATATCGAAATATCAAAAATGTTTTCAACAAAAATATATTTTAACAAATTAATGACTTATATTTTATCAATTTTAGTATAACTGTATCTTTCAAATTTACTCTTATACTGTAAGTATTTTATTTTATATTTTCATATTATGTTTTAGTCTTTCTATAAAGTATCCATAAAATACAATTATTAGGATCACTTGACAACTTTCTTGTTAGATTTGTATAATGTTTGACTTTGTTGAATTTTTATGTTTGAATTTCTGTTTTCAGAATTCAGACACTTCTGTGTCTTCATATTATAGCCTTAAATAATCATGTTTTATAAAAGTGTAATGTGGTTATTGTTTTATTTTTTTTTCAATTTGGTGATATAAGTGAATATTGTTTTTTTAATTTGAGTTTAAGTAATTATATCATTATATATATATATTAATAATTTAAAAAATTTTAAAAAATATTATTTTATAATCATTTCCGGCTATTTAAAATAAAAATTAAATATTATTTATTATTTTGACGGTGCTACCTTCATTTTCAAGTTGTTCGATCATTTTTAAAGGTGTAGTAAGTTAAAACATTATTTTTTATTACATTTAAAGCATTTAAAATTACTTTTATTAAACGGGCCGCGGGTAAGCCTGTTTAGCCCGCGGGTTAAATGGACGGGCCACGGGCCTTAAAAATTCAAAACCGTTTATGAATACGGGCTTTTTAGCCCACTCCGTTTAAGCCCGCACCGTCAAAACCCGTGGGCTAAACGGGCAGGTAGCCCGTATACCCACCTCTACCCACTCCTCAAAAGGAATCGTCCTCGAATATGAAAATCGAAAAGAAAGAGAATTAGATGTGTTGAAAAAAAAACTTGTGAAACATTTACCAGGATCAATATGATGTGTATTTATGCGTTTTAGTTGAGGTTTCTTCTTTGTAGGAACTGATTTCTTGTAGTGTTAGAATCTTCTTTTGCATACAAGTCTTGTAATCTGATGTTTAGATTGAAATTCAACATGGCGCCGACCACTGTTGGCTTTTTGTATGATCCCTTCAGATAATTTCTCCATGGTTTTATTCGTGTGTGGCGATAATGAGTGTTTAAAAACCGTGTCAACTGGTTTGTTAAAGTAATCCCTTAAGTTTCCTAAGTGTGGTTAATGAATTAAGAATTCTCTGGAGGAGATTTGTAGACTGTAGAACTTGTTTAGTTGGCAAGGAAACTCATATACAAGATAAAGCTCATTAAAAGCACTTTTAAAAGTATGATTAGAAATATCAGAAATGTCCGAGTTATCGTGATATACATCTTTGATATGTTCAATTCTCGGAATAATAGTATGCTTAAGAGTATACCTTCATGGTAGTGCATCGTCTACTATTCTTTGTTTACCTAGGTCTTTGGAGTCTCGTAAATCGTAACTCTTCATTGATATGTCATAGTGATTAGGGCTTTCAGGTGGTAACTCGTCAGGAGGGTCACCTAGCACTATTCGAAAACTTTTGGCAATGGAAGATGGTGTGGGCTAGTTTCGTGTTGCTTTTAATTTCTCATCATTTACATGGATTCCCTGTGCACGAACTATAAATCATGTGGAGTTGTTCAAGTCATGTTTCGTCATTAAGATGGTGTCACGACGAAGGCTTTTCTGGATGTAGCCTTTTTGTAACAAATCTAACTCTTTGGTTTCTTCGAGATTGTATGTTTGATGAAGTATGATGGAACTTTGAATTAGATTGGTTTGGTGTTGTTTTCCTCTTTTCGGTGGTAATTTGTTAGGTGGATCACTTAACACTTCTCGAAAAACATGTAGCAAAGATAAAAACACACTAGGCAAATCCTTGTTAATGTTAGAAATCGAAACAATTGATTCCCTAAAGTGAACAAGGATGGAAGGTTTTTTGTAAAGAAAGTTCTCTCTCAATTCTTTTCTTCTCGCACATAGATTTTGAGTCACTCTTTTCTTCTCACAATTAGGTTCACTCACCTCCCATGGGTTATTATTCTTTTGGATTTTTTAACTAGTGACCTCTTTTGCTTTTGCCTTTTTCTTTTTTTGCTTTCCCTACCTCATCACAAATTATCATTTGATCTTTAGGGGCTGGAAGTGTGTCATTCTTTGCTGGTTGTTCTTTCTCCTTGTCAGGTTTGTTATCTCTTGACTTTTTTTGAGAAGATAGAGTAGAAGATGAGGAGGGATTTGAAGGAATGCATTGGTAAGAGGATGAAGTACCTTGGTAATGTTCTCTTAATTGGAATCTCCTTTGGATTTATGCTTCGATTGTGATTTCTTTATTGAGTGTATCTTCGAGGTTTTCGTACCCATGGAGATCAAGAAGATCAGTGATGTTAGAGTTTAAGCCGACGAAGAATCTTAACACAGCGACCTCTTCTTTTTCAGTTATGTTAGCCCTATTGAGTAAGGATTTCATCTCCTTGTAGTAGTCTTCAATTGAACTTCTACCTTGTCGAAGTCGGTGTAGTCGTAGTTTAACTTCTCGCATATAATGTGTCGGTAGGAATCGCTTCCTCATGGTTTGTTTGAGGTCGGTCCAAGAAGTGATTGCTTGAATTTGGAAGTTCTCGGTCTTTTTCCTTGTTTGCATCCACCAAGTTCGAGAATATCCTTCAAATTGCATGGTGATGAGGGGAACTTGTTTAGCTTGGGGGCAGTCATGGTATGAGAACATGAGATCAAATTTTCCTTCCCAATCGATGTACATGTCCAGATCGTTGTCTCCTTTGAAAGACGGATTGTGAACTTTGGTTTTCCAAAGAGTTCGGGTGCTTGGAAACGTGGTTGTTCTCGCCTGGGTACCAAAAGTTCAACATTGTTTGGTCTTGGATTCTGGTTTGGTAGATCCAGTTGTGGTTCTTATTATTCTCTCACGGTTTCATCAAATCTTTCAACTTGAGTCGTGAGTCGGGCAAGTGCGGCTAAGATAGTCGTAAGTGTCTTGTTGTTATTTTCGCCCATCCTGAAATCATAACACTCAAAAGAAAATTATAAAGTAAAATAAAAAATAAAAGAAAGAAAATTCAACAAAGTAAGAAACCTCATAAGTCACTCCAAGAAAGTAACACAACGACAGGCAAGTAAGCCAATCTTGTACTCTTTAAAACTCACTTTACCAAGTAGTATTCCACAGTTCGTATCGGAGTCTGATTACTAGCAAAGGCGATAAGAAAAACTTAAAAGTTTTAAGAGGTCAAACAAATGTTAGACTCCAAGAGAACGAGAATGCAAAGAATGATGAAGTATGCAAACTCTTTAGTCCTACTAATACAAGGAAGATAATGTGTTAGATAATGAAAAAGAACAATAAAAAGGAAAAACAAAAGAACCTAAAGCACTAAGAGTCAAAGAAAAAAGGAACCAAACCAGAAAACCTAGAAAATGCTGGATCAATTTGAGCAACATTTTTGAGGGGGTTACCAGTGTCCAATTTTTTTTGAAAAAGTATTGAATGTCTTTAGATGTGTCAAGAAACTACCTGTAAAATTTCAAAACCAAATATGTTCAGTAGTATCTAGTAGACTCTGTTGAACGGTGAGTCCTCAAACAATTTGTTTTTCGTGATTGCTTTGTTTGAAGGTGTTCTTGATCTCCAAAAATTCTTATTTTTTGTGTGAATGATCTTGAATATATGATGTTTCAATATGGAAATTTTCACCACGAAATTCCTCCTTCATAATTTTCAAGAAATTCGACAAGATTCTAGACCGAATTTGCCGATGAAACTTGAATGATGTATTTGAAGGCTCTAATGAACTCTTATTGGGGTGAAATTTGGACAGGAGATTAATCTTAGAATGAATATGATATCTGGAGAATATAAACTTTAAATTCCTTTGTTTTCAATTTTTCAAATTTTGTGACTTTTGTTTTGGCTTTTTTGATTTTTTTGGGCATTTTTCTTCTTCTTCTGTTTTTTGAAAAAAATAGCAAACTAACAAGAAGGATTTGAATCTAAATTAAAATTAAATAAAAAGAACCTAAAATGATGAATGTTTTGTGAACTAGCTCCGTTGGGGTACCTTGACGGTCTTGTGTGCAAGAACAAGCAAGATTGCCTGCTTTTTCCAAGAATCGATCCAACTATGATACCAATTGATAGGGAAGCGGTGGCGAGTTAATGAACGTTGCTCTTGTTAAAGAATCAAACCTAGAAAGCTTTAGACTCGATGAAGAATAATGTGGAATGAATAGGGGAAGGTGGTGGCAACAAGTAGGGTTTTTAGGGTTTCTTTTAGGTGTTGGAAACAAGGTAAGAAATAAGATTAGAACAAGATAAATAAAAGATAAAGAAATTGAAAATAAAGTATAATAACCAATAAATCAAAAGATCTCCCTTATGAAGGTGAACGTTAAAGATGATGATGGTAAGGATGGATTGGAGGAAAATAGATGGATAAGTGTCCTATCGAGCTCTCCTAGTCGCAATGACAAGGCAAACACGATAATATGGCTCTAACCAACATTCCTAGTCGCGATGAAAAGGCAAATTGGAGTGTGAAGATTAATCTCCCTCACAAGAACTTGAAAGAACTCAAGGAGAAGAAGCTTCGAAGGCACAAGGCAATCAACACTTGCAAAAACGAAATCTCGTTGTATTATTAATAAAAGAATTCTTATTTACAAAGTTGAATGAAATCTTCTTTATATAGGAGCTGAGTTCTAAAGGTCTTAAATAACTAATGAATAAAATATTAATAAACTAAACATATCTTAACTCTAATTCCTAATAAAATAATAATAACTAAAAATAATATTTTAACTCATCCTTAATTCCTAATAAAATAATAAATCTAATTCTAAAAGATAATGCATCATACTATATTAAATTATATTACAAATAATCAATATAAATAATGAAAATTCGTAATATTTACAAAATCACGTATTAATCTCGTATAGGAATTTCTGCATGCGATGTTTTCACTAAAATGAACGTATCTTGAGTTCCCGATATCGGATTGATGCGATTCAAGAACCGTTGGAAAGATAAGAGACAAACGGTATCTAGAGAAGATGTTGACCAAATAAGATCAAGATTCCATTCAAAAAGTCATCGCAAGTCTGCTATTGTTATGATCTTCTTTTCCAAGGCTTGGACGAGTGGATCATTTGGAAGAGTTATTACTTCTTCCTTTGATGTGAGCCTTGTGATGCATGTATCAATTAGTAAATATGAATTCAATATGTGAAACTATATTTGCTGCTTGGATTTGCAGAATTCAGGCTGACGGCTGAAGAGGGGTATATCGTGATCGTGTTGAAATGAGGAAAAGTTTTCCCTTAAAAAGAAGAAGAAGAAAAAGAAAAGGACGTGATTTTTTTTAATTTTTAATTGCCATGTGTCACTTTCGTTAAAAGGTTTAGGGTTAGAATCAAACACATTGGTAACAGTGGCGGATTCAGAAATTTAAGAACGGGAGTCCAAAATTTTAATTTTATTTTCTTAAAAATAATGGGTATGCAAAAATTGTAATTTTTTTCCTAACACATTAAGCTAAATTTAACCACTTTTTAAAAATAATGGAGATGCACTTGGTCCCTATGGTGGCTTAGTGCATCCGACATTGATTGGAAATATAAAGGATGAAGCGCACTTAATTAAAAAAATTGAGTGATCAACTAGCATAGTTTACCCCTAATTTTAATATTATGTCTTTCTTAACTGATAATCGGACCCTTGATTATATATATTAACCATCTAGGCGCATAGCAAAGGGCTTTAGTTTCTTAAAGTGGGTTGGGCTAAATTTTACGGCTTTAAACACTTCTCCATCCGCAATATTGAAATAAAGGCCCAAACAAAACCTTTTACGAATTAGATCAACGAAAGTCAATAGAGGAAAATGAAACTTACTCCGGTTACCTCAATGATTGATCATCCCCCCTCCCCCCAAAAAAGAAATAAGAAAAAAAAAATGGGGAATAATATCTCATCGTGTTATGATGAAACGGCAGTTTACGTCCATACAAATTTTTGATCGTACGCGTCACCTCAGATGGTGAAAATGGGAACTTTCCTGGAAACTCTGCGCACTCTCATTTTTCAATGGCTTCTTCACTGGTGACCACCACACCCTCAAATTTGTCTCTTTCTCTTCTTAACTATCGCCGCCTTCATTGCAGTTCCTATCCCTCTACCTGTTTTCCTTTTAATCACAGGAGCCGTGGAAACCCGACACCTGTTTCTTCCCATGGGAACCCACAATTATTTAAGCATGAAGACAATCATTCCACTGCTCCTGCTCCCCATAAGTCCAGTGTTGTTGGACCCAAATCCAAGTTCCTGCAAATGGGTCCTCCAGAGACTAGCTCTTTCAGAGAGATTTTAGTCAAATCTTCTGCTTCAGATAGTAGCAGCAGTACCACCTCCTCTCTCTCTCAGAAAGTGAGCAAATCTTTCTTTGTTTTTGATCAAAAAAGAAAACTTGATCAAATGTTTCTTGACATTTTTTGTTGTTGTTTGTATAGGTATTTGGTGTTCTACACTTGGTTGTTTCGATTGGTATAGTTCTGGCAATGGATAACTTCTTGAAAAAAGCTTTTGTGGCTGCTGCTCTAAAGTTTCCAAGTGCACTGTTGGAATGTTTTGTATATTTTCTGTTTTGGTCATACTTGATTCTACTATCCCTGCTGCTGCTACAAGCTTGATGAATTTTTTTTTGAGCCAGCCCTCATGTTCATTCAGAGATGGCTTCCATTGTTCTATGTTCCAGCTTTGGTGGTTCTGCCACTTTCTGTTAGAGAGATTCCTGCTGCTTCAGGCCTCAAGATATGCTTCATCATAGGTATATCCTAAAAAGCTTTGATGAATTATAAGTTTTGTTAAGGCTCATATGATAGTTTCTGAATTGTTGATTCTTTCTGGATGGATTAGTTTGATTTTACCATCTTGGATTTGCATTAATTCATTTAAATTTCTCAACGAGAATAGTAAATTTATCAATTAGGCTTTGATAATCACATGCCACTGTTGCCTCCAAATGTAAAATAGAAGTTTTAACCTTTTCTTTAGCAAGTCTAGGATGTACGTTACATGAAACAATATTCCACCAGGAAAACTGGGTGATATTTTCCGAGTTCATCTTGAACTCACTATTATAAAGGTAGCCAATAATGCCTCGGTTTTATGTTCACACAAATGTCTATTGTTAAAGCTTTAATCCATGGTTTCTCATGTGTTACTGATTTTAATCTTTAATATAGTTGCAAATAAGAGTGCTTGATTCCTTGTACAGCTGGAGGATGGTTAGCCTCGCTTTGTGTGGCGGGTTTTACAGCTATCGCCGTTCGAAAAATTGTGAAGACTGAAATGATAGATGCTGAGCCCATGGAAAAACCTTCCCATTTGCTCCTATAGAATTCTGGGCTTGGGGCGGTATCTTTCTTGCTTCATTTGTTAGTGCATTGTTCTATCCTACAGCTTTAGGGACAGCGGCCCGAACATGCCTCCCCTTCTTACTTGCCTCCACTGTGCTAGGCTACATGATTGGTTCAGGGTGAATTTCCGTTTCCTTTTTTACAGAAGATTTGTATGGACATTTTTTTTGTAACAACAACATACTTGCTTTCTATATCTACCGTTTTGAAATTTTTACCAATTTGCATTCTTCTGATTTCCAGGTTGCCATCTGGTGTGAAAAAGGTTTTTCATCCTATTATTTGCTGCGCTCTATCAGCAGATCTGGCAGCAGTGGCTTTCGGGTACTTATCTGGTTCGGGAGTTGATGCAGTATTAGGTAAAATGAAACGTTAATCTTTCTCCTTTTTAGCTATAACGAAAACTAATATGGCAGTGTCACATATGCATCCGGTCCTCGGATGTGCAATTCTTGACAAGTTCATTGTTTTAATGTTTGTGCTCTGTGTACATGTGATTGTTATTCTATGTTGGATATAACAATGTTGGTCGTGGTTCCTGAAGGAGATTACCTTACAAAGGTGTCATCTAATCCTGGAGCTGGTGATATTCTCATGGGATTTTTGGGCTCTGTTATTCTTTCTTTTGCTTTCTCAATGTTCAAACAGAGAAAGGTAATGCCAGATAGATATCCGTATTTAACGATCTCCATCGGGTACGAGTAATGTAAGCCCCAAGCAATGAAATGCTTTTTGCTTTTACAGCTTGTTAAGAGACATGCAGCTGAGATCTTCATATCAATCATCCTGTCAAGCCTGTTTTCTTGTATTCAACCGCTCTGTTGGACGTCTAATCGGATTAGAACCAAGCCTGACTATTCGATTCTACCGAGATGTATAACCGTGGCATTAGCTCTCAGCATTGTTTCCTTTTTTGAGGGTAAGATAACTTGCTACACCTACACTTTGCAGAAGATTGCAGGCTATTTTGTCTTGTGATTCATTTCTGACATAACATAACTAAACCAAAAAGTTCGACTCCGAGCACAGAAATGGAAGATAAACCGTGCTTCAGAGATGCCGGTAGCACTCAGCGGATATGATAGCTTGTCTATATTTGCTTGTAGGTGCCAATTCATCTCTCACAGCAGCTGCAGTTGTAGTGACTGGTCTAATTGGTGCAAACTTCGTGCAAGCAACGCTCGACAAATTACGTTTTCGCGACCCTATTGCTCGAGGAATAGCAACTGCATCTAGGTATGTACCAAAATGGTCAATAATAAAACCAGTGAGAGCTCGATTTGTTGACATCCTTCTGTTGTTTTTTCCAGTGCCCATGGATTGGGAACAGCTGCACTGTCAGCCAAGGAACCTGAAGCACTTCCATTTTGTGCCATTGCTTATGGTCTTACTGGTATATTTGGCTCATTGTTTTGCTCTGTCCCAGTAATCAGGCAAAGCTTGATCGCGATGTTGGCTAAGGTTGACACTATCGTTGCAACAATTCTTCACGCTTGCATGTCCCCTCCAGATTGATTTATATTATACACCATTATTTCAACTCTAAATAATGATGTTGCGGATGTAATCATCATATGATCATTCATGTGTTTTTCAAATATCTTTGTACAAAATGCTCACTTTGCTTGATTCTTAAATGTTAATTATATTATCTTGAGTAACAATTGAGACAAAATTTGAAATCTGAGAAAATAAAAGAAAGAAATTAATTTCTTTAAAAATAAATAAAACAAATGGAAGATAAAATTCTCTTTGATTTTGATCTCTTGACCGGAGACTAGAGGTGCACAAAAAATCTGAATATCCGATTTTGGGTAAAAAATATCCGAAACCGGATTTTGGAAAAACCGGTTTTTTTTAAACCGGATCGGATATTTAAAAACCGGATAGTATAACCGTTTGAGAAAAATTGAATGACCGGTTTTTTACCGGATTAAAAACCGGTTTTTTTCAAACCGGATAAAAAACCGGTTTTTTATCCGAAAAAATCCGGTTTTTTTTTAAAAACCGATTTTTTGCAAACCGAAACCGGTTACACCGGTTACACCATTCGACCTTCCAAACCGGTTAGGATCCGAACCGGTTTTTTTAAAATCCGGTTTTTGGGTTGGGAGAAAAAACCGGATCGGTTTTTATCCGATCCGGATCGGATTGAAATCCGGCTTCTGTGCATCTCTACCGGAGACAATTGAGACTTATCCCTATATAGTTTTCTTCGACTTTCACCAACTACTAGTGGAAAAGTATAATTTTTTTAAAGAGAAATTATTTTCCAAGAAAAGAGAAGTTATTCAATTTTGAGATGAAAACTTATTCAAACTTGTGTTTAACTCACTATTTATAGGATTTTTAAAAGAGTTTTACTCCAATTAGATATCTTTTAATATCAAAAAATAAACAGATAATTATTTCTTTTAAATTTAAAATATTAATAAGATATACTCATTTTACTATTTAAACTTAAATAAATATTATTATAATTTGAAATATTCAAAAATATATAATTATCTTTAATATTCAAAATTAAAAAAATAATAAAAATCTTTTTATATCGACATATTCAAAGAGTAATTATCTTATTAATATTCAAGTTATATGATATTTTTTAGTTTGTAATATTTAAAAGACTCTAAATTTAATATAAATATTAGGGTAAACTACTTTAAATACCACTCACCTTTAAGTTCGGGCTCGAAAGTGCTAATGACTTTTCAATTTTACCAATTTTATCACCGACATTTATGTTTCACTACAATTATGTTACCTTGTCGTTAATAGCTTAACAACATGATGACATGGCATCTCTGCGCCATGACATTGTTGACGTGGCTCCCTCATCAAAACGACATTATTTTGGTGCAACTGTTTTGATACTCAAAAAACCCAAAACGACGTCGTTTTATTAGAATCATTTGAACCTAAGTTCTTCATGAAAATATTAAACAACCAACCACCAAGCTAACTTAATAATCTAATATATTCTTAACAAAACTAGCATATATGTTAAATTGTAGTTGTATACTTCTCCTCCACTCTTGTCTCTTTCTTCTCCAGCGTTTTCAACAATTGCATTCGTCGATCTCTACGAATCCAATAAAACGATTAATTCCACTACCGGCGATAATCACATTGACCATGGCTGATAAAAGGTATCATATCCCAAACACCAACCCAAGACCAAGCCAAACGTCGATCCCCAAAAGCCTAGCCCTTCCCTCCCCAACAGGACCCTAACTTATAACACCCATAACCCGTATAATTATACATATACATATTATAGATGTTATCAGAATTTCTAAAACCATTTTCAATCTAAAAATGATTTAAATTTATTCTCTTAAAATAGTAACTGATTTTATAAAAGTATCATATCATAAAAATCATATTTCGTTATAACAAATTTAATTCAAAAGATTTTTTATGAATAGTGAATAGTGAACAGTGAGGGTATCAGTTCCTGTAGCATGGAATCAGTTCCCTCAAAGCATTCAGAAAATTTTTGTTTCCAATTTACCAATTTGTTTCCAAATTTATTCAACAAAACAAATTGAACATTAATAAATACATGCCACTAACAAAATCAACATTACACCATAGGATGTCTTATTGATATTGCAATATACTCCTCGATGCTTGATGTCATTCCAACTCTTTATTCTACTACTGGCTTTTTACCTACGTGTGAAAATCATCACACGCTAAGTATATACTTAGTGAGACAATTAAAACAATAAACATTGCAATACAATTAATGCATGAATTTCAATGTCCAAATCAAATGCCATAAAATCATGTTAATAGCATATCCAATATTTTACAATGATAAAATGATATAAAATCTCTTACCATTTATCCCATAAGCTCGTAAGCTTATTTTACCAAAATACTTACCATTTAATCCCATAAGCTAGTAAGCTTATTTTACCAATATACTTACCATTTAATCCCATAAGCTCGTAAGCTTATTTTACCAATATACTTGCCATTATTCCATAAGCTCGTAAGCTTATTTGCCAGTTTATCATTTATTAACCAATAAACCATAAATCATAGACCATAGTATAACTATATGAGGAACTCGGTATATGAGTCAAATATTGCACCGAAGTGCTGAGGTCGAGCTTTGCTCACCTAATAATGCACCGTACTGCTGAGGTCGGGCTTTACCCACCTGATACACCATAGTGTTTTGTACCGTGTCTTATCTAGACACTCTGAGGCCTGCACTATGTTCCTTTTCTAGAAACTCTAGTGCTACCTAATATGCAGCTGCTAGACTCTATGGCATGCCATTAATACCACTGATCCTCAATAACACACTTGGGCATATAGTCTACTTTTATTTGATCCATCCATGGCAAAGTATATCAATACCATTTAACATTAGGCAGTTCATACTCGAAATATCATTCATGATAAAAATCACATATGTTCATGATAACATCATATGTAAAAATCAGTGATCAATGCATTTTATATTCAACCTTTGACATTTTTAGAATATGTATATGATAAATGACATAATATCATGCTGCTATAAACAAGGTTGACTTATCACAAGTCTTCCTGATGATGTATAAAACATCCATGTATAATTTCATGCATGTATTGCACTCACATTGACACTTTATATCTTTCAAAATATGTGCCTCACTATTGTCCACAATAAACTCTTTTTATACTTGACTTGCTTCAATCGTAAATCAATCATGATCTGTATAAATCACAAATTTATAATAATACATATGTTAGTATTGTACTAACATAAACCCATCCCATAATAACTTCATAATATACTTGGAACTCATTTTCTATCAAAATACTCAATACTTAACAATTCCTTTTAACATTGGAACCAACTTTTCCAATTTACACAAAATGGTCTCTTACCATTTAACTTCAATTCCAAGCATTCAAAAACATATTCAACATTTAAACATTTATCTTCATCTTCTAATTCCTTTCCACTTAACTTCTAAAATTTTCATATTCCGACAACTTGCACTACCTTTAAAGAATTAGTATTCTGTATTGATATACACACTGGAATTTAATTCCGTTTCTTCAGTTGAACACTATACTAGAATACAAATCTATCCATATAAAGAACTCATTCTAATTCATTCTATACAATTTATGGTGAATTTTCAAAGTTGACCAACAAAATCTGTTCTGTGCAGAATTCTGCTGCCCGTTTTTCTGGCCTTTCCTCGGTTAAAAATTCATATCTTTTTGTATACACCTTGAAATTCATATGGGAATAGGGTTTTGTTGTTGTTTTTGTTGTTGTTTTAGATCGATATATGAAC
Organism: Hibiscus syriacus; assembly: GCF_006381635.1. Lineage (NCBI taxonomy): Eukaryota > Viridiplantae > Streptophyta > Magnoliopsida > Malvales > Malvaceae > Hibiscus > Hibiscus syriacus. Next base: position 388,018 of record NW_024062907.1, read on the forward strand.
ACAAATATATAAAAATAACCTCCAAATTATTTTTATATAATTTCTGGTGAATTTTCAAACACACTGCTAATTTCAAAAATATAAATTGTTTTCTTTAACCTCATCCTTAGGTTCTTCATCAATTCTTAAAACAAATTCTTTAAAATCACTTGACTCTTCATAACCCATAAAATACAAGAATCAACATCTCCTTCATCATTTCCAACCCATATATAATTTTCCATAATTTTTCTCATTCAAACAATCCATGACCGAAACTTAAAGAACAAGTTCTAGAAAGATTAAACATGTTCTAATCATCATACATGCTTGAATATGAATCTACTATCTCACAAACATCAATATTCATCATCAATTTCGTGATCCCTTATATGAACACAAACCCTTAGATTTGGGATATTTGAATACCAACAAGATTATCATGCAATATTGGTACCAAAAGATAGCGTTTTTCGCATATAACAATTTCTCTTTTCAACATACTCAAAATCCCAAGAAATTTACTTAAAAATTGAATTGAAGATTTCTCTACCTTTGAAGAAACTCACGTCTGTTTGGAGAAGATGAACATGTGAAATGAAATGTTAGGTACATTTCATCTTAATTTACATTTAATCTAACTTTAAATGAATAAAATATTCATTCACTTGAGATAAGACCAAATCACCCTTAATGAATCTTCCTATTCACCATAAAACTATGACAACTCATTCTAATCATATTTCAAAGTCAAAGCTGAATTATTTTGACTTTTATTTCAGAAATTTCCCCTAAAATTTTCAAATCTTGCGTTTTAGTCACTAAATTCCACTGTTTCGATTAAATCTGAAAAATTGCACATTTCCAAACCAAATTTCTCTGATTCAAAATATTAAAATAATATTTCCAACCATTTTATAACATCCTTCAAATTTTTGTAAAATTCCAATTCGATCCGAATTACCAATTCCTTATAGGCTTTAACCCTTTCTAACTTTTCTTTACTAAATTCCAAATCCAACAATATGATCTCTATAAAACCCCACTCTCAAGAGTAAACTATCTATTTATAGAATGAAATTCTTTTTAGGAAATTATCACTTAATTCCCTAAACTTTTTCCCAATTTTCTACTTTGTCCATCAAACTTTCAAAATATTCATTTTGGTCATTGTCTAAATTTTGGGGGTATTACATAACTAAGAGCGCTAACTTTTTCTATTCCCTCGAGAAGTAGTCTGTGGATTGTTGTTGTCTGATTCTCGAAGCTCAAACAACTTACATTGATGTTGATGCTAATATGAAGGCCAAGTTTAACAAATCATACCTCGATACCGACGATAGTGACGATAACAGTGATATGGCAATTGTTAAACCTGACAAAAAGTTGGTAGATGAGATGAAGGTAAAGTAAAAGAAGATGAAGAAGCCTAAGGTTATAGTTGCAAAGGTCGCTTTGAAGATCGATCCCTTGATCTCTCGACTTATCGACGCTGTAAGCGTCGAGAATGATAAATTTTATGTATTTTTTATGGTATTGTAACTTGTTGATTGATTGACTATATTTTATTGGTTTGGAAAATTAGGAGTTGAATGAAGATCAACCGACAACTCAAATGCAGAAGTTTGCAAATTTTTATAGGAAGACGTTTCAGGATTTGGATTGATGAAGAAGATGAAATTATACAACTACAATTTAACATATATATTAGTTTATTAAGAATATATTAGATTATTATGTTAGTTTGGTGATTGGGTGTTTAGTATTTCTTCATGAAGAACTTAGGTTCGAATCCCATGGAAAACAATTTTTCATCAAATGATTCTAATAAAACGACATTATTTTGGGGTTTTTAGTATCAAAAAAGTTGCGCCAAACCGACTTCGTTTTGGTGAGGGAGCCACATCAACAACGTTACGGTGTGGAGATGCCTTGTCATCATGTCGTTAAGCTATTAGCGATAGGATGACATAATTACAGTGAAACATAAACATTAGTGATAAACTTGAAACATCAGTGGATTTTTTGAGCCCAAACTTAAAGGTGAGTGATATTTGAAGTCGTTTACCCTAAATATTAAATCCATCAAAGTAATTCACCTTTTTTCCCAATAATCTCCTACATAAATAGAATTAATGGTTTAATTAAAACATTTTGGCACGATATGGGATAGCCTCTACGATCGATAGTTGCATAGGATAGGTAGGTGTCCTCCATTGAACATTCCCTTGTGACAATATATTTACTTTATTGGCTAAACAATAGATGCGATGTCCTTAAATTGTTCTACCATTTGTGTAAATGATGGCATACTTCACACAACTACCTCTCTGACAAGAATTTAGTTCTCATTGTTAGGTCTTTAAAGCCATGGACATCCATCTGGTTCTGCAAGAGTTTGAAAGAACTATGCCCAATAGTCTCCTTGAAGTGGCCCCACTTCACTTTCACATAGGTGACTTATATTTCTTGGCTCACCGCAACACACGATGGTCATTACAATATTTTTGGTTAGTCTATACCACTTTGATCACTGTTTATATCATAGGAATGAACTTGGGATAAGAAACCCCCATAGTGTCTGCACACGGGTTATACAATTAGGTTGCCCCTTTAAACCTATATCTTGAGATCTTTAATCAACAAGGTAGAGTTTTCCTTCATACAACGCCTTTAAATTTCATGGGCTTTAGTCTCATTCCTTTATATGTTTTATCAATTTGATCTCGATTTAATCCTTTGGTTAGTAGATTCGTAATGTTATCCTTTGATCTTACAAAATCAATAGAGGTAACTCTATTTGAGATCAGTTGTCTATGGTATTATGTCGACGACACATATGTCTCGGCTTACCATTATACTTGCTAGTCACAACATATTGTGGGCACATGTTTCAGCCATTTAATAATATCCTCCAAGAAATTCCAAGGTTATTCAGGTAACTTTCCAAACTTTTCTAGAACTATAAACTCAAATTCATTATGAATCTTGTTATAATCGTTTTCTTAAGGGTTTTCATGGCACGATTTTTTCTTCCAATGTGAAACATATTCACTTTTGTTGTTTTTATCTTGAATATCAAATTCCATCTAATATTTTTCTATCCTTCTAAACAATAGGGTAGTCAAAGAAAATATAATCCATTGTTTTGGACTTGTTTTCATTTGTTTTTATAATGTGGTCATTATCTTCTCAAGATGCCCCCACATTTTCAAGTGTTTGTATGATGCAGGTTTTCAACCTTTTCATAACTTATATGTTATCTTGTCCTTTTTTTTTCTTGGGAATCTTACTTAAAAGGTAATTAGTTGACAGAACAACTTCTCCCCCCCCCCCCACCACATATTCTGTGGTAATTCAAAACTTCTTAGTATTGTGTTCATCGTTTCTTTCAAGGCTTAATTCTTCCACTTTGCTAACTCCATTTATTTTGGAGAATATAGTGATGTTACTTCATGAACAATATCATGTTGAGCAAAATGGTTTAACATATTCACCATTACTATAATTTATTACCATCTTGGTTTATAGAAAACAATTTTCTCTATAACTTTGATTTTTTTTTCTTTTAGTAAATACACATGGTAATACTTTTTCTATCATCAATAGAGGCAATAAAAATATTTATTATTCCTCGTCTGTGCCATTATTACAAATTTTAAGAACTTGACCACTAAAATTTCCTTAATGTCAACATCTTCCTTTTCGTATTTATGGTCCAATATCATCCATAATTCTTTAACTATTTTAACCACTGTACACTTCATAATGTGCATCAAATAAGACTTTGAGAATGTGATTACATCTTAGAAAACCATGTTTTTCCAAACTTTGATTCAAGACTTTCAAGAAATAAATTTAACATTTTTATTTCTTTTTACAAGATAAAATCATACTTGATTCTAAAGAAATAAATCCAACGATTTCTTTTACAAAATAGAATCATACAAGATTCTATTAAAATAAATTTAACAATTTATTTCCTTCTACAAGATGAAATCGTTCAAGATTTCCAAGAAAATAAATTTGACATTTTATTTCCTTTTACCAAACATAATCATATGAGATTCATAGGAATTAAGTTCAACAATTTATTTCTCTTTTTTCCAGTGTTATATATTTTAGAACATATATATATCAAGGCATCCCGATTTTGCCTAGCAACCAAAAATAAAAGGAACTAATCCTTTAACTTTGACAACTCATTATTAAAGAACCTCTTATTAAACATTGAATATGTTTGCATTTATAAAATTTCTCAAAATAAATTAATAGTACAATGTTTCGAAACACAAGTCATAATTATTATAGTATTTTATAATAATTATAAATATCAAAATATATGTGTTATTCATGTCATATTTAATATTCTATATTAAAAGGCCATGATTAATGCTTACACATTTTCCTTTTTTTTAATATGGTAACAACATTTACCTCATCTTCTTTAACAGTCAGAGGATCATCTCACATTTGGTCAAATTCACCATGACCAAATAAAATAACATTTTATGTTATCACATCTTGAATTCTTTCTTTAGAATTTTACAAGCTTCTTATTGTGGCTCATGACCAACAACAATCATAATTTCATTTAACATACGGAATTAGAATCAATAATAATTCCAACAATAAATCAAAAACAAATTTTTGATTTAATCAATAGAATTTATTCATGAACTAAAATTCTAAAACAAATCGACGATGGAGTTGTTACTTTCCCGCGATTTCTATTAATAGAATTCAAATAATTATGTTACACAACATAATCACTACAGTAAAACAAGTTTTTAATTGCATTTTTTAGTCATATAGCGGCGTTTTTAAGTGTTGCTAAAAACCCTTGTGGTAAAACAAAAAATGCCACCAAAAACGCCGCTAAAACTAATGTCGCAAAAGATAGAAACATTTGTGGATGACAAACGCCGCTAAAGGTTATATTTTTAGCGGCGTTTTTTCCACAAACGTCATTAAAGGTTATGATATTTAGCGGCGTTGTTGAAAAATGCCGCTATACATCTTTTCTTTGTGGCGTTTGTAAACAAAAGCCGCTAAATGTTCTGACATATAGTGACGTTTGTTCCTAAAAACGCCGGTAATGGTTATGACATATAGCGGCGTTTGTGAATGTAAACACCACTATTGACTATGGCTATAGTGGTATTTTCTATATAAACGCCGTAAAAGATCTAGAACTTTAGTGGCGTTTTTTCTAAAATGTCAGTATTGAGTATGTCTGTAGTGGCGTTTGTATAACAAATGCCGCTAATTAACACAAATTTTGCATATGTTGTTTTCTGCTCTTTTGTTACCCAAATTTAAATTTTTAACATGTAGCATTATCCAATAAACTTGACATCCATAACAACAGACTTGAAATCCATAACAACCAACTTGAACTCCATAATAATAAATCAAAGTTTACATTAACGTAAAATATAATGTAGTTCCACATTATTAAATAGAATAAACAAAGCATATATCTAAAATTACACCTAAGATGGTGGACTCTGAGGTTGATTTTTTTGTATCATCTGCATCATAGATTCAAGTCGATTTTCAAAGTCTTCACATTTTTCTGACATGTTGCTTTCCTCGCTTCATTTTTAGCTTTCATTTGAGCAACTTTTTGATCCATTTCAGCCAACTATTGTTTTAAACGACTAACTTCTAATTGGGAAGACTAACTTTGTGATGACATGTACTGAGATGAATTGGATCCAAAATATTTGGTTGAAGTAACGAATGATCCTTGACAGCAAACCCGACCATATCTTTTAGGACCCAAAACTTCATTAATAACTTGATTTTTGATGTCATCCGCATTAACAATACCATGACTTGAAGTCGTAGCTTCATACTCCGCCATTTTAGCCCTCAATTTTTCCTAATAGTCAATTCAATAATTATTTTAAATAAGAATGTCATACTATATATATAAATATAACATAATTCAAATCTTGTGTCGAATAAATGTACCATAATTTCTGCAGCTTCATCATTCATAGAAGTGTCATCCTTTTTTGTATGTGTCATGTCGAAGAGCTTTATTTGTCTAACTTTACAACCAAATGTATTTTCCTACAATGTATAATAAAAATTAAGTCTTGCAAAAAATTAATTAATAATATAAATAATTTTTCGTTACTACGTGCTACCAACTGTAAATCAGTATGTGAATAATCAATAATACCTCATCATTAGCTATACAAGCAAAGCTCTTCGATCCAACTGTGTGAGTAAACTTTTGTTGTTATCTGCTAGCAACATCAACATGATCTTGGTCCTACAATTTTAAATTTGTACTTATAAATTTAATATTATAATGATAGTATATTATTTTTGAAAAATACATCATACATGTCCTTTCTTTGAACTCCAAAACCTAACCACATATTTCCATTGATACCTGAGCATTCCAGGTGGAACAGTTTGCAGCTTCTCTTCAAGGCTGAGATCATTCTTGAAGTATTTCTTTTTTAAAGAACTCTTGTGGTCTCTCCATTTATTCCTTAAAGCTTTCTTCAAATATTCGTATGAGACCTCTAAAGAAAATTTTTCCTACAAATAACATAAGTTTTCAAAGTAAATATAAATTACTATTGAACTATTATGGATTATCTATTATAATGATATTATTACCTTAACAAAATCTAAAACCTGATTTTTGTTACTTTTTGTCATTTCATGCCTGACTCATAATTGATCGGTAAAAGATTAACATTACGTGCAACCATGCCTAAGTAACCGAATAGAAGATGTGCTTCTGGGCCAATAGGTTGACTGACATCGTTTCTTGAAACTTTCACATGGTTCCCAGGAGGAAGTTGGTATAATTCCTTCAACGTTATACGTCCTCTAGTCTTGCGTGTTCCACCATTTTCAATTATATAAGAAATAATTCAATGTAAATTTTCAAAATGAACCAGCAATTAAAGAAAGTGTCGAACATTACCTTCAATTTCTACAGCTTCTTCAACAGTAATTGAAACTTCTGAAGAGCCAACACCAGTCGATTCTTCATTATTTGTTTATTCCTCCTCTTGAGAAGCTCAAACAATCCGCAAATCACTTAATTTTCTCATGGGCATGATATATGTAATAACAAACAAAAATTTTAGTGAAAATATTACTATTAATGAATATATTGAAGGAAAACATGTTATAAGTTATAATATTATAAATTACTAAATTAAGATATAAAATCTTACTACATTGTTTTGTCATATCAATTCTCATAAATATCTTTATCCACGTCTTCCAAACCCATTGAAATTGCGTAGTATTAGTGATAGTTTCATCTAAGATTTGTGCTACAAAAGGTAAAGCTTCTGATCTTGTTTCAATGTCATCTCTACTTCCATCCTTGATGTCTATCAAGTATCTGGGGGGTATAACGGAGCACAACATATCAACCATCATCCATTGGATCGTGACAGTTAAAAACCTGTTTGACTTGAGAAGAAAATACATATGGCTCCTCCATCAATTGTTGACCAGTGTTAATTAATCAAGAGAAATACACTATTGTAAAACCAAATTTATCTCTTTTTATGTCTCAAGTAGTGTTTACATCAACCCAATCACACTGAAATAACACAACCTTTCGTTTTCCATAATAATCCAAATCAATAATGTCCGTAAGAATTCTATAATATTCTACATCTCCCTCTACAGGATGATTGTCCCTGGCACTATCATAACTTGTAGTTGAAGAAGTAACAACTACTCCACAATTTTGTGTCCTCCTTAATCTTTCACGAGATTTCATGTAGAACCTGAACCCATTAATGAGGAAGGCATTATATATTTTAAAAATTCTATTCGGACCTTGAGAAATCCATTTAACATCGTCACTAACTTCTTTCCCACTCCAAACCTATTACACGTGAAAGGTGAATTAAATAGCATTTATGTCGATATATTAAAACATGAGTTATATATTATTTACAACTATGTGCAATGATTTAGTTGCTTACCGTCTGCCCTAAGCATTCATGAAAAGTTTCTGTGAATAACTTATATATCTCTCGCTAATGTAATCTTTGGGAGCGTGCACGAGATCTCAAGACTTCTTTAAACTTACTATAAAGTATATTATGTCGTTAAAGAATGAGAAATATAAAAGATTAAGTAAATACATTAGGATTTAGTCCGTAAACTTACATGCGAAATGGATTTATTGAATCCTGATGGAAAATAACATATCATTGTGCTTGTTGTTAGGACCATCGACGTACCCCATAGCACAACAGAAACAAAAAACTTGACAGTCTCACCAGCGATCCAAATACGTAAAATCGAAATCGGGAGGAAAGGATGTGAATACTTATAATGGGTTCATGAAAAATAGCAAAGACAGCAGCGAGTAATGGTGATCACGAATAGTTTGAATTGTAAGCCTCCACGAAAACATGTCTCGGTCTCTACTCAATTCACCTGATTGAGAGCAAAATTTACTTTTCCCAAAAACAGTTTTGAGAAAACGGCTGAAGAAGAAACGACTGCTATACCTTACATCACTTTAAATATATCAGTTACCCTGACATATTAGGGATTTTTAAGTTATTTCGAATTAATAAAAAAATCTTATTTAATTAATTCAAATTAAATATCCATTAAAGACTTGTAATATGAATTACAATCTTTAACATTTATTTAAACTCTTATTAAATTATTCGGAATTAAATATCGATTAATAAATTTGTAATCAGAATTACATTATTTTAATGTTTACTTACTATATTTGGGATAATTAAAATCATATGTATATCAAATATATATATATATTAACTCTATATATATTTTAGTAACATACAACAAATTGTACATCTTTCCTCATTTCAATCCTAGGGTGTGACGTTATAGGTTCTTGTAACGTTAGTAGTAATTATTAGAACAATTCTAATATTACATACAATGATTGACATCTAGCAATAATCATTGGCACCTAAGTTACAAGAAATTATGATTTGACATATCATTTTCGTGATTAGCTCTTTTATGTATTACATCTTTTTGTCCTTTATAACTAGAATAGGCACAAGTCTTGGAATAGTCACACTTGTATAGCCATCTATTGTTTCTTGATATCTAGAGTAGACTATAATTAACGAATAATTTGTGATATCTTATATCAACTTATTCGAGCATGGCCATGCATTTCTAGTCTCACTCAATCAAGTGGCTTGTGATATATTTCCTATTATGTAGGAAGGACAAATCTTATCTTAATCATACACACCACAGTACATATATCGAGATATAATGAATAACAGCCTTTATACTGCAACCAGTTATGGAGCATGTTTAACTGTATCAAAACATACAACAATATATGTTGGGATAACATTGATCTCATGTCTGAGGATCATACATATAGTCATCACCATGAGCAATGTTATGACCATCACATAATAATCCAAGACATATGCTCATGGAGGGTCAATCCAATAAATTGTTCTTTAACAATATAATCATGTATCAATTATGACTTCTCTATGTCAATGACAAATTGTTGTTATCAATCAATAACATGTTAGTCTTAAGCGTATTATTATTATCCATTCCAATAATAATACTTGACTATGGATCTTTTAATAATAATAATGTTATTATATGGACTTTATTATCTTTCAGTTTATGTTAAACACAAACATATAACTGAAAATAATAGTGGCAATGCCTTTATTCAATAAAATCGGTAAATAAATGTAGTATTACAATCATCATATGATTGATCTTTGGACATACTCTAACACTTGTACCCATGACTTATCATCTAAGTGTGCAATTTCAACTTTGCTAAGTGCTTCACCATAACTTCCAAATAAATAAGTCTCAGCTAAGTCATTAGTATTGAACACATCATTTGTATTTGGTCTATTCAATCTTGTTTCAACATCTTCCAAATATTTAGAGCAAAAAGTCATACATTCCTCTGCCAAATACCCTTTAGCAATTGATCCTTCTGGATATCGCTTATTACGACAGTAAGACTTCAACTTGCACAAGAACCTAGACACAAAACAAAATAGTATGTAAATAGTTGTGATGAAAAGGTATAATCCCTAGTCATTTAATACATATAAGTCAATTAACACATCACTATAGGATACATTAATCGATAGAAAATTGGTCCACCAACTTTTGCTTCGTGAGGATGATGAATTATCATGTGCACCATAATTATGAATAATGAAGGTGGAAATATCTTTTCCAAGTTGCATAAAGTCAAGGCGGCTCAATCTTGTAGTTTCTAAAGTTCTTCAATCATCAGAACTTTCTCACACATAGTTTTCATTATATTAGAAAGTTCAATGATACAAGACGTCACCTTACTCGACATACAACCGCGTAAAGCTACTGGCAGTAAATCTTGCATCAATATGTGATAATCATATGACTTTAAAGAATAATGTCTTCGATATTTAACACTGGCGCATCAAATATATTTGATGCATACCCATATGGGACCTTTATATCCTTCAACACCATGTAAAACACTTCTTTTTCTTTCTTCGGCATCGCAAAAATAGAAGGCGGCAAGAAATATTTTCCATTAGGATGTAACATTATGATTTCAACTAAGTCAAGTTGATTCTTTAGATTTTCTGTCGACATTGAGAATGGTACCGATAATATACTCATAAACATTCTTCTCAATGTGCATGACATCGAGATTATGTCTCAAAATGTAATCCTTCGAATAAGGCAACTCAAAGAAAATACTCATCTTTTTCCACATATCTACCTCATTTGGATCATCCTCTTCATCAGACTCATCATCACTCTATTGGTCAACATCACAATCATATACATACTTTTCCTTTTTCCTTGATTGTGTATTCGGTGGTTGATTCATCTTTCCATAAGTAAACTTGATATGTTTCAACATGAAGAATATATCAGACCCGATTGTTTGCTCAAGAGCTTTTTGGAACTCTTCAGTACCATCAAACATATTCTTTTTACTTCTAAATCTATGATTTTCAGCTAACCACAGACGATGTCCCATATAAGAGAACTTTTTCCATTATACAACCACTTCGAACATGTTTATGCATCACAACAAGGACAAGCATAATGACCTTTGGTACTCCAATCAGATAAATTGGCATAAGCAGAGAAATCATTAATTGTCCATAATAAAGTTGTGTGTAAATTAAAGTTCTCATTCTTCAACACATCATACGTTTCGACCCCTACCTATACATGTTTCAACTCTTTAATAAGAGGCTGCATATAAATATCAATATCATTTATGAGACCTTTCTCATTAGGGATTATCATGGATAAGATAAAAGAAGATTGTTTCATGCAAATCCACAGAGGCAAATTTTATGGAACAAGTATAACATGCCAAGTACTATACGAAGTACTCACGATTTTGAAAGGATTAAACCCATCAAATACAAGACCGAGCCTAACATTTCAAGGATTTCTTGTAAAACTTGGAAACTTGTTGTCAATTGACTTCCAAGCTAAACAATCCGCAGGATGTCGTAATAATCTGTCATCAGTTCTTCCATCATGATGCCACCTCATAAACTCAGAAGTCTTTGAGGACAAAAAAAGTCTTTGAAGCCTAGGTATTAGAGGAAAATATCGTAGAATCTTTATTGATTTCTTTCTTGATCATGCTTCAACTTAATCCTCACTCACATTTTCCGCATACCTAGTCATCCATCGAGATTTTCTGTATACGTGACAAGACTCTTAATTTTTTTGATCACCCCAATACAACATACAATCATTCGGACAACTATGAATTTTCTCATAACCAAGGCCCAAATATTTTATCATTTTCTTCATATCTTTGCATGATTGAAGGATTTTTGCAAAAAGAAATATTTCTCCTAGAAACTCTAATAACTGCATAAAAGAGTTACCAATCCACCCTCTCAAGCATTTTAAGTGGAAAAGACGAATGCAAAAAGAGAGCTTTGAATATTTTGATCACTCGTAAATTTGTTCATTCATTTTATTAAGCAACTTGTAAAACTTTTTCGTTTCTCCATTTGGCTCTTGAACACATCCACTTCTTCTCATATCAGTGAAATCATTAACATCATTGTCACAATCATTTTCTCTAATAGATTGATGATGACTATGCATATTAAATGCATCTTGCAACATACCTTCCATGTGATCTTCTTTAACAGATCGATGGTGAGAATTAGAAGGATAAGTCGAATAACTCGTGGAAGAAGATCTATGAGATGTAAACTCTCCATGAAATACATTTTCTATAGCCCCGAACAAAGCCAAAAACAACTAGATGCTCATAGACAACTTCACGAATGTGTTAGTTAATGTTAGCACACTTCTTACAAGGGAAAAAAATCATATTCTCTTCGCTTTCATTCAGAAAAGCTAAATTTAGAAAAGATTATACTCAATTTCGATATTCGTCGCTTACCCTTGACAAATTCATCCAACTCTTATCCATTTTGTATTTATGGAATATCAATTTCAAATGTTATTTTACCTATATACATAAGGGAATAAAAAAGCTATTTTACCTATTTGTTATAGCTTCAGAATATTACAAGACAAATTTCTATTGCATTTTTCAATATTCATGTAAAGAGTTAGAAGTCATGATTAAGAAATGTAAAACTAAATTTTTTTAGTAAATAAAGTTTTACTTTTTATTGCATGTTGGTCTCACCTGGAAGGGTTATTTTTCTGATCCTTGATTATTTACACAGTTTTGGTCGGCTGTGTTTTTAGTAAAATCATATGGTATTTTATATTACAAAACATAGCATCATGAGACTAACCTACATACTTGTAAAGAAAACTGCACTGAGTGTTTATGATTACTGTACACACATGTTGTACATGTATGAGAGAAAAAATACCTCTTTTACTCTCAGCAAGCTTTCGTCTGTTTTTCTATCTGTTTTCATGATTTTCAGTTATTCTGAGTCCTTGTTCATCAACCAAACTTTTCTCCTTTTCCAAATCAAATTCCACGAAAGAGATAAAAACAGAAATGAAATTGATACACATCCCAACAATAATTAGTTTCCTGCTTCATTATACTTAGACATTTGAGCAGAAGCTAAACAAATAATGTTTAAGGTACAAAGAAAGAGGAGTACGAGAAGAACAAGAACACCAGATTCTTTCACTTTCTTAATTCGTATATATTTTTATAGTATATAAAATCAAAATGAGAATTGAAATGGAAATCCTGCAAATGAAATGAACTGGCCTAATCAACAAGGTATCTTCTTACTTCGATGTGTAAACAAACACCAGATTCTTTCACTTTCTTAATTCCCAAACAAAAAAAGTTGGGTTATTGTGCTGGGTTTTGTCTGATTTTAAAGGTTACATACACCTTCTTCAACTTCATCTACTATTTATTTTAATTTTATAATATTCCTTCTTTCTTTTATTTGGTAAGGAATTAAGGATCAATGAACCTAAGTATTTCCTCATTTTATTCATCGCTTAAATAATTCAGTGCATTTGTTTAGCTTTATGCAGCAGAGGAGTATTTATACAACTTACATCAATATCTTTAGCTTTGACATTCTTTTATTTAGCTGAATTTGGATTTTGAATCTCAATAAGGCCTTGGGTCCCTTTCCGTTTCTGCCATAATAACACTGATAATGTTAAGTATAAAAGGTGCTTAATGCAAATGGAACCAATGCCATTATCATTAGATGAAAAAAGTACCCAAAATAATGACCTCGTGCTCTTCTTCTATCTCCTCTTCAGACTCTTCTCCTTATTCTTCTTCCTCCACTTCAGCTTCTTCCTAGAATGAAAGCTGTCATCTTATTCAACATGTGAATAAAAATACAAAAAATATACTCATTCATATCTATAAGGGAAGGGACAGAATCAATTATGTTAAAATCTAACGCAAAAATGTCACCTTCCTGAAAGTACGTGGCCTAGCTGAGCTACCAGCACCGACCGTTAAAACATTAAAAGGAAAACACAGTGAAATCAATAATAAAACTTTTAACCACGAAGAAAAGCACAACAATTTTGAACATATTTAGTATTTTTGCCTCTAAATTTAATTCAAAACTCCAACTTTTAGCCGAACATATTGGAAGAGAAAAAGAATATATATATATATAGGAATAAACAAAAAATTTTGAATCTAACGATTCATGCATTTAATAAACAATCACTTCCATGTTTATTTGAATTAGTTTTACAATTAAACAACTCTCTATTTTCTCCATGTACGTAGCAACCAAATTTCACACAAACAGAATAATATTAAATCCAAGTTGAGATTTGAAATCTTAAGCCGAAAAAAAGAGATAGGGCATTGAAGGTTTTACCAGACGAAGCAAAGTGACGCCTGAAACTATTAGATTCAATCGTAGATTTGGGCTTCAGCGGGGAACAACTGCAACAGAGCAACAACCGAAAGGTAAAACAACAATGGCAGTCTACAGGAAAATGAGGGAAGATAGGGAAGAAGAGGTTCAAAAGAATTAGGGATCGGGTAGGAGAAAGGGGGAGATATATTTATCCTTTTGCGACGTTTACAGTAAAAAAAGCCACTAATGTACGTGATTTTACGGCGTTTTTATAACAAACGCCACTATTTTCGAGTCTATCGCTGCGTTTGTACAAAAAATGCCACTATAGATGAATCTTATTGCGGCATTTGTATAAAAATGCCACTAAAGTAATACTATGTTGCGGTGTTTGTTGAGAAAAAACCACTATAAATGAACCCTATTGTGGAGTTTGCATAAAACGCCGCTAAAGTACTACTCTGTTGCGGTATTTGTTGAGACAACATCAATATAGATGAACCCTATTATGGTGTTACTATAAAAACGCCACTAACGTACTACTCTGTTGCGGCATTTGTTTAAAAAATGTCACTATAGATTAACTCTATTGCGGCGTTTTTGTAAAACTGCCGCTAAAGTACTACTCTATTGCAGTGTTTATATAAAAACGCGGCTAAAGTTACCATTTTGTGGCGTTTGGAATATAAACGCCGCTATATTTTTAATGTTAGTGGCGTTTTGCTCTCAAAACACCCCTAAAAACGCCGTTGTAGAACAATTTTGTTGTAGTGAATTGAAATCTCAATTGATTTCAAATACAAAATCAAAAATTCCAATAAACAGAAAATTAATTCTCATTTATTTTCGATTTTGTTAATGAATGAAATCAATATTCTGAAACAAAATCAATAATCAAAGTTACTTTCACGACAATTTATGTTATACAAATTTATCCACTTTGAGATTTTAGTAAACCCGTTAAGACAACAGGATAAATCTCCAAACAAATTTGTTTACTATCTTGTTTATCCCACAATTCCGAATTATCTCGGATTAAGAAAGTAGAAGATGAAAGATTTGTCATAAGATTGTTATTCGGAGTAACAATCTGAGGCGAAATTCAAAACCTAAGAAAATAAAATAAAGAAATTAATTTCTTTAAAAAATAAATTAAACAAATGAAAGATAAAATACTTTTTATTTTTATTTTTAGATCGGAGATAGTTGAGTCCTATCGCTACATAGTTTTCTTAAGACAAATTTTTCGGTCATTCCTTTGGTGCTGGAGTTTGTTCATCGTCTGTATCCCATGATAGAACAACTTATGATAAGCTATAGTAGCATATCTACAAAGTTTACAAATGATCATTACCTTTGACTATCACCGAAAAACTAGTGGAAAAGAATATTTTCTAAGAATGAGAGAAATTTTTCAATTGAATAAAAGTTCTTCAATTCTAATATGAAAACTTATTTATAATTCAACTTGTGAAACTTATGTTTACCCTAGCAGGTTAACCCACTATTTATAGGGAAATCTCAAGAGAGTTTTACTCTAAATATATATATTTTAATATAAAAAAATAAACAAATAATTACATCTTTTACTATTCAATATATATACTCCTTTTACTATTTAAACTTAAACAAATATCATTTTAACTTGAAATATTCAAAAGTATATAATTTATTTTTAATATTCAAAATTAATAAGATAATAAAGACATTTGTAAATTGACATATTCAAAGAGTAATTATTCTACTAGTATTCAAATTAAATAATATCTTTTAATTTTTAATATTTAAAAAGACTCTAAATTTAATTTAATTATTAAATCCATCAAAATAATTCATTTTTCCAACAAATTAAAAATAAAAATAAATAAAAAGAATACAAATACAAACAAATACATCCTAAATGATCTTTTATAAAAAAAAAAACTATGCCGATCTCACTAAACTTTAGTTTTATTCAACGGATTAGTTTAGATGTCAATTTCCGTCAATGCAATGATGTGGTCAAAATGATGTTATTTTATTTTATATATATTAATGCTAAAACATAAATTTGATTTTAAAATTTTATTAACCATTCAATTTATGTATTATTTTGTCATTAAATTTTAAAATGCTTTAATTTTAAGCACTAAACTTTTTTATCACAGTTGATGATCAATTGATTTTTGTCACAGATGGTCGCAATAAAATAAATATTAAAACATTCATATTTTACTCATTTTATTATCTTAGGATTAGTTTTTTATGGAACCCATTAAAAATTGATGAAAATATAACTAAATGTTAAATGTGTTAATACTTCGATCTTCTTCGATGATCGTCCGATGAAACTAATTACAACAACCTTGTATGAACTTGTTAACTTGAGTTTCATCTTGAAATTATTTTTCTAAATTACAACAGAAGGAAATAAATATATAGGAACATACTCGTTCTTTGGAGAGCAAAATCTAACACCAAAAAGAAACCTGAAATAGGAAGTGGAAATTGTGGAAAGCTAAAAAGAGTGAAGCCGAAGCCAAAGCTTTGCCAAATTAATGAGGAAACTATTAGGCTTTTGTTTCTTCTAATGGAGCAGCAGTTTTGGTAGTGGTAATTTGCTCGTAGAGATCTCTAATCTTCAACCCAACAATGGTCTGGAAGAGACCGGTTCCGTTGTTACTTCCAGGGAAATCAGAATGCTTCAGCATTTGTTGAGTTACTTCTCCATTGAACTTGGTAGATAGGTTGCTCAAATGGCTTTCAACGTAAATCAGTTCATCTAATCTATCAAATTGGGTTAACAAGAAGTACACAACTCCAGAGTTCAGGGATGCACGGAGGAGAAGGAAGAATACCTCGTTGCCGAAGTACGAATTGGGTCCGTAGGCGAATTTGATGCCAGGGTAAGAGCAAGTGAGCTTCCTTCCGCATTGTATCCTTGAGATGGTTGAGCCTTCATCAAACAGGTAAACTGGACTGAAATGCTCCACCCCTTCTTTCATTATCAACCTAACCCTCAAAACCTTCCCCTCGTTGTCGTCCGGAATCAACTGAGTCGGCAGCACTTCGATCACTGCATCAGCGTATTGCTTCTGAGGATCTGCAGTGCACCCACCAAATACAAGATTATTGTAACTTTGTATACATGTAGTTACCAATCTACCATTGCTCGATGTGTACGGCTCCTTGTAAATACGTAGGGTTTATACCAATATAGGCATCGAAATCGGGCTTCCTGGATTCGCTACTGGCTTTAATGCTCTCAAGGCTGTGTCCTCTCTCAGCCATGTCCCTCTGCAATGTTTCTAACAAAAATAAGATGATGCTAACGGGCAAAATCCAGGCTTAGAACAACATTTTTTTTCCACATTACAATACAAAGTACGTCACCTGAATTTTCCATGCAAATTTGACCTCATTGCTGATGTCCAAATAGATACTGAAGTCCAACAGATCCCTTACACGCTCATCAAACCTATATTGAAGCACCCCAATTTGCATCAACATTTGTTGTTTAAAAAAGGGCAAAAGGTTACTAGAATATACCAGTGAATATTTGTTTAATAACAACTTAAAATAAAAAGTACATGCAGGCCCTACAGCCTAGAGGAACAATACTTTGATTAATGCTAAACTTATCAGAAAATAAAAAATGCATATAGAGTAAAAGAATGGTTGTGGATCGTAGTTTTGGGCTTACATGGGGTGCAGCCCATCGATAACAAGGATCTTTGGAGGCTTAATTAGCTCAGGAGGATCCAAGAGACCCGTAACATGGTTGCAGATAGGTTTCTCGACGGCAATTCCACTCTTGAGAGCCTTAACTTGGTCATACATGAGGTCAAAGTCGTTGGCTCTTGGGTCAAATGCCGTCACTTCCTTCTCTTTCCTTCCGGTTCTGTCAAGATGAGGGGTTTGGGGGTGAGGCAGCCTGTGCCATGCATTATGCAGTGAAGTAATATTTAAGGGGTCATTTCATTTTCATATAAAAAAGAAATAAATGGGCGAAAAAACTAGGAGTGAAGAAATTAACAACAGCCTACCGTTTGCAAAATGTTTTAACGCACTTGCAGGTGCTTGTTTTATTTTCATGTAAGCACAAAGATGCTCGGCCTGCCTTATTTCAAAATCAAGCAAATGGTGTTTTCCTTCTCGTTACTGATGTTAGGCCACAATGGACCTTCTCAAGGTTTTTTTCCCCATTACGGCACACGGCTATATTATTTTGGCTCAATATTGGCGCAGTGAACTTTATTTTGGCAAATAGGACAAATTCTATAGTGAAGGAAACTCTTCAACTTGAGGTGACGAGTTTCATCGAATATATTATTTTATTGGTCTCAGATGAGTAAGCTCCAGTAAGACCATTATTTTTAATTTATTAATGAGACTCATCCCCTTAAAGTGACGAATCCCTTAAAAATATTTTTAAGAAAATAATTTGTAAAATAATTTTAAAAAATTAAAAGTAAAAATATTAAAAAAAAGCCATTTATAGTCGTTAGTCAATGGGAAACAATAACGGTCAGGTGACGAGTTCAGTCTGATTTTTGAAAAAACTAGTCGTTTATAACCGTTGGAATTGAGGTTATAAATAGGTGTTTTGGGTTTAGGTCTTTTACCATCCATTGTTACGAAAAAAAATGAGAAACATTTTTCATTTCTAAAGAAATCTCGAAAAATGGCTTCCCGACAAGAAATGTTACGTCTCGATAATGTTCATATTTTGTAGTTCGAACTCCCTTCGGAAGAAGAACACGAAATTTGTCAACGCGGAATGACATCGAGAGATCTGCATCCGCAGATGATGATATATCTTTTCCAATCCGGTCTATATCCAGTCATATTTCTACGTGGCTTTAAGGTGAACCCGACATTGATTTTAGCTTTGATTAAACATTGGAGGCTTGAGATGCACATTTTCCATTTCTCGAGTGGTGAAGCGATGATTACTTTGGAAGACGTTGCTTACCCACTGGGTGTTCTAGTGAATTGTTTCGTCATCATGAGGCTGAACGATTACAACCCCATCGGTATTTTCTACGAAGTTTTGGGAAGGATGTCACCACCCGATGTCTTAGACAGATATCGGATACAGATGACCTAGTTGGAGTCAGAATTTCAAGTGACGGGTGGCTCTACTGAGGAGGTGGTTATTTTTTACATCCCGAGTGTATATTCTCCAACTGATTTGAGGGATATTATTACCAAATAAATATGGTAATTAGGCGTACACTCAATATCTGCCTATATTAAATAATTTTACTGAGTGTCGTAATACTAGTTGGGCTCAACGATTTTGGCATTTTTATAACTGGATCTTTGCAAAACTGCAATCGTTGAGAGGGGTCAAAAGGTCGATGTAACAGGCTGTCTAATATTACTACAATCATAGTCTTGGTGTAACACCCATCTCCCGTATACCCATGCGTATACGAAGCACAGATGTCACATTACTAGTATTAATGTTCCTAATACGAAAACACGTAAAATTTTGTTTCATTTTTATTTTTATAAAAATATTTAACTTTCTTAAAACAAAACATATCTTAACTTAAATGAACAACAAAAAGAGATGTTTAAACACTTCATAATTTTACAACCTTTTAATCAAAATACTTATCAAAGTGTTTCTACTACACCCTATTACATGCCAACTAAAATATAACAAAATGTAGACAGGTGTGTCATACGGTTACTAATGAGGCGACTCTGACTAGATGTCCAAAAGATTTCCTTACTCAGCTATACTTAACCTACACATGAAATAAGCACACATTAAGTATTACGTAGTGAGGCCTGATTAATCTCAAGTAAAATTCTAAACACAAGTTATTAGATTATACTTCTCATTCCAATGAATCTTTAAATACGGTA
Organism: Hibiscus syriacus; assembly: GCF_006381635.1. Lineage (NCBI taxonomy): Eukaryota > Viridiplantae > Streptophyta > Magnoliopsida > Malvales > Malvaceae > Hibiscus > Hibiscus syriacus. The sequence continues at coordinate 408,156 of NW_024062907.1, forward strand.
GGTAAGTATGTATATTGTATCACTGATGCTTTTAACCTCATTTATCAAACATTACTAGACTCTATAAATTCAATTGGAATTTCATACAATCAATATGATTTTCTTACCATTTTAGCACACAAAGTGCCATATATGGAAATTGATACACTTAGTATGATTTCCTTACCATTTTAGCACACAAAGTGCCTTATCTGGAAATCCATACACTTAGTATGATTTCCTTACCATTTTAGCACACAAAGTGCCCTTTGGTAATTTACCATACATTCATCCATAAATCATACTATCATGACTATTATGGTAAATACGTACATAATTAAATGCACTCACCCGATTCACCTTGCTGAAATATTCAAACTAGGAAGATGATTATTCCAGAACTTGACCATTTCCTTTAGCGTTACTCGACTCGGGAGCTTGATTTTGATCTATCCAACATTCATTAAATACATGTGCAATGTCAATTGTTAGTATATTTCCTAAAACTTATAACTTAAGATTAATCAAAATATTTATTTTCAACTTCCTACGTCATTATCAGAACATAAACATATAATTTGATTCTAATAACTTAAGCTACTTAAAGAACAAAATTCACATTTCCCCTCAAGAGGTATCGGTACCCCTAAGTACGGTATCAATACTTCCCTTTAGAAGGGTATCGATACACTACTGGGGTATCGATACCCAAATTAAATTCGATGTTTACAGGTATCGATACCCCTTAAAGATGTTCATCAAAATTATTCTTAGGGTATCGGTACCCATTCATAGGGTATTGACACCCCTTGCCCAGAACAACCTATTTTCACCCGAAAATTATCAACACTTCACCAAATTTTCATATATAAAGCCCTTGTTATGCTACCAAACTCCACTATAAACAATTTAACTAACTTTCCTTCATTTAATCTCCTAGAACATCTAAAACCATTCAAGAACATTCTATTCTAAGAATCAAACCACTTTTTCTAATATGTTTTTAATCAAGACCAAGGCTTCTAATCTCTTATATACCTATTTGACAAGTCAAATTTACAAATAAACATCCATAAACATTCCTATTTCAACATATCTCTCACAAACCCATTTTTTTCAATCTCTAATATTTCCTTCATAACTTAGTTTTGATCCCCTTTTATCCTTCCATAAGCTTCTAGTATACTCGATGCATAAAAACCCCAATAAAAACCAAGGAGTAAACTAATAAATTAGAAACTCACCTTTGAGTTATGGAGAAAAGTTAAGCACGAGAAGAAGAAGAAGAAATGGAGTTGACCAAGTTTTTTCTCCCTTTTCCCCACTCTATACTTTAATACAAAAAAATGAATTTAAAATTCATCTAAATCCCATTTGACTAAAATATCCCTTCATTCCTTCATTACTACAATTTAGCTCTAAACTATTATTCCCAAATCATTCTCATCTTATATAAATTAATCAAATAAATTCTAAATTCTTAAATCCTTTCAATAAAGTCCCTAATTAAACATTTAAGGCATTACAATTCTCCTCCTTAATAAAATTTGTCCCCGAATTTTAAAGAAATACCTGAAGCAAAGAGATGTGGGAACTGCTTTTTCATATCCTCCTCTCTCTCTCCCAGGTAACCTCCTCCGCCTTATGGTTCTGCCAAAGCACTTTGACTAACAGAATCCTTTTATTACGTAATTCCTTAGTTTTTTTTGCCAAAATCTGCACCGGTTCTTCATACGTCAAATTTGGTCGGTTTTCTATTTCTTCAGGGGTGATAACATGTGAGGGATCTGATCTGTACCTCCTAAGCATAGACACATGGAAAACATTGTGGATCTTGTCCATATCCGGAGGCAGAGCTAATTGATAAGCCATGAGTCCAATTCTTTTCAATATCTCATACGGTCCAATAAATCTCGGACTTAGTTTTCCTTTTCGCCCAAATCGTAATACCTTCTTCCAAGGCGATACTTTTAAAATACTTTATCTCCCTCCTGATATTCTATTTCTTTTCTTTTTAAATCCGCATAAGACTTTTGTCGATCAGATGCTATCTTTAAATTAATATGAATAATCTTTACTTTATCTTCCATATCTTTCATCAAATCTGAACCTACTAATTCCCGATCTTTCAATTCAAACCAATTTAATGGTGTTCTGCATTTTCTCCTATATAGAGCTTTATACGTGGCCATCTTAATACTAGATTGATAACTATTATTATACGCAAATTCTGCTAAAGGCATATATCTTTCCCAAGATCCCTCAAATTCAATCACATAAGCCCTAAGCATATCCTCCAATATTTTGAATAGATCTCTCTGATTGCCCATTTGTTTGGGGATGAAAAGCTGTACTAAAATTTAGTCGAGTACCCAATGCTCCATACAAAGACTTCCAAAATCTTGAAGTAAACCTGGGGTCTCGATTGAACACTATTGAAATCAGAACTCCGTGCAGTCTAACTATCTCTTTTATATACAGCTCAACATACTTATTCATTGGGTAGTCTACTCGAACGGGAATGAAATGAGTCGTTTTGGTCAATCTGTCTACAATTACCTAGGTCAAATTCTTTTTACCCGGTGTTAACGGTAGCCTTGAAACAAAATCCATCTTGACCTTCTCCCACTTCCACTCAGGAATAGATATAGGCTGAAGTAACCCGGATGGAACCTGATGTTCAGCTTTCACTTGCTGACATGTCAAACATTTGGCAACAAACTCTGTAACAGTTTTTTTCATGCCATGCCACCAGTAACGACTTTTCAAATCATGATACACCTTATTCCCGCCTAGGTGCATAGTCAAAGGGCTATAATGAGCTTCGTAGAGAATATCTCTCCTCGGATTCTCATAATCGGGAATATAAAGCTTTCCCCGGTAATATAGATATCCATCATCTTTTCTTTCAAAATCTTTGTTCTTTTCTTTTTCAATCAATGCCAAAATCATCAAACACTTTTTATCTCTCCTTTGCAGTTCTTTTACTCGATCCAATAATATCGATTTTAATTTTAATTCGACAATCACAACACCATCTCCATACACGGACATACATGCGTCTAAAGCCCTCAAAGTTACAAAAGTTTTTTGCGACTGAGTGCATCCGCTACCACATTAGCTTTTCCCGGATGGTAGTTGATAATCAAATCATAATCTTTCAAAAGCTCTATCCATCTTCTCTGCCTTAAATTCAACTCTTTTTGAGTCAGCAAAAATTTTAGACTTTTATGATCTGTGTAACCACGGCAATGCTCCCCGTAAAAATAATGGCGCCATATTTTTAAAGCAAACACCACTGCAGCCAATTCTAAATTATGTGTCGGGTAATTTCGCTCGTGAGTCTTCAATTGTCTGGAGGCATAAGCCATAACCTTCCCTTCTTGCATCAGCACACAACCCAATCCATTATGGGAGGCATCACTATACACGACATATTCTTTACCTGACTCGGTTGCACTAGCAGTAGAGGCTCAGTTACAATTCTCTTTAACCACTCAAAGCTCTCTTGGCACTTCTCAGTCCAAACAAATGGCACATCCTTTCGCAAAAGTCTAGTCAGTGGTAGAGATAATATTTGAAAAATTCTTTACAAATCGTCTGTAATAACCTGCAAGCCCTAAGAAACTCTGAACTTCCGTAATATTCTTGAGAGAATGCTTATCTACTATGGCTTGAATATTCTTAAGGCCCACTCGAATACCTTCTACCGACACTATATGACCAAGAAAGGAAATCTCAGGCAACCAAAATTCGCATTTGGACAGTTTAGTATATAACTTCTTATCACAAAGTATCTGAAGGACCACTCGAAGATGAGCATCATGACCCCCCCTTTGACTTGGAATAAACCATGATATCATCAATAAACACTACCACAAACTAATCCAAGTATGGTTGAAAAATTATGTTCATTAAATCCATAAATTCAGCAGGAGCATTTGTTAATCTAAACGGTATTACTACAAATTCGTAATGTATGTACCAGGTTTGAAACATCGTCTTGGAAATACCCCTTTTCGATCCTTAACTGATGGTACCCTGAGCTCATATCTATCTTAGAGAACACTGATGCGCCTTTCAATTGGTCAAATAGATAATCAATCCTTGGAAGATGATACTTGTTCTTTATTGTTACCTTATTCAGTTGACGATAGTCAATACATAACCGCATAGACCTGTCTTTCTTTTTCACAAATAACACAGGAGCTCCCCACAGAGAGACACTATGTCGAATAAATCCTTTCTCGAGTAATTCTTGCAACTGAGCCTTTAGTTCCCTTAAATCTGGTGGAGACATCCGATACGAAGCCATAGAAACAGGTTCAGTACCCGGATAAACCTCTATTCTAAAATCAACTTCACGATCCAGAGGCAAACCCGATAACTCATCAGGAAAAAACTTTTGGAAACTCCCTAACTGTGGGAATATCATGCAGTCGTACACCCGATAATCGAGTGTCTATCACACTATCAAGAAAATCAACGCATCCTTTAGACATCATTTTCTTTGCGGTCATAGCTGATATCACATTTGACATGGACTGCGACTTCTCCCCTATCACCACAATTTCAGAGCCTTCCACATCCTTTAAGAATAATCGCTTCTAAAGACAATCTACCTATCCATGATGTAGAGACAACCAATCCATACCCAAGATGATTTCGAACTCATCAAAGGGCAACTCCATCAAATTTTCCAAGAATACTACCCCTTGAATCTTAATTGGACATTTTCTACACACCTTAGTTACCTTTGCACTTTGACCCATGGGATTTATCGCTATCATTTCACTAGCAATTGGTTATAAAGGAATTCTTCTAGCTCTAATCAGTGTAGTACTAATGTATGAATGTGAAGAACCAGGATCTACTAGAACAAAAACAGGTTCATCAAAAAGGTGAAATATACTTGTTATGATCTTCGGATCATTCCGATCATCATTAGTCTTAATATTATATACTCGAGCCACTCCCTGAGTCTCTTGTCTTTGACCAACCTCATATTGGCCACCAGATCTTCCTCTCCCTCTGTTTCTATAGGTGATGCTATTGATCTCTCAGATTGTACTGATCTGTCACCATATTTATTCGACAATTTAGCAAAGTGATATTCTTCACCACAATTGAAACAAGCACCAGAAATAAACCTACATACTCCTCTGTGTAACTTGCCATATGTTTGACATTAAGGTTTCTCTCCATGAGCCCTACCCGAACTAGAAGTATAGGACTGGGACTGTTTAGTTTTCCGTGAAACTGTAGAATGATCAGTTCTAATGGTGAATTGAGACCCTGAGCCCTTTCCCCTTTTTGCATAATGTACAGATGAAGACGTTCTGATTCTTTTTCTCATATGCATAATCTGTTCTGCCGCTAGAGTCTCCTCTTGAGCCTTTTCAATATCCTTCGCTCTATTTATTACTTCTAGTAGGCTATATATAGATTTAATGCCAACATCACTTCCTTTAGCTTCAGCCTCAAACCCTCAATGAACCAATCTCGATGAGCTTTATCATTTAGAACAACTTCTGTAGCATAACGACTGAGTTTATTATATTCGGCCTCGTATTCATACACCGCTCTATCCCCTTGCTTTAAACTCAAAAACCTCATTAACATCGATCTCATGAACTGCTCCCCAATATACTTATTTTTGAACTACTCTTGGAAGAACTGCCAGTTCACCTGCTCGGGCAACACATACATCGTCGCGTTTATCCACCATACCCGAGCTGATCCTCTAAGTAATGAAACAGCTCCACCCAGTTTCTCATGATGAGAGCATTGTAAACTTTCCAACATTGCCTTCACGTCATTCAACCATAAGTCCGCGTTCATTGGGCCTTCACTTTCTTCTCCCCTAAACTCAGGAGCTCCTAAACTTTGGAGCTCCCAAACTTCTTAACTCATTTAGGATTAACATTTGTTGTACTGAAAGAGAAGGGGGAGGCGGAGGAGGTTGAAATTGTGTTAGAATATCATTAAGAGCTTGCATAAAAGTTTTAAATTCCAGAACAGGCATGCCCTGAGGTGCCGGTGCACTGGCATTGTCGGACGGAATCGGATGTTCGCTATTATCTTCATAACTCTCACTACCCGATTCGTCTCTACTCTCTCGCCCAACCACTTTTCGTGAGTTTATAGAATCAGACATCGATCATATCATTCATAAAATAATAATTACGTTAGTAAGGAGAGATATCTTTCATATTCATTCTATACCCTATCAGTAACCTTGACAATCTTAGTGCATGTAAACTCTTTTTATATACAATTATACTTGATTCGACCGAGAATCGGCTAACCCTATAGCTCTGATACCAATAAATGTAACATTCATCTCCCGTATACCCATACGTATATGAAGCACATATGTCACATTACTAGTATTAATGTTCCTAATACGAAAACACGTAAAACTTTGTTTCATTTTTATTTTTATAAAAATATTTAACTTTCTTAAAACAAAATATATCTTAACTTAAATAAATAACAAAAGAGATGTTTAAACACTTCATCACTTTACAACCTTTTAATCAAAATACTTATCAAAGTGTTTATACTACACCCTATTACATGCAAACTAAAATATAACAAAATGTAGACATGTGTGTCATACGATTACTGATGAGGCGACTCTGACTGGATGTCCAAAAGATTTCCTTACTCAGCTATACTTAACCTACACATGAAATAAGCACACATTAAGTATTACGTAGTGAGGCATGATTAATCGCAAGTAAAATTCTAAACACAAGTTATTAGATTATACTTCCAATTCCAATGAATCTTTAAATACGGTAGGTAAGTCTGTATATTGTATCACTGATATTTTTAACCTCATTTATCAAACATTACTAGACTCTATAAATTCAATTGGAATTTCATACAATCAATATGATTTTCTTACCATTTTAGCACACAAAGTGCCATATCTAGAAATTCATACACTTAGTATGATTTCCTTACCATTTTAGCACACAAAGTGCCACATCTGGAAATTCATACACTTAGTATGATTTCCTTACCATTTTAGTGCACAAAGTGCCCTATCTGGAAATTTATACACTTAGTATGATTTCCTTACCATTTTAGCACACAAAGTGCCCTTTGGTAATTTACCATACATTCATCCATAAATCATACTATCATGACTATTATAGTAAATACGTACATAATTAAATGCACTTACTTGATTCGCCTTACTAAAATATTCAAACTAGGAAGATTATTACTCCGGAACTTAACCCTTGTCTTTAACCTTACTCGACTCGAGAGCTTGATTTTAATCTATCCAACATTCATTAAATACATGCGCAATGTCAATTGTTAGAATAATTCCTAACACTTATAACTTAACATTAATCAAAATATTTATTTCAACTTCCTATGTCATTATCAGAACGTAAACATATAATTTAATTCTAATAACTTAAGCTACTTAAGAAACAAAATTCACATTTCCCCCCAAAAGGTATCGATACCCCTATGTACGGTACCGATACTTCCCTTTAGAAGGGTATCGATTCACTACTGGGGTATCGATACCCAAATTAAATTCGATGTTTACAGGTATCGATACATGCCTTATGGTATCAATACCCTTGAAGATGTTCATCAAAATTGGTCTTAGGGTATCAATACATATTCATAGGGTATCGATACCCCTTGCTCAGAACAACCTGTTTTTACCCGAAAATTCACTTCACCAAATTTTCATTTACAAAGCCCTTGTTATGCTACCAAACTCCACTATAAACAATTTAACTAACTTTTCTTCATTTAATCACCTAGAACATCTAAAACCATTCGAGAACATTCTATTCTAAGAATCAAACCACTTTTCTAATATGTTTTTAATCAATACCAAGGCTTCTAATCTCTAAATACCTATTTGACAAGTCAAATTTACAAATAAGCATCCATAAACATTCCTATTTCAACATATCTCTCAAAAACCTATTTTTGCTCAATCTCTAATATTTCCTTCATAACTTAGTTTTGATCCCTTTTTATCCTTCCATAAGCTTATAGTATACTCAATGCATCAAAACCCCAATAAAAACCAAGGAGTAAACTAATAAATTGGAAACTCACCTTTGAGTTATGGAGGAAAGTTAAGCACGGGAAGAAGAAGAAGAAGAAGAAGAAATGGAGTTGACAAAGGTTTTTCTCCCTTTTTCCCCACTCTATACTTTAATACAAAAAAAATGAATTTAAAATTCATCTAAATCCCATTTGACTAAAATGTCCCTTCATTCCTTCATTACTACAATTTAGCTCTAAAGTATTATTCCCAAATCATTCTCATCTTATATAAATTAATCAAATAAATTCTAAATCTTAAATCATTTCAATAAAGTCCCTAATTCAACATTTGGGGCATTACACTTGGTACTGATTCCTCTTTTATAGCCAATTACATCAGCTCTGGTTGAGTTTTCTCTGGCTACAAGGTAATCTTTTAGCTTATTTTTTAACAAATTTTTTAAATATATTTTTAAAAATTCATTTTTATCTATTTTTAATCTTTTTTATTTTTTATATATTTTAGATGGCACCATAAAATAACCGAGACCAAGTTGTTAGGTACTACAAAAAATATATACAAATAAGGATCGATATCGTTGGTCAACATGCGGTAAATATTAGTTTTTTTTAAAAATTTTAACTTTATATGTACTAGTTTTTATAATTAATGTTTATAGTTTTCTTGTGTTCCATATTATGATGAATAAATTTACCAGTTACTGTCACTGGAATTTCTTGATGGGTCCGAGTTATGGTGTGTCGTAACGCCTTTATTACAGTTTGTCATTGTAGAGATGCATGTAATATCCCACAAACAGGGCTAGTGACTAAAATAAAAGTTCTTGAAATTTGGTTATCAATTTAGGAAAAAATGAAAAGTTTAGGGACTTAAATATGAATATTTTGGTATTGGATTAAATAACAAGGAATGAAAGAATGAAGGGTAATGTGATCTTTTCATTTAAAGGATATTTATCTCTTTATTAAGAGATAAGCATGTGGGGTGAGAGAGTTTTTGGAAGCTTATTTCTCTTGTCTCTTCTTCTTCTTCTTTTTCCCATTAGCCTCAATTTAAAGGTGAGTTTAATTATAGCTGTTTATTTCTTGAATTTGTAAGTTGGGTTTTGTTATTTAGGTGTTATATAAGCTTAAGGAAAGCTTATATAATATTAAAACATCAAGAGAATAGAATTAGAAAGGAAATTGTAATAAGGGTGTAGAAGTGAATTGTTAATAGGATATAGTTTTTGAAGTTTTGTTGATAAATTTGACTTGTCATAAGAAGGATTAAGAAATATAAAGTATTAGAAATAAGTTTGGAATACATTGAACGTTTACTGAAATTCTTAAATTTAAGAGTTATAGTAAGATTGAAGATAATGAGGTGTTATAGTGATAAAAGATGATTTAAGTATGTATAGTTTTTTAAAGGCATAAAGAGAGTCAAATAAGTAGAGTTTGGGGTAAAGTGTTGAAATTTTGGGTTTAAGGAAATATATTATGGGTAGTAGTATCGGTACTGGTTGAGTTAGTACTGATACTATAATGCAAATTTTGGGATAATTATGCGTAGGGTATCGATATTGCATAAACAGTATCGATACCATAAGGAAGAAGAGTGATAAATCTTCATGAGGCATCGATACTGAAGTGATAGTATTGATACCAGGGGTATCGGTACCAATAGGGAGGTATCGATACCATTCTTGCAATGAAATCACAGAATAGAAAATGGGTATCGATACCGTGGAAGAATATCGATACTACAAGCATAGAAGTATCGATATTGTGCTTGTAGTACCGATACTACTTAAGTTGGAAAGTTGAAATTAGTGTTTTATTTAGTTGACAGTGGTAAGATTCTTTTCGAGTAATTCAAATCCCGATAATTATTGGATTGGATATTCATGTAGATATTGATCGAAAGCAAAGTTCGGATAGGCATTCATAGTAAGATTCGAAAGAGAAACAAGAGATTGGTATTGTCCAGTGAGACCAAGGTGAGTACATGATATTAAGTGTAAGTTATGTTAGGGGATTAAGACTTGCGATGAGTCTAATTCCGATATTAGGTTACATGAGTACATGAATATAAACATGTAATGATATGATGCTTAGATGTACCTAAGTACATGCATATGTCTAGAGGTTAAGTTCATTTTTATATGTGATCTATGTGAATGCATGTATGTGTGATAAATCATGTGACAATGAGCTATGTGTGATAATAAGTTATGTGATCATAAGAGATAAGATATATGACGAAAGATATGTGAAAGTGATATATGTGATTACATGTTTATATAAATACAAGAAAATGTGACATGACATAAATATGATAGTGGGATATGAGACTCTACAAGAATATATATGATATATGTGATATAAAGTTATGAGCTTATATTACTATGTGATATGAATGTGTATATGTGAAAAACATAATGATAATGCCCATGTTATGTGAATTGAGAGCTAGGGATATAGTTGGCATACCAAGAGTCGAGGGTTTTACGTGGTCCTTCGAGATATATATGTAATCCTTTAGAACATATATGCGGTTCTTTGGGACACATATTTGGTCCTTTGGAATATATATGTGATCCTTAAGTAGTGGTCCTTCGGGACATCTATGTGGTCCTTCGGGACATTTCTACGCGTTCTTTCAGGACATATTTTATATGCCCCTAGTGGGAATTATACGAGCTGTGGTGACAGTATATGTGCACCCTTATGTATCTTTAGTTCTCAGAAGTATACATGGGCTTTAAAGAGAATAAATAAAAACTTGGTATGATGTTATGTGTGTTCCTTTGAGAAATGATATGTGTTTTATGATATATAGAAATGATAAGTATAAGATCATATGATAAAAGGAATTAACGATAATAATATAGATAATGATAAGCATGCTAATAATGATATATGTGTATATAAGTCTTGTGTGCATATATGTACATGCATTTGTTAAGTAGTTATAGTTTCTATTATTCTTTTACATGTCTCACTAAGTATATGACTTAGCGTGTGAGTGTTTCACACGTAGGATCTGAGAAGTTTCAAAGAGAAGATAGGCTGTGGAGACAACATAACTTCAACAAAGATTAGATCAGAAAATTTACAGTGGGTTTCCCTTTTGTATTATAGTGTTGGCATGCACTTAAAGAATTAAATTGTATAAGCTCTGAACAATTTTTGTAAACTTTTTGAGTTGATATATGTAAATTATTTAGTATGTTTAAATTTTAAATCTAAAATTTTCCTCTATTTTTAGTATGATTTGAAAAATTGATGTGACATTTCGGACTCATATTCGGGTCGGATACAGGTTGGGGTGTTACAATGCATGTCACTGATAGAGTGTTGCGACAGTTTGCATCTGATCAACAGATTCCTACACAAATATTTGATATGGACACACTCCATAAAATTGATATGTGTAGGAAACATACCGAAAATTGGCTAAGGAAGCACGCTTACTACATTGAGCAATAGAATCAAAGTCACTTATTGGTCCCCACGTGTTATTAGTTACACCTATCGACCTAGGTTTCGACTTTTCTCCGTATCTACGAAATTATGAAGCAAATGAAAAATCATATCTCACGACACCGGAACATAGGAGAGAATAAAAACAACACAGGGCCAGATTCGCAATGTCGAAGAATTCATCGTCATCTTCTTCTTTTGCTTCGGCATCTATATCTGCATCACAAGATTATTATTATGCATCTCAGGCTAGGTTCGGTTTCTATCCTCCATATCATACTTCAATCGGACTCAGACGACTTGGGTTAGAAGCTCATGGGACGTAATGCAAAGCACTCAAGCATCTTCGACAGAACATGCGTTTGAGGGTGAATGAGATCATATCATATATGGTCAACAAGGTAGCCAAGTCGATTCAGTGACGACAGTGATGGCGTCAAATACCATAAGTATCTCATCACCGTATTTCGAATGTGGATCTCAGAGTGTGTTCAGTGCACCTCCTCTTGAACAACCAAATGAAGATGAAGACGACAACGGTAAAGGCCGACGAGCCTCATGCTATTATCATTCGACCACTTATCGATATAGTCAAGAACTTAGAAAATATAAATAAAATTATTATATGTATTAGTTAAACACTCATTTTTTATAATAAAAATTAATTTACTTTTTTTAATTAATTAATTTTTTTAAATTTAATCCGACCGAACATCACATTGATGTGACGAGTTTCATGGTGATATTAACATTGACCATTGTTATCGCCCATTGTCCAATGGTTATTTTTTAATTTAAAGGGATTTGTCACCTCGATGCGATGAGTTTTATTATTTTTACTTTTAAAATTTTTAAATAATTTTAAAGAAAATATTTTTAATAAATTTGTTACCTCGAGGTGACGAGTATCATGAAATGAATTAAGATAAGCCTTAAATGCATATTTTCTCCAAAACTATACATTTTTACCGAGTTGTGTCTTAAAGTATTTTTTTTGACGTTTTGCCCCTTAACTTTAAATCGTTAATTCGTTTGCCCCAAAATATTAATCCCGTTTAAAAAAATATTCATTGGCCAATCAGAGCATGCCACATCACCTCTTAATTTTTTTTCTTTATCTAAATAAATAAAAATAAATTAAAAAGTAAAATTATATAAAATATCAAAATTACCCTTCTTCCCCCACACCATTTTCTCTCTTTAACTTCCATTTTCGTTTCAGATCCATAAACAGACCCAACTGGTTCGATCCACCCGGCCACTCCACTTCAGGCCGAGGTGCATGGTCTTGAGCAGGCCTTGAAAGACAAAAACACACCGATGCCCTCGCAGAAGAATATAAGAATATGTTAGCAGCTAAAGAAAGAGAAATCGTTGGTTTGAAAGTAAATCTATCTGAATCTCGAAAGGAAAGACAGTTCTCGAATCCGTAGTTTCGGAAGGGTGGCGATGCGCATCTGATCAGAGAAATCGAAGCCTTAAAAGCGAAACTAGAGGAGTTAGAAACTGACTGCAACGAGCTGAGCGATGAAAATCTTGAATTACTACTCAAGATAAAGGAAACAAATGGAGGAATTGCAGTAAGTGAACAAAAGTCGGAAATGCTTCTCCTGGAAGAGAAACTAAAGAAAAAAAATTCTCATGGAGATTCAAAGTGATTACAACAGTTACATTCAGGAACTTGAAGCTGAAGTAACTATTGTAGTAAATGAGTTAGCTCAAAAAAGGACTGACATTCAAACACTGGAGACTACCATGCAGTCAAAGGAAGTGGAGATTATGGAACTTAGATTGAACCGAAGTAAACTTGAGGTTAAGTGTAAATCTCTGAGAAGAGAAATTACAGAGTTACAAGCAACTAATGAGACGCTCATCGAAGAATGCAATTCGATCAAGCAGTTGGCTGAGGAGTTGAGGAAGGAAAAGTCACAATTGGAAGAGCATTGTGCTAACCCGGAGGACAAATTAAGGGGTTTTTACATAACTGACACCGTTTGATTTTAATTTTACTTTTCTGACACCATTTGACCAATATTTCCAGAACTAGCACCCTTTCTGCTGAGTTGGCAAAGGCGCGTCCCCGGGGGCGCGCTTTACCCGTGTTTTTCGCTGATTTGGATGCCACGTGTGAAAGGCGCGTCTTCGGGGACGCGCCTTTGCCAACTCATCAGACACGTATTTTGTTTATAATAAATAGTTTATTTTTTTTTTATTATAAATTAATAATTTATGTAAATGTTTCGATTATAATGTAAGAATTATCAAGTTTCGAGTATTTGATTTTGATTATCGATCTATTAATTTTATCAGTTAATTATTTAAATGTTATCAATCTAGTCATCTCATATCAATATTTAACGAAAATATTGATGCATAAGTTAATAAATTAGTATAATTACATATTTAATCTTCAAGACTTACATATTTTATAAAATTAGTCTTATTGAAAATTTAATTTAATAAATTTAATCCTCCAATCAGAACATGAAATGTGTCATCGTATACATAAATTTAATCCTCCAGTCAGAGAATATTATCTTTGCCCTATTATGTCACCCATATCCCTCGGGGACACTAGATATATCAGTACCTATTATTTCACTATTCACATGAAGGCGCGTTCCCGGGGGCGCGCCTTCCATTATTTCGTCAGAGAATATTATCATTGCCCTATTATGTCATTCATGCCCTCGGGACACTAGATATATCAGTACCTATTATTTCACTATTCCATGAAGGCGCGTTCTCGGGGGCGCGCCTTCCATTATTTCGTCAGAGAATATTATCATTGCCCTATTATGTCACTCATGTCCCTCGGGGACACTAGATATATCAGTACCTATATTTCACTATTCACGTGAAGGCGCGTTCCCGGGGGCGCCTTCCATTATTTTTATTTCGTCAGAGAATATTATCATTGCCCTATTATGTCATTCATGTCCCTCGGGGGACACTAGATATATCAGTACCTATTATTTCACTATTCACATGAAGGCGCGTTCCAGGGCGCGCCTTCCATTATTTCGTCAGAGAATATTATCATTGCCCTATTATGTCACTCATGTCCCTCGGGGACACTAGATATATCAGTACCTATTATTTCACTATTCACCTGAAGGCGCGTTCCGGGGGCGCGCCTTCCATTATTTCGTCAGAGAATATGTATCATTGCCCTATTATGTCACTCAGTCCCTTGGGGAATAACTTAAATTTAACTTCTTTTGAAAGTTCAACAAGTTAAGAATAACTTAAATTAAAACGTTATGTGAAGTTTGAATAAATTAGATAAAATGTTATTGATAAATTGAATAAATGTGAAGTGATAAGTTGATTGTGACATTGAAATTGTATGGAATGAGCATTGAAATGTGACATTGAATAAATTGCCAATTCACCCCCTCTTGGTGATTCCGTCGATCGATGAACTCAACATAAGTTGATTTTAATGTATACGTTTTAATATATATGTAATGATAAAATCATATGTATGGTAAATTTAATTTCAATTTAAGTATTGTGAACTATAATTGGAAATATAACTTTTAATTTCGAATACAATTGGAATATTAAGTTGAAATTTAATGTTAAATTTCGAATACTAATTTATATTTTAAATTTAAATTTGAATAATATTATTTTTATTTTTATTTTAAATTTCGAATAATATAATGTTTTTAAAAACATTTATCAAACATTTAATGTTAAATGTGAATAAAAAATAACATAAAAAATATGTATGTAACAACCATGAAACATTTAAATAACATAACCAAATACATAAAAATTCTGAAATTAATTATTTAAATAACATTAAATATAACTGGATCACGATGTCGTCTTCTCGAATGAGTTCCACATGGCGGTGGTTGCCTATTTCGTGGAGGATTCTTCGTGGAACTTGTTCTTCAGTCTCCTCATCTTCACTATCATCATCAGCAGCATTTCTTCATTGGTGTAGATGACGCTGAAGGGGCTGAAGGGCCTGTATAAAATAACGACCCTGGAGGAGTGCTAATAACAATCCCACCGCTCCCCGGGAACTGTGGAAACTGTGGAACATTGGCATCGATGTATGATCCAGATGAAGATTGAGGTGTCTGCGGAGAAGCACCACCAGCCAAATAAGATGCATATGAAGCATATGCTGGATCATTAAACATAGTCGTATATGCACCTCCATATGGTATAAAACCCTGCGGGCTAGGCATGTAACCTGGCGGCTAGGCATGTAACCTGGCGGGCTAGGAATGTAACCCTGCGGGCTCGGAATGTAACCCTGCGGAGATGGCATAAAAACTGGTGGGCTTGGCATATGAAGTGGAGGGCTGGGCATGTACCCCTGCGGCATCGACGAATAAGGATGTTGTGGTGGGACTGATGCAGAACCGGTAGCGCTTCTCGTCCACGCGTCGGGGGACGATGATATTGAGACGGTTGACGTCTTTCTCGGCGCCTAGGAATGTTAACCCCTCGTGCTTCCGCCGAAAGTAGAAACGGCTTCCATTTTCATTAAACCAGTCCATATAGTTATCCGTAACCATTGACCAGTTTCAGCGTAATATTGTCGAGGGGCCAACAGTGTATATCGGTTCTCCCAAAGCGCAATCCAATCTCTGTGTCTCACCACCCAGTTAAATCTCTTTCTTTCCCCGTCTATCTATGTTATGCACGTCGTCTAAATTTCTAGGAGTCCAGGAATATATTGCGTACAACCATACTGACGGAGCACGCGATCAACTGGATGCCACTCAATAATAGCATAACAATAAGAGGATAACCGATATCCATACCTCTAATGACCACTAAGGTGGGGTGGGATGCAAGCTTTCACTCATCGCTCGCATAAGGTATCCACTGAAACTGAAATATAAATATACAATTCAAATAAATAAAATATTCAATTATATCTAATATTTTAAATTAAATATTAATAATTAAACAAATTTAAAAACATACTTCAGACCCAGCTTTCGTATCAATAAGTAAACGAATTTCTCTAACCCAGTAGGTATACTTTTATGGTCCTTTCTTTTCATCGACCACCTATGAAATATAATATAAACTAAATATCACCCTATTTAATTGAATATTTAAATCAAATTTAGTTCGAAAATTACCTCAACAATAAGGGGAATACGTATGGTTCATTCACGATCGGGCATAAGAAAGGCATGCGGAACCACGCCCATGATTGTAGAAGCAGAAGACATCCACCGATAGCAGTTTTCTTATAATTCGTCGCCCGACACATTTCTAAAGAGAAATGCCAAAACTGCAGCACCCCAACTATATCTTCCAGCTTCATCAAAATCGATCAGATGCCGCAACCACATACAATGCACCTGGTTGCGAGATTTGTCGGGCATCAATATTCCTCCAATTATTCGTAGAATATATGCCCGAGCACATGCATTTGCTTGATCCTGAAGCATTTTCATTTAAAACCTCAAAATTAGCTTTCAACCAAGATAAAGCTATTCTACCCATTAAACTCTGGCGGAGCGCAGCTCCAAGATAATCAATGCACATGATTGCCAATCACCATCCGCCATACACACATCATATTTCCTCGACGGGAAGCCCCAGATGCATAGAGACATCCTCCAATGTAATTGTTGCCTCTCCACATGGAAGGTGAAAAGTGTGTCTCGAGCCTCCACCTCTCAATCAGTGCAGAAATTAGGACAGGTTCGAGTTTGCAACCGCCTATAATTGTTGCAATACCCGAACCCAGCAGAAGCCAAATATGGCAAAATACGTTCGGTGTCGGTATACGTGGATTTTTAATAAAAGTTTCTAAAATACGGATCAGCATAATAATATATTATAAAAAGTAAAAATAATATAAATTCATATAACTTTAAAATAAAATAAATTTAAATATTAACATTAATTATAAAAAATATTACCATATCGCTAAAATGTCTGGAGATATGATCAATATCCAATCGCAACAGCATTTCGTTTTCCATTATAACTGTAGACAAAACAATATAATTAGCAAAAAAATTAATAATTCTAAATAAATAATAATTATATAAATATTATTTTAATAAAAAAATAATTTACATAAATATTAATATAAAAAAAATAATAACTATTTAAAAAAAATACTAACATAAAAATAATTTCTTACCACTAATAACAAATTTAAAACTCAAATGTTGGAGAATTTGAGTTATATAAGAGAGGAGAAGATGATTTTGGTGTGAAGAATGAGTGAGGGTTGAGGGGGTTTATATAGGGGAGGAGGAGGGGTAGTTAGGAAAAACGGATGGGGGCATTATGACATTTAATGGAAGGCGCGTCCCCGGGATGCCTTCCACACGTGTCTGCTGATATGGCAAAGGCGCGTCCCCGGGGACGCGCCTTTCACACGTGGCATCCAACTCAGCGAAAACACGGGTAAAGCGCGTTCCTGGGGACTCGCCTTTGCCAACTCAGCAGAAAGGGTGCTAGTTTTGGAAATATTAGTTGAACGGTGTTAAAAAAGTAAAATTTAAAACAAACGGTGTCAGTTATGTAATTTAGCCCAAATTAAGGGAGTGCAGCAAAAAGATTGGGTGTTTGATGGAATCTAACTTTGGTGATAAAGATTTCGCATCAGAAGAGGAGGGTGGGGGTAATTTGAAGTTTATGTAATTTGTTTTTTAATTGTTTTTATCAATTCATATAAAACAAAGGGTAAATATATCGGAGATAATCCAAACTATAGTCTCTATTAAATATGCAATTAGACCATTACAAAAGTGTTGGCATGTTAATTAATAAAATTAATATAATTACACGATGTCTGGAAATCAAACCAACACCCCCATCAATTTAAAAGCATGCCAAACTGCTACGCTAAGTTCCTCGATGATATTGGGTTACTACATCTTCTATCTATATAATACGTAAAGCTTGTTGGATCTCTTAGGGGACCATTCTTAACTCAAAATCTTATGGTGAAGAAAGTTTTCGGCGGGTGATCTTGTAAGTAGGATAGACATTGGTCGGGTTTAGTCAAAATTTCTTTTAATCTGATTCGACCAAATAAAACATGTATCTTTCATATCTGATTCTATGCGAGCTTAAATTAATTTCACCTAAGCCTCCTTTTGAGAGATATATCCAATTCGACCTAACACGACATAATATATATAAAACAATTTCATAATTTTATTTGATAAAATAAAATTTTAATTAAAAAATATAAAGAAATTTATTATTGTAATCCTTAAATAAAAAATGTGTAAGTGCATTATTTTAATTCAATATTTTTCCGTTGACGCTTTCTTCGGATCAGTTTGAAATAGATGGCGTATTCTGTTGGCAATTTGAAGATGAGATTATTTCCCATGCTCGCGTTGGTGAGGAAAACAAGTGGCAAGCTCCACAACATGATTATTTAGCCTTAATGTGGCAATTTCTCCTGGGCTCGACTCAACAGACGACAATCATGATACAAGCTGACTGAGGGTTTTTTCAAATATCTAGATCCCAAGCTGAAAAAGCTTGGGGGATTTCATGAATGCCTCGAGCTAACCTAAAACTATGACCTCGAGAAAGTCCAACTCCAAACAGATGGTTAATAAATTAAGGTTTTGCATTTCATAATATGGATTAATTTATTTAAATCACGTTTGAGGGCATGCCACACGAAAGCAAGAAACGGAAATAAATTGCGATGATATAGAATTTGTTACTTGAACACTCATCCAACTCTCAAAAAGCCAGTAAGAACTATGATTTCCTAAACCTACACGGTAATGGCATGCAAACCCATTGTTCTGTACCAATCCATTCCACATTCATAAACTGTCAAATACAATAAGGTATACTATTTATATGTAAAATAACAATTTGATGGGAGCGTGGCACCTCAACAATCATCCAGATATGACCAAGCATAGCCGCACTTTTATATCTCTTTGCTGTGCCCCCCACCAGATACGACAATTGCACAACCTCGCTTTTATATCTTACTTGTGCCCCCTAAAGTACAAGTAAATTTTCTGCACACACCAACACAAAAACGTAAGCAACTAAGTATCAAGGCAAAGCTGTATGTAACAAAAAAATCAATTTTAATCTATTACGACACTGGTTTGATAGTGTATAGATCTCAGTTTTCACACTATCACCGAAACTTATAAAAACAACCGTGCAGATTCAAGAGCAGGCATTAATAGTTAAATCAGATGACATAGCCACATATCCTTTTAAAAAAAATACATTAATAATAAACTAACGATTATAAATCAAGAGAAATGCTGTGTCTAAACCTGAATAACCCACAAGCTCAGCAGGGACTCCAAGCAAAACAGCCCAAAACCAACAAAGTAGAAAACCTGTAAAACAAAAATTAGTTAAGCCCAAACTTCTAATAAAATAATGTTGAAAAAAACGGTTAGATTCTATCAGAAGCAAAGCATCAATGTATGATCATATATCTCTCGTTACTCTCCTGAGAACAATGGTACCAATTTAGTAAATTTATTTGTCAAAAATTGTGGACAAAAGAAAGCACATCCCTTAAGTTCCTACAACTAGCTGTGCTAATAAGAGGGAAATAATTCCAACATGCAAAAAAATGCAACTTACCCCTGCTATCATATCATCAGGGATAACATCAATTGCCGCCAGGATACCACTGCAATTAGAGGCAACAAAAAAAATATAGTAAAATACAAGGTTAAAAAAGGTGAATCCCTATAGGCATCAGAAAATACACATCATAAGAAATTTCAACATAAGCAGGCAGCATTTGACAGGGAAAACAGAACAAAAAGAGGTTAGAAGTTAGAACATCCCGGTAACTAGCTATAAACAGCAGCTAAACAGGCTCGGATCATCTACATTCAATCGCAACAAATAAATACACAAAATTGCATTGACAATCAACAAATATGCCAACTCAAGGTCTAGCTGACTTCAAGAGCAAATTAGGGAATGAAGAACTTACGTTAATGATTTCCCATGAAAGAACAGGAGGAGCAATTGCAGCAAAAATGCAAAACCCAAGGTGGAGCTACACAAAGCAGATAGACAGGTTAAACAAAATCAATAATAATATAATATTAATAATAATGCCTCCCAATCACTACAAAAAACTCACCAAGTAGAACATGAAAAACCAACCAAAATTCAAGGCACTATCTGTCCTGTAAGGTGAAACCCCAGCAACACCATCACACCAAAATTTCTCTTTTTTCAAGCTAAAATGCAATATTTTAACCAATCACTAAAGATTTACCTCATTCCTCGGTAGAGTGGTCTGTACCACAACACGTATGAAAGAGGGCATCCAAGCAACATGTAGATTACAGCAAGGAAAAAAATTTTAACACCTAAAACGTATGAATCAAGTTAGAATATAAATACTTGCCTAGACCACATTCCAGAATAAGGAAAACATCAGAGAATCATAAATACTTACCACCACCTTGAATCCAACAAACATCACTGCAATAACATTAAAAACGAGGCAAAGGACTATGCCTGAAATATGCAAAATTAAAGCATATCAGTAATACAATATGGAAGAGGTAATAAGGCACAGACTTTGGCATATTGCCGAAATTAATACCACGCCATAACTCGTAACTTGAATGAAGATTAAAGGATACTCCTAAAAGAAGAGAGAGCGAGAGAGAGAGAGATACTCTGATTACATTACACGATAATGGCATCTAGACAAACTGCATAAATTTGGTCAACTTTGACATGCATGTATGCTCATAATATTATTATCGTGTTCTTAAGGATTCAACTGGAAAAAGAACTACAACGAATAAGATACTTTTAGATACATTCGAGATAAAAAAGGACAGACTAATACAACAACAAAATTCAGTTGCAAAAAATAGAACTCATACATTACACGATAATGGCATCTAGACAAACTGCATAAATTTGGTCATCACTTTTTACATGCCATGTATGCTCAAAATAATATTATCGTGTTCTTAAGGATTCAACTGGAAAAAGAACTACAAACGAATAAGATACTTTTAGATACATTCGAGATAAAAAGGACAGACTAATACAACAACAAAATTCAGTTGCAAAAAATAGAACTCATAAAGTTTACAATATGTCTTTTGCATAAACACTCGAACAATTTACATTAAAAAGGCAAGAATATAGAGTAGTGGAGAAAACTCCATAAAAAGATAAAACTCCATACCAAGCCAACTTGCAAATGCAAGATATTGCAGCCTCTGAGCATGAACTGGTATCTCATTAACTATATCATGATGTATAATTGGGAAAAGTGCTGGCCAGTTTTTATCATCTGTGGAAACACCAGCTGATATACCATGACAAAAAAGTGGTAACATTTAGTACTTATCAGACCACTAGAAAAGAATACAAAAGTTAGACACTTGCTAGTGCTCCAATTCCCTTACTTTGTGAAACGGCATCTTCCCTTCGCTTTATATCCTAAAATAAAAAACGAAAAAAAAATAGAAGAACAGAACTTAAATAAAGAACTCAAAACTCAAGTTGCAGTAGCATCATAAGAACAATTAACGCCGTGTCCAAGAAAGGAGGCATCACAGGATGTAATCTAGTGAATATGTATTGACTTGGAGGAAAAAGAAAGCAGGAGATTTATGCATCTAAACAAGCA
The DNA here is from genome assembly GCF_006381635.1 of Hibiscus syriacus. NCBI lineage: Eukaryota > Viridiplantae > Streptophyta > Magnoliopsida > Malvales > Malvaceae > Hibiscus > Hibiscus syriacus. The sequence continues at coordinate 430,273 of NW_024062907.1, forward strand.
CAGAGTTAAAAACAACCTTTTCCCTTCTTTTAAGATCAGCTTCCCAAGCTGCAAGCTCCTTTTCTCTTTTCTTGGAATCCTGCGATTAACAAAGTCAACAAAACAAAGTAATCAGTCATCCCTCAAGTATTAATGCTATAGAAATGTAAAGGACAGAAATTTCATTACGTTCATTGTATCTAGAGGTATCTACAGTAGCATCATGTTTTTCCCAAAACCCCGAGGTTCGTATGCCAGTGGTCGTGCAGGAGCAACACCACCACCATTCTGCAATGACACTCAAATAAGTAAAAACACTAAACATGAAGTAAGACAAGGGAAGCATCAGTATCAAGAGATATAAATCATGCCAAATAAGCATTAATTGTACAAATAACAGCACTTAACATGGCGTAAACTACAAACATGACAAGTGTGTATCAACGTTATTACTAGGGGTGCTTAATGAGTGAGCAGCTCATGAGTTGCTCGAATCGACTTGGTCAAAACTCATCAGCACTTGACTCGGTTGATTAGACTAGAACTTGCGCTTGACTCAAGACCTTAACGAGTTGAGTCGAGCAAGATCCAACTCGATTCGATAAATTCACGAACAGTTCATTAACTTTTTATATTGTTTAATATTAATTTAAAGCATTATTCCATCAAAAAACTCTAATTAATAATTTTCTAAAGATAACAAGAAAGGTGCTAATTAATACTAATTTATAATTTTTTTAATAAACAACAAGAAAGATACTAATTATTAATTTACTAGATTTTACATATAGTTAAAAAGCAAGGTAAAATTTTGGTGAGTCGAGCAACAAGTTTTTTTATGAGCACAACAAGAGCAAACTTTTACCAAGCTTAACCAGCAACAAGTTGAGTAACAAATTTTTGATCGACTCGAACAATAAGCATCTCCAAGTTATTACATAGATGGTCTTATAGCTAACAATGAAGAACTAAGCTCAAATTTAACTTATATGGTCCATAAATTTCCCAAATCATAGTAACCAATTTTGAAACTAAATTCAATATATGTTATTAAGAAAACAAGATTTTAATTTATTTACATTTTGAGATTCAAAAATAAAATCCACCTAAAAAACTACACACTGAAAGTTTCAGCTGCTATATCATATATTTTTTCTCATTAATTACAACAAAGGGGAAAAATCAACAATTAGAAGCCATTTCAGCAACTAAATGTTAGCAACCAGAGTTTTCAGATCCAGTATATTCCAAACCTAATTCCGAAACTACCCTTGAAAAATCGAGAAAACCGACTACCACACATAAAAAAAGAACAAAAAATGTACATCTGAGAAGGGCAAAAAGGAAACTAGAATAGGAAAAAAGAAAGACAATACCGAAAATGGATTGACTTCTTCTTCATCGAAAGGATTTGGATCGTGGTGGCGATTCATACTCTCTTTCTATCTCCCTGTTTCAGATCCAAATTTTCTCCAAAGTAAGGTCAGTTTTTGTTGATACTTGAAACGGCGAACTACTACTTACTATTTTCGTAAATCGGCTTGGCTTGGGAGTGACGCGGGATATGTTGCGTGATTTGGACTTGCTATTGGTAAACACTAGACCGGGTAACTGATTCTCGCTAGTGGTTGTACACGTGGCAATACCACTGTGATTACACCTTAAAATTGGTAATTCACTGCTTGCCACGTAAGGAGTGAAGACGGGTGATAATCACGTGTTTCCAGCTTTCGCGACGGCCGGTAGGTTCCCTTTCCGTTTTCCTCTCAATTAAAAGAACGTTTATAAATATCTACTCTATATTTAAAATTGGAATTTGCTTGATAGGCTCCGCTTAAATTCTTCCTTGCCATGGATTGTGGGTGGGGACTTCAACGAGATCCTGCTTGATTCGGAGAAAGCCGGTGGGAGACAACGAGGTCGAGGGGATATGCTTGCTTTCCGGATGCTTTGCGTCGGAATGATCTTTGGGATTTGCGACCGGTCCGAGGATGGTTCACGTGGCACAAAGGCATTTCGAATTCAGTTCCGCTTTGTGAAAGGTTGGATCGTTTTGTTTATTCTTCAAATTGGCGAGTTAACTATCCTCTTTGCACTACTATAAGTAATATACTCCGGCGTCGGATCACTGTTTTATTTTGCTGGACACTTCTCCCACTGATGTGTCGGCATCCAATTTGCACCATGACTACTTCAAATTTGATGAATGCTGGAGTGCCGACCCTATTTGTGCTGCAAAGGTTCGTGATTGTTGGCTCCATTCTGCGCCTTCTTCGCCTTTAAAAATTGCTAATGTCGGGGCTCTCCACGACTGGCAGCATGCCTAATTTGCTGCAAATAGGGGTAAAATTAGTTCCGTTCAGAGGCAGCTCAACAGTTTACTCTGTGGCCCTATGTCATCCGCGGACTTGGAGCAGTTTGTATCTCTTAAGCAGGACCTTACTCAACGTCTGCACACTGCTGAATGTGTATTGGAAGCATTTTCATGCTCGCTCATCAAATCGAAGGCGCCGTAACACAATAAAAGGGCTTAACGATGGAACTTGGATCGATGGTTTGGAAGAGATTCATGCCACGGCAATGGGGTACTTCCAATCAGTTTTCATGACATCTTCTCCTCCTTCCCCGGATTGCTAGCCACTGTAGCTCCGGTTGTTACTAACCAAATGAATGATCGTCTTCTTGCTGCGTTCACTGAAGACGAAGTTTATGCTGCTCTCCTTCAGATTCATCCCCATAAAGCTCCTGGAGTTGATGGATTACCCGGAAGTTTTTATAGATCTTTCTGGCCAATTATCGACGATGATGTACTTAATTATTGCTTAGATCTACTTAATGGTCGAGAGTCTATGGCTGATGTAAATCGTACTGTATTGGTGCTAATCCCTAAAGTTGTTGAACCAGAAACAATGTATCAATTTCGACCAATTACTTTATGCACTGTTGTCTATAAAATTATTTCTAAAGTCTTGGTAAACCGGCTTCGGCCGTTATTGCCAGATTGCATTGATGATAATCAAGCCGCATTTGTCCCCAGTAGGCTCATCAGACAATGTTCTTATTGCATATGAAATTATTCATCATTTGAAGAATAGCCCAGCAGGTTCATTTCGTGGTGCGACTATAAAGATCGATATGAAAAAGGCTTATGGAACCCAGGCGTTTTCAAATTTCAAATTTCCAGGGGCAGAGGGAGAGAAAAATATGTGTCGTTTATACAGCCCTCACTACCGTCATTCATCGTTAGCCTTCCACCGTCCGTCGCTTGTCGTCCACCGTCCTCCGACCACCGTCCACCGCCGCACTCCAACCTCTTTTGACGTCGTTTTTCTCAAGGATCTTCGTCTACCCACAACGTTTCCTTATTCCTGGTTCTTTTGTTAGATTCCTCTTCAATCGGAGCAAATCTACTTGCCTTTCTCCACCGTTCTTTTCCACCAGCACTCTTCCGAGTTTCGTTTCAACCGTTCCACTGTGCTCGCCGGAAGCTCGTGACAAAAACCCAAGTACTCTACTGTGAATACCCATTGCTGTTCAACGGAAATCTTCCTGAGAAAAACTTTGTTTCCAGATCGCCGTTGCTGGCTCTGGGTTTTCACGTACGGAGGCATATCTTCCCTAGCATTATACTTCTCTGGTTTTCGTTCAAATCTGCATTAAAAATGACATCAAGAATCGTGTGGCAGTAACAGAGGATCGAGCAGAAACCTCAGCTCGTCAGAATAAAAATCGTCGTCAGTCCGAGATAGAGGAAAATGAGCTCGTTAAGCCTTTGAAAAAAATCAGATTTTAAGGCAAAACGGGTGGATTTTATACTGTCGAAGGTGACTGAAGCAGAGCAACGAAATCAGAGACAAAGGCAGCAGACAAGGACATGGGCAGCAGACAATGACTGTGCAGAAATCAGAGGAGGAGAGGAAGAAGTTGAGTAGTACAGTGGCAGCGGATGAATATGAGAGGATGGTGTTGGTGACAAACAAGAACATGGATGATTCGTTGGTTGAAGCAAGGAGCGTGGAAGAGACCATAACGCAGATTTCTGAGGCGGAAATCCTACCACAGGATTCCCATTGTCTTAATCACTGGCTGAAAAAAGATTATCCAAGAATCAACAATGGGTATAGAACTGGCTGCTTTACGTTATACATTGTTAATTTACCAGAGAATATCCATTGGAAGCGATTTGGATCGTTATTTTGCCCATACGGTCAGGTTATTGACGCCTTCATTCCAACAAAAAAGAATTCAAAGGGGTTTCAGTTCGATTTCATTCGCTTTACAAAGATTGGAGAAGCCAGGAGAGCGATCTCAAAGATGAATGGCGCTCGCATTGATGGTAGTAAAATTGGAGTCTCTTTTGCCATATACAACCCAAGACATTATTTTTGGAGAAAGTCTTTGCCTGTGGTTCACCAAAAGCATGAGAGGGAAGATGTTACAAGTAACAATCTCCATACAATATCGGTGTGGTTGACGAAGCTAAACTTCAAGTTTTGGATAACTACCTAATGGGGTGGTGCAAGAACTATACCAAAATAGGCGATCTTGCTAGCCAAATGAAAGAAAAAGGTCTCAATGGTTTGTCGTTAATGAGAGCTGCTGGGAATGTAGTTCTCATGATATTCGAGGACTCTGCTTTGTTGAGAAGGGTTAAAAATGAACAATCAGAGAATCTTGCAGAGTGGTTTTCTAGAGTTGAACCTTGGTCGGAGAGTCTAGTGGTTCAATGCCGTCGAGTATGGGTTGTTTGCGAAGGGATTCTGTTTCACGCATGGAATTGGGGTACGTTCAAGAACATTGCGGCTAGGTGGGGCGAACTAATATCAATTGATGAAAGCTCTCAGTTTCCTTCATCTTTTGATCATGGAAAACTTCAAATCCTCACAGAGTCTAAAGTGAGAATTGATGAGTCGTTGAGTTTGAAGGTCGGCTCTAATTTATATGAAATCATGGTACATGAAGTTGAGCCTTTTTCAAACCAACTTCTTGGACCTCTGAGGAAGTCGATGATTCTCCAGATCTGACTTGTTCTCTCGGGGATACACAAGAGATTCTTTATCAGGATCGTCAGTGTTATCCTCAGGTTTAAATTACCCCGTCGAAGATGTTGTAATTGAAGGTACCCAATTAGAAGAGGTTCCACTCATAAAGAGTGTCAAAAGCGATGAGAATTCGAGTATTAAATTAGGGTTACACACAATAGAGGCTGTGGATTCTGATGGAGTTAGCCTCAGGGCCTCAGAAGATGTTATTATGATGGGTCTCTTTACTTCTCATGGTTCATCTACTGACGCAATTCAATTAATGGAAGACACCCCAGTGGTATCCCCTATCCCTGGGAAATTTAGAACTAATCGTGTGGTGAAGAAATGCAAGAAAAAGAAAGAGATTTGAATTAAGTGGCAATGATACTTTGATTGAAGAAAGGAAGTGTGGTTTTGGTTCATTGAAGACATCTTATCGAGCTGATTTTCTGGTGATTTTGAATCATGTTGGTATTTTGTGGAGTTCCCTTCAGAGGCGGATGTTTTGGTTTAATGGTTTCAGGTGTTGTTTTCTTGTATGTATATCATTAACTGTTGGGATGTTTTCCTTTTGATGGAGTTTTTTAGGTATAGGGTGGTTGCCTCTATATTTTTGTGGTCGAGAAGGCGAGAGTTTTAGGTGATTATGTTTCTTGTAAGGGCATTTATCCTCGTTTGAGGGTATTTCGTGGTATCGTATGTAATGGGTGTTTTATTCAATGAAATATGAGGTACTCTTTTCTTCCTTCCAATCTTCATTAACATACTTTTAGTATGTGAACGAATAAGAAGGGAGTTTTTAATGAGACCTTCAACTTCTATAAAAAAAGGCTTATGATCGAGTCGAGTGGTCTTTTCTCCAAGCCATGTTTCTTCATCTTGGTTTTGCTGAACAATGGGTTTCGTTGGTGATGGAGTTTATCACTTTTTTTCATACCAAATTCGTATCAATGGTAACCTATCAGACAGTTTTCAGCCCACTCGTGGTCTTCGCCAGGGCGATCCATTATCCTCGTTTTTATTTTTGTTATGTGCTCAAGAATTATCTTCGTTGTTACATTGACAACAATCTCACAACCGCATCCATGGTCTCAAAGTGAGCCGATTGGGTCCGCGAGTTACACATGTTTTATGCTGATGATTGCTTGCTATTTTTATGTAACACAGAAGCTGAATTTGCCCATGTTCGTGATGCTCTTGCTCTATATGAAAGTTGTTCGGGACAAAAAGTTAATTTGGCAAAGTCAAGTATTTATTTTGCTCCTTCTAGGCCGATGTGGTTACAGGACAATCTCAACTCTATTATGGAGATTTTATTTGTTCAAGAACCGGGTATGTATCTTGGGATTCCTCTTCTTATTAGTTGAAAACAAAACTCAAGTGTTTGGCTTTATTCGGGATAAAGTATCCTCAAGAGTTCGGGGATAGACGAAGAATTTGATATCTCATGGTGGTTGTGCTATTTATATTAAAGTTGTGGGCGAGACTATGTCCATATATGTAATGGGATGCTATTTGATTCTGGATGGTGTGTTAACGGATATTACGGCTTGCCTTCGTGCTTTTGGTGGATAGGCGATTCTACTTCTCGGGGATGGCCCCTAGTTGCTTGATAAATTTTTGCCGACTGAAATAATTGGGGGGTCTTGGCTTCAACAGCCCCAGAGTCTCGTGGTTCGTGTTTATAAGGCGAAATACTTCCCATCAAGTCATATTATTCAGGCCTTTATTGGGGATCATCCCTCGTACACGTGGAAGAGTTTACTACATGCCGTTCATGAAATCCATGATGGATTCCATTGGCAGGTAGGATAAATAGTGAGGTTCCTGTAGACACCCATTTTTGTCCAGGTCTACCAAAAATATTATAATATTATTATTATTATTATTATTATATTATTATTATTATTAATATTACAATTTTTGCAAGGGCCCAAATCAGCACTACCCCAGAAGCCTAACCAAGGCCCAAAGAAACAACTCAGCAGAACCATAGCCCAACAATCCAAACCTAAATCCAGATCAGACCCATCAGTCAAACCCAAATCTAACCTAAAGTAGACTTAAACCGGCCCAGTTACAAGATAAATAGAGAAGACCCGATGTAAGCCCAAACCTGCCCGATTCTACCCGACCCGATTCTACCTAGGGTTTCATCGTAACCATAGGTAGTTGCTGTTGCCACCAGTCCCCTGTTGTTGCCACCTGTTCCCGCTACCGTCGATAAATATGCACCAACAGTGACCCACTAATCCATCAAACAATGACATAAACAACATCCAGCAGAAAAAAAACCTATTAAAATATCAAAATAAAATGCAGTCCAAAATCCCGAGGGGATTTAACAGAGATCAAGAGGCATCAATATCAATCAACAAAAAGACAGAGAATAGATCAAGGGGAACCATTCGGAGGGGGGAAAGAGGGAGAAAAACAGAGAGAGTTTCGAAAAGGAAAACACATAACAGAAAGGGAAACCATTCGGGTTTTAAGAAAAAACACTTAATCGATTCAAACCACAACCAAAGAGAGAGGGATAGAACCTTTACCTCGATCGGAGAAGTCGCAAGAGCCCGAAGGTCACATGGTTTCACTTTGTATTTCGAAAGGTAATCCGTAGATCTAGGGATTTGGAGGGCCTTTTTGATAAAACAAGTTTGGATTTCGAGTTGAGAGAAGAGATGAACTTTTTGGAGCCTTTTGATCTCCTCCGGTAGCCGTGCGCCGGCGCCGACGATGACTCTTTTCTTCCCCAATGAGGGGAAGTTGAGATACTCTCATCTCTCCCTTTTCTCTCAGTGAGTGGTGAAGCAAATGAGGAGTTTTGGTTATTGTTTTTCTTGTGTAGGTCTTATATACTAGCCATGAAACGATGCCATTTAATGAGGGATTAGGATGGCATTTTAGCACATGGGTTTATTGCGTATGAGGGGTCCTTACTTTATAATACTTGTATTTTAGTCACGTTAGAAATTTTAAGCTTTCATTTTCATGTTGTTTGTTTATGTTATATTTTATTTTAGTCACATATTTCGTGTATTGTGTATTTTTGCTGATATTCGAATTTGACCTGTAATTTATGTAAGTTTTTATCTTAATCATTGGGCTAATATTTCTTGTAGTGCTTCTAAATTCTAATGATATCAATTTAGTCTCTTCGATAACTCTGATGTTTTTCTATTTGTTTTTTATCTTTTTTTTCCTTTTATTTTAATTTGGTCCAAATGCATGTCCATTTATTGTCTGTTTATCCCTTTTATTTCGGCTTGTTTGTATTTTCAATGCCTTTTAATTTTATTATTATTACTCAGTTTAGTCAACTATATCCTTTTATTTTTGCCTTTTTGATTGGAGCATGTTACGTTTTTATATATATTTCCTTTTATTCAGCATTTACCATTTACTACCTTTGACATTTGTTTTTTATATTGGCAGATTTGTTTCATACCTCAGTATATTAATGCTATATTTGTCGTATACATGTACACGAATCTTTTTATATGTTACCTTATATACTTTTGTATTTATGTCTTACATGTTACTTTATAATATATTAAGTGTATCTTGTATACTTTATATTTAGCTGTAGAGTGTGTCGCTTTATTTATGTATTTTTATTTGTGTTGTTTTATTTCATTATTATTCCTATATTTATATTTATTAATCTTATTTTAAATATTTATTATCCAATATCTTTTTTATATTTGATATTAATTTTTCACTCGAATGTTTTTTCAAGAACGTTATTTGTAGAATGGGCGTGGAAAGCACCACTTAACCGAAGTGGTGTAATCCGGTACGACATTCGAACCAAATACGAATTGAAATAAATCAATTTTATTTTGATAATTATTAATTCATATCATTTTAAGTTGACATTGCAATGAATGTCTCTAAATAATAATTATTTCATTTCATGCAAATTGTCGGTCTTCATTCTATATTTTATATTCGATTCATTTTTAGTTAATCAATTTATTTGTTGTATCTAAACATCGATTTTTATATTCTATTCGCATTTTTAATAAATAGGAGAGAATATTCTTTAAAGATAAGAAATAGACAAGTTAGCTTTCCCGACGGAGGATTGCTAATCTCGAGATTTCTTTTCAAGTTAAAGAATTTTCTCTGATAAATAATTCGAATCAATTTAATTATATTTCAATAAATTGATCATATTTTAATTTTATATCCGATTCATATTTTCTACCATGTTGAATTATGTTTCGATATAACAAATTTAAGGCAAAATGTTTTTGGACTTGAATTGAATTTATTTAAAGTTTTAAAAAGGTTCTAAAAATAATTCAAAGTCCATTAAATTCATATTTGAGCAAAAATGCTAAAGGGTGTCAAAGTGCATCCATACACCCCGTAGTACATCCATGCACCTGTAGTGCATCCATGCATTGTGCATCGATGCACCCTGAGTGCATCCATGCACTCCATTTCGAATGCAATTAGTGCATCGATGCACCATGCTGTGCATCCATGCACCAGGCTACAACGTCTAGTTTATTTGAATTTAATGAAGGGGTACCGATGCACCCTATTATGGGCAGCCTTTTTGAGTAGAAAATCATCCCCAAAGGTTATATACGACTTCAAACACATTCCAAACTATAAATACAAGCTGAGGACACTTGAAGAAGTAAGAGAACAACTATCCAAACAATCAAACACAAGAGAAGAGCTTTTTATTCTTATTTCCTTTCTCTTGTAAATATTTGTTCTTGTGAGCTTAATTCTTGTAAACACCTACCTTTGAGAGGTTTATTTGTTTACTTCTTTTATCATTTTGTAAAGGGGAAAGGTTCTAGCTAAGCCCGTGTAAAAGCTAGGGAAAGGTTCTAGTTTTGCCATAGAAAAACTAGGGAGTTGTAAAGGTTATCTCTTTGTCCTCAAAAGAAAGAATAAATTAGTGAATTTGATAGAAAAATCCTTGGTGAGGAGCTAAGGTATTGGATGTAGACTTGGTTGAGAAGTTGAACCACTATAAATCGTTGTGCAATTTTTTTATCTTTCAATCTCCTTACTCCATAAACACAAAACCATTCCAACCCTTCTTTGCAAACCGTTCCGGTTGTCGATTCGAGCTTCCGAAAATCCCAACAATTGGTATCAGAGCCTAACTCGTTAGAAGGCTTAACATCCTTGAGATGATCCTCAAAGAATCTTTACCAATTCACGACGCAACCGACAAAGAAATAGCTTCAACCTCTGGCAATTATTACCTTGAAGATATACCTATTATGGAGTTACGATCGCTCAACAAGCCACCCTTCTTCTTTGAAGCAAATTATGCTCATTGGAAGAATAAGATGATGTACTTTATTCAAGCCTATGATATAAGAGCTTGTAACTTAATCATGAACGGTTACTCCTCTCCACCCGGCAAATACAATGATTGGAGTAAAGAAGAGGAGAAAAATTTCTAGATTAATTCTAAGGCTATACATATTCTCTTATGTCTTTAGGCCCAAATGAATATGGAAGAATATCATCTTGTTCCAGTGCCAAAAAGATTTGGGATAAGCTCCAAGTCACTTATGAAGGAACCGACGAAGTGAGGGAATCAAAGAAAAGTCTTCTCAACCATAGATACTAGAACTTCAAGATGAAACACGATGAAGACATCAAAGCTATGACAAATAGATTTTTCGTGATTGTCAATGGTCTCAAGGGATATGGAGAAGTAATCCCTAATGAGAAGCTTGTGAGGAAGATGATCTACTCTCTTCCAAAGGAGTTACAATCGAAGAAGACGACCATTATCGAAGCAAGAAACCTAAAGTCTCTTACTCTCGACGAGCTAATTGGTTCCCTTCTCACTTATGAGATGATGGTGAAGGAAGATGAAGAAAGGGAAGAGAAGAAAAACAAGAAGAAGAAGATAAAGGAGGTAGGCATTGCCTTTAAATCCACCAATGAAAACTATCAAGATTCAAGTGATGAGGTGGATGAAGACGATAATGAACAAGAAGATGAGATGGTCAAGCTCTTAAAAGAGTTAAAGAGATTCATGACTTCCAAGGAAGTAAAACATGAATCAACCAAGAAGAAGAGTCCCCCGGTCAAAGAAAGGGGCATGCCAAGTATGAATGTCATCTTTTAAGAAAAAAAGGATCTTCCAAGAAGAAGGCATATGTTGCAGCTTGGAGTGATGAAGATGACTCCAATGATGATGAAGTAGTTAACCTATGCCTAATGGCCACTCATGAAGAATTAGAGGTATCTTCTAACTCAAATGAATTTAATTCATTTACTTTTGATGAGTTACAATATGCTTATAATAGGTTGCATTTGGGATTTGAGACCATGAATTCCAAATATACGAAATTAGTTTCAAAACTCAAAATTGAAAATAAATTGATTTTGAAAGCTAGAGTTGATTTTGAAAATCAAAATGAAATTTTGAAAAATGATTTAAAGCTTTCTAAAATCAAAATAAATGATTTAGAAAAGAAAAATTTTGAGTTAGGAGTTAAGCTTGAAAGCTTAACAAAAGAAAAAGAATTAATTTCTAAAAACAACCTATTATGTTTAAAAATGGCAAAATGCTCACATTGCCATTATCATGGTCATTTGGAACATAATTGTCCTTTGAAGAAAGGAAAAAGTTTTAAAATTAGGCAACTATGGGTTCCGAAAGAAACAAGGGCATTGAAACTAACGGTCAAGGATCCAAAGTAATTTGGATACCAAAATCTACTTAAATGTCTCTTGTAGGTGTGTGGGAGCAATGGTGATGAAAGTGATGATATTCAAGATGCTCTAGCCATACATGATAAGGAATGGGTAATCTCTAAGCTTAATGTTTTTTTAATTTAAGTTATTTGGTTGCTCATTTGATTTTAAGCATGCATGAGTTTTATTTTAAATGATTATACATTATTGTTTTATTCTCATGTATGTTAAAAAGGTTTTATTATGAACATTTTAAAGTTTTAAATATTTTTCAAAATATTTAGTTCATCAAAATAAAATTTGGGTCAAAATTGGTTTTAATGCAAATGATATCTCTCTAACAATTGATATCAACTTTTCAAATGTTTTGATTTTATAATTTTTAAAATTTAGACTAAAATTAAATGTTTATGCATGTGATTTAAAATGCAAAAGATATCTCTCCAACAATTGATATCAAAATTTTCAAATGCATATTATTTTTGGAAAACTTTATGCATATGCACTTAATTTCAATAATTAATATTGCATAAAGTATTTTAGAATTGGATGTATTGAATTTCATGTGCTACTAATATGTTTGTTATTATTTGTTGAAATTCAATTTTGTTTAAGTGTCATGATCTTAAAAGCCAAATTTTGTTTGGAATACTATTATTGAGGGGGAGCTTTGATTTTTCAAATGATTTTTTAAATGTCAAATTTACTACTTACTCTCCAAAATTATTTTAAACTTCAAAGATTGAATTATTTTTTATATAACAAAAAGGGGGAGAAGTTTGGTTTGAAAATTTCAATTTCTTAATGAAAAGGGAGGAGCTTAACATTTTCATATATTTCCCAACAATTGGTAACAATTGATACCATTTTGTTAACAGTTGGTATCTTTTTCATTAAATGTTTTATTAAGGGAGAGTTTTGCCCAAAACAATTTTTCAAATGTTTTGTTATATCAAAAAAGGGGAGATTGTTGAATTATGTTTCGATATAACAAATTTAAGGCAAAAAGTTTTTGGACTTGAATTGAATTTATTCAAAGTTTTATAAAGGTTTCAAAAATAATTCAAAGTCCATTAAATTCAGATTTGAGCAAAAATGCTAAAGGATGTCAAAGTGCATCCATGCACCTGCAGTGCATCCATGCACTGAGTGCACCCATGCACTCTATTTCGAATGCAATTAGTGCATCCATGCACCCTGCTGTGCATCCATGCACCCTGTTGTGTATCCATGCACCTTGCTGTGCATCCATGCACCCTGTTGTGTATCCATGCACCCAGGCTACAACGGCTAGTTTATTTGAATTTAATGAAGGGTTGCCGATGCACCTTAATGGTGTACCAATTCACCCTGTTATGGGCAACCTTTTTTAGTATAAAATCATCCCCAAACGGCTCTAAAACATCCCCAATGGTTATATACAACTTCAAACACATTCCAAGCTATAAATACAAGCTGAGGACACTTGAAGAAGTAAGAGAACATCTATTCAAGCAATCAAACACAAGAGAAGAGCTTTTTATTCTTATTTTCCTTTCTCTTGTAAATATTTGTTCTTGTGAGCTTAATTCTTGTAAACACCTACCTTTGAGAGGTTATTTGTTTACTTCTTTTATCATTTTGTAAAGGGGGAAGGTTCCAGGTAAGCCCGTGTAAAAGCTAGGGAAAGGTTATAGTTTAGCCATTAAAAACTAGAGTTGTAAAGATTATCTCTTTGTCCTCAAAAGAAAGAACAAATTAGTGAATTTGTTGGAAAATCCTTGGTGAGGAGCTAAGGTAGTAAATGTAGACTTGGTTGAGAAGTCAAACCACTATAAATCGCTGTGAAAATTTTCTATCTTTCAATCTCCTTACTCCCTAAACACAAAAACTGTTCCTACCCCTCTTTGTAAACCGTTTCGGTTGTCGATTCGAGCTTCTAAAAATCCCAACACACCAATTACGACAACGTGTAAGTGAGTTCAGTACCAATTTTGGGCATTGTGGGGGTGCTAATCCTTCCCCACGCGTAACCCACTCCCGAATCTATTTTAATCGAATCTTTGCAAACACATACCAATTTTTTTGCCCTAAAAATGATTTTTCTTAAAATTGTTTTTAAAAAGACGTTTTTAGGTATTCAATCTACCTAACCCAAAGGTTGATGGCGAATCTTTTCCATTTTATTCAAATTAACCCAAAATCACCATTTTCACAAATTAAAGTCATAATCGTTTTTAAAATAATATTTAATTGTTTTATTAAAAAAATGGTTATGACAGCTTGGCCATTGCGCTGGGGACTTTTTTTAGAGAGTCGGGCTATAGGTCGCTTACTTATTGTCATTGTGGTCCATATTATGAGTTCGAGTTTTTGTTAACTTATGATTCGTTTATTGAAGTTTTTAATTTCTTCAATTTTTTATACTAGCATTTGAATTTTTGCTTTCAGATCTGTCCAAGTTTTTGTCGAGTTTTTTTTTCTTTCCCGTTTTGAGTCAGAGGTAGGTACGTTCCTCCTCACACACTTCACGTGCATTTGCATAACATAAGCTCTAGACACAAGCTTCGATCTAAATTAGACGGGGTGAATGCTTTAATCTCGTAAGAATTTATTATTCGTATGAGTTTTAGCAAATAACCCATGAGATACTTACCTTATACCTTCGTAGGTATTTATTTCTCGTATGGGTATAAGGTAGTGAATCTCCTCGAATTGAACTAGTTCCGTTCGAAGCCTGTAATGGGTAAGGATCGAGGGTTTGGCAGCCCAAGGGGCACCGACATCAAGGATAATTCGAGTACACTTTTCTCGATAGAGCTGAAACCATGCGCAAGGTATAGTCATACCGAACCTCTGCCCGTCAGTAGGTACCCAAATAGGTGTACACAAAGGAGGAGCATTTCTAAACCCTTACCTTTTGCTTTAAGTTCATAGAATATATTTCTTTTCGAATAAAATCATGCGAACTAGATACCATACGGTTAGAATTATTTCTTGAAAAATAATTTTGGGTAGATAACATGTCCGGTAGGAATGTTATTTAATTAAAGCATGTTCGGGTAGTTATCATGATGAGCAAAGTGTTATATTCATCTTTGAATAACATTTTTATCTGTATCGATTGTCTTACATGTACTAACTAATTTATTTTATTTTGTTTATGTACACTAACCTATTTCTTTTCTTTTGATTGTGTCAATTTTCATTCTTCATTGCATTGTATCGCCATAATGCGAAAAGTATTGATCTGCAAGGGGATATTTAAGTAAAAATTTTCTCATGAAGAGATGAAAGTTTTCAATCAAGCAGTTGCATATACAGACATACATCGAGGGCTTGAAGAAGTTCAGAGTACAAGAATGAGACTTGCTCGAAGGTCATATAGCATTCGAGACGAGAATGATTTGATTCGAGAAGTAATCCAATAGTAGAGCTTTATCTACGATCATTCCATCGCTATCCACCAAAGAACAACACACTAACTTCAACACCTTCGGAGCATTAATGGAGTTAGGTTACAGAGTACTTGAGGGGCATCATTTTCAATGACGAAGATCCGAGACGAAGATCCGAGACGAAGCAGTGATCCACTTCAACTTGTCATCTAAGTGAAGGCATGTCTGTAAAGTGGACTATCTTGTAATGTGAAGGCTTTTATCTCTGGTGAAAATTGTTCTACGATATTCATTGTTGAGATCAATATTTTTGCATCTGCATTTGCATCTTTGCATTTTGAATCTGTATTTCATTTTTATGCCTTTTCACATGCATCATTCATAAAAACATGGAATTAATCCGTGGAGGATTTGATGAAGTGGTCCTAACCACATTGATAATTAAAAGAAGAAGCTGAAATCAATACGATGGGAACTTATTCAACTGGTTGTATGGTTGAGCCTTCCAAGATGATCTGAATAAAGAGTCCTCATTCCCTAAGGTCTATGATGTTAATATCATATGCAACTACCACATAGGAAGCTCTAGACATTCTTCTAAAAATTGTAAGGAACTGAAGCGCAAGATCCAGAACATGATAAATTCAGGATCATTGACAATCAAAAAAAGATGGGGGCATTGCATCTACAATTTGCATCCATACATATTTTTTTGTTTGAACCCATTTTTGTTTTGTCTTTAATATGTGTTTATATATTTTAAATCTTAATAATTGAATTTATGCTATCTTCTAAGGTTGAATAATTGATCGAGTTTTAATCTTTAGTTCTTCAAATATCAAATGAATTAAAAATTCTCTTAATTCTTCAAGAATTATAGATTTTTGACATATGGCAAGATTAGATCTTTCTTATCCTGTCTAAAACCTCAAAATAAAATCTCTTGATTCTTTACTCGAAATAATTAATGGTCATACCAAAAGACCAAATTCTGAGATTACCTCTCTTTGAGACCTTGAAATATTACCTTTATCTTTGTTTTGAGACCCAAAAGTCATACACATACTTTTCTTTGAGCCAATAAAGTCACAACATTTTTCTACCAATAAACCTACGAGCATTGAGTGCAAGATGTTCACTTGAACATGAACCTTCCTGCAAGAAGACACAATGTGGGGGCATCCCGACTCAACTTTCAGAAGATGAGTTTGTACAATTGAGACATGCTGGGAGCGAGAAGCATAAAAAAGGAAAAATAATTAAAAATAATAATTCTATCATGCATTAATTACATTGTTTTCATGTGAATAAAATTAATACTGAAAATCTATCCCCCTAAGGATACCTCCTCTTTTGTGTATGAAATGATGAACGGCATTATTTCATTATCCCTTCACAATATGAGAAAATATTTATCCCTTGTGTCCCCATTAGAGCCTGATTGATATTTTCTTCTGATTCAACCCTAACCAAGAATTACCCTCCACACTGGAGGGCAAGGTGAAAGAAATCTACTCGCATGAGTGAAGACGTTGATTCAGATAAGATACTAAAAGGTGAACCAAATGCCAAGTTCGAAGATCCAATCAAAACAAAGAGAAAAAAAGTAAAGAAAAAAAAACAAAGAGCAAAGAAAAAAAGAAAAGAAAAAAATGCAAAGAGAAAAAGAGCAAAGAGAAAAAAAACAAAGAGAAAAAGTAAAGAAAAAGAACAAAAGAAAAACAAAGTAAAAGAGAAGACAAGAAACACATGCAAAGAGTCCATCGACTCAAATGACGCATCAAGCTTCAGATTATGAGATTGATCAAGCAGAATCATTCCAGAATTAGTTCACTCGAAGATCATAGAACATCCATAGAAATACACATGCGAGAAGATTCAAATTGAGCAAGACAAAATCGAATGCATCAAAGAGTCCCTTAAACAATAGTTTAGGCATTTTATCATTTTCTTTCATAATTGTGAACCATGGCCTACATTACATGCCTTAAAAGTCCATTCTAATCATACATGTATTTCTAAACAGAAGAGACTATCTTTAGTTTTCATCCCGCCCATCAGTATTAATCTTTATTTACAAAAAGGTTTTCTAAAATCTTTAATGCATGATAGAGAAAAATAAAAAGGGGGTTCAAGACATAAATTCTGAATAACTTCTTGAACCAAATGAGGATTCGAGTTGAAAACCTGAAAAGGCGGCTCAAATATGAAGACGGTGCAACTATTACATAGGAGACGATCACACAAATCCCTTGATGAGGCATCGTATAACCCAAATAAGATCATGAGAGTTGGGAGTCAGAGAACACTTCCAATAAATGAGTACAGAAGCTACGCCATCAGACCAGTGAACATCAAATAAACAAGAACACCATACCTTTAACCAAACACAATAACCTGAGACTTTTTTATACTTTCCTTACTTAACCATTTCTCAAAGATAGCATTGATCTTGACACTTGTCAAATAGCTATAATTTATTAAAGGATTAATAGTGTAATTACTTCTTTGATATCCAATGAACTTTTATTTTATGATTTGTCAATTGTGAAACCTAGAAAGGGACAATATTTTCAAATTTTTGATTAAACATTTTTCAAAACTCTTTTAATTGATATTTTCAGACCTTTTGAAAATACAAGAAGAAGGAAAACGTTTTTCAAACAATATAATCTCTCTAGAGTGGATCTTGGTATTTGACATGTGGATCTCAGATACAAAGCTCATGCTTAAAATCAGTGCTGAAGCAAGAAACATTGAATGATGGGCATCTTTAGAGATTTAACATCGAATGTTGGGGCATCTTTGGTGATTCAAAATCCTGATACGAATGATCAGATCTTCTGAAGGCACTTCCTCTACCAGCAGGAACAAGCAAATTATCAATATCTTTTAAGTTGTTTCTTTTGAAACAAATTTTGTCTCTCTAGACAATTTCTTTCGGAAAAAAAATTTGTAAGTTTGTTTCTCTGGAAACAAAGTTTTGTCTCTCTTGAGACAATTTCATTTGAGAAAAAATCTTTGAGTCTGTTTCCATTGAAACAAAACAAACATCTTTGAGATTATTTCCATTGAAACAAATTTTGTCTCCCTTGAGGCAGTTTCTTTGGAAACACAAAATCTTTGAGTTTGTTTCTCTTAAAACAAAACCATATTTGAGTCGTTTCCTTGAAACAAATTTTGTATCTCTTGAGACAATTTCTCTTGAAGGATATCTTTGAGTCGGTTTCTCTTGAAACCATAATCCTTAAAGTTAGTTTGTCGTCCTCATCAAGTAGAAACTATGTCATCCCACGACTAGACCTCCCCATCACGTAGGAGCTGTGTCACCCCTGATAACCAGCTATCCTCATCATATAGTAACCGTTTTATCATCCCTAAAGATGTCCAGCCATCCTCATCGCATAGACTCGTGTCATCCCCCGACCAGACCTCCTCATCACGTAGAAGCCATGTCACCCTAGATAACCAACCGTCCTCATCGCGTAGGAACCGAGTTATCACTCTATCTAAAGATGACAAGAACTCTTCATCACGTATGAGTTGTGTCATCCACCGACCATATCTCCTCATCACGTAGGAGCCGTGTCACCCTTAAACGATCAGACCTCTTCAGCATGTATGAGTCGTGTCATCCCCAACCAACAATCATATCAATTTCCAAAACCAAAAAAGAGAACAGGACAAAACCTGATTGCCTTTTTCGTCTTTTCCCTATTCTTGTTAACATAAGAATATGCAAAGAGGGGAAGTTGTAGACACCCGTTTTTATTCGGGTCTACCAAAAATAGTATAATATTATTTATTATTATTAATATTACAATTTACAATTTTTGTAGGGGCCCAAATCAACACTAACCTAGGAGCCCAACCGAGGCCCAAAGCAACAACTTAGCAGATCCAGTAGCCCAATAATCCAAACCCAAATCCAGATCAGACCAACAGCCAAACCTTATATCCAACCTGGAGTATACCCGAATCGGCCCAGTTACAAGACAAATAGAGAAGACCTGATGGAAGCCCGAACCTGCCCAATTCGACCCGACCCGGTTCTACCTAGGGTTTCATCATAACCCTAGGTAGACGCTGTCGCAACCAGTCCATGCTGCTGCTACCTGTTCCCGCTGCAGTAGACAAATCTACACCAATAGTGACCCGCCAATTCATCAAACAATGACATAAACAACATCCATCAGAAAAAACCCATTAAAATATCAAACAAAATCCAGTCCAAAATCCCGAGGGGATTTAGCAGAGATCAAGAGGCATAAATATCGATTAACAAAAAGACAGAGAATAGAACATTCGGATGGAAAAGAAAAAAAATGGAGAGAGTTTCAAATAGGAAAACACAGAGCAGAGAGGGAAACCATTTCAGTTTCAAGAAAAAAACTTAATCGATTAAAACACAACCAAAGAGAGACTGATAAAACCCTTACCTCAATCAGAGAAGTCGCGAGAGCCCGAAGTCACCTGGTTTCACTTTGTGATTTGAAAGGTAATCCGTAGATCTAGGGATTTGGAAGGCCTTTTCGGTAAAACAAGTTTGGGTTTCGAGTTGAGAGAGATGAGAAGAACCTTCTTGAGCCTTTTGGTCTCCTCTGGCTGTGGGTGCTGACGGCGATGATAACTCTTTTCTTCCCCGATGAGGGGAAGTTGAGAGAATCTCTCATTCTCTCTCATTTCTCTCGGTGAGGGGTGAAGCAAATGAGGAGTTTTGGTCATTTTTTTTCTTGTGTGGGCCTTATATACTAGCAATGAATCGACATCATTTTATGAGGGATTAGGATGACATTTTAGCACATGGGTTTATTGCGTATGAGGGTCCCTGCTTTCTAATACTTGTATTTTAGTCACGTTATGAAATTTTAAGCTTTCATTTTGCAAGTTGTTTGTTTATGTTATATTTCATTTTAGTCACATATTTCGTGTATTGTGTATTTTTGTTGATATTCGAATCTGACCTGTAATTTATGTAAGTTTTCATCTTAATCATTGGGCTAATATTTCTTGTAGTGCTTCTAAATTCTAATGATATCAATTTAGTCTCTTCGATAACTCTGATGTTTTTTATTTTTATTTGATTTTTACCTTTTGTTTTCCTTTTATTTTGGTCCAAATGCATGTCCATTTATTGTCTGTTTATCTCTTTTATTTCGACTTGTTTGTATTTTCAATGCCTTTTAATTTTATTATTATTACTCAGCTTAGTCAACTATATCCTTTTATTTTTGCCTTTTTGATTGGAGCATGTTACGTTTTTATATATATTTCCTTTTATTCAGCACTTACCATTTACTACCTTTAACATTTGTTTTTCATATTGGAAGTAATTAACACAATTATATATATATTATATTTGTTTCAAACCTCAGTATATTAATGCTATATTTTTCATATACATGTACACGAATCTTTTTATATGTTACCTTATATACTTTTGTATTTATTTCTTACATGTTACTTTATAATATACTAAGTGTAACTTGTATACTTTATATTTATCTGTAGAGTGTGTACCTATGCTCGCTTTATTTATGTATTTTTATTTGTGTGGTTTTATTTCATTATTATTCCTATATTTAGCTATTTATTAATCTTATTTTAAATATTTATTATCCAATATCTTTTCTTATATTTGATATTAATTTTTCACTCGAATGTTTTTTTCAAGAACGTTATTTGTATAATGGGCGTGGAAAGCACCACTTGACCGAAGTGGTGTAATCTGGTACAAAATTCGAACCAAATACGAACTTGAAATAAATAAATTGTATTTTACTAGTTATTAATGCATTTCATTTTAATTTGAAATTGCAATGAATGTCTCTAAATAATAATTTATTTCATTTCATGCAAATTGTCGATCTTCATTCTACATTTTATATTGGATTATTTTTTAGTTAATCAATTTATTTTGTTGTATGTAAACATCGATTTTTTTATATTCTTTCGCTTTTTTAATAAATGAGGAGAGAATATTCTTTAAAGATAAGAAATATACGAGTTAGCTTTCTCGACGGAGGATTGCTAATCTCAAGATTTTCTTTTCAAGTTAAAGAATTTTCGCTGATAAATAATTCAAAGCAAATTAATGATATTTCAATAAATGGATCATATTTTAATTTTATATTTGATTTATACTTTCCACCAATTACGACAATGTGTAAGCGAATTCAGTACAAATTTTAAGCGTTGTGGGGGGTGTTAATCCTTCTCCACGCGTAATCGACTCCCGAACCCATTTTAATCGAATCTTTGTAAACACAAACCAATTTTTTGCCTTAAAAACAATTTTCTTAAAATTGTTTTTAAAAAGACGATTTTAGGTATTCGACCTACCTAACACAAAGGTCGATGGCGAATCTTTTCCATTTTATTCAAATTAACCCAAAATCACCAATTTTCCCAAATCAAAGTCATAATCGTTTTTAAAATAATATTTAATTATTTTTATTAAAAAAATGGTTATGACAGCTTGGCTTCTCCGCTGGAGACTATTTTTTAGAGAGTCAAGCTGTAGGTCGCTTACATATTATCGTTGTGGTGCAAATTATGATTT
Source organism: Hibiscus syriacus (assembly GCF_006381635.1). NCBI lineage: Eukaryota > Viridiplantae > Streptophyta > Magnoliopsida > Malvales > Malvaceae > Hibiscus > Hibiscus syriacus. The sequence continues at coordinate 451,902 of NW_024062907.1, forward strand.
CGAGTTTTTAGTTAACTTATGATTCGTTTATTGAAGTTTTTAATTGATTCAATTTTTTATACTAACATTTGAATTTTTTCTTTCAGAACTGTCCAAGTTTTTGTCGAGGTTTTTTTCTTGTTTTGAGTCAAAGATAGGTACATTCCTCTTCACACACATCACGTGCATTTGCATAACATGAGCTCTAGACACGAGCTTTGATCCAAATTAGTCAGGGTGAATGCTTTACTCTTATAAAGTTTTTAGCAAATAACCCATGGGATACTTACCTTATACCTTCGTAGGGATTTATTCCTCGTACGAGTATAAGGCAGTGAATCCCCTTGAATTTAACTAGTTCCGTTCGAAGCCTGTAATGGGTGATCGAGGGTTTTGCGGCCCAAGGGGGTACCGATATCAAGGATAATTCGAGTACCCTTTTCTCGATAGAGCCGAAACCATGCATAAAGTAAACCGTAGAACGATCACCCTAGGTATAGTCATACCGAACCTCTGCCCGTCAGTAGGTACCCAAATAGGTGTACACAAAGGAGGAGCGTTTCTAAACCCTTATCTTTTGCTTTAAGTTTGTAGAATATACTTCTTTTCGAATAAAAACATGCGAACTAGATACCATGCAGTTAGGATTATTTTCTTGAAAATCATTTTGGGTAGATAGCATATACGGGTAGGAATGTTATTTAATTAAAGCATGTTCGGGTAGATATCATGACGGGGTAGTTTTATATTCATCTTTGAATAAAATTTTTATGTATCAATTGTCTTACATGTACTAACTAATTTCTTTTCTTTTATTTGTGTACATTAACCTATTTCTTTTCTTTTAATTGTGTCAATTTTCATCATTCTTTGTATTGCATTGCATCATCATAATGCGAAAAGTATTGATCTGCAAGGGGATATTTAAGTGAAAATTTTCTCAATAAGAGATGAAAGTTTTCAATCAAGCAGTTGCATATACAGACATGCACCGAGTCCTTAAAGAAGTTCAAAGTACAAGAATGAGACTTCCTCGAAGGTCGTGCAACATTCGAGATGGGAATGATGATCCATTGATCAGAGGAGTAAACCAGCAATAGAGCTTTATCTACGATTATTCCATTGCTAACAACCAAAGAGCGACGCACTGACTTTAGCACCGTCGGAGCATTAATGGAGTTAGGTTACAGAGCACTTGAGGGGTATCATTTTTAATGATGAAGATCCGAGACAAAGTAGTGATCTACTTCAAACTCGACATTTAAGAGAAGGCATGTTTGTAAAGTGGATTGTCTTGTAATGTGAAGGCTTTTATCTCTGGTGAAAATTGTTCTACGATATTCATCGTTGTGATTAATATTTTTGAATTTGCATATGCATCTTTGCATCTGCATTTCATTTTTAAGCCTTTCACATGCACCATTCATAAAAACATGGAATTAATCCGTGGAGCATTCATTAAAGTGGTCCTAACAACATTGACAATTAAAAGAAGAAGCTAAAATTAGTACGATGGGAGCTTGTTCAGCTGGTTGTATGGTTGAGCCTTCCAAGATGATCTGAAAAAGATTCCATGTTCCCTGAGGTCTATGATGTTGATATCGTATGAAACTAACACATAGGAAGCTCCAGACATTCCGTTAAAAATTATAAGGCACTGAAGCGCAAGATCCAGAACCTGATGAATTCAGGAGCATGGACAATCGAAGAAGGATGGGGGAATTGCATCTACCATTTGCATCCTTAGAGATTGTTTTATTTAAACTCATTTTTGTTTTGTCTTTAATATGTGCTTAAATATTTTTAATCTTAGTGATTAAATTTATGTTATCTTTTAAGGTTGAATAATTGAACGAGTTTTAATCTTTAGTTCTTCAAATATCAAATGAATTACGAATTCTCTTAATTCTTCAATAATTATATTTTTTTGACATATGGAAAGATTAGCCTTTCTTATCCTGTCTAAAATCCCAAAATAAAATCTCTTGATTCATTACTCGAAATAATTCATGGTCACTACCAAAAGACCAAATTTTGACATTACCTCTCTTTGAGACCTTGAAATATTACATTTATCTTTTTTTTTGAGACCAAAGGTCGTACACATAATATTACCTTTATCTTTTTTTTAGACCCAAAAGTCATACACATACTTTTCTTTGAGGCAATAAAGTCACAAATCGTCTTCTTAGACGCAAAACCAACATTTTTCTACCAATAAAACCTACAAGCATTGAGTGTAAGATATTCACTTGAACATGAACCTTCCTGCAAGAAGACATAATGTGGGGAATCTCGACTCAACTTCCTGAAGATGAGTTTGTACAATTAAGACATGTTTGGAGCAAGAAACATAAAAAAGGAAAATTAATTCAAAAATAATTATATCATGCATTAATTACATTGTTTTCATGTGAATAAAATTAATTCTGAAAATCTATCCCCCTAAGGATACCTCTTCTGCAAAGACTTTTGTGTATAAAATGATGAACGACATTATTTCATTATCCCTTCACTACATGAGAAAATATATATCCCTTGTGTCCACATTTAACCCTAATTGATATTTTCTTCCGATTCAACCTTAACCAAGGATCACCCTCACACTGGGGGAAAGGTGAAGGAAATATGCTCGCATGAGTGAAGACATTAATTCAGATGAGATACCGAAAGGTGAACCAAATGCCAAGTGTGAAGATCAAATCAAAACAAAGAGAAAAAAATAAAGAACAAAGTTAAAAACAAAGACCAAAGAAAAAAATAAGAAAAAAAGCAAAGAGAAAAAGAGCAAAGAGAAAAGAAACAAAGAGAAAAAGTAAAGATAAATGACAAAAGAAAAACAAAGGAAAATGGAGGATAAGAAACACATGCAAAGAATCCCTAGACTCAAATGACACATCAAGCTTCAGATTATGAGATTGATCAGGCAGAATCATTCCAGAATCACTTCACTCGAAGATCATAGAACATCCAGAGAAAGACATATGCGAGAAGATTCAAATTGAGCAAGACAAAATCGAAGGCATCAGAGTTAATTGTTCCTTGGTTCAATAACCCTTAAACACTTGTTTGGGTCTTTTATCCGTGACCTATTTTACGTGCGTTAAAGGTCATTTCTAATCATACATGGATTTCTAAACAGAAAGACTATCTTCAATTTTCATCCCACCATCAGGATTAATCTTTTATTTACAAAAAGGTTTTCTAAAATATTTAATGCATGATAGAGAAAAATAAAAAAGGGGTTCAAGACGTAAATTCTGAATAATGTCTTGAAACCAAAGGAGGATTCAAGTTGAAAACCTGAAAAGGTGGCTTGAATATGAAGATGGTGCAACTATTGCATAGGAGACGATCACACAAATCCTTTAATGAGGCATTGCACAACCCGAATTAGATCATGAGAGCTGAGAGTCGGAGAACACTTCTAATAAATGAGTACATAAGCTACTCCATCAGACCAGTGAAAGTCAAATAAATGAGAACACCATACTTTTGACCAAACACAATAACCTGAGACTTTTTTATCCTTTTCTTACTTAACCATTTCTCAACGATAGCATTGATCTTGACACTTGTCAAATAACTATAATTTATTGAAGGATTAAAAGTGTAATTAATTCTTTGATATCCAATGAACTTTTGTTTTATGATTTGTCAATTGTAAAACCTAGAAAGGGGAAATATTTTCAATTTTTTATTAAACATTTTTCAAAACTCTTTTAATTGATATTTTCAGACTTTTTGAAAATACAAGAAAAAGAAAAACGTTTTTCAAACAAACAATCTCTCTGAAGTGGATCTTGGTATTTGACATGTGGATCTCAGACACAAAGCTCGTGCTTAGGATCGTGCTGAAGCAAGAAACATTTAATGATGGGGTATCTTTAGAGATTTAAAATCGAATGTTGGGGCATCCTTGGGGGTTCAACATCCTGATGCGAATGATCAGATCTTCTGAAGGCACTTCCTCTACCAGCAGGAACAAGCAAATTATCAGTATCATTTGAGTTGTTTCTTTTGAAGCAAATTTGTCTCTCGAGACAGTTTCTTTTGAAAAAAAAATTCTTTGAGTTTGTTTCTCTGGAAACAAAGTTTGTCTCTCTTGAGACAATTTCTTTTGAGAAAAAAATCTTTGAGTTTGTTTCCATTGAAACAAAACAAATATCTTTGAGATCGTTTCCATTGAAAAAAAATTGTCTCCCTTGAGCCAGTTTCTTTGGAAACACAAAATCTTTGAGTTTGTTTCTCTTGAAACAAAACCATCTTTGAGTCATTTCCTTGAAACAAATTTTGTCTCTCTTGAGACAGCTTCTCTTGAAGCATTATCTTTGAGTCGATTTATCTTGAAACCATAATCCCTAAAGATGGCTTACCGTCCTCATCACATAGGAACCGTGTCATACCCCGGCCAGACGTCTTCATCACGTAGGAGTTGTGTCACCCCTGATAACCAGCTGTCCTTATCACGTAAGAACCGTGTTATCATCCCTAAAGATGGCCAACCATCCTCATCATATAGAAATCATGTCATCCCCCGACCAGACCTCCTTATCACGTAGGAGTCATGTCACCGTAGAATATCAACCGTCCTCATCGCGTAGGAACCGTGTTATTGTACTTCCTAAAGATGGCTAGAACTCTTCATCATGTATAAGTCGTGTCATCCATCGACCAGATCTCCTCATCACATAGGTGTTGTGTCACCCTTAGACGACCAAACCTCTTCAGCACGTATGAGTCGTGTCGTCCCCAACAACAAACATATCAATTTCCAAAACCAAAAAAAGAGAACCGAACAAAAACTGGTTGTCTTTTTTGTCTTTGCCCTTTTCTTGTTAACCAAGAATGTGCAAAGAGGGGCAGCTGTAGACACTCATTTTTCCAGGTCTACAAAAATATTATAATATTTATTATTATTATTATTATTATTATTATTATTATTATTATTACAATTTACAATTTTTGCGGGGCCCAAATCAACAATACCCCAAAAGCCCAACTAAGGCCCAAAGCAACAACTCAACCGATCCAGTAGCCTAATAATCCAATCCCAAATCCAGATCAGATCCATCAACCAAACCCCAGATCCAACCTAGAGCAGACCCAAACCGGCCTAGTTACAAGACAAATAGAGAAGACCTGATGGAAGCCCGAACCTGTCCAATTCAACCCGACCTGATTCTATCTAGGGTTTCATCATAACCCTAGGTAGTTATTGTCGCCACCAGTCCCTACTGCCGCCACCTGTTCCCACTGTCGTCGATAAATCTGCACCAAAAGTGACCCACCAATCCATCAAAAAGTGACATAAACAACATCCATCAGAAAAAACTCATTAAAATATCAAAACAAAATCCATTCTAAAATCTCGAGGGGATTTAGCAGAGATCAAGAGGCATCAATAACAATCAATAAAAAGATAGAGAATATATCAAGGGGAACCATTCGGAGGGGGAAATAAAGAGGGAGAAAAACGGAGAGAGTTTCGAAAAAGAAAACACAGAGCAGATAGGGAAACCATTCGGGTTTCAAGAGAAAACACTTAATCGATTCAAACCATAACCAAAGAGAGAGAGATAGAACCCTTACCTCAATCAGAGAAGTCGCAGAGCCCGAAGGTCACCTGGTTTCACTTTGTGTTTCTAAAGGTAATCCATAGATCTAGGGCTTTGGAGGGCCTTTTTCGTAAAACAAGTTTGGGTTTCGAGGTTAGAGAGAAGAGATGAACCTTTTGGTCTCCTCCCCCGATGAGTCTTTTCTTCCCCGGTGAGGGGAAGTTAAGAGAATCTCTTATTCTCTCTCTTTTTTCTCGTTGAGGGGTAAAGTAAATAAAGAGTTTTGGTTTTTTTTCTTGGGTGGGCCTTATATACTAGCAATGAAACGATGTCGTTTTATGAGGGATTAGGATAACATTTTAGCGCATGTGTTTATTGCATATGAGGGGTCATTGCTTTGTAATACTTGTATTTTAGCCACGTTATGAAATTTTAAGCTTTCATTTTCAGGTTGTTTGTTTATGTTATATTTCATTTTAGTCACCTATTTCATGTATTGTGTATTTTTACTTATATTCGAATCTTACCTGTAATTTATGCAAGTTTTCATCTTAATCACTAGGCTAATATTTCTTGTAGTGCTTCTAAATTCTATTTGATTTTTTACCTTTCGTTTTCTTTATTTTAATTTGGTCCAAATGTTTGTCCATTTATTGTCTGTTTATCCCTTTTATTTCGGCTTGTTTGTATTTTCAATTCCTTTTAATTTTATTATTATTGCTCGGTTTAGTCAACTATATCCTTTTATTTTTGCCTTTTTGATTGAGCATGTTACGTTTATATATATATATCCTTTTATTCAGCATTTACCATTTACTACCTTTGACATTTGTTTTTCATATTGGCAGTAATTAACGTAATTATATATATTAGATTTATTTCATACCTCAGTATATTAATGTTATATTTGTCATATACATGTACACGAATCTTTTTATATGTTTCCTTATATAGTTTTGTATTTATGTCTTAAATGTTACTTTATAATATATTAAGTGTATATTTTATATTTTATATTTATCTGTAGAGTGTGTACCTATGCTCGCTTTATTTATGTATTTTTATTTGTGTTGTTTTATTTCATTATTATTCCTATATTTAGCTATTTATTAATCTTATTTTAAATATTTATTATCCAATATCTTTAATTATATTTGATATTAATTTTCACTCAAATGTTTTTTCAAGAACGTTATTTGTAGAATTGGCGTGGAAAGCACCACTTGACCGAAGTGGTGCGTTGAAAACATTCTGATATTTCGATATAACAAATAAATATGTTAATGAATTTTAAGATTTTATATTCAATTGAAATTTTATATTCGATTCATTATTACAAATATTACTTCAAGTTTTCAAATATCAATTTTTACTCCTTACTAAATGAAAATTTGAGATTTATACTTACAATATTTTTTAAACAATTTTTACAAAGTATTCCGAACCATAATCGAGTCAAAATTGAGTTTTAAATAGGGAAGTACCGATACTGCCTTAACAGTATCGATACCCCCAAACATCAAAGCTAAAAGAGGTACCGATACCCTACACGGTATCGATACCCTTATATATAGTAGTATCGATACCATAGCCAATGGTACTGATACTACCCCTTTGTTTTTGACTCCGAGAAATAACAAAATGCAAATTGGGTACCGATACCATGATCGGTATCGATACTTCTTTACATAGTAGTATCGATACCCCTTGGCCAGTGTCGATACCGTTGGTTTTGCAATGGTCGAAATATTTGAATTTTATACAGGTAGTACTGATACCCCTATGAAGGAGTGTCGATACCCATACGCTCCCTACAGACTTTTCAAATGGATTTCATACTACAACGGCTCTATTGACTCCACTATGATTCCCAATGTTCAAAACTCATCCAATGAGTATTTAAACAAGTTCTTAAAGCCATTGGTGATCAAGATAAGCTAAAGAAACAAAAGAGAAAGCCTTAACTATCAAGTTTGAGCAATTCAAGCCAAAATCCATTCAATATTCATTTCTCTTTCAAGAACACAATTTGTGCTCAATTGTATTCATTCTTTAGTGTTTATTCTTTATTCTAGAATTGTACAAACATCTTACCTTGTGAGGTTTTTCTGTAAGTTTGTAAAGTTTGTAATTTTCTCTTTGAGAGAAGAGTGTCTCAAGAATTTGGGGTATAATTCTTGAGGGAGCTGTAAGGTTACTCTTTGTCCTCAAAAGAAATACAAATTAGTGAATTTGTGGAAAATCCTTAATGTGGATAGCTAAGGTAGTGGATGTAGACTTTTTTGAGAAAGTCGAACAACTCTAAATCGTTGTGCAATTTATTTCTATTTCTGTCAAAGCTTCCACCAAAATTTTAATTGCCAATTCACCCCCTCTTGGCTATTTCATCCGATCAATTAACTCAATCATTGGTATCAGAGCTTATATCATTTGAAGGTTTTACCACCTCTTGAGAAGATCCGAAAAGAGTTCAATCGATATTCAAGTCATCAATGGCCTCTATATCAAACTTTGACTTCGTTCTTGATTCTCAACCCGTCAAAAAGCCTCTCTTTTTTAATGGAGCTAACTATACCTATTGGAATAATATGATGAAGTTCTTCATTCAGCTAGTGACATGGGAGCATGAAAAATCATAATGCGAGGATACTCTGAACCATCCACAAAACCGAAAATGTGGAGTGAAGAAGAGACGAGATTATTCCAGCTCAACTCAAAAGCTATCCATATTCTTTTCTTTACACTTGGACCAGATGAATACGGGAGAATATCATCTTCTTCAGCCAAAGAGATATGGGAAAAACTTCAAGTCACACATGAAGGAACCAACGAGGTAAAAGAAACCAAAATTAGTCTTCTTACTCATATCTATGAAAATTTCAGGATGAAACCAGATGAAGATATCAAAGCTATGACGGATAGATTCTCGGTGATTTTCAATGGCCTCAAGACATTTGGAGAAATAATCTCAAATGATAAACTTGTGAGGAAGATAATTTATTCTCTTCCAAAAGCTTGGCAATCGAATAAGACTGTAATTATGAAGCTAAAAACCTAAAGTCTTTAACTCTCGATGAGCTCATTGGTTCTCTCCTCACTCACGAAATGATGATTCAAGATGAGGTAGATCACGAGAAGAAGGACTATATAAAGAAGGAGATGGAGAAAAAGAAGAACGCTGGTGTTGCTCTCAAATCCACCAAAGATGAGAGTGACTCTGATGATAATGAGGATGAAGAAATGACTTTGCTTTTCATAAGACTCAGAAAATTAATGAAACCAAATAGAGGAAGAAAATTCCAAAGAAATGAAGCTTTAAAATGAGTCCAAGGAGAATGACCCAATTATTTGCTATGAGTGCAAAAAGTCTGGGCAAGTTAAATACGATTGCCCACAATTAAAGAAGAATGGTCTTTCAAAGAAGAAGCATAAAGCACACGCAGCTACTTGGAGCAATGATGAATCATCCAATGAAGAGGAACAAGAAGTAGTAAACCTGTGCTTAATGGCCTTCGGGGAGGATTCTCAGGTAACCTCTAACTCATCCAATTTAGAAGATTATTCTTTTGATGAGTTATTAGAGGAATATTATGGGTTGGCTTCTGATTATGAGAAATTATTTTCAAAATACAAGAACGATATTTAAAAATTGAAAAATGAAAAAGATCTCATACCCAAGACCAACAGTGATCTTGAAAGTAAAATTAAAGAATTGCAAATCAAAATAGAAGATTTTGAAAAGAAAAATCTGGATTTGCAAAACTTACTTTCAAGAGTCAATAATGATCATCAAAAGAAAATTAATGATCTTAAAGCTTCTTTCGATAAAGTTGGATCAAAACATTTTGAAAAAGGAGAAAGTTCAAAATTCAATTATTAGAAAGAATTTTAAATCTTACAATCATAGAGGTCCTCAAATAATCTCGAATGGTAAAATCATTAGGAGTATATGGGTTCTTAAAGGACTTAATACTACTAAATATAAGAATATTCTAAACAAATGGATACCCAAGGGGACAAGGGTTTTAGGGACTAATGAATATGGACCCAAAAGAATTTGGGTACCAAAAATAAAAAATTAATCTATGTTTGTAGGAAAAGGAGCATTGCTTCAAGGCACGAAATACAAGCTCAAATTCATGGTACCTTGATAGTGGATGCTCGAGATACATGACTGGAGACAAGAGCCGGTTTACTGAGCTTAACGATAAAAATGGAGGAGTAGTAACCTTTGGTGACAACTCAAAAGGTTACATTGAAGGTATAGGTACTATATGTAATACCTCTTCCATAAAAATAGAAAATGTATTATATGTGAATGGGTTAAAGCATAATCTATTAAGTATTAGTCAATTGTGTGATAAAAGATAAAATGTCTTGTTTGAAACAAACGGTTGTAAAGTTGTTGACATTGCATCTAATAAGATTATGCTTATTGGTCATAGAATAGGAAATATTTATATGGTGCATTTAGATTCTATTAATATGACTAACTTTTGTCTAGTTGTCAAGGATGAACATGATAGTTGGTTATGGCATAGGAGACTAGGTCATACAAGCATGAGTGTTTTGCAAAGACTAAATCAAGACAATTTAGTAAGAGGCTTGCCAAAACTGAAAATTAATCTTGATAAAATCTGTGATGCATGTACAAAAGGAAAACATAAGAAAGCTTCATTTAAATCCATTAATGATGTATCCACTACTAGAGTATTACAATTGATCCACATAGATCTTTTTGGGCCAATTAGAATAATTAGCTTGGGTGGAAAACATATGCTTTTGTATTGGTTGATGACTATTCTAGATTTACTTGGGTTCTATTCTTAAGTACTACAGATGAAGCATTAGAAAATTTTATTACTTTTTCAAAATTAATCCAAAATGAAAAAGGTTACTCTATTTGAAGTCTTAGGAGTGATCATGGTACTGAATTTGAAAATCTTGGATTTATTGATTTTTGTAATTCAAATGGGATAGCCATAATTTTTCAGCACCTAGAACCCCTCAACAAAATGGAGTTGTTGAGAGGAAAAATCAAACTTTAGAAGAAATGGCTAGAACCATGCTTTGTAAAAACAATTTGCCAAAATAGTTTTGGGCAGAAGCCAAAAATACCGCTTGTTATGTTATTAACCGAGTAATGATTAGGCCTATATTAAAGAAAACTCCATATGAAATTTTCAAAAATAAAAAGCCTAACATTAGCTATTTTCATCCTTTTGGATGTAAATGTTTTGTTTTAAACAACGGTAAAGACAACCTTGGCAAATTTGATGCTAAAAGTGATGAAGGAATTTTTTGGGCTTATTCCTTAAATTCTAAAGCTTATCGTGTATTTAATAAAAGAAATTTAGTGGTAGAAGAGTCTATTCATATTGTTTTCGATGATAATCCCTTTCCGAGGAAGGATTGTTGTGATGATGATGTAGGTATAATAAATGCAAATGACGTGAGAGAATCATCATCAAAGGAAGAAGTGAAGAATGAGGAAACTCAAGATGCCTTCAAGAATCCGACCATTTAAGAAAGGGAAGCCACATACCCAAGAGAGTGCAACTATGTCAAGGATGGCAAGATTTTAGGTGATCCATCTAAAGGGGTAACTACTCGATCTTCTCTTAGGAATATTTGTGATTATGTTACATTTATCTCATGCATAGAGCCTAAAAATGTTAAAGAAACATTAACCGATGAAAATTGGATTATGGCTATGCAAGAATAGTTAAATTAATTTGAGATAAGTAAACTATGGACATTAGTTGAAAGGCCTAGTAATAAATATACTATAGGTACTAAATGGGTATTTAGGAATAAGCTAGATGAAAGTGGTAATATAGTGAGAAACAAGGCTAGACTTGTTGCTCAAGGGTATACTCAAGAAGAAGGAATAGATTTTGATGAAACATGTGCTCCCGTAGCTAGGATGGAAGCAATTAGAATGTTGTTGGCATTTTCATGTTTTAATGAATTTAAATTATACCAAACGGATGTTAAAAGTGCATTTTTAAATGGTTTTATAAAAGAAGAAGTGTATGTGGAACAACCTCCTAGTTTTGAAGATTCAAAATTTCCGAATCATGTTTTTAAATTATATGGTTTAAAGCAAGCTCCTAGAGCTTCGTATGAAAGATTGTCAAATTATTAATTGAAAAAGGTTTTTCAAAAGGGAAGGTTGACACTACATTGTTTTTAAAGTGAAAATGTAAAGATTTATTGGTAGTTCAAATTTTGTTGATGATATAATATTTGGTTCTACTAATGTTGCTCTTTGCCAAGAATTTTCTAAGCTAATACAAGGTGAATTTGAGATGAGCATGATGGGGGAGCTTTCATTTTTCTTGGGGCTCCAAATCAAGCAAAGAAAAGATGTCATTTTCATCAATCAAGTAAAGTACGTTCAAGATATGCTCAAAAAGTTTAGATTAATGAATGTGAAACCCCAATCCACTTCTATGAGTTTTTCTACAAAGCTTGATAAAGATGAAAGAGGTAAATGTCTTGATGTTAAACTTTATAGGTCTATGATTGGCTCTTTACTTTATCTAACTGCAAGTAGACTGCATTATGTTTAGTGTTTGCTTATGTGCTAGATTTCAATCATGCCCTAAGGAATCACATCTACAAGCCATTAAGAGAATCTGTAGATACCTTAAGGACACTTCTAGTATAGGTCTTTGGTATCCTAGAGACTCTAAATTTAGCTTGCATGTCTTCTCAATTGCAGATTATGGAGGATGCAAAATAGATAGGAAAAACACCTCCGGTACTTGTCAATTCCTAGCAAATATGCTGATTTCTTAGTTTTCAAAGAAATAAAATAGTGTTACATTATCTACCACAGAAACGGAATGCATTTTAGCCGGTAGTTATTGCGCACAAGTTTTATGAATGAAACAACAACTTTTAGACTATGGAATTGAAGTAGGTACCATTTCTATCAAGTGTGACAATACTAGTGCTATTTATCTCACTACAAATCTCATGAAACACTCTAGAACTAAGCACATTGAAATTAGACATCATTTCATTAGAGATCATGTCACAAAGGGAGATGTAGTTCTAGAATTTGTAGATACTTTACATCAAGTAGCCGATATTTTTACAAAACCTTTGGATAAAGAAAGATTTTGGACACTTAGGAGAGAATTAGGTTTAACCAACCTACCTTGATTTTGTGTTTAAAATAATTTTAGCACTTTTAATGATTAAGGAAAAATGCATGTAAAAATAACATTTTGAATGCCTTCTATGCTAATAGTTAGGGGGAGTTTATGATCTTTAGTGAAGATTAATAATATGTTCAAATAAAACTTAAGGGTAGATATGATTGATTGAACATAGTTAATTTTTGAAATATGAGTTGCCTATATCACTAGAGCTGATTAATTTAACATACAAAGTATTTAAATGCAAATTTTTTACCATTTTGTGCATTTGGTATCATTGTTGGTCACCCAATACCGATACTCCTCTCGCTAGGTATCGATACTACTAGCATACTATCGATATTGCTTTAATAGGTATCGATATTTTCTTAACAGTATCGATACTCCTTAAATGTGTATCGATACCCATGTATCGATACTACTCGAAAAATGCCTTGAAGTATCGATACCCCTCTCTGTTGGGTTTAGGCTATAAATCCCTAAATAACATCATTTTTTCCAAAATCCTAAACTCAAAATCACTCGTCATTCCTAACCCTTTTCTACCAAAATCTCTTCATTGCTCCATTACATCGATTTCAAGTCAGAAATCTTTCATTCTTCAACTTTAAATCCTGTCAATATCATCAAAATCGTGCAAACAACACCACATTTCATCTTAATCTGATTTTTCAAGGTAATTTTTTCTAAAACATTATTTTATTGATTTTTGAACTTAGGACTAGTTTTAATTAGTTCTAGTTCAAATTAGTTATCAAGCATTTCATAGATTATAGTTTTACACTAGAATCTACAACTAATTTTATCAAAAAATTTATTTTTGATTTAATTACATTGCTTTCATGAAAACTACATATACTATTATTTTTCAAACTTACTTTTTAAAATAGTTTTCAAATTTGGCCATTAGACACTAGTGTTAGAGAACCTTGAATATTGAAGACTCAAACTGAGTTTTGGGATTAATTGTGTTGCATACATATGTTGTTTAATTGCAGGTATATTATCCTATTCCGATTTCTTAAACCATGTCTCAATCTCATAAACATCCTAGGTCTAGTCGATCAAACCAACCACAAAACCCCACCTCCAAATCCCAATCCTAATGAACCTGATATGACCATTCTAAATTCTTGTTTCAACGAACCTAATCGTAGGGGTCTCTACACTAGGTACCATTCCTATCAAGTGTGACAATACTAGTTCTATTTGTCTCACTAAAAATCTCATACAACACTATATAACTAAGCACATTGAAATTAGACATCATTTCATTAGAGATCATGTTACAAAGGGAGATGTAGTTCTAGAATTTGTAGATACTTTGCATCAATTAGCCGATAGTTTTACAAAACCTTTGGATAAAGAAAGATTTTGGACACTTAGGAGAGAATTAGGTTTAACCAACCTACCTTGATTTTGTGTTTAAAATAATTTTAGCACTTTTAATGATTAAGGAAAAATGCATGTAAAAATAACACTTTTGAATGCCTTCTATGCTAATAGTTAGGGGGAGTTTATGATCTTTAGTGAAGATTAATAATATGTTCAAATAAAACTTAAGGGTAGATTTGATTGATTGAACATAGTTAATTTTCAAAATATGAGTTGCCTATACCACTAGAGCTGATTAATTTAACATACAAAGTGTTTAAATGTATATTTTTGACCATTTTGTGCATTTGGTATCATTGTTGGTCACCCAATACCGATACTCCTCTTTCTAGGTACCGATACTACTAGCATAGTATCGATACTTCTTTAAGGGGTATCGATACCTCCTGTCGGGTTTAGGCAATAAATCCCTAAATAACATCATTTTTGCCAAAATCCTAAACTCAAAATCACCCGTCGTTCCTAACCCTTTTCTACCAAAATCTCCTCATTGCTCCATTACATCATTTTCAAGTCAGAAATCTTTCATTCTTCAACTTTAAATCCCGTCAATATCATCAAAATCATGCAAACAACACCATATTTCATCTTAATCCGATTTTTCAAGGTAAATTTTTCTAAAACACTATTTTATTGATTTTTGAACTTAGGACTAGTTTTACTTAGTTCTAGTTCAAATTAGTGATCATGCATTTCGTAGATTATAGTTTTTTACTAGAATCTACAACTAATTTTATCAAAAACACTATTTTTCAGAAATTTTTGTAAATTTCAAAATAAAAAAATTGGTTTTGATTTAATTACATTGTTTTCATGAAAACTACACATACTATTATTTTTCAAACTTATTTTTTAAAATAGTTTTCAAATTTGCCCATTACACACTAGTGTTAGAGAACCTTGAATATTGAGGACTCATATTGAGTTTTGGGATTAATTGTGTTGCATACATATGTTGTTTAATTACATGTATCTTATCCTATTCCAATTTCTTGAGCCATGTCTCAATCTCATAAACGTCCAAGGTCTAGTCGATCAAACCAACCATAAAACCCACCTCCAAATCCCAATCCTAACCATTCTAAATTCTTGTTTCAACGAACCTAATCGTAGGGTTCTCTACACTAGGTACGTTAACCATTTTGAGTTATATAATATTAAGGAAGAACGTATCCCGTCTATCAAGCCATGGTTGACATGAACTTCAAATACCTTTCTACCCTCAATTCTTGGAAATTTGATAACCTTTTTAAAGTAAAACCAGTTGCTTATCAACAACTTGTTCGTATTTTCTATTCCAATGTCGTGTGTTTACAAAATGAGTCCCAAATCGAGATCGAAAGTATTCTCTCTATCTCTTGGGGCAATATATTAATATAGACTCGACTATATAGCAAGTGCATTTGGACTCGATAACCAAGGTTTAGATAATGAGATAGATTTAGTGCCTTCACAATATGAAGTCAATTCGAGTGCAATCGTTTTAGACTATCAATAACATTTCCTACACTTCATGATCTCTTGGTGGTTTGGACCATCCATAGGTAAATACTCTAGGTTTAGAGCTGTTGACTTATGGTGGATACATTGTATCCAATATAAAAAGAAAATAAATCTCCTTAAATTATCTTTGGGGAACTTGTAGAAATTGTAAACAACATTCCTTCAAAACGAGTTGAAATCTTAGTTTATGGTTTTCTACTAAGCAACATGTTTATCAAATAAGGTCTTAAGGTAGACCTAGACATAGCCATCCCTTTGACCATCGAAATTGATCTCAAATCCTTACAAAAATCAGGATGGTCAAGAGACAAAACAGAATGGGTTCGCTCAACGAAGAAAACTCCCGGTGCTAGCTCTTCACGAGCTGCTTCAGCTCCGGCTCAAGAGCTTGAAGATCTCTTACGGGATGTCGACGATCCCATAAACCAGACCGATGACGAGCTAGCCAGGGAAGAGAGTTCGATGCCTTCATATTTTTGATCATTCATGGAGACATTCAACTTGAGGTTTGAATCCCTAGAGTCTCAACTCACTGCTCAACATCTAGAGCAACAACGGGAAAATCAAGCACTCAACGCTAGGATCAATGATCTTGCACGAGATGTGGATACAATACGAGCACATCTATCTCCTCCCGATCCTCCGATGGATGACTGACCTTATCTTGCTAGTTTTTGAGGTTGAACTATATTTACGAACCTATGCATTGTTTTAACAATTTGATGGATTTGTTTATTTAACAGATTTGGATATTTGGTTGTTTGGATATTTTTTGTTTTGAATGTTTGATTTTAAATGATTGGTATGTTTGGACTTAATATGTTTCATTTAGTATTGCACTTATGCATATTCCATATTAGAAATATTATGACTAATACATATTGCATAATGTTTATGAATATTGATTATATGGACTAAAGGCTAATATTTATCTTGGCTTGATCTTTGCAGCTATATATATATCAATTGGCTATTTGTTTAAAAATTTATAGAGTCTTTTTGATTTAACAAAAAGGGGGAGAAATCTTATAGTAAGGGAGAGTAACTTTTCAAAGTGATTTTTCAAAAATCTTAAAATTTCTAAAATGTTTTGTTATATCAAAAAGGGGGAGATTGTTGAATACATTTTGATATTTCAATATAACAAATAAATATGTTAATGAATTTTAAGATTTTATATTCGATTCAAATTTTATATTCGATTCAATTATTGAATATTAGAAATATTACTCCAAGTTTTCAAATATCAATTTTTACTCCTTACTAATGCAAAATTGAGATTTATACTTACAATATTTTTGAAACAATTTTTACAAAGTATTTCGAACCATAATTGAGTCAAAATTGAGTTTTAAATAGGGAAGTACCGATACAGCCTTAACAGTATCGATACCCCCAAACATCAAAGCTAAAAGAGGTATTGATACCCTACATGGTATCGATACCCTTATATATAGTAGTACCGATACCATAGCCAATGGTATCGATACTACCCCTTTGTTTTTGACTCCGAGAAATAACAGAATGTAAATTGGGTACTGATACCATGATCGATATCGATACTTCTTTACATAGTAGTATCGATACCCCTTGGCCAGTATCGGTACCGTTGGTTTTGCAATGGTCGAAATATTTTAATTTTATACAGGTAGTACCGATACCCCTATGAAGGAGTGTTGTCCGCATTTCGTGACTACTAAATATGGACGCAAAATATGTGCAAGTATACACAATCGAACAAGTAATACAGTGATGAGTGAGTATCGTATCCACAGGGATTATAGAGATCTTGAGTAAAGTTTATGCACTATTCTAAAGTAACTAAGTAAAGCTAATGGTATTCACAAAATGAGAATGTTATGGCAAAATGAAATGGATGTTGGTGGGAATGGAATGATGGTAATATGGGAACAAATGGAGATGTAGTGGAAAATTATATTGTGTTCAGTGCAAACAAATGAAAATGTAAAGGCAAAATAAAATGTAAATACTGGATATCAGGACTTTAATTTCCTCACACAACAACCTACTATGAGAATGAGTGTAGGTGTCACTAAGGAAAATTTAAGTCTACTTCTCATAATGGTCTTACTTCTATGCCTTATCTGCCCGACAGAGTTACTAGGTTGCCCTATGTTATCTCTAGTTAAGGGACTCGACATATTGAAGATGTCTTGGCAAAACTGGTTGGCGTAAACCCCTACAGTGATCCTATTGGTCCAGATAACAAGATATGTCTTGGCAATACCTTTTTGCGACAACATTAACATCTAACCTATCACTCATGCACAACTCCTTTTAGTTGAATGCAATCCTAGCCCTACCCCTAAGGTCGATTAGGCCTAGTTACTCTAGAACCCCTTGCTTATATGGTTCCTCCATAGTTTCTCTCTAACACTACAGATATGATACCTAGACATTCTCTTGAACACTAAGTAATCTCTTAAGGAAAGGCTACTCTCATAGCTCTTACAACTTTAAGGCACTAAAATCCATAAACAAAAGATAATAACATAGAAAAATAACCATTCATTGAAGCAAATCTTAAATATCCAAAATAAACTCCCACCAAATAGGATTAGTTCATGGTGGGGTTCGAAATAAGCAAGCACAAAGCAAGTTAATATGTTCCTTACAACCCAAAAGATAAAATATGTAAGAAAAAAGCAAAGGGAAGGAGGAAAAGCCTTCAACGTGCACTGTCAGAGCTTCCCTCGGCCACCATGAACTGTCCAAGCGAACTAGCTCCTCTTGGATTCCTAGAACGCCACTCCCTCTAGCTTATCAACGGAGGAATATCGCAGTAAATAGGATTGATGGGGAACTTTTTCTTCAAATTTTTAGCTCTTGGCGGCGTGGGTAAAAGTTCAAAAGTCCCCCTTTTCATTGTGGCTTCATCTTCTATTTATAAGGAGAGAATGAACCTAGGGTTTTGTGTTAAAATTACCCCAGTACCCTAAGGTTCATTCTTTTATGTGAAAGTTGGTGCATAGGTGGTAATGGGCCCCTCCTATATGGCTGATTACAGAAATCACGTATAGTCAATGACAGCTGGCTCTTACTAAAAATATATTCTTTGACTTTTTTCTGCCCAGAAATGTCGTACGAGTTGTCGCGGCAATCGCATTTTACTCAGTAGTCTCATCATGTCATGGCAATTCCCTTTTGCTTATCCTTTCTCCCAAATCCTGCACATTATCAAACAAAACACATTCCCCATAAAGCAGCATTGATTATAAAATAAAATGCCTCGACAAACTGATTTCCACCACATACAACTATATGCTCCTAAATGCATCTATATGATCCTATATGAGCTCTTAGACAGTCAATAACTTAAGTGAAAAGGTCCCAAATATAACCTTTTTACGGAGTTATCACACCCCCAAACTTAAGCTATTATTTTCCTCAAGTAATGGATAGTATTAAGAAAAATAAAAATACAATGGCAAGTTCAGAAACAAAATAGTTATATGGGATAGAATTTTAGCCCTAAAAACATTTGGCTTCAACATTCTAACTAGTTTGAGAAATCAAGTGTTGTCCCCTAGGGCAAGATTCTTTGTTTGGGTGTGTGCGTGTTTGTATCCAGTCCATGTTTAACAAACCTAAAACTTTTCTCCGCAAACTTTCTTGTTTTTCCACGACATTCACAAGTTTTTCTCCCACATTGTTTTCTTTTTTTTCTTTTTTTATTAATTCTGCTACGAGGGGAGTCAGCCCATCACACGTACCATTCCACACTCTAGATGAAAGGGAGCATACCTTCCACCCCGCGAGCTAGTCAGGTAGAGTCATCCCGTGACTACTTTCATTCACTCATATGTTGTGGCTGCTATTTATTTATAGTTTCCAGGCAATGCCATGACATAGTGGAGTGTCCCTCTACAGATATGCCGAAGCATTTATTCACAATTTATTTTTTTTTTTCTTCTTTTTTAAAGTGTGGGGTTTTTATCATTCAAAGTTTTATGCCACAACATTCAAGAATTCTCTTATAAAAAATTTCTAAGTTCCTTAAGCATGGAAAACATACAATCGTTTTTTCAAAGGGTTCAAAGAAGCAAGTCCTACAGTTGGTTCTATCATCCTCAACAGTCATGTACATTCTATCCTAGGCATCAAGAGTTTATCATCATCGGGCATCACTAATTTATTCCAGAAAACTATTTCTAACACTTACTAATGTCATGGCATATTCATTCTACTAATACTATCATGCAATGATTTGGGAACCCTACCTCCCCCAAACTTGAGAGAAGCATTGTCCTCAATGCTTAAAAACTAAGGAAAATCTAAACTACATGCTATGAAATGCAATGCAATGCAAAATACCTTGACTTTTTATGCGGGTGGGGGTGCGGCAACCGTACGACGTGTGCGCTTTTGTAGTTGTGTAGGGATGGAATGTTCAGAATCTGATGCTGGTACAGTTGAAGGTTGGATGGACCCTAACCTTGCAAAGAAAAATATAATAACCAATTAAAGGAAACTGAATAAAAACAATAACAAAATAAACATTTATTTATGCACAGGAGTAAATCCAAAATGTAACGACATCTTCAAGATGCTTGGCAAGTCTCGATATCGTGAAAGAGAAGTGCAAATTTGTCATGTTCGATTGGAGCACTAGTATAGACCAAAATGCCCCACACATATAACAGTTACACCTTCAAAATATTTTTCCCTGGCAATTTTGTTTTTCACATATGAATG
This sequence comes from Hibiscus syriacus, assembly GCF_006381635.1. Lineage (NCBI taxonomy): Eukaryota > Viridiplantae > Streptophyta > Magnoliopsida > Malvales > Malvaceae > Hibiscus > Hibiscus syriacus. The sequence goes on from NW_024062907.1 coordinate 472,222, forward strand.
TAGGACCTTTTCAGTAGTCCTCTCTCCTTCAAAGTGCTCTCTGCATGAAGCTGAATGATATGGAATGAGATCTCTTTTCTCTCCTTTTTTTTGTGGCAACTTGAAACCATTGGGAAGCAAATTCGTTGAAGAGGTTGAGGTCATCCATGTGCCAGTAGCCACCATTGTGTACCTTGTTCTTTCCTAGAACAGTTACACCTTCAAAATATTTTTCCCTGGCAATTTGTTTTTCACATATGAATCGTAGGACCATTTCAGTAGTCCTCTCTCCTTCAAAGTGCTCTCTGCATGAAGCTGAATGATAGTGGAATGAGATCTCTTTTCTCTCCTTTTTTTTGTGGCAACTTGAAACCATTTGGGAAGCAAATTCGTTGAAGAGGTTGAGGTCATCCATGTGCCAGTAGCCACCATTGTGTATGACCTTGTTCTTTCCTAGACTATTCAAGTAAGGACTTTCTCTCCTTTTTTTTGTGGCAACTTGAAACCATTTGGGAAGCAAATTCGTTGAAGAGGTTGAGGTCATCCATGTGCCAGTAGCCACCATTGTGTATGACCTTGTTCTTTCCTAGACTATTCAAGTAAGGAAGCAAAACAACACTAACAAGAAAATTGACAATGTTAACATGCCAAAAAATTGTCTCGACAAATAATAATTTCTCATTAGGGAAATATTCCTTAATCTCCAGTTCATTCCTTAATTATTTTATAATTTCTAGCCTAGACAGATGATCAATCACTTGGGTTTAGGATGAGAAGTTCAATAGAATCCAAATGTTCAAATTTCATACCTGGTCTAGCTATGGGTAAGCTAGACGGACTCATCTCCTTTGGAATATCCTCGAGCTCCTCTTCGTCTTCTTCCTCAGGCTTCAATTGATTATTAGTGCATAAAAAATTGTTGAGGCAAAATTCTGCAACTTTTCTTTGGTCATCAATTCCTACTGATGGGGGTTTTTCTTTTGCCGTGGCAAAAATTTTCTTTTCTTAATTGGTTGCACTCTTCGAACCCTCATTATTGTTTTCCAACGGATGTGAATCTTCTTGCATCTTCGGATCTTCGTACATAATCTCATGATCGGGCTCTCCGAGTGTCTTCCCTCCAAACTTGGCATCTTTGTAGATTTTGGTGTCACTCCTTAAGGTGAATGTACCACAATACTCCTTTCTTAAGCCTTAGTGACTTCAGTATCACTAGGTAGGCTGTCATATTGGTAAAAATGTAATGTCGTGGCAATTTGGCCAACCTGACCCTCCAAGGCCCTTAAAGACGAGTTGTGGCTTTGAAGCAAAGCTTCTTGGCTTTTTATAGAGGTCGCATGGTCATGCAGCATAGTCATGCAGCATGGTCTTCGTGGTTGCTATAAAATCTTGTATTGTGGCCTCCAAAGAACTTGTGTTGGATGAAGATGGCACTCCCTCATTAGAATTATGTCATGACATATTTGTTCGAAAACCCTGTGAGTCACTGAAGTTCCGTTGCCTAGCGGGCTGACTAGCATTACTGGTTCCTTGATTTCCCCAAGAGAAATTTGGACGCTAACACCATCCAAGATTGAAGGTGTTAAAATAGGGGCTGTTATTGCCTCGATTGTAGTTCCCTACATAGTTGATGGACTCCAGATTGGTCGGACACTTGCTCTCATGGTGATTGCCATGGCATAATAGACATGCTGAGTTGGATGCCTTCATTCTAGTTTTAGACCTTGAATAGGGAAATTGGTAATCATGGTTAGCAATTTGATCAAGAATTTCAAAAGCCTCTTCAGGTGATTTGTCAAGAAAAGTGTCATTTGTCGAGGCATCTAGCATCATCCTCGTGAGTGCATTGGCTCCATTGTAGAACATCAAGACTTGAGTCCAATCATGGAATCCATGATTGGGGCACTTGCGAAGCAAACTTTTGTATCGATCCCAGCACTCATACATAGACTCTTCATCGCCTTGGTGAAAAGATGCTATGACATTTCTAAGATGGTTATTCATATTGGGTAGATTATGCCGTAGCAAAATTTTTTTGCACAAGTCAGCCCAAGATTTTATCGAGCCAGAAGGTAATCCATTGAGCCATGCCCTGGCGTGATCTTTCAAAGAATATAGAAATAACTTCAATTTCAGCACATCTTCATGCACACCTTGTTGTTGAAAAGAGTCACCGACCTCTAAAAATGCCCGAACATGTTGTCTTGCATCCTCATGAGGAGCACCACCAAATTGTCCAATCAAGTCCAACATGTCGAACATAATAGGTTTGAGCTCAAAGTGGGTTGCCTGAATCTTGAAAGCTACAATAGCAGGTTTTAAGTCATCCAAGGTGGGAGCTAAGTAATCTCTAATAGTTCATGGTTAAGCAGCATTCCCATCATTTGGAATTGTTGTGGCTTTTAGAACTACAGGATCCTTCACCTGATTTTGAACAACATGAGCCTCAGGTTCAATATAAAATAATGGTTTTTTGGGTCATTTACGGGTCATGCGACAACGTAACACCTGAGAAAGGTAAACCAATCCCCGGCAACGGCGCCAAAAACTTGTCCGCGTTTTATGACTTCTAAATATGGACGCAAAATATGTGCAAGTATACATAATCGAACAAGTAATACAGTGATGAGTGAGTATCGTATCCACAGACATTGGTAAAGTTTATGACCTATTCTAAAGTAACTAAATAAAGCTAATGGTATTCACAAATGAGAATGCTATGGACAAATGAAATGGATGATGGTAATATGGGAGCAAATGGAGATGTCATGGCAAATTATATTGTGTTCAGTACAAACAAATAAAAATGTAAAGGCAAAATAAAAAGTAAATACTAGATTTGATTATCAGGACTTTAACTTCCTCACACGACAAACAACTATAGGAATGAGTGATAGGAGTCACTAAAGAAAATTTAAGTATACTTCTCTGAATGGTCTTACTTCTATGCCTTATCTGCCCGACAGAGTATACTACGGTGTCCTATGTTATCTCTAGTTAAGGGACTCGACAGATTGAAGATGTCTTGGCAAAACCGATTGGCGTAAACCCCTGCAGTGATCCTATTGGTCCAGATAACAGGATATGTCTTGGCAATACCTTTTTGCGGCAACATTAACATCTAACCTATCACTCATGCACAACTCCTTTTAGTCGAATGAAATTCTAGCCTTATCTCTAAGGTGGATTAGGCCTAGTTACTATCTAGAACCCCTTGCTTATGTGGTTCCTCCCTAGTTTTTCTTGAACACTACGAATATTCTACCTAGACATTCTCTCGAACACTAAGTAATCTCCTAAGGAAATGCTACTCTTATAGCTCTTACAACCTTAAGGCACTAAAATCCATAAACAAAACAGATAATAACATAGAAAAATAACCATTCATTGAAGTAAATCTTAAATATCCAAAATAAACTCCCACCAAATAGGATTAGATCATGGTGGGGTTCGAAATAAGCAAGCACAAAGCAAGTTAATCCGTTCCTTACAACCCAAAAGATAAAATATGAAAGCAAAGAGCAAAGGGAATGAGGAAAAGCCTTCGATGTGCACTGTCGGAGCTTTCCTCAGCCACCATGAACTGCCCAGCGAACTAGCTCCTCTCGGACGCCTATAACGCCACTCCCTCTAGCTTATCAATGGAGGAATGTCGCGGCAAATAGGATTGGTGGAGAACTTTTCTCTGAATTTTTAGCTCTTGGCGGCGTGGGTAAAAGTTCAAAAGTCCTCCTTTTCATTGTGGCTTCATCTTCTATTTATAAGGAGAGAATGAACCTAGGGTTTTGTGTTAAAATTACCTCAGTACCCTAAGGTTCATTCCTTTTATGTGAAAGTCGGTGCATAGGTGGTAATGGGCCCCTCCTATATGGTTGATTGCAGAAATCACATATAGTTAATGACAATTGGCTCTTACTAAAAATATCTTCTTTGATTTTTTTCTGCCCAAAAATGTCGTCCGAGTTGTCACGACAATCGCATTTTGCTCAGTAGTCTCATCGTGTCATGGCAATTTCCTTTTGCTTATCCTTGCTCCCAAATCCTACACATCATCAAACAAAACACCTTCCCCATAAAGCAGCACTGATTACAAAATAAAATGTCTCGGCAAATTGATTTCCACCACATGCAACTATATGCTCCTAAATTCATCTATATGATCCTATATGAGCTCTTAGACAGTCAATATCTTAAGTGAAAAGGTCCCAAATATGACCTTTTTACGGAGTTATCAAGTGTCAATACCCATACGCTCCCAGCAGACTTTTCAAATGGATTTCACACTACAACGACTCTATTGACTCCACTATGATTACCAACGTTCAGAACTCATCCAATGAGTATTTAAACAAGTTCTTGAAGCTATTGGTGATCAAGAGAAGCTATAGAAACAAAAGAGAAAGCCTTAAACATCAAGTTTGAGCAATTCAAGCCAAAATCCATTCAATATTCATTTTACTTTCAAGAACACAATTTGTGCTCAATTGTAATTATTCTTGAGTGTTCTTTCTTTGTTCTAGAATTGTGCAAACATATTACCTTGTGAGGTTTTTCTGTAAGTTTGTAAAGTTTGTAATTTTCTCTTTGAGAAGAAAGTGTCTCAAGAATTTGGGGTATAATTCTTTAGGGAGTTGTAAGGTTACTCTTTGTCCTCAAAAGAAAGACAAATTAGTGAATTTGTGAAAAATCCTTAGTGTGGATAGCTAAGGTAGTGGACGTAGACTATGGTTGAGAAAGTCGAACCACTCTAAATCGATGTGCAAATTATTTCTATTTTCTATCAAAGCTTCCACCAAAATTTTAATTGTCAATTCACCCCCTCTTGGCTATTTCATCCGATCGATTAACTCAACATGGTGTAATCCGATATCACATTCGAACCAAATACGAACTTGAAATAAATAAATTGTATTTTGTTAATTATTAATCCATTTCATTTTAAGTTGAACATTGCAATGAATGTCTCTAAATAATAATTTATTTCATTTCATGTAAATTGTCGATCTTAATTCTACATTTTATATTCGATTCATTTTTTAGTTAATCAATTTATTTTGTTGTATGTAAATATCGATTTTTTATATTCTATTCGCATTTTTAATAAATGAGGAGAGAATATTCTTTAAAGATAAGAAATAGGCGAGTTAACTTTCCCGACGGAAGATTGCTAATCTCGAGATTTCTTTTCAAGTTAAAAAATTTTATCTGATAAATAATTCGAAGCATATTAATTATATTTCAATAAATGAATAATATTTTAATTTTATATTTGATTCATACTTTCCACCAATTACGGCAACATGTAAGCGATTTCAGTACTAATTTTAGGCGCTGTGGGGGTGCTAATCTTTCCCCACACGTAACCGACTCCCGAATCCGTTTTAATCGAATCTTTGTAAACGCATACCAATTTTTTGCCTTAAAAAACGATTTTTCTTAAAATTGTTTTTAAAAAGACGTTTTTAGGTATTCAACTTACCTAACTCAAAGGTCGATGTCGACTATTTTCCATTTTATTCAAATTAACCCAAAATACCAATTTTCCCAAATTAAAATCATAATCGTTTTTAAAATAATATTTAATTGTTTTATTAAAAAAATGGTTATGATAGTTCCCATGCACTGTGCTCGTTGGGGGTGGTGTTTCCCTGGTTCAGTTTGAGACGACTTATACGGATGGCACCGCACAACTAGGTTTATGTGGGGACTTTATGATTCCGAATGCTCCAACTTGGAATAGTTCGCTTGTTCAACAGGTTTTTACGGCTACTGATGCGGACGCGATTCTTCAATGTGTTATCTGCCCCATCCATTCTGATGTTCTTATTTGGAGTGGTAATTCATCAAGCACATACTTCGTCTGTTCTGGCTATCGATGACTTCTTCAGCGTCAAACACCAACATTTCATGCCTCCATGCTTTGGCTATTTCTCTTGCGCTTACATACACTTCCTCAGATTCGTATGTTTGGCTGGCGAGCTGCTCATGAGGTTGTTCCTGTTGGCTGTCGACTCGCCCACGTTGGTGTTTCTGAAGTATGTTGTTGCTTATGCGGATCTCCGAATGAAATCGTCTCCCATGCTTTGCGTGATTGCTTGCTGGTCTCTCCAATTCTCTTCGAAGCTGGTTTCGATTGTCGGTTGGAAACACGGAATTTCTCATCCTTTGGTGCTTGGTTAGAGAACATGATGCTCAATTTGACGGTTCAACGATTCGTTACACTTTTGGTTTTGCTGTGGAAAATTTGGCATCGTCGGAATTTATATTTTTATGAAAGACGCTTATTACCTGGTTGGCAGGTAATCGCTTCGTCCACTGCTCTTCAGTCGGTCTTCTCAGCTGCGATAGTAGCGTCTTCTACGTTGCCATCTTCGGTGCATTCCGGTCTCTCATGTCAAAGATGGAAGCAACCACCAGTTGGTACTTTTAAAAGTAATGTGGATGGGGCTTGTCCCCGTTTCCCAGCATCTACAGCTATTGGCGTTCATGTCCGGAACAACGCTGGATCGGTCATGGCGGGTGAGGCTTTACCAGTGGTGCCGACTCGATCGACGGGAGTTGTTGAAGCTATGGAGCTTTCTCGGGGGATCCGATTGGCAGTGGAATTAGAGCTTCCGTCGGTGGTAGTCGAAAGTGATTCAATGAGTGTTTTGTAGCAGCTGCAAAACCGGTTAATGACCGATCTGCTATTCGGTTCTATCTTCTTGTAGGATGCTCATCCCCATATTTCTATCGATTTATTAGGCGCGAAGCAAATGGGGCCGCACATGGTATAGCTACTCGATTACGTTTATTTCCTTTTCCTCTGTAATTCCGAACTAGCTGAATGTTATTGTTTGTGCTGAATTAATGTTTAATTAATGAATGGTTAACTTCAAAAAAAAAATTAAACTAATGTCATTAATTAATTTAAAATATTAAAATTAATATTTTAATCTTATTATTATTATATTTCTTTATTTTTATGTTTTATATATTATGAAATAAATTAATTAATTTATGATTTTAATTTAAGCATTTTTTTAAAAAGTGTCATTCACTTATATTTAGAACTTAAGGGTCATTTTTTTATTTTGTAATAGATTCAGTTTATCATTTTCGTCCATAAATTACGTCCATAAGTTATTTTCGCATCAATTTAAATCTTAAAGTTGTTTAATTACACCATACCCTAAGCCTAATTTAAAATTTTAAATTCTAAACTCTAAATCTTAACCCCTAAGCTTAAAACCGTAAACTCTAACTTAAAACCTTAAATAATAAAAAAATATTTTAAACATTGATACAATTAAATAACTTTGAGGGTTAGATTTATGCGAAAATATCATAGAGACAAAAGAAAATAAATTAAGTATATTACAGTGACAAGTGACCCTGAAACCTAATCTAAATATTAACTTAACATTTGAGATGAATTCATAGGTGACCTCGGTAGTTAAAGGAAATATTGTTCGATTCTAAATTTAAACAATTACGTTTATATAATCATCATAGACTATTAAAAAAAACTTAAGATAATTTAAACAAGGGAATCAATTAAAATATTATATTAGTGACACATTTTCTGCTACATTTTAACATGTTTTTGATCTTCTTTATCAGTCGTTTAGTCATTTTTTTCGTTTGTATTTTTCTCAAGGTTACATTTGACATTATTTCATCTGATCAAGATGTCATTTATTTATTATCTTATTAATCTTTCATGTTTTGAATCCACGAATTATATTTGTATGCAATTGCATTCATTTTCTCACGTCACTCGATTCTAGTTATATCTATTAGTAATTTAATTTTTTTTTTGATTTATTTATCAATACAATCAAAATTTTTTATATCTATTTTTTTTCATTACACAAGGAACAAGATCTGGATTGATTTCTACATTCACCTAAATGCCTTCTCTGACAATGGCTGCATATCTGAATATGAGAATCTCTACCTGAACGACTGATATTATTCAGAGCAGCAGTTCTAACAGAAGAACGAACAACGGACTGAGGCTTGGGCACAAAATTTGACTTTGAAGGTTGAAAAATATAGGATTGAGTTGGGCATTGATGCTTTTTTGATGACAAAGGTTGTCGAGAAGACTCCTTAGCTCTTTTTTTTTTAATTGAAAGAGCCTGTTACAAAAGGCTAGATAAGACCAAAGTCTTCTTGCAGAGTGCTACTTGCCTCCAAAGTTAGGAGGCTGGCGAGTTCATCCGAGGGAGAACTAAAGCAGAACAGACCAAAACGATGATCCGGGGCGACCTTGGCCATCCTATCAACAATCTTGTAACATGTTCTTGCAATCCAGACAATTTTTTTTGTCCAAGCACGTTTCCTCAAGCTCACAATAGCACGTACCAGGGGAATGGAACAATCAGATGCACCTTCACTATTCACAAGGTTGACCGCTTGGCTGCAATCGGATTGAACTAAAAGCCGTGGAATACCCAAACTCCACGCGATAAGTAAGCCTTCGTATATGCCCCAGAGCTCCGCTTGCAGGATTGATGTCGACCCTACGTTCCTCGCGAAGCCTGTAATCCAGTCACCGTTCGAATTCCGTATCACACCACCAATTGCTCCATAATTTCTAGTATCTGTTACCGAACCATCGGTGTTTAAGCATATCCATTCAGGAGGGGGTAGGGTCCAGGTTGTGGTTCTGACAGGCCTTCTCGGAACATTAGTGGGGGTTCTGAAATGACTCTCATAACACAACGCCCAACAATGGCTTCGATGGATAGCTGAGTCAGCATGCAAGGCAACACCATTGAAAACGTAGTCACTCCTTTGTTTCCACATTTGCCAAATGAGGGCTATGAAGGAGGACCAAGACGGTTCACCATCGCAAAGGGGCTGTTGTGAATTAATATTCTTCAGGATCCATTGTTGGAGGCCGGCGTTAAAAAAAAAAGTGCACTGATACTTGGGGGAACAACACGCTGCCATAGATTTTTACTCCGAGTACAATCACGCAGCATGTGAAGGACAGTTTCAGAGGTAGAGCCACAAATCGGACAGAAAGCATTGCTGGAGAGATGTCGTTTATTTCGCTCATGATTAGTCGTGAATTTTTCATTGTAAGAAAGCCAAGTGAACAGGCGGATGCATTGGGGCGCAGTGATAGACCAAATCTTCTTCCACGCTACATTCCTATCATTCCAATCATTTTCCATGAAGATACTAATTTTTTACCCATTATTATTATTATTATTATTATTATTATTATTATTATTATATTATTATTATTATTTTATATTATATTATTATTATTATATTATTATTATTATTTTATATATTATTATTATATTATTAAATTATATTAAATAAATCTATATAAATAAATAATTACAGACCAATTACAACTGGACCGGCCCAGTTACAAACAAACCAGAACCGGTCCAGATTAAACCAGAAACCCTAAACATCTGGGGTTCCAGTTAGGGTTTCCTAACCCTAATTTCCTCAGCCGCCATCTTCAATTACCAGCCGTTGGATCTGGTTTGATCCAACGGTCCACAGTTTGCCAGAGGAAACCCCTAGGGACACGTCCCAGCGCCGCCGCTGCTGCTTCCAGAAGCCTTCACGCCACACCAACGTTCCAGCCTCCACCACGTCTACCAAAGTCCAGAAGGCTGGCCGTAGCCGCACACGTCTCCCCAAACGGTGAGTCACCACTGGGAGTCCGGTGACTCACCAGAGCATTCTCGGACCGGTCTGAGACGAACACCGGTGATGGCTATAAAGCCATCACCCCATCTGCAGCAGAAGAACCAGAGACAGAGAGACAGAGGCAGAGACGGAAACAGAAAAAAAGAGAACATAGAAGACGAAAAAAACAGAAAAAATATACTAAATATACCAACGATCTCAGTCAACATCAACGCAGCGGGAAAAGAGAGAAGAGAGGAAAAAGCTTACCCTGTCATCGGAGAACCCCAACCGTCGCTGGATCTCAAAACCTTCGAAAAACCGAAGGTATTCTTTTAGATTTGCTCCGATTGGGAGCCGTTTAACGGCATCGGAACCGTCATTAGGACGGTCCGATCTACTTTAGATAAAAAAAAATTCCGGCCACCGAAGACGGTGGCCGGCGGCGGTGGTTAACGGCGAACGCCGACTGACGACGCCGGCCGACTGGCTTCTCTGTTCTAGAGAGAAGCGAGAAAATTGTTTTCTCTCAAAGAAGAGAGAGAGAGGAGAATTAAAAATGAAGGCTGGCCCTTCGGCCAGCCGGTTTTGGACCATATATAGTCCTTCCCGAACGACGTCGTTTGGGAAGGACTATGCGCGTAATTAGAATAGTTAAACCACGTCCGCAGTCATCCCAATTTGTGAACTTTACATTTTAGTCACTAAATCAAATTTATAATCCTTTTAATTTGGTTCTTTAATTTTAATTTTATTCATTTTAGTCCTTTATATTAAAATAATATTTAGGATAAATAGCAGATTTAATCCTTTAATTTTAATAAATAATATTTTAATCCTGAGTTTATTTTTTAATTATTTTAATCTAATATCCGAATTTTATATAGTTTTATTTTAGTCACTAAATAAATAAAATAAGAAATAGCATGAATAATCCCTATAATTTGATTAATTATGAATTAGGTTTTTAATTTTACTTTTACTATAATTTAGTCATTTATTTAAATGTTTTCATTTATTTACTGCTTTTAATATATCGTTCTAGTTGTATTTTTATTGTTTAATTTTACTTGTCTATATTTTTAAATATTTTATCATTATGTATTCATAAATATATAAATAATATTTTTTTAATTATTTAATATTATTTTCAATATCGAAGAAAATGACAGTCTTAATACAACTGGATGTCCTATTCTGATATTTTAAAATTAAAAAAATATATAAAAAAATTATTTAATTTAAATATCAAGAAAAGAGCTGTCTTAAGGCACCTAGAATCCTTTTCAGATTTTAATATTTTTTTATAATTTTGAAAAATAGTATATAATTAAATATATTTTGAATTTTTTAAATTTATAATAATAGAGACAATTTATAATTAAAAAGTACCAATTTTGGGTGTTGTAGGGTGCTAATCCTTCCCTAAACGTAACCGACCACGAATCCCTTTTTATTAAAAAGAACGAATTTTGGTTATAAACGAATTTTTCAAAACCATTTATTCACATCAATTTTCCCGCCAAATAAGATTTCGTGCCCGGACGAAACCGTTACGACAGCTTGGCGCTCCCTGGGGACCGGTCAAACTTTTAAAATCGATTATAAATTGTCTCTATTAATTAAAAATTAAATAATTTTTAATCTTTCTTTTCAAAATTTTTTTATTATTATTTTATAATAATTATATTTTATTTGCAAGTATTTATTATTTATTTTTCTGTCTAAGGTTTGAACATTCTCCTCACACACATTTGCATTGTATAAACATAAAGCTCTATAATTGAGTTGTCCCTTTTAAGTGGGAGTGAAAGCGACGTCTTCGTGAGAATTTATTCTCCGTGTCAGACCTAGCAAGTAACTTTCGGGGTTCATAGCTCTATGTCTTCGTGAGAATTTATTCTCCGTGTCAGGCATAGAGAAATGTATCCCCTCGAATTGAACTCGATCCACTTTAGTCTGTGATGGACTAGGATTGAGGGTTAGCAACCAAGGGGCACTAACAAGGACAATTCGGGTACCTTTATTCTAGATCTGAAACCTTGCATATAAAAACCTTAGAAACTCTTCCGATCAGAAGTCATGCCAAAATTTTGTCCAAAATAGGTGTACACACAGGAAAATGAATTCTGACTTTCCTGTTAATTATTTATTGTTTAAATTACATGTTTATTTAAATTATTTAAATTCAGAAAACTGTTTAAATAAAGAATATTTATGTAAGATGTTATTATTAAATTTTCTTTATTATGTAAACTAATTTATTTTCTTTTTTCTGTGTTCTTTATTTTTCTGTTTGCATAGCATCAGGATAAAAGACATTGATCCTTGTGTTAATTGTATCATTGGAAAGCCTTCATCTATGGATAAAAAGTGTTCAAGTCAAATAATTCTAACTCGAAGTAAGACAGTGGGCTGAGAATTACAAAGACAAGAAGAGACAGTCTGCAGGATGATTATGTATCTGACTGGCCAGTTATGCTTCAATTTCACTAAAGAAATGATATGCAAGATTGCGAAGCATTTGGGAAAGTTGGGATTCAAAAAAAAATTGCAGTTTTATCAACTTACGAGACATCCCATATTTGCTCTATGTAGAAGTTGATGATGAATTACTCCGAGCCCTAATTCAATTCTGGAATCCAGGGTACAATTGCTTCACTCTCAATAAGGAAGACTTGGTCCCTACTATTGAAGAATACCAACTTTGCTACATATCGAAGGGGCTTTGGATAATCGAATCTATTCAAGTCAATTAAAACTCAACCCTTTCGAGTTAAATTAGCAAAGATTGCCGGGGTACGAGAAGAATGGGTAGCAGCCCGTACAAAACAAAAGGCGAAAGCGAAGGCATTGCTTGGACCAACATTAGAGAACTTATTCAGAGCCATCCAGCTATTAAAGTACGATTCGATTTATTTGCTCTGGGTATATATGGTATGTCATCTTCCCAAAAGTATTGGATATGTTGAAGCTGCAGTGGTAGATTTGTTTGAACAGCTACCGAAAAAGATTAATCTGTTTCTGCAATTCTACCGAGACCTTCAGATCGTTAATGCTTGTAGAAGGCTAGAGGTGGACGATTCTCAGGGTGTACCCAGTTGTTATGTTTGGATCCGTAGTCATTTCTGGAGGACAGAAAAGGTTTCATACCGACGCTTAATACGGATTATTCACCATTAAAAGAATTTCTGGAGCAGGAATGGCCAAAGAAATTAAGAAGGATAATGGATTAATGCCTTTAGAATCTGCAAAGCAATGACATTGTTTGGCGAGCCCGTGGCAAATCAAAGGGAATTCTTTTACAGATGTGGTGATTACAATTGGATAATGCTGTGGATTATGGGGAGGAATTGGATATGCACCACTTCTGGTTATAAGACAGTATGAAGGTCGTTAATTTGTACCTGTCACTGCTGGGTTACAGTCATCTGAATTCGCATTCCACAGCAAAAATTATAAAAGAAGTATCATGGAACCGTTACAGCTTGGAAAACAACTTTTTGTATCCGAGCTAAAGCAGCAAAAGAAATGCTAACTCCTGATTATGAAGAATGGAGATCTGTCAGGAAAAACGAAAATTCCTTTACCAGATCAAAATGAGATATCTCTATGGAAGATCGCATTAAGGTGGTTCCGTCAGAGATTGAAATCTTGAGAGCTGAGTTTGAGCAGAAAGAGAAGGCTGGTCGAAAGAATTAGAGCAAATGAGACAAGATAAAGCTATGTTGGGGGTGACATTGACTTTCATTCATCACAATGTGCAATGTTGAGAAATATAAAAAAAAGGTGAGATGAGTACAGAGCCTTACAGAAAAATTACCAGGATTATAAATCCCGAAAAGCATCAGGACCCAGCCAGCAACAATACAGATGACCAGAGAATTTAACATCGAGAAAACGAGTTGAAGATCTGAAAGGAAAGAATAGCCGTCTACTCAAAAGCCTTGAGAAAGGAAAGCAAAAAATGGAAGATTATGAGGTCGACAGAAGAGAGCGAATTATAAAACACAAGGCTGAACACCGCGAGATCATGAATGAAATGCATAGAGAAAGGGATCGAGCCAAAGATTTAGAAGAGATGAAGAATGACATCTTTAATAAGTTTGAAGGTGAGAAAAATAGCATGTTCAAGGGATTTGAATCTGAAATGAACCAGTTGATTGCTGAACTTGAAGTCAGAGGCCAAAGATGGAAGAATCCAAATTGAAAAGGAAAAATGGGAATTAGAAAGAAAAAATTTCAACACCAGACTTGGTAGAGCAGGAAGTGGCTAGCAATTGGATGAAAGATGCAGAAACAAAGATGTTCAAATCCAGAAGCTTAATCAAAGAACGCAGAAGCACGAACAAAACTTGAAGAGGATCTGGATCAGCTAGAAACAAAACTCAGAGTTTAATGCTTACATTTGCAACTTGAGGAATCGTTGTTTCAAGAAAAGGTTCGTCTAGGCCTAATGACCTCAAAGAAGTAATGAGGAAAATGCTTCACTGCGAAGACGCATTAGAGATCTTGAAAAAATTCTGCACAATTGTCAAGTCAGAATCACTGAGTTAGAGCAAACTCTTGGAGAAATGAATGAACAGTGGCAAAAGTCAACTGAGTTCTATGTGGAAAGAAGAAGAAAGAAGTAATGGTGTTCAAGGCCATGGTTCAATGAGCGAAGTTGCCAGATATGTTGGGGAACTAGCTGTTGAAGCCAAAATAATTGAGCATCAAGTTGATCCAGTTTCTAGATGTGGAAAGAAGGGTCATGGTTAATGAAAGAAATTATAGAGCTTAATAGGAAAGCTATGCCTATCTGTAGTTATGAACTATTATAAAGAAACTTTTGTATACCGATGAAAGTTGTTCTATGACAGTTAACTTTTGGGATCAATGTTTTTACATACATGCATTTTGCATACATTCATCATTCATTTCATAATTTTCGCTATGTATTATTATTTTATTTATTAAGTTAAAATTCATTAATTAAAATTTGAAAAAATAATATTAAAAGATTTTCAATCGCAGTTACTCTGGCCAAAAGAGAATACTCATCACTACGGTATAGACAAGCTACTAAGAGAATATGAGGATAAATACAGCGTATTGAGGAACAGCATCATAAAGAACAAGAAATGAGAATGAAGTTGGAAAAAATTGAAGCCAGTATTGCAAATTCACAAGACAGTATGATGAAGAAATAGAGGATATTTTAAAAGGCAGGCTATCAGTGGAAAATGCATGAAAATCCTGTATCTTTTGACCAAGACCTATGTATCCTCTAGGTTTTCCACCAGAACCAATTTATCATTCTGGTACTACACCTATACAAATCAATGCTCGTACATCTGCATTACAAGAAGTCAAACCACATGAAGATCAACAAGTGGATCCTGCATCTTCAAGGGGATCTTAATACTGATCATTTGATCCCGGATTTGAATGAGCTGAATGAGAAACAAAAAGTAAATGAAGAATTGACCAGACAGATCAAGAGCTTAGAAGAACGAATGAAATCTGTGGAAATAACTGAATCATTCTATGGGTTTGACGCTAGTGAGTTGAGTTTGGTTCCAGACTTAATCCTCCCCCATCAAGTTCAAAGCTCCTGAATTTGATAATATGATGGTACTACATGCCCTTCATCCCACATTACTATGTTTTGTCGCAGAATGGCAGGATATGTGAAGGACGAGAAATTGTTAATTCACTGCTTTCAGGATAGTTTGACAGGACCGGCTTTAAAATGGTATACTCAATTGACCAAAGCCAACATTAGATCTTGGAAAGATTTGGCTAAAGCATTTTTAGAGCAGTACCGCCATGTGACAGACATGGTCCCTGATAGATGGACTCTCCAAAACTTGGAGAAAAAGAATAATGAAACATTCAGACAGTATGCCCAGAGATGGCGTGACACTGCGGCCCAAGTTCAACCACCTTTGTCAGAAAAAGAGGCCACAGTAATGTTTGTCCATACATTAAGGCTCCTTATTTAAACCATCTAATGGGGAATGCAACCAGAAATTTTGCAGATTTGGTTATTTCTGGAGAACTCATTGAAAATGTCTTGAAAAGTGGCAAGATTGAATCAAATGATGGGTCTAGTTCCAAAAGACCTACTTACCGGAAAAAGGATAATGAAGTCAACAATGCCAATTCTTACAGCAAGGATTCATCGAAAAGTGTTACATAACCCAGCCAAGGGTTTAAGAAAGAGGAAACAAACACTAATCGAGCAGATTCTAGAGGATCTCGAAAAGAAAATGAAAGGTTGTCTTTTACACCATTACCAGTACCATATGCGGAGATCTATGATTCGCTGTTAAAAGCAGATGTTATACGGCCTTATCCCTTGGTTCCCATATAACCACCATTCCCTCCTTGGTATGATACAAAGGCACACTGTGTTTACCATGAAGGAATTACGGGTCATTCCATTGAAAACTGTTTAGCATTCAAAAGGGTGGTTCAAAATTTGATCAACATTGGGAAGTTGGAATTCAATACACCATCTGCATCAAATCATCCATTGCCAAATCATGGAGATAAAAACGTGAATGTAATTCAGGAAGAGAACAGAAAGAAAGCAAAAACTGACATTTCTGAAATTAAATCTCCGTTTGTTTGGGTATTCCAACAACTCTCTTTAGCCGGTATAATTCCACAACAATTCAGGCCAAAGCAGAATGAAGGCAAGAATTATTGTGAATATCATCAGGAGCAAGGGCATAAAATTCAACTATGTCCTGAGTTTAGGGATTTGGTGCAAAAATTGATGAACAAAAGAGAAATAGAATTCTTTGAAGAAGAACCAGAAAAAAAAAAGATGATGTTTGCTCATCAGAGGATTCTAAACCAAGTCAAAGAATAAATGATCCTGTGATCATTAATGTGAAATCATCTACGGCGATTCCTGCACCAATAAAGCTGAAAGTAGTTATTACCACTCCTCTACCATTTCCATACAAAGATACCCGCAGGGTACCTTGGAATTATACTACCAATGTTTCAATGGTAGGAGGACCTGTTTCTTTAGAAAAAACAGAAGAGAAAATACAAAGTCTGAGTACAACATCGACGTCTGAAGCAGTGAGCGAGGTCGGTTTCTTTACAAGAAGTGGGAGATGTTACTCTCCCGAAACATCCAATGCTTCAGAACAAGCGAAAGCAAAAGGAAAAGCCATGGCAATACCTCAGAAGGTATTTGAGGATGAATCCCTTCCAGCATTTAATGAGCCTGTGACAGAAAAACAAGCTCAAGAATTTTTGAAATTTTTGAAACATAGTGAGTATAGTGTGGTTGAACAACTACACAAACAACAAGCGAGAATTTCTATTCTTGATCTATTGATGAATTCAGAAGCACATAGAAATGCTTTGATGAAATTCTCAATCAACATTTATCCCTGAAGATATATCCCTCAATAAACTTGACAGAATTGTGGGACATATAGCCGCTGACAATTACATAACGTTCACGGATGATGAAATACCGGAAGGCGGAATGGGGTCAGTAAAAGCTTTGAACATCACGACACATTGTCATGGTCATGTGTTGCCAGGAGTATTGATTGACAATGGGTCAGCTCTCAACTTGATGCCTCTAGTTACACTTCAAAGAATGCCTCTGGATCAATCACACATGAAGAGTTATCATAATGTGGTACGAGCATTTGATGGTACTCAAAAAGAAGTGCTTGGGAAAATGGAAATACCGTTGTTAATCGGCCCAGTCGTGTACAATATTGACTTTGTGGTGATGGACATTCACCCCACATATAATTGTCTATTAGGGAGGCCATGGATTCATTCAGCAGGAGCCGTTCCTTCTTCATTACATCAGAAATTGAAATTTGTTGTTGATGGACAACTAATATGCGTCAGTGCTGAAGAAGAAATCATTGCGTCTGTAACAAGCGATGTTCCATATATCGACACCAATGATGAGGCTCTTGAATGCTCTTTTCGAGCTCTTGAATTTGTAAATGCAACCTTTATTGTAGAAGGAAGCAAAATTCCATATCCCAGATTGTCTGATTGAACCAAGATGACGGTACAACAAACTTTAGGCATCGGAGCTAAAGCTGGGAGAGGTCTAGGAAAGAATCTTCAAGGGATTTCAGTTCCCATCAGTATAAAGATGAAAAAAGACCGTTTTGGGCTGGGGTTTAAGCTCAATCTTCAGCAAAAGAACAAAGAGATGAAAGAAGATGTGAAGACAGAAAGGCAAAATTGAAAGGGGGAGAAATCCTTTGGAAACACATGTCTTTCCCACAGTTGAAGACCACATTCAGATCAGGGGGAACAATTAATGTGGAACAGCAGCTTGTTGAAGCCTTTAAAGAAGAAAAGTTGACGAAAGATCAAGACATAGTTGAAGAAGCTATGAATGGATTATTTATCAACATGATCATGAATGACAACAAAACTGGCAAATACTTGGATAGGATTCGACCATGTCTTCCTGGAGAAACACTCACCAATTGGACCGCTGAAGATCTTCCTATAGTTTTTAATATTAATACAGAGTAATATTCAGAACTAATCTTTATGTTTAGCTCAAAATATGAAAACTTTTTGTTATCTTGTAAAAGAAATTATGTTAAATATAAGAAATTTTCTTTAAAATTTTCAGATGGCAATCATTCTTTACATTTTATTACATTTTTACATTTCATAAATTTACTATATTCTTTCGGAAATATGTCCGACTTAAATTTGCAGGTGTCACCGTGTTAATAGCATGTGTATTCCTAAATTTAATCCAGTGATAAATTTAGAGCAGCCTATATGTCTGGAAGAAATCAATGGTTGTGAGGATGAACTGGAATGTGATATTCCTACTGAACTATTAAGATTGGTAGAAAAAGAAGACAAACAAATTCTACCCCACAAAGAAGAGGTTGAGACTGTGAATTTGGGAACAGATGAAGAAATAAAAGAGGTGAAAATTGGTACCACTCTGACAGTCCAGATAAAACAAGAATTGATAAATCTCCTTCAAGAGTTCAAAGATATCTTTGCATGGTCTTATCAAGATATGCCCGGTTTAAGCACAGATATAGTAATACACAAGCTTCCAATAAATCCAGAATATAAACCAATCCAACAAAAGCTCAGACGAATGAGGCCAGAAATGTTGTTGCAAATCAAAGAAGAAGTGATGAAACAAATCAATGCAGGTTTCCTACAGGCATCTAAATACCCAGAATGGGTAGCCAACATTGTTCCCGTACCAAAGAAGAATGGGAAAGTTCGAATGTGTGTGGATTACAGAGATCTCAACAAAGCTAGTCCGAAAGATAGCTTTCCCTTACCCCACATAGACACATTGGTGGACAATACTGCAGGGCATGCATGGTTTTCATTTATGGATGGATTTTCAGGATATAATCAGATAAAAATGAATCCTGAAGACATGGAAAAGACGACATTTATAACCATGTGGGGCACATTCTGTTATAAAGTGATGCCATTTGGATTGAAAAATGCAGGGGCAACGTATCAAAGAGCCATGGTAACTTTGTTTCATGACATGATGCATAAAGAGATTGAAGTATATGTAGATGACATGATTGCCAAATCCCGAACTGAAGAAGAACATATTCAAAATCTGAGAAAGCTTTTCCAGAGATTGAGGAGATATCAATTAAAGCTCAACCCCGCAAAATGCACTTTTGGGGTAACTTCTGGGAAACTTTTGGGATTTGTGGTTAGCAAAAAAGGAATCGAGATGGATCCAGATAAAGTCAAAGCAATTCAAGATCTTCCACCACCCAATACAAAAAAAGAAGTTCGAGGCTTTTTGGGAAGATTAAATTATATATCTCGGTTCATTTCTCAATTAACTGACAAATGTGATCCAGTGTTCAAATTACTTCGAAAGAACAACCCTGAAGTCTGGAATGAAGAATGTCAAGAAACTTTGGATATTATTAAGAAATATTTATCCAATGCCCCAATTTTAGTATCACCAATGCCTGATAGACCATTAATTCTCTACTTGACGGTCTTTGAAAATTCGATGGGATGTGTACTAGGACAACATGATGAATCTGGAAGAAAAGAAAAAGCTATTTATTATCTGAGCAAGAAATTTACTGATTGTGAAATTCGATATCCACCAATACAAAAATTATGTTGTGCCTTGGTGTGGACTACTCGAAGACTCAGACAATATATGTTATACCATACTACTTGGTTGATATCAAAACTTGATCCTTTGAAATTCTTAATGGAATCACCAGCTTTGACAGGCAGAATGGCTAGATGGCAGATGTTATTATCTGAGTTTGATATTATATATGTCAACCAAAAAGCGATAAAAGGAAGTATCATAGCTGATTTTCTGGCCAGTCGTGTATCAAATGATTATCAGCCTTTGAACTTCAATTTTCCCGATGAGATTGTTGTGCATATCCATGAATGAAGAAGTCAGAACAAATGATGAATTTGCAACTTGGAAGCTTTATTTTGACGGAGCATCTAATGCTTTGGGACGAGGAATCAGGGCAGTGTTAATTTCTCCAGAAAATGTTTATTATCCCTTTACAAGTAGACTGGAGTTCTTTTGCACCAATAACATGGCGGAATATGAAGCTTGTATCATGGGGTTGAAAGCAGCTATAGAAAGAAAAATCAAATTTCTCAAGATATATGGAGATTCATCTTTGGTGGTGTATCAATTGCGAGGAGAATGGGAAACAAAAGATCCCAAATTGTTGGAATACAGAAATTTTACCCTTGAATTAGTGAAGGAATTTGAGAAAGTTACCTTCAATTATCTCCCTCGAGAAGAAAATCAAATGGCAGATGCTTTGGCTACATTAGCTGCTATGTTTCAAGCAACTAAGAAGGTTGATATGATGCCAATCAAAATGCAAGTATATGAAATTCCTGCACATTGTTATAGTGTGGAAGAAGAGGTAGATGGTAAACCATGGTATCATGATATTCTGCAATATATCAAAAATCAAAGTTATCCACCAAATGCATCGGAAATTGATAAAAGAACTTTGAGAAGAATGGCTGCTGGATATTTCCTTGATGGAGAGAGTATGTATAGAAGAAGCAGTGATCAAATGCTATTGAGATGTTTAAATACCAGCGAAGCTCGAAACGTCATGGAAGAAGTACACAGTGGAATATGTGGAACACATGCAAATGGTCTTTCCATGGCCAGAAAAATAATGAGATATGGATACTATTGGGCTACTATGTACACAGATTGCATTGATTATGCAAGGAAATGTCATAAATGCCAGATATATGCAGACAAGATTCATGACCCCCCATCTCCTTTACATGTAATGACAGCACCCTGGCCATTTTCTATGTGGGGAATAGATGTCATTGGGGCAATCACACCAAAAGCATCGAATGGACATTGTTTCATCCTTGTGGCAATTGATTATTTTACCAAATGGGTTGAAGCTGCTTCATATACCAATATTAAGAGGTCCACAGTCTGTAAATTCATAAAGAAAGAGATAGTTTGCCGGTATGGCCTACCAGAAAGGATCATTACAGATAATGCTCTGAACCTGAACAACAAATGATGACCGAACTTTGTGCACAGTTTAAGATCAAACATTCAAATTCAGTGGCATATCGTCCAAAGATGAATGGGCAGTTGAAGCAGCAAATAAGAACATCAAGAGAATCATTACAAAGACTACTGAAACTTACAAAGATTGGCACGAGAAGTTACATTTTGCTCTATACGCATACCGAACTACTGTTCGAACATCTACTGGGGCAACACCGTTTTCTTTAGTCTACGGGATGGAAGCAGTCTTACCAATTGAAGTTGAGATTCCATCGCTTCGAATATTGAGAGAAACAAAATTGGATGAATCTGAATGGATCCAAGCTAGATTTGATCAATTGAACCTTATTGAGGAGAAAAGATTGAAAGCTATTTGCCATGGACAGATGTATCAAAAACGGATGATGAAGTCTCATGATAAAAAAGTACATCCAAGAGAATTCCAAGAGGGTGATCTAGTACTAAAAAGATCTTGCCTATACATAAAGATTTCCGTGGAAATGGATGCCTAATTGGGAAGGGCCATACATTGTGAAAAAGGCCTTTTCCGGAGGAGCATTGATCTTGGCAGAAATGGATGGAAAAATTCTGAGAAATCCAATAAATTCGGATTCTGTCAAGAAATATTATGCTTGAAAAAAAAAAAAAGGGGGTCAAGGTGAAAACCCGCAAAGGGCATCTTGTAACCAAAGGGAGGATTTGAGTTGAAAACCTGAAAAGGCGGCTTAAATGCAGGTTGATATTAGGCATCTGGCAATTGAACTTTCTTAAGATTTTGACAGTTTGGGAGAAACTTCACATCCACAAGCATTTTGACAACGTTTGAGATCTTCCAGACAAAAGCTTACATCATTACTCTAAATTGTGTCAACTTGATTAATTTAGAAATACTTATGCTTATAATTTGTTGAGACATTTGAATTTTTATTATTCTTATGCTTGCCAAAATTTTGAATACAATTCTATTTATTTCAAGTTCAATTTATTTGAGAGTCAATTTATTTTTTTGAAATTCAATTTATTCTTTTCTATTGAATTATCATAATTTTGAAATAATTTAAAGATTTCTGAATATCACTTTATGTTAATACTTTTAAATACATGGAATACAAAGTAGGCAAATCATCACTAGCTTAAAGCCATGAACATCAAGATTGTTACAAGTGGTGCTACCGACAACAAGGTCGAATCCGCCAAATCTACTCATCAATTGCTCCAACCGATCACCATTCAGTTCTTGCACATCTGTTTTCAAAGATATACTAAGACAGTAGAAGGCAACCTTTGTAGCTTTGATTCCAGCAAAAAGAAACAAGACATTGATATTACTGGGAAACATATCTCTATACAGATCCTTGTGTAGGGTTTTTAGGAAACCTAGAAACATTTCCACTTCATCAGGTTCAAGTGGAACAACTTTATTCCTTCCAACCCATACTAGATTCCATTTTCAGCACTCATCAAGAACATACTTTTCGATACTCGAAGGTGGCTCATTGACATAAGCTTCAAGAACCTTACAGATCCTTTCTGTCAATTTGGCACTTCCTGTACATGTTTATAAACAATTCAACTTTGTTCTTGGATTCCAAGAAGGCCATTATTTCTTTGTCAATGGAAAAGCATCAGCACATGGAGGAAGCAGAATAAGAGAAACTCTGTTCTTAATTGGCAGAATTATGAATATAGCCCTTTTCAGTGTAATAACATGGAAATACTTCGAATCTACAAATTCTGGCTCTACATCAAATAAGCATAGTGAAATCCTAGTCCAAACAATTAAATGAAAGATGAATTTGTCAATAGCATCTTCTGGAAGTGTTCTTTGAGTTATCTGATCTGGTTTGGCAGAACCAATCAGTGAATTTAGAAGATGAATTTGTCAATAGCATCTTCTGGAAGTGTTCTTTGAGTTATCTGATCTGGTTTGGCAGAACCAATCAGTGAATTTAGAAGATGAATTTGCCAATAGCATCTTCTGGAAGTGTTCTTTGAGTTATCTGATCTGGTTTGGCAGAACCAATCAGTGAATTTAGAAGATGAATTTGCCAATAGCATCTTCTGGAAGTGTTCTTTGAGTTATCTGATCTGGTTGGACAGAACAATCATTGAGTTTAGATGAATTTGTCAATAGCATCTTCTGGAAGTGTTCTTTGAGTTATCTGATCTGGTTTGGCAGAACCAATCATTGAATTTGAAAGATGAATGTGTTCATAAGCATCTTCTGGAAGTGTTCTTTGAGTTATCTGATCTGGTTTGGCAGAACCAATCATTGAATTTGGAAGATGAATGTGTTCATAGCATCTTCTGGAAGTGTTCTTTGAGTTATCTGATCTGGTTGGACAGAACAATCATTGAGTTTAGAAGATGAATTTGTCAATAGCATCTTCTGGAAGTGTTCTTTGAGTTATCTGATCTGGTTTGGCAGAACCAATCATTGAATTTGAAAGATGAATGTGTTCATAAGCATCTTCTGGAAGTGTTCTTTGAGTTATCTGATCTGGTTTGGCAGAACCAATCATTGAATTTGGAAGATGAATGTGTTCATAGCATCTTCTGGAAGTGTTCTTTGAGTTATCTGATCTGGTTGGACAGAACAATCATTGAGTTTAGAAGATGAATTTGTCAATAGCATCTTCTGGAAGTGTTCTTTGAGTTATCTGATCTGGTTTGGCAGAACCAATCATTGAATTCGGAACATGAATGTGTTCATAGCATCTTCTGGAAGTGTTCTTTGAGTTATCTGATCTGATTCAGTAGGAACCCCAGAACCGATCGTTGGAATTGAAAGATGAACTGCATGATCATCTTCATTAAGAAGCTTATTTTCAAGTTTCTTCTGCTTCTTCCTTTTCAAAAATCATAGCCCAAGTTTTGCCTTTGCTTGTAATTGGGATCATTGCATAATGACTTCCTATCTTTTACTAGAAGAAGTACATCAGCAGCCTTAGTCATACTATTGAGTTTATTCTCCTCATCAGAATCAGAATTCAAGATTTCTCGGTATTAAAAGAACTATCGATATCTGTGAAATCATCTTGAAAGGTCACTTCATAATCAGATGAGTTGTTATCAGAATCAACATGTTGCCTGAATGCAAGCTTTTCAAGAGTTTATACTATTGAGTTTTATTCTCAAGAGGTTTTGTGACATTATATCTACATCTACATTTGTCAAAGATGATAGATTCTTTGATTTGAAGAAGACAGATATATTGGGTTTTTACAATTGAAGAAATACTCAATTCACCAGTCTGAAATCAAACAACTTAATATTCATGCATCATATTTAGGCATTTGCAAAAATAGATGCATTTTCATTCATTTTTATTCTTGTTGAATTTCTAACAGGAATTTCAAAGATTTTAGCAAAGATTCAAATCTATCATTTGAAAGATCAGCTTTTCCAGAGAAGTTCATAATGAGAAGAACTCATCTGAAGAAGGAAGAAGAAGTTTATAATGAGAAGAATTTGTTCAACCTTTTACCTGAATCCATCATTTGATGGATCAGCTTTTCCAGAGAAAGTTCATAATGAGAAGAACTCATCTGAAGAAGAAGAAGTTCATAATGAGAAGAATTTGTTCAACCTTTTACCTGAATTCATCAAATTGATGGATTATCTTTTCCAGAGAAAGTTCATAATGAGAAGAACTCATCTGAAGAAGGAAGAAGAAGTTCATAATGAGAAGAATTTGTTCAACCTTTTTTTCTGAAGTCATCAAATTGATGGATTATCTTTTCCAGAGAAGGTTCATAATGAGAAGAACCCATCTGAAGAAGGAAGAAGAAGTTCATAATGAGAAGAATTTGTTCAACCTTTTTTCTGAATTCATCAAATTGATGGATTATCTTTTCCAGAGAAGGTTCATAATGAGAAGAACTCATCTGAAGAAGGAAGAAGAAGTTCATAATGAGAAGAACTTGTTCAATCTTTTGCTTGAATTCATCATTTGATGGATCAACATTGCCAGGTAGAGTTCATAATGAGAAGAACTCGTCATCTGAAGAAGGAAGAAGAAGTTCATAATGAGAAGAACTTGTTCAATCTTTTGCTTGAATTCATCATTTGATGGATCATCATCCCCAGCAGAAAGTTCATAATGAGAAGAACTCATCTGAAGAAAGAGAAGAATTTATTCAATGTCTCCATTATAATCAAGTGAAGCCAAATGGATAAAAAAATTTATTATCTTTTCATCTTTGCCCTATTCTTGTTAACACAAGAATGAGCAAAGAGGGGCAGCTGAAGATACTAATTTTTTACCCATATTATTATTATTATTATTATTATTATTATTATTATTATTATTATTATTATTATTATTATTATTATTATTATTATTATTATTATTATTATTATTATTATTATTATTATTATTAAATATATATTAAATAAATCTATATAAATAAATAATTACAGACCAATTACAACTGGACCGGCCCAGTTACAAACAAACCAGAACCGGTCCAGATTAAACCAGAAACCCTAAACATCTGGGGTTCCAGTTAGGGTTTCCTAACCCTAATTTCCTCAGCCGCCATCTTCAATTACCAGCCGTTGGATCTGGTTTGATCCAACGGTCCACAGTTTGCCAGAGGAAACCCCCTAGGGACACGTCCCAGCGCCGCCGCTGCTGCTTCCAGAAGCCTTCACCGCCACACCAACGTTCCAGCCTCCACCACGTCTACCAAAGAGTCCAGAAGGCTGGCCGTAGCCGCACACGTCTCCCCCAAACGGTGAGTCACCACTGGGAGTCCGGTGACTCACCAAAGAGCATTCTTCGGACCGGTCTGAGACGAACACCGGTGATGGCTATAAAGCCATCACCCCATCTGCAGCAGAAGAACCAGAGAGACAGAGAGACAGAGGCAGAGACGGAAACAGAAAAAAAGAGAGAACATAGAGAGACGAAAAAAACAGAAAAAATATACTAAAATATACCAACGATCTCAGTCAACATCAACGCAGCAAGGGAAAAAGAGAGAAGAGAGGAAAAAAGCTTACCCTGTCATCGGAGAACCCCAACCGTCGCTGGATCTCACCAAAACCTTCGAAAAACCGAAGGTATTCTTTTTAGATTTGCTCCGATTGGGAGCCGTTTAACGGAAAAGAGCATCGGAACCGTCATTAGGACGGTCCGATCTACGTTTAGATAAAAAAAAAATTCCGGCCACCGAAGACGGTGGCCGGCGGCGGTGGTTAACGGCGGACGAACGCCGACTGACGACTGCCGGCCGACTGGCTTCTCTCTGTTCTAGAGAGAAGCGAGAGAAAATTGTTTTCTCTCAAAGAAGAGAGAGAGAGGAGAATTAAAAATGAAGGCTGGCCCTTCGGGCCAGCCGGTTTTGGACCATATATAGTCCTTCCCGAACGACGTCGTTTTGGGAAGGACTATGCGCGTAATTATAGAATAGTTAAACCACGTCCGCAGTCATCCCAATTTGTGAACTTTACATTTTAGTCACTAAATCAAATTTATAATCCTTTTAATTTGGTTCTTTAATTTTAATTTTATTCATTTTAGTCCTTTATATTAAAATAATATATTTAGGATAAATAGCAGATTTAATCCTTTAATTTTAATAAATAATATTTTAATCCTGAGTTTATATTTTTAATTTATTTTAATCTAATATCCGAATTTTATATAGTTTTATTTTAGTCACTAAATAAATAAAATAAAGAAATAGCATGAATAATCCCTATAATTTTGATTAATTATGAATTAGGTTTTAATTTTACTTTTACTATAATTTAGTCATTTATTTTAAATGTTTTCATTTATTTTACTGCTTTTAAATATATCGTTCTAGTTGTATTTTTATTGTTTTAATTTTACTTGTCTATATTTTTAAATATTTTTATCATTATGTATTCATAAATATATATAATTAATAATATTTTTTTAATTATTTTAATATTTATTTTTCAATATCGAAGAAAAGGACAGTCTTAATACAACTGGATGTCCTATTCTGATATTTTAAAATTAAAAAAATATATAAAAAAATATTATTTAATTTAAATATCAAAGAAAAGAGCTGTCTTAAGGCACCTAGAAGTCCTTTTCAGATATTTTTAAATATTTTTTATAATTTTGAAATAATAGTATTATAAATTAAATATATTTTGAATTTTTTTAAATTTATAATAATAGAGACAATTTATAATTAAAAAGTACCAATTTTGGGCGTTGTAGGGGTGCTAATCCTTCCCTAAACGTAACCGACCACGAATCCCTTTTTATTATTAAAAAAGAACGAATTTTTGGTTATAAACGCAGATCAGTTCATCTTTTAACTGATGTTTTCTTAAAAACTCTGTTAAAAGATAATTTTTAGGTATTCGACCTACCTAACCTAAAAGGCCGATGGCGACTCCCAAATTATTTATTTTCAAAATCATTTATTCACATCAATTTTTCCGCCAAAAATAAGATTTCGTGCCCGGACGAAAACCGGTTACGACACATGAGGATATGTAAGCAGATCTTACTGTGAATTTGTGATCTAGGTTTAAGCTCCAAACCATGGCATCAGATTTGTCATTTATGTCAGGGGGTTTTATACTGATGATACGTGGGATAACATTTTTGTGAATTACTTGGGATAAGGCGCCGATGTCCCACGTGCCATGATCATCAAGGAAGTCGATCTCCTTGCGTAACCCAATCAGTTATTGAGCGTTGTTTCCATAGAGTTTCCTCTGGGTCAAGAAGCTGTACACTCGTTTTTGTCCGAATTTTAAAAAAATATAAATATTTATTTATTTATGATTATTATTTAATTATTATTATTAATATTTTAATTATTTTTTTCTTTTTTCAGGTCTCATGTTCAACCCCACTATCTCCATTATTCCAACAAACTACCCACTCAACCCAACAACTTCCCTTTCCATCGTGCAGCCACAACCCCCACTACTTCCACAACATCCATAACCACCTTAACTTCAACTCCTAACCTCACGTTTTTGTTTTGGACTGGGGGTCTTCATTTTGGATATAAATGCGTGCATGGATGATAAAGGAAATGGGGGGGGGGACCAAGTGCAGTTTCATTGAGGCGGGGGATGGAAAGTGAGATTTACAAGGTTTAATCTCCTTGTCGTCCTCCCATATCTTCACACTGAAACATATCAAAACAACAATTCGCCTCCGGTTCATGGTATTCCTCGCTTTCTTGATTCCTCCACTATAAAAATATGCTTATGGCAATTCCCATAGATTCTTCTCATCAAAACCTTTAGTTCATCCATGGCTTATGTTAAGATCGACTGTGATCCGGGGAATCGTTACCTTCATCATCATCTTCTCATCCTTTTTTCCCGTTATAGTGCACACAAGGTGTTTGGGCCTTTTTCTGTTTATCAGATATGACCATGGTTCATGCTGAAAACCTTTACAAACAACATCGTCATCTTCCTCACGGAGGCGTTTATTATGGTTATAATTGCTGGGTTCTTATGAGCAATGTTCACGGGTATGAATATCAAAGTGAAGCTGGCTTAGGATCTGATATAGTTGCTAATTTCATGGTTGAAGGTGAACCAAGAACTAACAGTACTGTTAACGAGGAGGGAATGCTAAGCTTTTTCAGTAATACAATTTGGAACATCAGCTTGGAAATCAAAAGGTGTAGATACGGCCTAAGCATAATTTGCAAGAGTAGGAGCAGTGCCGTTAACTTCCCAACGAACGAACCCAGCTGAATGGAAGGAAGAACATTTTGTTATAATCTCTTTAATTGGCTGGGGTTTTGCTTCAACGTAAGTCTGTTTTTCTGCGAAACCACAAATAGAACAACATGGCAAAGAAAGCAATCGAATCGGTCCAATGCTCCGGGCACAAGAAGACGGCGGTGGCTGTAACGTACTGCAAGAGAGGTCGTGGTCTGATCAAGATCAATGGTTGTCCCATCGAGCTCGTCGAGCCGGAAATCCTTCGCTGCAAAGCCGTTGAGCCAATCCTTCTCCTCGGCCGTCACCGTTTTGCTGGTGTCGACATGAGGATTAGAGTCAAGGGCGAAGGTCACACTTCTCAGATCTACGCTATCCGCCAGAGAATCTCTAAAGCACTCGTGGATTTTTACCAGAAGTACGTCGATGAGCAGAGCAAAGAAGACACGCCTTTAAAGAAAAAGCCCAATGAGTTTGGAGAGATTCTGGCGATGATAATTGGGGTAATTTGTGCTTTCGTTTGGTCAATTAATGTCAAATATTTTCTCAGCTGGAAGTATATTGATGGTTGGCCTAGAAATTTCAAGTTTTTGTTCGAGAAATGTACATATTATTTTGAAATCGCTGTAGTGTTGGCTGTTGCGGCCATTCCAGAAGGGTTACCGACAGTTATTACCACTCGTTTAGCACCTGGGACTAGAAAAATGGCTCAAAAGAACGCACTGGTGAAGAAGTTGCCAAGTGTCGAGACATTAGGGTGTACTACTGTCATTTGCTCTGATAAAATAGGTACCTTGACAACCAATCAGATGGCAGTAGCTAAGCTTGTAGTCATGGGGCGGTTCAAAACAAACTTGAAAAAAATTCACGAGGCGCTGTCGAGGTTGAATCAGATAAGATTACCTACTCCGGTAATCTCACACCTTGCATGAGCGATCCACGTTTAAGGGGCCTCAAGAATATTTTAAGGAGTAATATTAAAAGTGCCATGTGCTCGGAGTGGGAGCAGATTCCTGTTCCTAAAAGTGTGGCCACGTTTGTTGCTGATGGAGATATGACCACGTTTCTCAAGTGTACCATATTTACACATTTTTTAACATTTGTTCTCTTAATTCATTTTTTCCTCTTTAATTTAATTAGTATTTTTTTAATCTAACATTTTTTACCTTTTTATTTAGGGGTAATTTTAACTAATCAAAGGTAAATGATTTGAATCGAGTATTTTAATTTTAATTTAAGTTTATATTTTCGCAATTAAGACAACCGACAAATTAATTGATATCGAAAGGGCATTACAAGGGTATTAATCCTTCCTTGACTGTAACTGACTAACGAACCCGACACATTTTCTGGTAAAACGCAGATCAGGTAAGATGGTATCCGATCAGCCTAAATATTTTTTAAAATGATCGGTGACGACTCTAACCCATTATTCAAGTCGAAGCCTAATTTCGGGTCCAACTGAAAGACGATCGAAACACAATTCAATGAAAAGTTGAGCTTCAAGATTAATTAAGAAATTCAAATGATGTCTATTGAGGCTTTTATGGACCCCCGGAGTCTTGCCATAATAATCTTCTTTTCTGCGCCAATATATCCAAAAACCTCCTTATTCCAAGTATAAGCAGCATTTGTAAAAGCAGAGATAAAATCAGAGAGATTCACCATTTACCCAATTATCCTCAACCATCCGACTGAAATCGTCATGCATATGAGAATCACTTATCACGACATCCTTGTACAAATTCAATTTAAACCATTCGATTTGCTAATTCTTGAAAATCGGATATACCTAAAGCGATTTTGTGTCGAAGCTCAAAATAAAGGCTATCGTTTGCGTAGTATAAGCCCAAACGAACGCGCTTTGCAAAACTAAAACCATAAAATATAAAATCTTAACTCCCCGCCTTGGGAAGTTTTTGGGTTTGCTTCGCCTGGTGGCGCAGTTTGAAAAAGAAAATGACTCTATCCACAGAACCATCATCCCAGCAGAATACGGGGAATCAAGCACTCAAAACCAAGAAAAAGAACAAGAAGAACAGATCATCAGAATCCGAGCATCAAGTTGAAGAAAATGTTAAGCAGAGTTACCAAGAAAACGAGGAAATTGAGCCAAAAAAGAGCAAGAAAGACAAGAAAAGGAAAGAGAAAGAGCGCGAAAACAACGGAGGGGGTGAATTCGAGGAAGTGAATCACGTTGACAGCGGTGAGGAGTCTAAGAAGAGGAAGAAGAAGAAGGAGAAGGAAAAGAGCAAAAAAACAGAAACAAGATGAACAAAATAGAGAATTTAATGAAAGCAGAAATGGGAAAGAGGACACAATTCAATTTGTGGAAAGGAAAAGGTGGTGGTGAGCGGAAAGAATGATGAAGATGCAAAATACGCGCCCTTGAAATCATTTTCTAATTCTAATTTACCAAAAATTGTTTTGGACTGCAGCAAGGATTTTAGTAGCCCATCTTCTATTCAAGCTCACGCATGACCCTTTTTATTAGACGGTCTTGGTTTTATTGGAATTGCAAAATCTTGGTCAGGTACTTCGTTTTTGTGCCGCAAATCGCAAAATTTGACTTTACTAAGGTTTTAGTAACCCCTTTTACATGTTATGCTGAATCTATGTTGATTTGTTTTATTGTGAATCAGGCAAGACTTTGGCATTTGGCGTTCCGTTGGTGATGCATGTATTGAGCAAGCGAAATGTTAAATCCTCGAGAGGGAGGGATCCGCTTTGCCTTGTACTTTCCCCTACAAGAGAGCTGGCTGAGCAGGTATGAATCTGTTTGACTTGGTGTTGCTGAATCTATTAAGGTTTTTTTTTCTCTTTAATCAGTCTTTTGGCTTCATTTTCTGGTGGCAGATATTTAACGTTTTGTGTAATTCTGGCCAAGCATGTGATGTCGAATCCTTTGTTTGTATGGGGAAACATCTAAAGGGCCTCAGATTTCTTCTTTAAAGTCCGGCGTTGTAAGTTAATTTACGTCATTTTTCTATTCTTTTTGTTGCATCAGTATTTTTGGTTAACATGTTCCTTTTACCATATGCATCTTTCTTTTTTTACCTTGTTTTGGTTCAAATGTTCTTTTGCTTGTTTTGAATAAATTTATTCTGCTAGCACATTTTAGGGTTGATGTTTCAACGGTTTTTGTGTATAAAGCTTTTATATTGGCTAATAGCTAATGGATTTTGCTGTGAACTTAGGATATAATCATTGGGACTCCAGGTCGTTTGAAGGATTTGATGAATATGGAGGTGTGTCAGCTTAATGAGGTATCTTTTGTGGTAAGTGCATGTTTCTTCATAGTCATTACCTCATTCATTGTACTTTATCTCTAAATTATTCAATGGTTTCTGTGTCTTCTTTATTTTTTATCAGGACAATTGGTTCAATTTGTTTGCTATAGTTGCTATTGTTTTTTCAATTGCTTCCATTAGGGCGCTTTGATTAATGCTTGATACATCTTTCTTATAACCCATTTCTTAAATAGATGGACTGATGGAGTATGCAAGTACTAAGGAAAAAGTGAATTGATATTCTGTAGGTCTTAGATGAAGCTGATCGAATGCTTGACATGGGATTTGAAGAGGATGTTCGTTTTATATTGGGAAAGACATGTTTTGGTATGTATCATTGTGTCTTGGTTGATACATTGGGATTTTATACTCCTAGAAGATGATTAGCTTAACGCTTTTAATGATGCTTGCGCTTTTATGCTTGGTAATGACTCTCGAGTAAATGCTACTAACTATTGATCACGTCAAGTTCTATCAAAATAAGAAACATTATTCTGTATCTTTGTAGAATAATGCATGAGCAATTAAGTTGGATATTCTCATGTCTCTTTTATCCTTTGCAGCTCGTCAGAATGTAATGTTCAGTGCTACATGGCCTGCAGCAGTTCACCGGTTAGCTCAAGAATACATGGACCCTAATCCTGTTAAGGTAGATATCTTCATGCGTGATGCCGTGATGAAATTTTTGTAATTTCTTATTTATTTGGTAAAGTAACAAGTTTGTTTTCAGGTTGTGATTGGGTCAGAAGATTTAGCTGCCAACCATGATGTTATGCAGATAGTTGAGGTCTGATTTTGCTTAACAGCTAAACAATCTTTCATATTAACTTATTTTGTGTGTATACACGCATATTTGCCTCTATCAACTGTTTGTTTTCACATGTAGGTTTTGGATGATCGTGCACGTTATGAGCGATTGATTGCTTTGCTCAAGAAGTACCGTGAATCTCAGAGGTAATTGATCTCACAAATATTCTTGTAACAATTTTCTTTTTAAGTTGTAGATTGCTCTGACAAGAGTATGGATTTGTTTTCACTTTAGATAATTCTGTATGAAATTGTATTGTAGCCTGCAAATATATTGAACATATCAAAGAAAAGAGTTGTGGTGGGATGGACCTAGAAAATATGGTAGTAAACATGAAGTTTCCTTAAAATTTCATCATATTAGCCATCCAAGAGATCCATATGTTCTCTAGGAGATTATGAATATTGAATTATCTGATAGGATTTTTTTATTTTATTATTTCATTTTGTTGGCATTAACCCTATGGGAATAATAAGCCCATACTGTTACTTTAAGTTGACTAGAGTTGTATTATTGTGTCATAAGAAATCCTTATGTTCTCTAGTAGATTATGAATATTGATTTATCTAATATGGTTTTTTTTATTTTATTATTTCATTTTGTTGCATTAACCCTATGGGAATAATAAGCCCGTACTGTTACTTTAAGTTGACTAGACTTGTATCATTCTGTCATTTTTTATCTTTATTTATTTTTACTTTTTGAGTCTTGACATAGAGGCTTTCATTTCATTCAGGAACAGAGTGTCGGTATTTGTCTTGTACCAGGCAGAAGCTGATCGTATAGAAAATATGCTCAAGAGAAGGTAACCTTTACTTCCATTGTCTTATTTAAAAGGCTGAAGTAGGCCAAATTTATCAATTTCACCCTTATCGTATTTTTGTATTAATTTTGTCCTCGAAGTTGTTTAATTGCATTAATGTATACCTTTGGCCGTGTTGACTAACACAACCTATATTGTATTCTGTTGATGTGGACGCTAGTTTTTTCCACCTCAGATAATTTTTCTGATGTGTCATCCAGATGACGTGATAATAAAAAAAATTTAAGCAAACATCTTTATTTTTTTTAATTTGGTCACCTTTCCTAAACCCACAAATCAACAGACCCTTTTGAGAAAATTCAAAATTGGGTATTTTTTTAAAAGTTGCTAGCAAAATTTTGGGTTTATTCGCAAAAAAAGGGGGGAATTAATGATTTTCAAAATTCCTTTTCCAAAAGTGAAAAGGTTGCAGGAATTATGAAACAAACTTCAGTTAAGAAGCAAAACTTTTTTTTCTGGGGAATTTGAAGAGAAAATTTTATGGGAAAATGAAAAATAGTTACAGAAATCTGCAGGAAAAAGTCGACAAAGCACAAACTACATTGGTAGCAAAAGGGTTATAGGTTTAGGAAAGGTGACAAATTAAAAAAAAATAAAGATGTTTGCTTTAAAAAATATTCCTTTTTGTTATTACCATGTCATCCGGTTGACACGTCAGCAAAATTATCTAAGGTAGAGACAACCGTTTTTCACATCAGCAGAAACTAACGATTTTGTTAGTCAACATGGTCAAAGGTATACATTGATGCAATTAAACAATTTCGAGGGAAACATTGATGCGAAAATACGATAGGGGCGAAATTGATAAATTTTGTCCATTACAAGGGTGTAAACACCATTTTTCCCATTTCTATTTTATTTTATTATGTAAAAAACAATATTAAAATGTAGTGGTTGGGGTTATTAATACCCCAACAACCCTTGTAAAATCAGAAGGCTTTTCCCCGAAAAATATGGAATGAAAAGATATCTTTTATGACTTTGTGCTTGCTCTCCATTTTGCTTTCTTTCTTCTTTGTTATTTTAGCTTTTTCTTTTTTCCTTCATCGTGATCTTTGCTTCGGAGTTCGAGTGTTCGACGTTGAGTAGACAAGAGTGGTGGCCGGCGTTGGGGCTCGTTTTTTAGCCCTCTCGGCCACCGAATGGGGAGGAGAAAGGGAAGCGAAAGAACGAGAGAGAGTAAGGTTAGGAGGGGGAAGTCTCGGCCTTTTAGGAGTTGGTCGGTTCTCCTCCGTTCATGGCCGAGGTCACCGGTGGTTTAGGGTGGTTTCCGTCCCAGTTTCCGGCTTGGGAGGGCCGTCGAGCGATGGCCGTATGAGTCGTTTGAAGTTTTGGCAAGCTTCTATCAGTTCACGTAAACATGGGATTAATATTTTGTGTGTATGGAAAATAGGTAAATCACTCACCATGTCCCCAGATTCTATCTTCTTTTTGTTTTTGTGTTTCAGGGTCAAACCGCAGTCCAGATCCTCCAATTTCAGTGTGTTTACGTTTTGGTCACCATCAGGGTAAAATCACTTTTAGCTCCCTGTATCTTTCCCTTGTTTTA
This sequence comes from Hibiscus syriacus, assembly GCF_006381635.1. Classification (NCBI taxonomy): domain Eukaryota; kingdom Viridiplantae; phylum Streptophyta; class Magnoliopsida; order Malvales; family Malvaceae; genus Hibiscus; species Hibiscus syriacus. The sequence goes on from NW_024062907.1 coordinate 507,532, forward strand.
GCGTTTTGGTCACCCAATACCTCATTTTGCTATTTTTTATGAATTTGACATTATGGTTCATTTTTATTATAGTTTAGTCATTAATTGCTTGGTTATTTCCTTAAACTTGGCTACTGTTTTCATTTATTTCATTTTAGCCCTGTATATTTATGGTTTTATTACAATTCTGGTGCTCTTGTTACGTGATTTTTTTTGTTTCATGCCTAGATATTTGTTTATTTATATTTATGATCTCAAATTTACTTTACACTTATTTTTGTCACTATGTTACGAATGAATGCGTATGTATATTGTTTTATGTTGTACCATTAAGTATGTTTTATGTATTACGCATTTATTTTATGTATATTATTATGTATTTATTTTACATATATTATTATATATATTACTTTATTATATATATTTATATAATACTACATGTATTGTATTGCATTGTGTATATGAATGTTATATTTTACATCTTAGTACATTTATAATAAATATTATGTTCTATGTTAAATATCATGTTTGAAAATATATGTATAGATTTTATTAAGTAAAATAAAGTTAAAAATAACCTTAAAATTGTTTTTTAGTCCATATGTGTATTTATATATTTTTTTCTTCTTTAAATGCTTCAATGTACCATTTTTTATTTCGTCTAAAAGCCTCATTAGCATAATTCAACCGATTATATAATTGGTTTAAGGGTAATATTTATTTATTTTAAAATATTTAGGAGGGACAGTCTTAAAATAACTAGATGTCCTTTTTCGATATTGTAAAATAAATAAATATCCCATTAGAAAGACCTAAAAAATTGATTGCATTAAAATTAATTAAGTTTGAAGGGAAAAGGAAATATTCACTTATTTAAACTTATCGAAACAGTTCGTCTAATTTTATTAGGGATTAAGTTTTGATATTTTAAATAATTGAACATCTCTTATCTTTTATAATGATATAATTAGGATAAATTGGTTTATTTTCTTTCTTTGATAGAATACAAATTATTTTAATCTTGAATTCTTGAGAGAAATTTTTATATACTTTTTATTTTAGTTGGAAAGAGAAATATTCGTCTTAAAGTATTTTAGGGATTATTTTCTCTTCAATTGGAAATATTATAATGTTTTCTATTTCTCCTTAGAATTTTCCATTAAATAAAAATTGTATGATTGAATATAGAATAATAGGATCATAACTTAAATTTATATTCGAATTCTTAGATTTTTACTATTAGAGACAATTTATAATCGATGGGTACCAATTCTAGGCATTGTGGGGGTGTTTATCCTTCCCTACACGTAATCAATCATCGAACTCCTTTTTTATTTCAAAAAGAATGAATCTCTGGTTACACGTGGATCAGTGTATCTTTTAAAATGATGTTTTTCTTAAAAACTCTTTTAAAAGAAAATTTTTAGGTATTCGACCTACCTAACTCAAAAAGTCGATGGCGACTCCAAAATATTTCAAAATATTTTCAAAACATTTTCAAAAGAAAAACCCCAAGTCGTACGAAGTTTTTCTCCGCCCGGGCGAAAAACAGTGTCGACAGCTTGGCGACTTCGCTGGGGACATTAGTGGGTCATGCCTTAAATCGATTATATATTGTCTCTATAGTTGTAAATTGAGAATTCAATTTTATTTAATTTACGATTCTTTTAATTTCTTTCATTTTTTTAATTTTATTTTATATCATTGTGTATTAATGTTTGTATCTGATTGATTTTTAGATATTGAAATTTTGGTTTCGCTTTAGTTCGATTTTAGTGTGGTTTTTCAAAGGTTTGAGAATTTCTCCTCACACACGACACTTGCATTGCATAACATAAGCTCTATACTCGAGCTCTTTCCCCTTTAAGTAGGAGTGAAAGCGACGTCTTCATGAGAATTTATTCTCCATGTCAGACTAACAAGTAGTTTTCGGGGTTCATATGTCTTATGTCTTCGTGAGGATTTATTCTCCGTGTCAGGCATAGGGAAATGTGCCCTCTTGAATTGAACTCGATCCGCTTAAGCCTATAATGGGTGAGGATTGAGGGTTTGGCTCACCCAATGGGGCATCGACAAGGATAATTCGAGTACCTTTACTTCTAGAACTGAAACTCTGCATATAGTCAATTGTAGAAACCCATCCGATCTAAGACTGTACTGAAACTCTGTCCATAGGTACCTATATAAGTGTACACAAAGGAGAATTGAACTCTAACCTTCGTCTTTTAATTTATTTGATAGATATTGTTTTTAATAAATGCATGTGAACTATGAATTATGCGGTTAGGGTTTTAATTTCGTCTATGTGTTTTATTCACTGTATTTTATGGTTCATTTACCAGTTAAATTTAATCTTTTCATATTTCTCTAACATACATTTACTCTCTTTGATTATTATTTTTGCTAACATCTTTTCCTAGTCCTGTTGCTTTATTTTGTGCATAAACATGTTGTTAATACCCAAGTTATTTATTAAAATTAGAAGGTTTTTAAAACAACAACGTCACACAAAGGGGTATATATTTTTTATCCGCTTTGACATGTTGGGACGTGAGTTCTTTAAAAGTTGTTCTAGGATAATTACCTTGGAATTAACACATGTTTCATACATATCATGTCATAGAAGGTATTGATTCCCGATTTAATAGTCTCATTAGAAAGTTTTCAATACGACAATGTCACTCGAAGAGGTAGAATAAAAATGCAAAAGCGCATCAATGGTCCAGAAGGGTGCTCCAGGAAACAACTGAAGAGGTACATTAAGCTGGAATACATGAAGCTCAAATGATACAGTAAAAAAGCTTTTCAAGGGTGCTACGACGATATTGATATAAGTAGCAAAAAATAAATTTGATTGAAGTTATCAGGCAACAACGACAACCAATACGAGATATGGATGATGTCAGTAGCATATAGCCGCTCAACAAATGCATTTTTGGAAAAGAAGTGTAAGATTTGGAATTTTCCATCAAGCCAAGGATAAAAGAAGATTGTTTCATTGCACATTCGTTCAAAATTGAAGAAGTCGAGTAGTATGACGTGATTTGTAGTTTCAATCTGCCTCGGTGGATTGAGGCATTGTGTGTTCTTTGGAAGTTGTTTTATGACAATACTTTGGGGATCAATTCGTTTATTGCATTTGCATTTTGCATCTTTGCATTTGCATGAGCATATTTGCATAAGCATTAGCATCTATACATCGTACATTGCATGATATACATTGAATATCAACGTGCATTAATCACGAATCTTGGGAGTAACCCGTAGAATCTTTCGAGGTAAATTGAAGTCACCCCTTCGTACCTAGAAAAGAATTAAGAGCTAAAGACGTGATGTTAGCGCCATCTGAAGTTCGAGGCACATCATTGAGATATGTGGGGCACCGAAGAGCAGGGTCTAGAATTTGTTTGACCCATGGGTATTGACCTTTAACTTGTCATAAGACATCCCGTGCAGAGAAAAAAAAAGAAAAAAAAAATCTTTCACCCACTTTGAAACCATATTGCACTGACATTGTCCTGTTTGAACGTGTTTTTGTTCTTTCTTTGTATTCTCAATAAATATTTTGTTAATTGAACTTAGGTCATTTTCCAAGGTTATGAGAAATAAATCAAGTTTTAATCTTGCAATTCTTTGAATATCGAATGAATTAAAGCTTCTTTAATACTTCATTAATTATATATCTTTGACAAGGGGTAAGATTAGACTTTCCATACCCCATCCAAAGCTGGAATAACCATTGATGGGTTCCTTACCTGCAATAATGCACATTTACTCCCAAAATATCGAATCTTGACATCACTTCTCTCTAAAACAATAAAGTTATGTCCTTATCCCCCGAGGCACCAAAACATGTACTTTTACCTTCCCGGACAGAAATAATCTTTCCATGACATTACCTTTTTCAGAATAACGACTTTAAAGTCTCATATTTCCTTTCCTACATACGGAACCAACATTCATTTCCCAACATTAATAAATTTGGGAGCATGACGAGAACCTTTCATGCAAGAAGACAAGATGGAGTGTTGCAGATCAAGTTATTGCAAGAGAATTCGAATAATTGGGGCATACTAGGGGTAAATGGAAGAAGAAAAAATAAAGGGTATAATTGAAATAATTCTATCAATTATTAATTACATTTTTTTCATGTAAATAAAATTAATCTTGAATACTCGTCCCCCTGGGGATACCTCTTTTACAAATACTTCCATGTATGAGATGATGAACGGCTTTGTTTCATTTATCCTTTTATATGTATATATATATCACTTGTTGTCCCCTTTTGAGCCTATAATATTGTTTCTTTTTATTCAACCTAACCAAGGGTCACCCTCCACACTGGGGGGAAAAGATGAAGGACATCTACTCGCATGAGTGAACATCATTAATTTGGATTTCGCTACAGAGGCAAGTCTTGGGAAGGATAACAAGATATCACAAGGTGGACCAAATACGAAGCACTCAAAGATCAAATCGAGTTAACAACACAGAGAGAAAACGAAGAGATATAGAAAAAAAACACACAAAAAGAAAGTAAAAACAGAAAAAAGAAAAAAGAAAAAAGAAAAAGTAAGAGAAAACATAAGAAAAAGAGAAAAAGAAAAAAAAAGAAAGAAGAAAATAGACATATCCAACACTTCAAGACGGGCGGTTCAAAGATCTAGAATCAATTCACCAGAAGATCCTGAAACACCAAAGGAAAATAAAAAGAGAATAAAAGACACAAGCAGATTCAAGTCAAGCAAGACAAGATTGAAGACAGCAGAACGAAATGATCCTTAGTTCAATAACCCTTAAACACTTGTTTAGGCCTATTTATCATTTTCTTTCATAACCGTGAGCCCTAGCCTACGTTACGTGCCTGAAAAGTCCCTTCTAATCATAAATGGATTTCTAAGTGGAGAGACTATCTTCATATTTCATTCCGCCTCTCAGGGTTAATTTTATTTGTAAAAAAATAGTTTTCTAAAATTTTTAATGCATGATAGGGAAAAATAATAAAAGGAGGGTTCAAGATATAAAATTTTAAGATGACGTTTGAAACCAAAGGAGAATTCAAGTTGAAAACCTGAAAAGGCGGCTCGAATATGAAGATTGTCAACCACTACACAGAAGACGATCTTATACATATCTTGATGAAGCACTACACAACCCAAAGGCGCTCATGAGGGCTGAGAACCAGTGAACATTTCCAGAAGAGATTCATAACGGCTACTTCATCATATCAATGAACACACCTTAATAAAGAACGCAAGAAGCCAACCTGAAACACATTACCTCCCCATATTAGCTTGAAACACATTACCTTCCTAAGTCAGCGTAAGCCTTATATCAGCATTAATCTTTACACTTTTCAAATGTATATAATGTTTTTAAATGATTAAAAGAAAATTTGACTTATTTGATATTCAATGAACTCTTGTTTTACAATTTGTTTTGATTGTGAGCCTGAAGAAAATGACAACATTTTAAAATTTATTCATCAATTTTTTCACATTTCTAAAATTAAAAGAAATGAGAAAAACATTTTCAAATAGGACAATTTCAAGTGAAAAAGGTGAAGCTCATTCTGCCTCAATGAAAAAAAATAACAAATGATGCCAGAGTAATAAAGACATTTCACATAGTCTGAGAGATCAGAAAGACTGGAGGATAGAATTTCTAACATTTCTTTGTGAAGTCGTCAGTAATCCATCAAGAAACAGATGATCGCCTTAGTCGAAAGGGGCACATATCTCAGTTAATGGCAAATGTTCAAGACATTTCTGTTAGAAGAACTGATCATTTCTTAATTGTCTATTTGATTGTGGCATCATGAAGAGAAGCCTTTAAAATATTCGATAACATTTCTGTTGATGGTATATGATTGCTGGTTAGCAACACCAGAGTGAGACCATTCGAGATTAAGATCTTGGCACAAAGAGAGCCATGAGTACCTAAATTGGCATTACCAAAACCAGATCTCGATGAGATAACAAGATTCAAATCAAATATACATGGTGAATGAGCCTCACCATTTGGAATGCCAAGGGCAGAATATGAGGACATAAAGCGTTTACCTTGAAATGTTTCGAATAGAACCATTGAATTAGAGCCAGAAAGAGGCATTAAGACCACATATTGAATGCAGGAGAGTACTTCTAAGATTGTAACGAAGAAACCAAAGATAAAGATAGAAAAGACATGATTGCACAAGATAATCAGATTACTCTTCGGAAGATGCAAGTTTAAGCTGACAAGTTGCCCTTGAGGAAGACTCCATACAAGAGAGATCAAGTGAAGGAGGATCGAGATCTCCACTTTGGAGCGAGAAAAAAAAGAATTAACATTTCTGCATACAAGAAAGTCATACATTACATTTAGATTCATTTAAGTACATCCACACAAATTCTTACAGATTTTCCAATAAAGAAAGAAAAGAAAAGTCAGAATTCAAGCCTCAAATTGAGGGAATTGCATTAAAAGTGGCAGAACCTCAATAATTGAGGGACCCAATACATAGAACAATCATCATTTTTGAAGTGGGGCATGTTACCTAGCTAATGTGTTTTTTAAGAAATTAAGTCTGATTTTCAAAAGTTTCTTGATGATTTTTAAATGAGTTTTTTATATAAAAAGAACCTAAGTCCATTTTTTGGAATTTTCTTGATTATTTAAGCTTTCAAAGAAATCAAGCCTGATTTTCAGGGGTTTCTTGATGTTTTCAAATGAATTTTTAAAGAAGCTAAGCCTAATTTTTAGGGGTTTCTTGATAATAATTGTAAATGAAAGTTTTTAAGAAACTAAGCTTGGTTTTCAAGGGTTTCTTGATGAGTAAGTCCTTCGGGCCATCAGTAAGTCTTTCGATCATGATGCTTAAGTCCTTCGGGAAATCCATAAGACCTTCGGGTAGGATGTTTTAACATTTCATTTGCTCGATTCACAACACTTCGAATCAGCTTAAGTCCTTCGGGCCATCCATAAGACCTTCGGGCAGGATGTTTTCAACATTTCCTATGCTCGATTCACAACACTTCGAATCAGTTTAAGTCCTTTGGGTCATCCATAAGACTTTAGGCTGGATGTTTTCAAATGAGTTTTTAGAAACTAAACTTGATTTTCAGGGGTTTCTTGATGATTATCTCCAAAGATTTTTTTAAGGAAACTAAGCCTAATTTTTAGGGGTTCCTTGATGACAAATAAAAAAAATATTTTTAGAAACTAAGCCTGATTTTCAGGGGTTTCTTGATGTTTTTTGAATTTTTGAAAGAAGCTAAGCCTAATTTTAGGGGTTTCTTGATAAATGTACATAAATCTTTTTGAAGAAGCTAAAATTATCAAAATAATTTTTTTTACTAAGGCAAGGTGCACCATTAACAAGTCAAGATTCGCAAGAATACACGCAGGTACGACAGATAAAGAAGACAATCAAACTAGGAAAAGAATGAAGACTGCTCTTGCAACAATTTCCAACACTACAAGAAAACCATCATTCATACATGAATGTACATCTTTGCATAATATATTTGATCATTTCATACACATGACAAATTTTGATTTCCCTCTCATGAGGGTATCTGTAAAGTCTATTTTGAAAAAACTATTTTGTCATTCTTAGGATCATTTTTCTAGATAATTATTTGAGTCTTTTTAGGATCGTTTTTCTGGGATGTCGCATGAGTCTTTCTTAAGATTTTCCCTAGAAGCATTTTCAATTATGCATTTCTTCCAACTTGACTTTTCTAGGTCACTTCAATAAGAATGAGCAGTGTCGTTTCCAAGATGGACCCAACAAAGGCAAAAAAACTCAACAATCTGCAACATTAAGGAATTCAAAGAGTTAACAAAGATTTCATTTCACAACTTCAGCAGAGAATCAATCTATGTTTTTCATCATTGAAAGAAATGAATCTTAGAAAAAATCGAAGACCTTTGAATCAATACCTTCGGGTACTTCAAACACTAAATCACTGACATATGATAATCTTTTGCAGGGTTTAAAACTTTTCAAAGGGAAGATGAACCAATCAACATTTCAAAAAGAGAGTTCATAATGAAAAGAACTCATCCGGTAAGAGAGAAGAAGTTCATAATGAGAAGAACTTCATAATAAGAAGAACTTGTTCAATCTTAGCTCGATTCATCACATATGGAGTTGAATCAACAACACCTCACTCGATGGATCAACATTTCTAGTTGAGAGTTCATAATGAGAAGAACTCATCCGACAAAGGGAGAATAAGTTCATAATGAGAAGACCTTGTTCGACCTATCACTTGATTCACTGCATTTTGAATCAGTGACGCCTCGCTTGAGGGAATGACATTTCAGATGGAGAGTTCATAATGAGAAGAACTCATCTGACAGAGGGAAAAAAAGTTCCTAATGAGAAGAGCTTGTTCGACCTATTGCTCAATTCACAATACTTCGAGTCAGCAACACCTTGCTTGAGGGATTAACATTTCCAATGGAGAGTTCATAATGAGAAGAACTCATCCGATAAAGGAGAAGAAGTTCATAATGAGAAGAACTTGTTCAACCTTAGCTTGTTTCCATTATAGAAGAAGGTGGACCAACATTTCAATGAAAGGGTTCATAATGAGAATAACCAATCCGATGAGCAAGAATAAGTTCATAATGAGAAGAACTTGTTCAACTTTGTTCGATATCATCACAGAAGAAGGTAGATCAGCATTTCCAGTGGAGAGTTCATAATGAGAAGAACTCATCCGATAAGGAAGAAGAAGTTCATAATAAGAAGAATTTGTTTAACCTTGGTGATTCCATCACAAAAGGAAGTAGATTGACATCCCCAGCGAAGAGTTCATAATGAGAAGAACTTGTCCGATCAGAAGAAATTGGAGTTCAAGGTTTTAGCAATTTAGCTAGATAAAAAATGGTGCTTACTATCTTTGCTCTAATCTTGTTCCACAACAATGAGCAAAGAGGGGCAGTTGTAAACACCATTTTTCCCCATTTCTATTTTATTTTATTATGTAAAAAAACAATATTAAAATGTAGTGGTTGGGGTTATTAATACCCCCAATCACCCTTGTAAAATCAGAAGGCTTTTCCCCGAAAAATATGGAATGAAAAGATATCTTCTTTGACTTTGTGCTTGCTCTCCATTTTGCTTTCTTTCTTCTTTGTTATTTTAACTTTTTCTTTTTTCCTTCATCATGATCTTTGCTTCAGAGTTCGAGTGTTCGACGTTGAGTAGACAAGAGTGGTGGCCGACGTTGGGGCTCGTTTTTGAGCCCTCTCGGCCACCGAATGGGAGGAGAAAGGGAAGAGAAAGAATGAGAGAGAGTGAGGTTAGGAGGGGGAAGTCTCGGCCTTTTAAGAGTTGGTCGGTTCTCTTTCGTTCATGGCCGAGGTCATCGGTGGTTTAGGGTGGTTTCCGTCCCAGTTTTCGGCTTGGGAGGGTCGTCGAGCGATGGTCGTATGAGTCGTTTGAAGCTTTAACAAGCTTCTATCAGTTCACGTAAACATGGGGGTTAATATTTTGTGTGTATGGAAAATGGGTAAATCACTCACCATGTCCCCAGATTCTATCTTCTTTTTGTTTTTGTGTTTCAGGGTCAAATCACAGTCCATATCCTCCAATTTAGCGTGTTTACGTTTTGGTCACCATCAGGGTAAAATCACCTTTAGCTCCCTGTATCTTTCCCTTGTTTTAGCGTTTTGGTCACCTAGTACCTCATTTTGCTATTTTTTATGAATTTGACATTATGGTTCATTTTTATTATAGTTTAGTCATTAATTGCTTGGTTATTTCCTTAAACTTGGCTACTATTTTTATTTATTTCATTTTAGCCCTGTATATTTATGATTTTATTACAATTCTGGTGCTCTTGTTATGATTTTTTTTTGTTTCATGCCTAGATGTTTGTTTATTTATATTTATGATCTCAAATTTACTTTACACTTATTTTTGTCACTATGTTATGAATGAATGCATATGTATATTGTTTTATGTTGTACCATTAAGTATGTTTTATGTATTACGCATTTATTTTATGTATATTATTATGTATTTATTTTACATATATTATTATATATATTACTTTATTATATATATTTATATAATACTACATGTATTGTATTGTATTGTGTATATGAATGTTATATTTTACATCTTAATACATTTATAATAAATATTATGTTCTATGTTAAATATCATGTTTGAAAATATATGTATAGATTTTATTAAGTAAAATAAAGTTAAAAATAACCTTAAAATTGTTTTTTTAGTCCATATGTGTATTTATATTTTTTTCTTCTTTAAATGCTTCAATGTACCATTTTTTATTTCGTCTAAAAGCCTCATTAGCATAACTCAACCGATTATATAATTGGTTTAAGGGTAATATTTATTTATTTTAAAATATTAAGGAGGGACAGTCTTAAAATAACTAGATGTCCTTTTCCGATATTGTAAAATAAATAAATATTCCACTAGAAAGACCTAAAAAATTGGTTGCATTAAAATTAATTAAGTTTGAAGGGAAAAGGAAATATTCACTTATTTAAACTTATCGAAACAGTTCTTCTAATTTTATTAGGGATTAAATTTTGATATTTTAAATAATTGAACATCTCTTATCTTTTATAATGATATAATTAGGATAAATTGGCTTATTTTCTTTCTTTGATAGAATAAAAATTATTTTAATCTTGAATTCTTGGGAGAAATTATTATATACTTTTTATTTAGTTGGAAAGAGAAATATTCGTCTTAAAGTATTTAAGGATTATTTTCTCTTCAATTTGAAATATTATAATGTTTTCTATTTCTCCTTAGATTTTCCATTAAATAAAAATTGTATAGTTGAATCTGGAATAATAGGATCATAACTTAAATTTATATTTGAATTCTTAGATTTCCACTATTAGAGAATTTATAATCGATGGGTACCAATTTGGGCATTTTGGGGGTGTTTATCCTTCCCTACACGTAATCGATCCCCGAACCCCTTTTTTATTAGAATGAATCTCTGGTTACACGTGGATCAGTATATCTTTTAAAATGATGTTTTTCTTAAAAACTCTTTTAAAAGAAATTTTTTAGGTATTCGACCTAATTAACTGAAAAGGTCGATGGCAACTCCAAAACATTTCAAAATCTTTTTAAAACATTTTCAAAAGAAAACCCCCCAAGCTGTACGAAGTTTCCCCCGCCTGGGCGAAAAATAGTATCAAATAGGGGCGAAATTGATAAAGCTTGTCCATTACAAGGGCAATTGTGACCCTTAAGCCTATTTAAAATAAATTAGTCATCTCTTCATTGGCTAAATAGAATAGAAAACATTTACAATTTGCACTCAGTTTTTGAAATTACTATAAGGTCATTGGCATGATATTCATGTGATTTTGAGTTGTGCAATTAAATATTGGGTAAACCACGTAGTTAGTGTAACACCCCTTTCTTGTATCCGGCCCCGAACACAAGTCAGAGATGTTACAGGCTTTTAAAACAATTTTGTATTTGAAAAATAGTAAAATTTTGTTTCTTTAAATAATTCTATCTAAGAATAAAATATTTAAAACGCCATTTACTACTAATATGTAATATAGCGTTTATATGCATCATATAGTAGTTTAAGTTTGCTGATAAATATATTACTACGAAGGATGATAACATGGCTAGGGAAAAAAGTCATTTAAGTGGGATAGAGAGACGGGGCCCAGATCCGAGACGGGGAGGCCAAGACGGACCTCCCGGTGTAATTTGGTGGCTATTGGCCACCGGCGACAGCGAGGCGGCGGCTGGCGAAGGTAACTGCCGACCACTCACCGATTTTCTAGAGAGAGGGGAGACCTCTCCCTCTTTCTCTAAAATCTATTTTAATTGAAAAAATGAAAAAATAAAATAAAAGGTTGATATTTATAGAAAACTTTAGGGAAAATTGCACTTTAAATCCCCTAAGTTTGGCGTGTTTTGTAAAAGGTCGCATACAGGGACTCTTTTTGTAGTTTACCCATTTCTGATACATTTTATGTATTTTTGGTTTAATTTTTGTTTAGTCCTTGTACTTTTAGGCGTGTTTTACATTTTAGTCCCGGAATCCTTATGTTTTATTTATTTTATTTTTAGCACTTTAGTTTTATTACTTTCACTTTAGTCATTAATATGTTATGTTTCATGTTTTATTTATTTTTGATTTTGACACTTTATTTTCTGTTATTTTATTTTAGTCACTGGGCTTGTTGGTGGTATATTTATTTTTTGTGCCTATAATTTTTAATGTTTATGTTTCAGTCTTATTTATTTACTCTAACTTGTATCATATTTTTAATCTAAGTAGTTTGTTTAGAAATCTTGCATGTTAGTTTCTTATTTCTTTGCATTGATATTATTGCTTCAACCTTATATATATATATATATATATATCATTTTGTTTTCTAAATATGTAAATGGGAAATTTTATTGTGAGGGAAATATACGAAGACATCTCCCGACTATAAGGGAAGGTGTCTTTTCGAGAATTTTTCGCATAAATGTTTGTTTTGTACTTGATAATTCTCTTTGTTCCACATTTATTTATTTTGATTATTTTTCAACTCTTTTCACTTCTATTTTATTTTATTTTATCTTTGCGAAAAATTGTGAAATAATGTTTTTTGTGAGGGGAATCTATGTGAAAGTCTCCTAACTGCAAAAGAAGAGCATTCCCGAAGATTGTTCACACAAAAGGTCATTTGTTATCCGAAAATCGAGACTTTTTGAATAAAATCAAATGAATAAAAGGATCTTAATTTAAATAAATTTTCGAGTTTGTAATTCCCAATATTTAAACAACATATAATCGTTTAGGTACCAAAATTTGGGCGTTGTGGGGGTGTTCACCCTTCCCCACACGTAACCGACTCCCGAATTCTTAAAAATTGATCTTTGGTAAAACGCATACTATTTTTTTTGTCGTTTAAGGTTACCAACCTACCTAACTTAAAGGTTGGTGGCGACTCCAAAATCAAATTGTTTTCCAAATTATATTTCATCGCCTTCCCCGAAATCTAATTTTTTAAGTTTACTGATGATTGTGCTTGATCAATCTAGAAGTTTAGGAGTCTTTTGTGTTCTCATTAGTTCTCAGGCGCTTATCTGTCGCCCTCTACCGTCGATCTCTATTGTCGTTCGTCGTCCGTCGATGCTAATCATCGTTGACTGCTTTCCGCCACCACGCTCCGACCACCGTTCACCGCCGTTTTTCTCAGGTAAGTTTGTCTCGTCTGTGATTCCAATTTTGAGCTTAGTTTTACGAGAAAATTCTTCAATCGGCACAGATCTACCGTTGAAGGTTACGACTCTTCATCTTCCTCGTCACGGTTTTTTTGGGTTTCTGCCACCTTCCGACCATAACCCATGATACATATGTTGTGAATAAACTAGTAAAGGCTTCATTGTTTTTTCTTGAAGTTTTCTGCATCCCCCGTTAAAGTTCCAAGAAGTTTTTGCTCTGCTTGTTCGACAACTCTTAAAAGTTGGAATCTGAACATGTTTTTAGGTCTCAGCTTTGAGTTGATTTGTGAAATATGGGCGATCGTTTCAACGGGGTTTGGTCTGGAACCAAAAACAGTGACGGGAGGAATGTCAACAGTGTCTAGAGGAAGGACAACAACTCGTGGGGGAAGGAGATTACATATCATCTAAAAAGGGGAGTAGGGTTGGGCGTAATACGCTCTTTGTTGAAAATATTCCTGAGAATCTTCACTGGAAAAAGCTTGGTTCTTTTTTTTTTTTGCATCCATGAAAAGGTGATTGATGCTTTCATCCTTTCTAAAAAATCTGTAAGGGGAGTTCGTTTGGCTTTATTAGATTTGCTACATTAGAAGAAGCCAAGAAAATAATTTTTAGGTTGGATGACTCTTTCATTTTTGGATACAAGATTGGTGTTTCGATGGCAAAATATAATCTCAAGCAAACCTTCTAGAGAAGAACTACTCATCATTTCAGCGGAAGGATAGGAAGTGGCTGACAAGAAAAGTGACATATCCTCGATAGAATGGGTGGTTGATGAAGATAAATTACGAGTTCTGGAAAATTGCCTTGTGTGTTAGTGTAGAAACTTTTTTTTCCATCTCGAACTTTGCTAGACAGATGCATGAAAAAGACCTTAATAGTTTTTCATTGATGAGAGCTATTGGAAATGTTATCTTATTGTGTTTTGAAAACTTGATGTTGTTGAACAGAATGAAGGTCGAGAATTCAGAGTCTCTACAATGTGGTTTGACAAGTTTGAATCATGGTAAAAAAAACTTGGTGGTGGAGAGTTGGCGTATTTGGTTGCTTTGCGAAGGGATTCCTTTTCATGCTTGGAGCTGATATACCTTTACAAACATAGCAGTAAAGTGGGGAAAAATTATTGCTATAGATGAAAATTCCCAATATCCTTCTTCCTTTGATCGGCAAAAATCCAAATTTTCACAAATACCATCTCTAGAATTGATGAGGTAGTAGGATTGAAGGTTGAAGGCCAATCGTTTAAAGTCTGGTTTGTGAGATTGATCCGAGTTTCAAGCCTATTCCTTGGGTTCCCGAAGAAGATGAAGACACTGTTGGCTCTGAAAATGGCAAATCCAAGAATTTCAAGTCGAGTATTGCTGCATTGACCCACTCTAATACTCAAATTGAAGCTCCTCCTCCTAGTCGAAGTTCCCTTGAGGCTACACCGGGTTTCTTTCCACTTGGATCGCTAGAAAATTTATCAAATCAGCTTGGGAAAGTTGTAGCTGGCGGTGGAACCACTGGTGGTGAGATTGGTTTAACTTTAAGGCCATGTTCAGTTTTAGATTCTTCCTTACATGGTGCCCTCGATCGATCAGATCAAAACGTTATGGAGTCTCATGCCCTGGAAGACGGTCTCAGTATGGGTCTATTGGTTTCTAATGGGGCAATATGTGATTCAATCCGGTTGCATGGAGAGGGTCTTGGGAAGGGCCCGAAGCTCGGGAAGAAAAAAGACCTCGCGAATCTAAAAAGAGCAAAGCAAAAGGCTGAGGTTGCTTAAGTGTCTTGGAGTAAGCTTGGGCTTTGGTTTGTTAGCGGTTTTTGAAGGAGTTTTAATTGATTGTATTGTGTTGCTTCTCCAAATATGTAGATGGTTCACCTCTTGGAGTCGGTTGTATTTTTTCACATTAATGGATTTGGGTGTTGCTTTCGGTTATTTTGGTTTTTAGTGATGTGAGGCTCGGGATAGGTGTGAGTTGGTATCGGATAGGGTTGTTTTTGTTTTATTTGGCTGTTTGAGGGGGGTTTCTTAGATGTTTTTTGGTTTCTCTTGATTTGGTGTCTGTATCTAGATTGGTGTGTTCTTTCCTGTAAGGTGTGCTGGTTTGATTATTTAATAAATCATAAGGTACTCTTTTCCTCCTTCCAATTTTCGTTGACATACGACTTAGTATGTTGATGATTATGAAGGGGGCTTTTAACGAGGTCTCCAATTCTTATAAAAAAAATAAATATAATACAACAAAGGTATATTTCAATCATTCCTACCAGAGCATCATAACATAACAAAATATATGCCAACTAGTAATATCAAAAGAACATCTAAAGATGTCATACTGTTACTGATGAGGCGACCCTTGATAGATGATATCAATTGCACTCCTCACTTCGAAACTATGCTATAACCTACGTGTGAAGGAATCACACATTAAGTATTCATTTAGTGAGGCATAATAAGATATCAAAATACGATTTATTTCATATAAAATATATAAATGCATAAAATTGACTTCATAAGTAAAGTTTCCGTCACATAACCTACGAAATATTATTTTCATATGCGTAGCAGACTTATTGATCGGTGTATTCAAGAATCCATTTACAACCCAATGTATGACATATTAGAATGCAAGGTACACAATTAACACGTAAGTGCTACAATGACGTATAGGTATTGTAGTATATAGCGACACTATACTAACAATTCCTGAGTGGTAATTCTTTATGAACACCATCTTTGCACACATAGTGCCATAGTATAATAAATGTACTACTACAATAATGCAATAAATAAAATCGATCGATAACCACCTTATTCTAGGTATTACAATTACACCTATGACTCTCAATGTACATACAATAGACTATTATATCCAAATCGCATATTAAACATATATTCCAAAACATCAATAGACGTTAAATAGTGTGAAGCACATCCATTTGTTTTAATGCTAGTTCATACCTTAAAATCATTCAATAAAAATCATTTTCATAAAACTTTCTGCCGAACGCCAATGTGTGCAACATTAGTTGGATATCTAGACTATATTGCAGTACTACTATGATCCAACCAGATAAAAAATGAAAACACACTTGTGGCCTGGGGGTTTATGTTGATTTTAACAGTAGGCGTTTGCAAAATTTGATTGGTAGAACTAGATTATTTCCTTCAGGCAGTTATACAATTAATGTAAATAATAAATATTAGAATTTCTCTAGGCATATTGATTTAGTTTAACTTTTGATACTTATTAAAACCATGTGATTCAGGTAGCTACTGATGTTGCTGCAAGGGGGTTGGATATTCCAGATGTAGAAGTAGTGATCAACAGAAGATTATGTACACCGGATAGGGAGGACCGGAAGAGCTGGTGGAAAGGGTGTTGCTCACACATTTTTCAGTCAGCAGAATAAGGTAATACTAAATACAAATCTATTTTACATTCTTAGATTGAACAAGTTGGTTCTGATAAAGGATATTGGTGAATGGAACATGGTCAATTTTGTTTCTTTCAAGTAGTGACAAGCTCATGGCAGGGACTTGCTGGAGAATTGGTAAATGATCTCAAAGAAGCGGGGCAGATTGTACCACCAGCACTGTTGAAATTTGGAACTCATGTGAAGAAATAGGTTTCTTTTTTACCCCTCTCTTGCATGCATCCTTGTGCACGTTCTCATTGAAATTTGTGGTTCATTGTCGGGGATGAACCTGCGTTGTATGTCAGAGTGGCAATTGACCCCCTCCAAAAAACAACTTTGGTTTAATTGTTTTTAGGTCTAATATTTTTGAAATCATTAAAATTAAGCCCTTGACCCTCCCAAAATTTGCTTGTTTAATTATATTTTAGGACCCGTTCAGGGGCAATTTTAATTATTTTTGAACTAAAATTATGTCTTGATCCCCATTTTTCTGGTTTAATTACTGTTGAAGACCAATTTTAAAATTAGTAAAACTAAACCTCAACTCCTTCAAGTTTTATGGTTTATTCAATTTTAAAGACCGTATTTGTTTCAAAGTCAATTTGTCCCGTCATTTCAATCCTGACTGTCCCTGTATTGTCTTGTGACTTTAGTATTAGAGAAGGGCAAAAACGTGTTGAACTTTGAACTAGTGTGCATGTTTTATCATCTTGTTACCCGTCTTAATACAGGAGTCCAAGCTATATGGGGCTCACTTCAAGGAGATAGCTGCTGATGCTCCAAAGGCTAAAAAAATAACATTTAACGACTCATAATGAAAACTGATACACATGGCCTGCAGTAATATATGTAGAATTGATTATAAAATCTGGTAGACTAATTTTTTATTCTATGATTTTCCACCATATTTATTTTCTTTTTAACCATTTTTGTTTAAGCAGAAATTGATCTGAATGTACGCGGAGGCGGACCCAGGAGCCTTCGTCAGGGGTTGCAAGAGCCCAGGGGTGACACTTTTGAGGGGTGACACTTGGATTAGGGGTGACACTTGTGGAGGGGTTGCTTGGGATACCCCGGGCACCATAGAGATCCACCCCTGGATGAGGGGTTGCCCGGGATATCCTGGACTCCATGGAGGTCCGCCCCTGAATGTACGTCGTTCTGTATGATGGAATGTAAAGTGTAAAACCTAGATTTTGCTTATTTTCATTGAATGGTCTTCTTGTTAAGAATCTCATACATAAAAAAAATAGGGAAACCTAATGTGCAAGAGATTATGTTGGAATTGATTTATATCTTTATATTCGTTTGCCAATGAATTGCAGTTTACATTATGGTTAACTTACTGTATTGAGATTGTCAGGAAACTCTTAAAGGAGAATACATGGTGGGCAATTGTTATAACATGGATCAAATCCAAGTAAATATAATATTATTTTTTTATTTTATTATTGAATATATAAATATACACACACGCATCACATTTCATATAAACTGTACGCACCGCAATCAAAACCGCAGATGAAGTTGAAAAAACTGGAACTCCAATGAATGGATTTCGAGTATCGAGTAAATGAAATAAAACAATTAAGGTTGATAGCTGCTTAGTGAACTCATTCACTAATGGTGTTGGGCAAATTCTAGGATTGGTTGGAGTCCTTCTGCCAAACTCCACTTGAATCGCATGGGCAGAAAGCGATTTGATGGCAGTTTACTTTCTCCAAATATTCCAGCTTTGGGAATTGTATTTGAAGCTCTTTCCAGTTCATCTTTATACCAGTCAAGTGCTTCAAACGCAAAGTCTTCACTTGCCATTTCTTGTCAATTTGACCTAGGCTACTCAGTCGACCACCTTTAATGTAGAGTCGCTCAAGGCCTTGCAGAATCTCGGGGATCAGCCATAGAGGTGGTTCTTTATCTGGGAAACATTGGAGTTCCAGTTTTTTCAACTTCTTCATCTGCGATTTTGATTGCGGTGCGTCCCTTGCCTGCTTCTTGGTATCTTTGATTGCACCTGCTCCCCATGCACTTGCCTGCTCCTTGGTATCTTTGATTGCACTTGCTCCCCATGCTATTTTCAGTTTCGAAAGAGACTCAAACTTGGAGAAAAGAGTAGCCGTTTCCTCATCATGTAGTGAGAGTTGGTTGTCGTTGACGTTGATGGTGAGTTTCACCAGGTTACGCAGCTCCTTCAAGTGGCGGAGAGCGCAGGGGCTATTCTTGCTGATCACGAAACCCTTGAGGACTTTGAGATTTGAAAGCTTGGACAACTCTTTGGGGATTTTTTCAAGCAAATAGCACTCGGATAGATCCAAGTGAGTGAGGGTCTCGAGTGAGCCAACGTCTTTGGGAAGTTCCTCCAGATTGTGACAAGCTCTGAGATCCAACATCTTCAAGTTGCAAAGCTTACCCAGAGTTTTTGGTGGGAACTTGTTGATTCCAGAGATTCCTTGAAGACTAAAAGACTTCAACTTGATCATATTCTTCAACCCCTTTAAAAATTCCGTCTTTTCTACTTCCACATGTCGCTGGGCTGTTCTCTCCCAAATTCCCAAATAAAGCACTCGTATGTTCTTCATCTTGGAAAACAACTCTCGGGCAGATCGGGGAACTGCTTACTCACATTGAACAACGTTTCTAGCTTTTCCAGATGTGCTACTCTCTCCTTCTCCAGTTTTACTCTGTTCTTCTCTTCCTCCTCCGCCTCCGCCTTCTGCTTCTGCTTCGCATTCGGATCAAACTCATTTGGAAGTGGAACATTCTTAGACAACCCAGAAGGTCCTTGGGATTTCACTTGCTGCTTTAACTTCTCATCCTCCTTCGAACCTTTCTCTGGAAGCGGAACTTTCTTAGACAACAAAGAAGGTCCTTGGGATTTGACCAGGCATATTTTCTTGCTTTTGAAGAAATTTTCGTCAGGGTATCCCTTGGGATCGAAATTGAAGAATTTAGCCTCCTTCGCAAGCCTGATGATGAGACAACGGATAATGGGATGCATTTTATAGCTTGTAACCTATGACAATATGCTTTTCTTGGTAGCAGGCTCAATGAATCCCATCTCAACAAATTTTGGGAGAATTTCATTAACCGAAGGCTTTTCGTCTGGCTTTGTCGATGACGGTGACAACAACCTTTCCCCTTCCCACCAACACCGTAGAAGCCTCTTCTTCACCACAGCATTCTCTGGGAAAATGGCGAAACATAACAAGCACAGTTTGTGCCTCTCATCAAGACCACTGTAATGCTCTTTAAACTCTTTCAGGAAAGTCTTGCTCTCAAATATTCCATCCGCTTCGTACGGATCAGGAAGCCCTCCTGTTCAAGGATTTGTAGACAGCAAATATAATTAATGTATACATCTTATAACTAAATACTAAACTCAGATTGTAGGATTAAATATGATTAAAATTCTAATATCTTATTTTTTAATTTATAAGCGATGTTAAGCAAGTGTATTTGGTCAGTTGGTCAAATTATTAATTTTAATTTTTTATATTTTCTTATGTCATGGGTTCTAGAATTTCTTTCCCCTCCCCATTAAGTAGGATTTAAATAAATTTAAAATTTATAAAAATAATTATAATACTTTAATCACATAAAAAGTGGCATAATTTTAAAATTTTCTCCTTACGTGTGACGGAGCCTCTTTGGTATATATTTTATTTCCAAATATTTTAACTCCTAACATTTTAATTTATATTAAAATAAAACTATTAATTAACTAATAGTTAACACTTGTCACTAAAGTTGTATGTCATTTGTATCAAAAGTATTGACGTGACACATATACATAAGTGATGATATAATATATGTCAATTATTTAAAGTGATATGTGACATATACCACTGTTCAAAATGATAACCTAACATATCACATCATCAAAATATTTATTTTTTATTTATAAGATTAATATTATTTGATTTTTATTAATTTAATTTCATAAAAAATAATTTATACATGAGAATTCTAATTTAATATTAATATTAATTTATTAAATAAACTAAACTATTATAAAATAATTTTCAATCAATAAAATATATCATGATTGGAACTAAATGTAATCGAAACATGGGTGGATATCTAGTACTTACATCTTTGCTGGAATTCGTGGTTTGCGAATAGCGTCCCTCAGAAATGGAGGAGGAAGCTTGATGCTGGCAACGGTATCTGGGCTTTGACTTTGGTGATGTTGCTCCTCAGCACGTTAAGATTGCGTGCAACCAGTTCATTTACTTCGCAAATCGGATGGAGATCTGTTAGAATGTCCTTAACATTGTCTTCAAGGGTTTTGAGAGGTTTGGAAAGATCAGATTCAAAATTTTCCAGTTTCTCAAATGCGCCGATCAAATACTTGAGCTCGTTGCAGGCTTTATCAAGCGGATTAGGCGCCGTGTCGGTGGTGGGCTTTGAATCGCCATCTTTGCTGGCTTTCTGGGGAGCAGCCACCTTGGAAAGATTTGAATGCATGGTCCTTAACCTTGCAACGATTTGCTCAACGGGTAGGGGTTGATGTTGCAACGGGATCTGGTCTTTAAATTTGATGATGTTGCTCCTTAGCACGATAACCAGATAGTCTACGTCGCCTTCTGCGTCGAGTTTCGTTAGGACATTCTTGACATTATTTTCTAGGGTTTGGACATGTTCGGAAAGATCGGTTTCGAATATTTCCAGATCCTCAAACGCGCTGATCATAGACTTGAGCTCCTTGCAGGGTTCATCGAGCAAATTAGGCGCGGCGGCGGTGGGTTTTGGATCGCCATCTTTTTCGTCTCGATGAGGAGTTAATGTAGAAGCCTTTGTGAGGTCATCCTTGGCGTTGGAAAGTTCTGAATGCGAGGTCCTTAACCTTTCAATGATTTGCTTGATTTGCTGGTCTTTGGGAGGATTAGGTGAAGACATGGCTGAAGAGAAAAATTTGTGAAATTATTGAATGATGAACTGGAACTGGAACAAACGCCTCTTCTCCATTTATAATACTTTCTCAAAACCCATGCATTTCGTTTCTATCAATTTTCCTACTTCTCCAAACCTTCACTCTAAGTAAGAAATATACTCTTTTCTTTATTCTTCACATCCCATTTTTTCTTTTTTTCACTTTTCTTTTCTTTTTATCCACTTGATTGAATTTTTAAAAATGAAATTTCGAGGTACAATTATTTATTAAAATTTTAAGGAATTGTTTAAATATTAAGAAAAAATTTAAAAATATTTTTTAAAAATAAAAGAATTTAAGTTTTTTTTCCTTTTTTTTATTGATTTGAATTTGAAAAACTAATTAATTAACAAAAACAAGTAGGTTGTAAATGCAACGAGACATATTATGTGCTACTCGAGTTTGGTTCAGTCAAAGCTTGTTTAATACTCTAATTGAATAGACTTGACTTGAGCTCGAACTTAACTCGAGTTTTTAATGAGTTGAAGGAGCTACTTGATACCCAAATCGAAAAATTCACATGCAAATTGAAAAAAAATAATATATTAAAATTTTTAATTTCTTAAATGAAATTATTAACAATATTAACATTTATGTGTTGTTTTTTTAAATACAATGCAAGGTTTTTATGTACTTAATTTTCATGTTTGAGTTTGAGTGTGATTTCGAGCTTGAATCAAACTCGAGTTTGAGATTCAATCAAGTTAAGCCTGAGAATGTTTTGAGTTTATTTTTTTGTGTTTAATTTTTTATTTCGAGTTCGAGTCAAGCTTGACAGTTTTAAGCTTGTGAACTTTCGAGTCGGACTTCAATTTTTTTATTTCGAATTCGAGTTGAGCTTAAAAATTTTAAGCTTGCGAGATTTCGAGTTGAGTCGAGCTCAACTTTAAACTTTTCGAGACGAGTTTAACTCAACTTTAAACTTTTCAAGTCAAGTTGAGCTTAATAATATTTAAACTTGATTCGACTCATTTACAACCCTAAAAATAGATAATTCAAAAAAAATACTTTACATATTTAAAATAATCATTCATCTTTTCAAAAATACTTTATAACAATAATATTAAACATCATCAAATAATTAAAGAGTACATATCAAAAATATTTTCCAAAAACAATGTTAAATGTAGCCTAATTTAAGTTTGAGTAGCTCTTATGCAGTCCAAAGTATATGTTCTTTTGCTTTTTATACTTTTACAAAAACTACAAGTTATTCTTATTCTAACTGGTTTAATAAAAAAATAAGTGCCTAAACTATGCTCAAAAAACATTTTAGTACCTAAAGAATTTTTAGCTAAAAGTAGGTGTCAAAAGTTTTCTACGTTGCCATCTTAGGTGCCCAGACGTTAATCGCCATTAAAAATATATTAAGTGACATGTGTCATGTTCCGGTAATTTTTAAAAAAAAATTAAAATAAAAATATTTTTTAAAAAAATCTTTAAAAACCCCAAAACTTTTAAAACTTTAATTTTAATCTCTTTGACACCGTCGATCTCCACCAAAGCCGTCAATCAGTCGAACACCTAACGAAGTGTGACAAGCCAACCACTCACGACCAAAACCCTCATACTTTTGCAACCGATCGAACACCCAAAAATAGTGTAAATGGAATATTTTATTTTAGGGTTTGTAGTTTTTTTTATTGAGGACTTTGATAAATTGAATGATTATTGTGGAAATTGTTGGAGGTAGAATTAAGTTTTTTTCTTTTATTTTTTGATTTATTTGTATTTGAAAAACTCATTAATTAAATAAAACAAGTAGGTTGTAAATGCAATGAGATATAATATTAGTTATTCGAGTTTGATTCAGTCAAAATTCGTTTAATACTCTAATTGAATAGACTCGACTTGAGCTCGACTTAAATTTTTTACGAGCAAATTAGGCGCTGCGGCGGTGGGTTTTGGATCGCCATCTTTTTCGTCTCGACGAAGAGTTAATCTAGTAGCCTTTGTGGGGTAATCCTTGACCTTGGAAAGTTCTGAATTCAAGGCTTTAACCTTTCAATGATTGCTTGCTTTGCTGGTCTTTGGGAGGATTAGGTGAGGACATGGCTGAAGAGAATTTTGTGAAATTATTGAATGATGAATTTGAATTTGAACTGGAACTGGAACAGGAACAAACGCCTCTTCTCCATTTAGAATATTTTCTCAAACCCATGGAATTCGTTTCCTTTACTTTATGTAATAAATATATTCTTTTCTTTATTCTTTTTTTTCATTTTGGACTTGTAATATTATATTCTTGTAGTATGAAATATTTTTCTTATTTTAAGATTTTAGAAATATTATATTAATGAAATATTTATATAAATATTATTAAATAATTATTTTTGTAATCACCATTTTTCAACCTACCCTTTTAATTATTATTATTATATTTATATTATAAATATTATTATTTAATAAACCAACAAATACATATTACAAGCCCAAAAAAAAATTGGGTCCCTTCACAAAATGAAACCCGAGTCCCTTTACAAAATAAATCCCAATTTAAACCCCAAATCAAAACTAAAACTCAAACCCAAAATACTTAAAAATAGACCTAAAAGAGCCCAAACCAAGCCAAACCCTAATCTAACCTTAACCTATTCCTAGGATAGTAATCCTAAACCCCCAATCAGTTGTCACTCTCTGCACCAAATAGTGGAGAGAGTAGAGAATTTTTTTCACCTTTTTTCTGTTTTGGTTTCAATTGAAAAAAAGAAAAAAAGTTGGTACATATAGAGTTAATTTGGAGGGAAATCACGTTGAGGTCCCTATACTTTTAGCTTGTTTTTACATTTCGGTCACATGTAGGGACCAAAATTGTTATTTTCCCTTTTCCTTGCGTGCCTTTTTTGGTAAATTCATTGTTTAGTCTCTCTAATTTTAGCGTGTTTTTATATTTTGGTCATATATAGGGACCAAAACTGTTATTTTCCATTTATTTGCAGCTTTGCAATTTTTGGGTTAATCATTGTTTAATCCCCTAATTTAAATGCGTCTTTATATTTGGGTCACTGATTGATATATTTTATTAAGTGCAACATAGTGTGATTGATTTATTTTACTTTAAATTTGTCATATTTACCTTAAATGGATATATTTCATGTTTATTTGTTTAGTCCATAGAGTCCATTCATTTTTTAGACCCTAAACTTTATAACTTTTAAAGTTAGTCCTTGAACTTTTTAATTAGATATTTATCTGATATGATTAATTAGGATTAATATTAGAGCTTCATCTTAGGCCTAATTTCATATTTAATCTTTAAGTTAGGAGAATTATTAATTGGTCTTTGCTTTTGCTCGATGTTCCAATTTAATTATTTGAATTGTAATATTGATTAAAATTAATTTAAGTTAATGTTAGAACCTCTACTTTAGAATAAATTTCAATTTAGTCCCTTTAATTTAGGAAATAATTTGAGTTAGCTCTCGCCTAAATGCTCAAAGGATCATCTCGATTGTTCGATTCAATAATTGATTAAAATCAAATGAAAAGTTCAAGGGTTTCTTGATGATTATTTCCAATGAATTTTAAAGAAACTAAGCCTGATTTTAGGGGTTTCTTGATGATTATTTCTAAAGAATTTTTAAAGAAGCTAAGCCTAATTTTTAGGGGTTTCTTGATGATAACTATAACCAAATGTTTTTAAGAAACTAAGCTTGATTTTCAAGGGTTTATTGATTAGTAAGTCCTTCGAGCCATCAGTAAGTCTTTCGAGCATGATGTTTAAATCCTTCGGGTCATCTATAAGTCTTTCAAGCAAGATGATAAGTCCTATGGGCCATCCATAAGACCTTCAGGCAAAATGTTTTCACTTGATTTTCGAAAAATGAGAAACCGATTTCCAAAGTTTCTCATTTAAATCTTTTCTGAAAACTAACTTTTTGAAAAGTAAGAAAATGATTTCCAAAGTTTCTTACTTAGTAAGTCCTTCGGGCCATGGGTAAGTCTTTTAAACATGATGTTTAAATCATTTGGGTCATCTATAAGTCTTTCGGGCCATCCATAAGACCTTCGGTCATGATGTTTTCACGTGAGTTTCGAAAAATTAGAAAGCGGTTTCAAAAGTTTCTCAGTTAAACCTTTTTTGAAAATTGATTTTTCTTGAAGACTAAGAAAACGATTTCCAAAGTTTCTTACTGATGAAGTCCTTCGGGCCATCAATAAGTCTTTCGAACAAGATAATAAGTCCTTCGGGCTATCCATAAGACCTTCGGGCAAGATGTTTTCACATAATTTTCGAAAAAGCAATTTCCAAAGTTTCTTATTTGAATCTTTCCTGAAAACTAATTTTTCTGAAAAGTTTTTCATTTGCGAGGCTGGAGTGAGCCAGATGAGAAGATCTTCAAACACTCATAGAGGCGATCCAATAAATTATAAGATGAAAGGACAATTCGGTGGGGGGTTAAGGAAGAATGCTGGTGTGAGATCAAACTTGAAGAACTGGAGATGGAGACTCAGCCAAGAGAACGAAACAAGATGACATCATTTGCAGCAAGGACTCGACGATTCCACATAAATAGTTATATCAGCATCACCTTGGGTCAACCATCGCGTATAAGGTCGGATCAACATCATCACTCTTCTCGATTCCATCACAGAAAGAGGTGAATTGACATTCCCAACAAAGAGTTCACAGCTTGACAATAAGAGACCAAGATGAAAATAGTGTTTTGTGTGTCTTTGCTCTATTCCGTTTCACTGCATTGAGCAAAGAGGGGCAGCTGTAATCACCTATTTTCAACCTACCCTTATAATTATAATTATATTTATATTATAAAATTATTATTTAATAAACCAACAAATACATATTACAAGCCCAAAATAAAAATGGCATAATGCAAATAAATACCTCTAACGTTTGACAGTATATGCAAATTTGCCCCTATTATTTTTTGGAGCATTTAACCCCACAACGTTTTATTTTAATTCAAAAGTCACCCTAGTTGGATGGAAACCGTTAGTCAATTGACGGTCAACGCCTCCAGCTGACTAAGCAAGCACATGTGGACACAAATGATGATGTGGCATGTCCATATCACTAATTTATGATGACGTAAAATTGACACGTCAGATTTTTTAATTAAAATTTAATATTTTTTTGAAAATTTTGTATGAGATAGCGACACGTGTCACTCTCCCTCTTTTAACTTTAATGTGGCACACGAAAATGGTCTATTCTTCTTCTTCCTCTTTACTCTCCCTCTTCATCGACCTGTGAACTTTCACCATGATGATACCGTCCAACACTCGCCCATCTGTTTACTTTTTCAAGCAGTAAGCTAAACACTTTCTCTCTCTCTCTCGTTGTTTTGTCATGCGTTCCATCAAAAGCTTATTCTATTAATTTTTATTTTATGGATTTTTACGGTGGAATAGCAGGCAGATCGGCTGCTAACACGGGCACCATGAGCAACAACATCAACCCACCACGCCATATTGGAACTATATCCCCGGAATCATCATGGACCCGATGTCACAGGTCGTTAACCGAGTTGTATCAGGCTTCGTCGGCAAGAGAACACTAGTGGGCTTCCAAATGCAGCAAAACTAGAACAATGATCTTGGCCTCGACGGTTTTTATCTACGTTCGGTTAAACCCAGAAATTTCCAGCACACTTTCTCGATTTCTCTGCTATCTTTATCGTCTCCTAACAGCAATTAGCTGCTTTACGGCGTGTTACTTTTACAATAAATACGACCGCAACAGCTTCCTCTCGGTATCATCGCCAGAGCCACAACCTAGGCTGTGAACCTGTGTTTATCGGGCGCTCCGTGCATGAACCCAGTTCAGAAACGGCTAGTCCAACAGCAAGACCCAGAGAAAAAAAATGAGGAATCAACTACAAGAGTTGGAGAAACAACTATTGGTCGACAAAGACAACGACAACGACAACGACAACGATGGAGATACGGTTTCGGTGATTACTAATGCCAACAACGAGTGGTCCGAAACTGAAACTATACAAAACTTATTAAGTTCTAGCAGCCCTAACAACCCGATTGCTACATCTCCTACTTCTTCATTGTCTTCGTCCACAACATCGGTGGCTTCTCGTGCTTCGACTTGTTTAAGGAAAACAAAAATGGAGGTTACTTCAGTTGTTTCCAATGGTTAAACTGACGTTTTAAACCAGATCCTAAGCCGATTATCATTATTTGCTGACGCTAAAGGGAGTTCCGAGCACATGTTGATGGAGTTTATGTTGTTGGCTCTTAAATTGCGGTTTAACTCGGTGGAGAATCGACTACTTTGTTGAAATCAAACTGTAAGAACTTGCATGTTATTGATTTTGAACTCGGGCAAGGAAGGCAGTATGTAAATCTTCTCTACGCGCTATCGGAGGGTGGGATTGCGAAGACTTTGTTGGTAAAGATCACAGCTGTTGCTGATAATGGTGGGGATGAGGTGTTAAAGATGGTCGGCGATAAGTTGAATCAAATCGCTAAGCAATTCGAAGTTTGCTTGAAATTCAATGTGATAACGAATCTTAAACTCAACGATCTGAGTCGCGATTCGCTTAGGTACGAAACGGACGAGTCATTGGCTGTTAATTTCGCGTTCAAGCTTTATCAGATGCCCGACGAGAGCGTGTCCTTGGAGAACCCGAGATACGAGCTTCTCCGTCAAGTGAAAATATTGGTGCCACGCGTGGTAACGTTAGTAGAACAAGAAATGAATATCGATACGGCGCCATTCACGTCGAGGTGGTAGAAGCGTGCAGTATTACAGAGCATTGTTTGACTTCATTGAGTCGACCTTGTCGTCGGAACACTCAGAGCGAGTGAAGCTCGAGGAAGGCCTATGGCAAAAAATTGCCAACTCAGTTGCGTGTGAATGGAGGGAGAGTGACACGTGTCACTATCTCATTGATATAAAAATTTCAAAATATATTAATTTTTTAACCAAAAAAAATGACATGTCAAATTCACGTCAATATACATTAGTGACATGGACAAGCCACATCATCATTTGTATCTACATGTGCTTACTTAGTCAGCTGAAGGCGTTGACCGTCAGTTTACTAACGTTTTCATCCAACGGGGGTGACTTTTGAATCAAAATAAAACGTCGTGGGTCAAATGTTCAAAAAAATAATAGGGTAAATTTGCATATACTGTTAAACCTTAGGGTATTTGTTTGCATTATGCCAATAAAAAATTGGGCCCTTTAACAAAATAAACCCTTTACAAAATAAAGCCAAACCTTTAGCCAAACCTAACCCAAACCAAAACTCAAACCTAAAATACCCAAAAATAGACCAAAAAGCCCATGCCAGTAATAGATTGACCGAGGAGAGAGGGGAGAGCTTTTTTCAATTTTTTTTTGTTTCAAATGAAAAAAAAAGTTGGTATATATAGAGTTAATTTTGGTAGAAATCACGCTGAGGTCTAACAACTTTTAGTGTGTTTCTACATTTCGGTCACATGTAGGGACCAAAATTGCTATTTCCTTTTTTTTGTGTTTTCTATTTTTTGGTAAATTTACTATTTAATCCCTTTAATTTTAGCATATTTTTACATTTTGGTCACCTGTATGGACCAAAACTGTTATTTTCCCTTTTATTTGCATGCTTTGTAATTTTTGGGTTATTCATTGTTTAATCCCGTAATTTAAACGCGTCTTTATATATAGGTCACTTATTGATTTTATTTTATTAAGTTCAACATAGTGTATTGCTTTTGCTATTTTCCCTTTCTTATTTTACTTTTTTTTTGGTGTTTTCCTTGTTTCATACGATTTGATCATGCATTATATGGATTTTTTTTCAATTTGTTTTCCTTTTAAGACATGCTTAATTCATGATTTGTCTCATCCATGTTTTCTTTATGTTTCCTTTAAATTACAACTCTAATTTAGCCTAACTTTATGTCCATCGATTGTTAATTACATTTTATCATTTGTTTACTTTTATGTGCATTTGTTTATTTAAATGTATTTATTCCTTTTCTTTTCCGTTCTTTTTTTCCATAAAAAGTTCATTTTCTCGTCATTGTAGTTATTTCTCACATTTTGATTTTAGTTTCCCTCTAATTACGTGATTTGAACTTTAGGTTTTTATGTTTTGTTTCTATTCTTTATTAACTTTATTTCCTTATTTATAATTCTTTTACCTTTTAACATTTATATTAATTCGTTTGTTCGTTTACTTTGAATTTTTCATATATAACTTAAATGGATATATTTCGTGTTTATTTGTTTAGTACATAGAGTTCATTCATTTTTTAGGTTTAGCCCCTAACTTTATAACTTTTAAAGTTAGTCCTTGAACTTTTTAATTAGATATTTATCTAAAATGATTAATTAGGATTAATATTAGAGTCTTCGTCTTAGACGTAATTTCATATTTAATCTTTAAGTTAGGAGAATTCTTAATTTGGTCCTCGCTTTTGCTCGAGGTTCCAATTTAATTATTCGAATTGCAATATTGATTAAAATTAATTTAAGTTAATGTTAGAACCTCTACTTTAGATTAAATTTTAATTTAGCCCCTTTAATTTAGGGAATAATTTGAGTTGGTCCTCGCCTAAATGCTCAAGGGACCATCTCGATTGTTCAATTCAATAACTGATTAAAAATTAAATAGGGTTAATATTAGAACTTACATTTTAGGCTTGAGCTTCTAGGTTCATTTATTTTCATAATTTGACATTTTAAGCTAGAAAAGCCTTAATTTACCCTTAGCTTAATTAGGATGAATACAAATTTGTTTGATTGTATTTTATTTTTAAACCTAAGGCAATGTTAACTTATTAGGGAATTAACGATATATCTCCCGTAAGTGTGCTCAAGGTGTGACTACTGGTGGTTCCTGAAATAGGTCGACATCCTTTTTAAGATGACATCATGATTTCTAAAATTAAGGCAATGTAGGGTTATTAGGCACAATAGCTGATCTCCCGCATTTATGCTAGGGTCGAATGCTATCAACCTTAATAAATGAATACCCTTTTCAACTTTGCATCCATAATGATTTTTAAATTAAATAAAGTTCGAACACAAAATTTTTTTGATTCTAAATATAGGGTAATCAACTAGGTACCAATTATTGGGCGCTTGTGAGGGTATTAATCCTTCCCCACACGTAATCGACTCCCAAACCTGATTTTTGGATTTTCGCAGACATTAAAACTTAGTATTTTGATAAAAATAAAATGTTTTATTTAAAATCACCCGGTTTTTATGGTGTCCCAATCGCATCTTAAATGATTGGTGACAACTCCTCACATTTCAAAAACCTTTCCAAACAAAACCCCCAAGTCGGTATTTGTCTTTTCCCACCCAGGCGAAAAACGGTGTTGACAATTATAATATTTTATTTTATATTTGTTAGAAAGCCGCTAGTTTTATTAAAAGTAGAAAATATCTATAATTACAATGAAAATTTACAAGTATAATGTAAACGTAAAAAATTATAATTAGAATATTTTCCTATAACCATTGACACAAAAACTAGTCACTTAGATCACACAAGGACCAAATAAGGAAAAGGTTTAAAAACCTAACCAAAAAGCTCGAACAAAATAAAGATAAAACAAATATGACTGCATTGGAAAACGAATCACGTAAGGGGATGAAATTACTAAAGGCCACCAACAATTCGCAAATCAGAGTCAAGAGCGACTTGAAAAAACTATCCACGAACGCAAAACGAGTATCCAAATCAATCTGAGGGTCCAAAGTAAGAAAGATCATCATGATAACAAATAAGCTCCATCTTGATGAGTCATGACGATGTCAAATCCAACCCTAAGAAAAAGTTAAACGAAAATAACGACAAAAAAATTGTAAACTACCAAAAGACAGAGGAAAATGTACCATAAAGACAGAGATAAACGTGCCATAGGAAATTGATGACATGTCACAAAGATATAATTATTATTTTTTAAAAACTAAATAAAAGACAAAGAAAAAAGATAACTGGCGGGCGGCACCAGTGGTGGCAACCAAAATCAAAACCAGTCTCATCGCCGGTTAAACAAAATTAAAGAAGAAAAAGTTGGATTGATCAATAAAATTGACACAAGTTGTAAAGAAAAAAAGAGAAGAGGGAAGAGGAGGAAGAAAGCCTCAAAAGTATAGAGTTTAATACTATTTTTCTATTATTCTAATTTTTAAAATTAGTAATATCATTTTTTATAATAAATAATATTATTTATTGTATTTTATATTTATAATAAATAATTTTTAAAAAACTTATCATCCAACGGAAAATGGTTTAGAAAGTTTCAATCAAACATCCTAAAATGATTTCCAGCAACTCTTTTTTTTATATAAAAATATTGTAATTCGTTTTGTGAACATTATTTTTCAAAATCTGATTTCAATGAAACAAACATATCCAAAATAATAATATTTATTATTTTAGTAATATAATAGTATAATATTTTTTATTTTAATAAATAATAGATATGATATATACTGTTTCTTATGTTAATAAAATAATATTTTTAATATATTTTAAACATAATAATATTATT
Organism: Hibiscus syriacus; assembly: GCF_006381635.1. Lineage (NCBI taxonomy): Eukaryota > Viridiplantae > Streptophyta > Magnoliopsida > Malvales > Malvaceae > Hibiscus > Hibiscus syriacus. Next base: position 539,553 of record NW_024062907.1, read on the forward strand.
TTTTATAATAAATAATATTATTTATTGTATTCGATATTTATAATAAAAAATCTAGAAAATTTTATCAACCGGTGAAAATGATTTATACATGTAAATACCGTAAAATGATTTTCAAAAATTTAGTTTTAAAAATAATGAATTATTTTGTAAAAATTATTTCTTAAAATACGTTTTCAGTGAAATAAATATACCCGACTTAAGTTTGAGTTCCTTCTGTGCAATCTAAAGAATTTCTTTCTTTCTTTTACTTTGTCAAGCCTAAGGGAAAGAAAGTTTATGGGCTTTGTTGAGGATCAAAACTTATTCTTCTATACTTGTACAGAAACTACAAGTTATTCTTATTCTATAACTTCTGTTAACTACTTCCACTGATTCCAAAAATTTTAGAACGGTTCGAATTAAAATCATGGTTCACGCCCAAAATGATTTAATTATTTTTATGTTATTTTATGCTTTTTAATTTTATCAAATGAGTATTTGTTAGTACGAATTAAGTGACTTTCATGGTAACTGAATTGTTATTATTTCTTGAGGACCCGGGTTTGAGCACCATAGATGCAAGGAGTGTGAACGTTCAATGTGAAAAGATTGAAAGTTATCTTTGAACATATACTACTCTTGTACTTATCCTAGATTAATAAAAAAATAAGTAACTATTATAGAAAAATACAAAATAAACTTTAAAACTATAATTTTCTTTTATGAATAATACGATTATCAACATAAAAAAAAGATTGTCAAGTATTTATATATTGTATTATAATTTGATAAAACTTATGATTTTGTAATTTTTATCTTTATTAATAGGGATAGGTTATATTTACATTATGTAAAATTAATAAATTTTACATTAATTTATAATCATTAGATTTAAAAAAATAGCTTAGATTTAATTAAAATTTATAACTCGTAAACAAATATTTCTTTAACTCAAGGTAAAATATTTTTTACCTTAATCTCAAAACCTCATAGTTCAAACCCTAAATCCTTGATTATAAACCCTAAACCTTTTAACCCTTATTCTTAAACTCTAAAATCTAAAACCTAATCCTAAAAAGAAAAAAAATTGTTTTACCGTGAGTTAAAGAAATACTTATTTATATGTTATAAATTTTAATTAAATCTAACTCATTTATTTATTTAAATCTAATGGCTATAATTTAGTGCAAGACTTATTTGTTTTACATGGTATAAGTGGACCCTAACCCATATTTATATATATGTGTGTATGGGGTTAGAATCCACTTACACATAATGTAAAATCTTTAGTTTTACACCCTTTTTAGATCGTTGGATGAGATGAAATCAAAGGCTGAGATAAACTACTTTATTTTCAGTGGATTTCATAGTGTTTAATCTCAGCCTTTAATTTCTCAAATCTAATATATATATATATATATATATATATATATAGGGTTAATTAGGATCCACTTACATAATGTGAAACTTTTTAGTTTTACACATATTTAAGATGTTGGATGAGTAAAACTAGACATTTGATATTAATAGTATGAAATGAAAATATAATCACTCGAGAAAAACAAGTAATTAATCTCAACAATTTATTTTCACTCATCTAATTTTCCAAATTTTACTAAAAAACTTTTACATTGTGTTAATGAATTCTAATCCACAAGATTTTACAATTTTAAATTATAAAATTATCAATGTATAAATTATCAATGTAAAATAAAAAAATTATAAAAAAATGATCATTTTAAATTTTTAGAAGGGTTGCCTCTGACCATCCCCTTAGGTTGGTGATAGAAAAGTAGAACTGAGGCAGTTGTAGACGGTTCAACTCTTCTTATTTGTATAGAGACTCGCAACCGATAACTACGTGAAAGAGATGAAAAATTGAAGAAGATAACGAACAACGATTAGCTAAGATGGAGAGAATCCATAGGAGAGAATAAGACTTGTAACACATTGAATTTCTAAATTCGAATCCAATTAATCGAATATGATTTTTTTTATAAATTTTTATTTTTAACTGATGTTAAATAATTTTTTATGTTTAAAAATATTCAACTGAGTTTCTATAAAATTTGATTTTCCAAATCGGATATTTTATAAGTTATCTTATATCAAATTAGGAATAAATTAAAGTATATTTCTATCAATATTTATGAAGTATTTTATATAGAGTGAATATCTCATATTTATTTTTGAATATTGAATGAATATTCCGAAAAATATTTGGAATGGGGTAATCAAGTCTGGGGTGGTTTATTTTTCTATGAGTATATTGATGTTAAAATTGAAATCTAACTATATTTTATATAATTATGAGACAATGAAATGGTTGATTTGAGTTGATTGGGTTTTAAATAAATTATTATTATAAAATTATTATTATCATGATATTTGAATTATTTGGACTACATATATAAATATATTTTGGGGTTTGGGGATATGAACCACTACTCTTCTGTAAACGAACCGAAAGGAGGTATGTTCATGTTCATTCATTTAATAAATAAACGAACATAAACGAACAATTTTTTTTGTTCATGTTCGTTCATTAAGGAATATAGTTTGTTCATGTTCGTTCATTTAAATAATAAACGAACACAATAAACGAACAACACAAAAACAAAAAAAATTTATTCGAACACAACAAATGAATGTAACAAAAGTAAACAACAAGAATAACAACTTAAAATTCATTAATATAACTTGCAACTTTAGAGTTAATTTGTTCGAATACGACAAAACATACATAAATCATAAATAAGCTATATGAGCATAATAAAGTCTTAAATTTAATTTGTTCAACAAAACAATCTTCTTGAAATCCAAACAACTTCAATAATCTTCGTAACATATTCAACTTGCCATCTGTTCGAACATAAATGAACGAACATAAATGAACATAAATGAACGAACATAAACGAACGTAAATGAATGAACGAGCCCTTTGTTCATGTTCGTTCATTTAATTAAACGAACGCAAAATCTTGTTCATGTTCGTTCATTTAATAAATAAACGAACATAAATAAACTTCTCGCCGCACGGTTCATGAACGGTTCGTTGAACGTTCAGTTCATTTACAGGCCTACCTACTCTTATGGGGTTAAATATTTTTAAAAACCAAAAGTCTAATTTCTCAGAAAACAATTTTTTGGTTCCAATAAGGCAGTGCGAAAAAAAATTATAAAATAGGGCTCAAACACTTTTATTTTGGGATCTATGACATTTTCAATATTGCATGAAACTAATCACCTTATTTTGTTATTTAAACTTTTTACTTTGATGTCTTAAATTTTAATAAAAATTTATATTTTATTGGAACCTGTCACTTCGAGGTGACGAGGCTTAATTAATTTTTTTTTACTAAAACTCAACACCTCGAGATGACGAGTTCCATAAATACAGTAGAAAGTGTTGTATATCTCAAAATAAACTTCTACTTAACTTATTTTCCCAAATAATTTACCCATTTACCCTATTGTGCCAAAAACCCTATCAAAAATTGGTTTTTTGACCTATTATGGCATCTGGAATAATTATTTGGCCCAATAGGCACCTAAAAATGTTATGGGATCTATGACATTTTCTAAAATGCATATAATTTTTTATTTTGGGCCCAATATTTTAATATTTCTAATTAAAAAATTATTTTTTTCAAGATTATTATGTGAATTTTTATTTAAAAAAATCAGATATATATATTGCTGAAAAGAACAATACACTACGAACATTAGAGTAGACCTTCAGAAGTGCACATTAGGAAGAAAAAACTACAAACTTAAAACTTTAACATAAGGACGTAAATAGGACTAACCTTACGAACACCGTAAACATTAAATAAAATCATTAACATAGTAGTTAATATTGATTAAGAAGTTTTAATCTTCGTAATCAGTAGACTTGTTAGAAGTAAGATTAAGTTCTTCAATTCCCCATTCTTTTTGTTGTTGCCATTCACGTACGGATTGGAACCATGCTTTTGGGTCTCAGTCATCTATGTTTTTTCATGGTCATTTTTCTAAGTTAGTGGGATATTTGAGCTAGAAGCAACATCCTCAATGGTATGAGCAAGGTCGAGATCATCAAACTCTACAAACAAATAGACGTTAGACGAAGAGTGATAGAAATATGTCTTAATCATGCCAGCAAGGTCTACATCATCGCTTAGATGAAACCGTGTGCATGATACTGGAAATTTATAATATAAGGAAGATGCTCTTCTACTGCTTCCGACTAGGACTCTTGTTTCTGTACTGAACTTCAACTCATGTAGTTGAATGTTTTTTTGGAAACACATTGTTATAGATTTACAATCGTAAAAAACAGTTGCACAACATGTTTGGCAAAAATCTCAAGCTTTTGAATTGAAAGATTGAAGGTTTTTGTTTTTTTTTGTTCAATATCATAGTAAAACGACTTATAGCTAACACATATTAATAGTTGCTGAAGATGATTAAATGAGGACTGAAAAGTTGGTGAAACGTTGCTTAAATTCTGCATCGAATGAGCTCTAAAAAAACCAACTGGTGCATTATTACTGTAATAAATGACCTCTGAAAAGTTGTTGAAATGGTGCAATATTGATGAATTAAAATACCTATGAAAAGTATCTGAAACGGTGCATTGATTGAGCACCGAAAAGTAGCTAAAACAGTGAAAATTTTGGCCTGGTTAAAATACATGTTTTTTATGATTTGAAGTGATAATTCAACATTGAAAAGGTTTCTTATTTGAGTTGATATATCAATAAAAAGTTGCAGAATATGATAATGCACCACTATTTTCACCCATTTTTTGAATAGTTGCTTGAATTATACATTGAATGAGCTCTGAAATAGCTAGGCATGTAAATGAACTGAACGTTCAGCGAACCGTTCATGAACCGTGCGTCGGGAAGTTTGTTTATGTGCGTTTATTTATTAAATGAACGAACATGAACAAGATTTTGTGTTCATTTAATTAAATGAATGAACACGAACATAGGTCTCATTCGTTCATTTACGTTCGTGAACGTTTGGTTATGTTCGTTTATGTTCGTTCGGTTATGTTCGTTCATTTATGTTTAACCCAGTCTTTTTAAATCAATTTTGGTGACCAATTTGTAAGCATCTTAAAAATATTAATTAATTTAATATTCTGATGACCAACTCCATAATTAACCTAATTTTATTTGGAGATTAAATCCAATATGTTAACCGTGAGGCATCTCGCACCTATATTCATTTTCCCCATTTTTTCCAAACCCTAGTGTTCATTGGAGAGTGGAGACAATCGGTGAAAGCTTCAAAACAAGTTATATTATAGTGCAATCTGAAGTTTTACAGGTCTATTTTCATCTCTTTCTCTATTTTATTTGGCTTAATAGTTGATATGTAAAGTTATTGTGGGTATCTTCACATCTAAAACTCAAGAAAACATCATACTTCTTTATAGAAATAGATGGGAAGATAAAGGTAACAATCGGAAGCATATGAGCATCAGTAAAGAGAAAAATATATAGAATTTGCCAGAAAACAAAACAAAGGTTTCTATGCAATTTCTGAAAAAGAATGTAATAGCTGAAGTAATGGGTTTTCCAAGAAGAACCCATTAATAAGTAGAAAATACACTTTGACAATGAACTTTTGTTTTCATAGTTCTTGTGTGACCTTTAATTGTGGAGTAGACTTTAGGTACGTTAAAATTTTGAATGGTGGTTTAACAATAATATCAGTTAGATATGTAGCATCGGAGGGATTTCAGATTTATGTTATTGCATTGTAGTCCAATTTATACCGTTCGAAATCTTCATGCTGTTAAATTTTCTACTCTGCCAATGGAAAGGACCATTATTAACAAATCTCACTAAAGTCTGACATTGATATCACAAAACTTTTAGCCGACAAATTTATTAAAATAACGTAGTGGAAAATGATTGTTCATATGTGATCATGGACCACTAAGATAAATGTTATAGTGTTAAATTAAATTTGTGTGAATCATTTAATATCTTTAAAAGATCGATCGAAATATCTGATATATTCAAACATTTCATCACTGCTAATCAGCTCTTATGCTATTTATCACTGTAGATTTGGTTGATTTGCATTGTCAACTATTTTTCATGAAAGAACAATGGAAGGTAGGGTCTCCAACGTTTATGTTCGTGTTCATTTATGTTCGTGTTCGTTTATGTTCATTTATTTATTAAATGAACGAACATGAACAATCTATATTCTTTAATGAACAAACATGAACAAAAAAAATTTGTTCGTTTATTTATTAAATGAACAAATATGAACATACCTCTATTCGTGTACGTTCGGTTCATTTACAGGCCTAGAAATAGATAAAACGGTGCATTATTGCTGCAATAAATGATATCTGCAAAGTAGCTGAAATGGTGCATTGATTGAGCACCAAAAAGTAGCTGAATCATTGAATATTGAGATGACATTTCACTAGAGAGTTGTTAGATGCTAATTAATGTAGGGCCAAATTGGTTTTAAATTGGCTCACTTTAGATGAATCTTCACAAGGCTTGTTATTTTTTCAATTGTATTGAACAAGCAAAAGATCAATCTCTCTCTGAAGCTATGACAAACAAGTTTTTCGTAGTCGTCCACCCAAATGACCAAGTTGTTGAAGCTGAAGATGGTGTTCAGTTCATGTCACAAAATCCCGTGAACATGATGTTCATGGAAAATGTAGATCATGGGCAAATAAAGATGAAAATTGAAAACAAAATTAGAGTTTTTGTTTCAAGTTTGAGATATTTACACATCGTTTTAGAGACTCCGCTCAAATATGGAGCAATCCTACTCGATGATGATGACGATGTAGCTGTTATGGTTAACCTTCACCAATCTTCCAATAATCAAATGATTGAGATTATTGTTGAAATTGCAGATGTTTCTAGTTCCTCAACTACTGCACCAATGACTACAGAAGCATGACCATCAAATGTAGATAACCTCGTCGGGCAGTTCGGTGAAATCCTTATTGATTTCAGCGAGGACGATGAAACTTTTGTTTTGCTTATGATAGATGATGACACACTAATAATCGATGAATCTGATATCGTCGAGGCTACTTCAGAGGGATAAGCCTTTGATATAGAGGGTAATGTCTGGGAGGCAGTCGTTTCTCATGGCCAAGCAATGCATAATGCTCCGTCAGTTTGGACACATCCACCAACAGCCATGCAAGAAGAAAGTTCGCACCCCAGATGCCTCAATATCATCATGCAGTTGCAATGCATGACATAAACTATGATGCCATAAGGAATCATAAGAATCCTGATATGCCTGATATATCTGCAGCCCACTGAAGGACCTCAGATTATGTATCAATGGAGTTTGGATTTGGGTCACAGTTTGGGAGTAAGAAGGATGCACAAATAGTTGTGAAGGAGTTTTGTAAAAAAACTCATATAAAATTCACCGTTGTGGAGTCTGACCAGAAGACATATTTTGTCAGATGTATTAACAAAAAATTGGTTATTAGTGGAGATATGTATCTCGTACCTACATCGAAAGATGTTGTGGGAAGTCACAAGGTTCCACAACTAACATAGTTGCCCGTTCAGCTCCTTGTCACAAGACCACAAACACTTAGACTCCGATATCATATGTACTTACGTGAAGCTACTGGTTGAGAAAATCTGAGGATCTCTGTATCAATGATCATGACATCAATACCAAATACATTTGGTTATATTTCATCTTATTATAAGTCGTGGATGGCCAAACGGAAAGCTATGGCACTACTGTATGATGATTGGGATCAGTCGTATAATGAGTTGCCACATATATTGCATGAAATAGAATATTTCATCCCATGAACCATTGTTCGCTCTTACATTTTTCCTGCAACCACATTTGATGGACAAGTTATCCCTAGGATGAGAGTTTTTAGAGGCTTGTTCTAGGCTTTCTAGTCACAAATTGAAGGCTTCCGTTACTGCAAACATATGGTTCAAGTGGATGGAACTTTTTTGTATGACTTATACAAACACATCCTTATGATAGCTGTTACACAAGATGATAACAAAAATATATTCCTCATTGCCTTCTCCATTATTAAAAATGAGTCCTAGGAAACGTGAAATTTTTTTCTTTCAAACTTGCACTTCCATGTTGTCACCCAATATGGTGTTTGTATGATCTTAGACCGTTCACCTGGGTTGTTGGCTACGATTGACAGACCGAGAAGTAGATGGTCACCTCCTAATGCATTCCCTACGTATTGCATATGCCATCTTACTTAGAATTTATGACGAGGTTCAAGAATAAGAATATAAAGAAAGAGATTATCAGCATGGGTAACTTATTCAGTTTCACATTTCATTTTTTGGTCTTGGTCTTCGTTTAAAATTATTATACTTACACCTAACTATTTTTTCAGGGTATGCATTACTGAAAATGAGCTTCTGTTCAAGACTGAAAAATTTGAGGAAGTATCGAGAAGAGGTTTATAACTTTGCAGTTGAGATACCTCGGGAAAGATGGGCATAGTCATTTGACGATCAAGGTCGACGTTACAACCATATGACAACCAATCTTGTCGAGTGTATCAATTCAGTGCTAAAGGGACTAAACATATTCTGGTGGCAAGTATTGTTCGAGAGACATACTTCAGGTTGGGTAAAGTTTGGGTAGACAAAAGTTCCCAGGTAGTGGCAATGCTCAATGAAGGTAGAAATTGGGCTCCAGATCTAGAGAAAGCAATGACCAAAAATCAAACTCATGCAACATCAATGCATGTTCGTACTTTCACCAGATTGGAATCTAATTATATTATCCAAGAACTTATTCAACCACATGAGGGTGAGACTTCTGTCACCTATATTGGTAATCTGAATAGAAGATAGCGTGATTGTGGTCGATTTCAAGCCTTCGAATACCCATGTGCTCACGCGGTTGTTGTATGTATACATGTGAATGTAGACCCATACATTTACGATGATGATTATTATAGCTTGCATACTATGCCTAACATATATAGTTATGAGTTAAGTACCTCCCGAACGATGCATATTAGCCACCTAATGTCTCTGAAGAATAGTTACCCAATCTGTAATTATGAAGAAAGTTGAGGGGTCAAAGAGAGCAAGGTCTGCTGAAGCTATGCGACCACTTAGAAGTAAAGGCCACAATAGGAAGCACTGTTCATATCTCCTAAGATATTGAGCAGGCCAATAAATCCTTTGTAATCGTATTCACATGTTATACCAATTTTACAAATACCAATGATAATTTTTTACGTTTCATATATAATTACAAACTATAACACATAACTAAAGTTAAATTCATATATTTATTTAAAACATTTTTTCAATAAAATAAACATCTTTTCCTCTTAATTTTTATTATTTTTCTTATTCTCTTTCTTTTCGAAGAGTTGTTTGTTGCGTCGACTTGCTAACTCTTCATTCTTCTTCTTCTTCTCCTCATTCTAATTCTTCTCCTCCTCCTCCTCCTCCTTCTCTTTCTTCTTCTTCTCTTCTTCTTCTTCTTCTTCTTCTTCTTCTTCTTCTTCTTCTTCTTCTTCTTCTTCTTCTTGTTCTTCTTCTTCTTCTTCCTATTCAACTCCTTATGTTGATCAAGAATATACTTTATTGATTCTTTCACCCACTCCTCATCTGAAGATAAGCTTGAATCAGAATCATTTGAAGAGTAATCAGACCAAAGATTATCTTCCGAAAATTGCTTGAAATATTATTCTCACAATTGCATGCTTTGGTTCTCCTATAATCTCCATAAACCAACCTAACTCCTATTTATAGTTAAAATTTGAGAAAATGAACATTGGAACTCGTCAACTCGAGGTGACGATTTCCAACGGCTCTTTTTCAAATCTAAAACGATTATAAATTTTTAAACCAAACAAACTCGTCACCTCGAGGTGGTGAGTTCTAGGGGAAATATTAAAATATTAGGCCCGAAATAAATAAATTATATTCCATGGAGGTTACGAGTTCCCCTACATTGTAGAAAATGCCGTAGATCCCAAAATAATTTTTGAGAAGTCCTATTGAGCCAAATAATTATTTCAGGTGTCGTAATGGGCAAAAAAACTCAATCGATAACCCATTTTCAACCAACTATTTTAGTTCATTGGAACTATAAACCAATAAGTGCTTTCGGTTCATCTCAGCCAGCCCAACTGATGGTCGACCTTTCAAGGCCAATCGATTCTCAACAATTTTGGTTCGAAAAGGAATCCAAGAAACTGAGAAAATATATTATGTACTTATTTCATGAATTTGTATTAATTCAACATATATATTTGGATTATTCAATTTATGTTCTTTAAGTGCTTGGGTAGTTGCATTCAATAATGTTGTGATGCTTTGTAATCTATGGTATCTCTTTGTTTCCATTATTTTTTGTTTTAAGAATTAGGGTAAATTATGCATTTGGTATCTTAACTATCAGTTTTGATTCATTTAAGTACCTAAACTTTTACCTTTTTAAAATCATACCTAACGTTTAGTTTAAAGTTAAAAAAATTTCAATTTAATTACTCTACTCTCAAATTCCTCCTATTTTAATGACTATAATTTATTTTATTAATAAATTTTGTGACATGATATTTTTTATTATCATTTTATTAATATATAATTAAAAATAAAAAATAAATTTGAAATTTAAGTATTTAAATTAAAAAGTTAAATTTTATTGACCAAAATATGAGTGAGAAGATAGTTGAGTGATGAATGATACAATTTTCCTATAAAAGAGATGCCACGTGCAACTTACCAGTTAAGTTTTTAACGGCGAGGTATTAAAACAAAACAAAAACTAAATTGTTAGGTTTGATTTTGAAAAATTCAAAGTTTAAGCATTAAAACATAACAAAATTAATAGTTTAGATATTAAATACATAATTTACCCTAAAATTTAGAACCCTTCATTGTCGGCCTAAGAGGAATCCACAATGGGGTGTAAAAAGAGAAAATGTGGATACTGAAAACTAAGGTAAATCATATTCAAGTTTTTTTTCTTTTATATATATGTGTACTATGTTAAAGAAATATTATATAAAATTCTTGAGTTACCATGTGTATATATATTTGGTCAATTCAAATATGAATATTTGATAAGCACATGTTTTAACGAATTCATATTTGATAAATATAAGTTTAAAGAATTCTTTTTCAGAAATAATTGAAGATTTTAGATATTTTAATTTTTGATAATGTCATTTAAAATTTTTATTTTGAGTTACTTCAAAAATCATGAGATAATAAAAAAAAATTGGTATCTTAACCTTAGATTGTTATTGGAATATTAAATTCTTTAATTATAACTTCTGGTTATTTCATTTACATAATAAACTCAAAAATTTTAATTTATCAATTAATTCAATACGTTTTCGCATCTAATAATTTATTCTTAATAATTTGACATGATTATATATTAAGTTTAAATTTCATATTTATTATGATTGGATTATAGTGAAATGGGTTGAAATTAGGTGTATTTTATTAATTATACGCTTTATTATGATTTTATATTGAGTTTAGATTTCATATTTATTATGATTAGATTTTATATAAGTATAAAACGTATATATATGTATTACTAATTTTATCTAGTCTATGTTGAAATTAGGTATATTTTATTAATTATATGCTACATCAAGTCAAATTTTGTTACTGGAGTAACAAGAGTAAACTTTTAGTGGCTAATATATAATTAATCAATAATGCAAGAGATTAAAACATAATTTCTCAAGGATGAAAGATTAAAATCAGAAAAAAATGAAATATAAGTAATGGGGATTACAGTTTACCAAAATATTACAATAAAAAAAATTGGGACGTAACAAAAATTTTATAAAAAACATAACATTTTTATTGGACGCAACCTAAAATATTAATTTTTTTCTTAATATTTTTCGGTTGCACATTTTTTTATAAAATTTTCGATTGTCTGTAACAACCCAACTTTCAGGCTAGTAGTTTCATATTTATCCGAGAGGTATGTGGACCCTGTGGATTTCATAATTAAAGTCGTTGGACCGAGTGTGGGCTTAATTGAGTTGGAATTGAGCCCTATTGTTCATAAAAAGGGATCTTTGCATAATAGAAAAATAAAAAGGCCAAAAGTGTAATTATTCTATTTTTAAAAAGATGAGAGATTTTATTCTCTTCAACTTCTCCTACTCTTCATTTTCCCTCCTCTTCATTTTCCCTCCTCTTCTTCCTCTCCAAGTACCATAGCTAAATGTAAGTCTTTTGAGCCATTTCTTACTTCTTTTAAGCTTCAATCTTGTCCTTAATTTCTCCAACAACCTTGTAGTAAAGATTCAAGCTTGGCATCTCATGTTTTGCTAGAGAAAGCGAGGGGTTTGTCATCCAAGCCTTGGAGGAGGGTGATAGCTAGCAAAAGGAGTTTCATTTCGTGTTTCTAACATCAAGGTAGTGTATTTTTAATCATGTGGAGTGTTAAGGCTTTCATAAATATGAAGAATTGCTAAGATTTGTGTATTTGAGCATTTTAGGATTTATATTGGATTTCATGATTAAATGACATTTTAGATGTAAAGAAGGTGTTTTTATGCCACTTTAAGACCCTAGGTAACCTCCTAAAGCTTTAGCACATGATTAAGAACCAAACTAAGATATTTGGGGATGAATTTTAGGTGTTTTTCTAGCCTAAATAAGCCATTTATGGTTCAAGTATCGATACTAGATGAACAATATTGATACTGGATTAATTGAGATGAAATTTAGGGTTTTCTAGCAGGGAGTATCGATATTAAGGGGAGGAGTATCGATATTGGATGAACAATATTGATACTGGATGAATTGGGATAAAATTTAGAGTTTTCCAGTAGGGAGTATCAATAATGAGGGGAGGAGTATCAATAATGGATGAATTGGGATGAAATTTAGGGTTTTTCAATAGGAAGTATCGATATTGAGAGGAGGAGTATCGATACTGAAAGTTATAGTATCGATACTAGATGCTCAATGTCGATATCAGATTCACGCTATCGATACCCTCGGTCTCTATACCAAATAAATTGGTCTCAATATCGAATAAATAGATCTTTATACCGAATAAATTAGCCTCTATATTGAATAAACTGGTGATTATGTGAGACCAGTAGATCATTCAGCAGCTTAGTGGGAATTTTACTGTTGCTATGTGACATCAGGTTCCCTCAGTTAACTAGTGTTTGATGACTATTTGAGACCAGATACTAGTCAGTATAGTATTGAAAATATGCACAACAGAGTCAGTGTTGCATTCAGGTAATGCACAAACGTGTTAGTGTCTCATTTAGATAATGCATAATAGCTACATTCATTAGGGTTAGAGACCCTATAGAGGTGTACTCATGGCGAGACCCTTAGTACAGGATTAAGGGAAGCATGAGATTCCTACTTCAGTGATAGAACAATTAAACCTTATGTATGTAGCACTTGATTTAGATCATGAATGTACATACTGCTTAGTACCATGTCTTTAGCATGATTGTTTTTATGAAACTCATAATGCTGCTCTAGATTAGCGATTATACTACTAGGCTTTGTAATCTCAACATTCAGATTTTTTCATTCGCAGGTCAGTAGATTGGGTTGTTCATGAAGCACAGTCGTAGCAGGACTTTCAACATCTCTCCTAGAGTATTGTACATCAGCTTTAGTAGGCATGTGTATTCAGAGATCCTTACTTATGTATTTATTTTATGGCTTAATGCAACAAAATAACCCTAACATTTAACAATATTGTTGAATTTACCCCATTGTTTTTTGAAATATTTTGACCAATCAACGTTTAGTTTTAGGTCAAAAACAACCCGTGTTGGATGAAAATCATTAGTCAATTGACGGTTAACGCCTGATGCTGATAAAGCACGTACGCGTGGAAAGAGAAGCTGAAGTGGCTATTAGGTCATGGTGCTCAATGAAGTGGCACTGCCACGTTAGAATTTTTTAAATAAAAAATTTTTAAATTTATTATTAATATTTATATCTATTTATTTGTTACCAATCAGAGAGTGACACATGTTACTCTGATTAGTGTTTTTTTAATGAAACTATTAAAAGAAAAATTGCATGGAAGGGGACTTGAACTTGGGTCTAATGTGTGAAATGGAGTTCATTTTGCCACCAAACCAGACTATTTTCTTGGCTAAATAATGAAACAAATCATATTTAATAAATACTTAAGTTTGAATTTAATAAAAAATTAAAACACGTGTTCTCATAATCTTATTTCATCATAACAGATTATTCATAAAATATTAGGGTTTATAGTTTCGTTTACCCTCAATTTCTTCAAATTCATTGAAGTAACAACTTTCCATCAATTACGAAGGTGATTTTTTTTATTTTCCAATTGATTATTCCCACTACATCAATGATTTTGAAGGTGAGTTTATCCTCAACTCTTACAAACACTATGAGTTGGCAAACAAAAAAACTGTCATCATTCAACCTGTGGCCAAAGACAAATTTGTGCTGTTAGCAACAACCAAGACTAAAAAGAAAAATAAGCCTTTGAGCCTGCTTCACAAGTCTATCATGAAAAAAAGGAGTTCCCAGGATGGTGAAGGCAGTAAAAAAACTAGGTGACAAACAACTACTACCGATCTGATTTGATGAATGCCGACCTTATAAGGTTGAGTGGCGTGAACCATAGTCTAAAGGTTGCGATGTTCGATGTCGAGAAGAGGAACCGACAAGCATTAAAGATCTGTGGCAAGAAGAAAGCTTTACACTATTATACGTTTCATTGTGTTATTGCTTTCTTTGTTTCTGAAATAATCTTTCATTTCACGGTTTTAGCTTGATGGATATTATAATTAGACTTGTCGAAACAAAAGTGATGATCAAGGTCATTTCTTGTTTGTTTTTGGGATTATAATATGTTGAGTTTGTTCAATTTTGTACTTCAATTTCTCTCATTGTGTTGATAACATTTATGATTTTTCGTACTCTACTTCAATCGAGTCTTTGCTTCTGATGTCAAATCGATTTGATATTCCTGCTTGATTTGATTTTGATGGAGATAAAATTCAAAGGGACAAAGATTAGATAAATTCGGTTTATAAACTTTAATATTTTGGGAATAATCAGGGTAAAAGGCAAACTGAGATAATGAGAAGAGTTTGAGAAAAATCAGGTATATTATTTGAAAAAGAGATTGGCAACACGTGTTTAATTTGTTTCATTAAATACAAATGTTTATACAAATTAAATAGAGTTTGGTTCCCCACAAACACTAAGTAAGTAGCCTAATCTGGTGGCAAAATGAATTCAATTTCACACCCTATACCAGTTTTTAGTCCCTCCCATGTAATTCCCCTTTTAATTGTTTTATTTCACTCTCTGATTGGTAACAAATAAATAAATATAAATATTAATAATAATTTTTAAAAAATTTATTTAAAAAAATTATGATGTGACAATGCTACGTCATCAAGCACCATGATATGGACAACCACGTCAGCTTCTCCCTCTACTCGTATGTACTTCATCAGTATCAGGCGTTGACCGTCACTTGACTAGCGATTTTCATCCAAAGTGGGTTGTTTTTTACCCAAAACTAAACGTTGAGTGGTCAAATGTTCCAAACAAATTGGGTAAATTTAACAATACTGTCAAACATTAGGGTTTTTTTTGTTGCATTATGTCTTGTTTTATCATACATTGAGTTATATTATTTATTTTAAACTATGTGTCACGGAGCTCCGGTTTATAAAATATTTTTATAACTGATATTTTGGTTTGTTATAATTTCATTGAGTATATTTTAAAAGATGAATGAACAAAAAAAATTTTAAATCAAGGGTTGTGTTGACAGTCCAATGTGGTACTTTGGGCCTAATCGAGTTTAGGGTGCTACATTAAGTGGTATCAGAGTGTCAGGTTGAGTCGGTCCTAGAACCCAATGATCATTTTTAGTAAGGTGTTAGTGAATACATGCCCCTAGGTACTTAAAGTACTTATATAAGTGTGGGATTATGATGGTGCTCCATTTCTTAATCTGTAATGTAGAGTTTTACGATGGTTGATAGTTTTAAGCGTGGGCTCGATGATAGGATGAAGAGTCGATCCTCTCATTCTGATAGTATCAGTGATAGTTCTTACCTAGGGCAGTAGATCATGGGTCCTATTAGGTGCATGATTCGTAGAGGTAACATTATTTAGAGGTTTGACTTCTACTTTCAGGGAGATAGTGGACGCTATTCCTAGAGCGCAGATTGTGCAACCGGCTACCCAAAGTACGTTAGTACTGATAGAGTTCCCAATAGAGAGACTGAGGAGGTATAATACAACTGATTTTTATGGCTCAAATAATGATGATCCAATTTCGATCGATCAGTGGTTGAGGGAGACCATAACGACGTTGAGGCAGCTTCATCTTATTCCAGAGGGTAAGTTACAATTTGTCACTACTTTACTCAAGGGTGATGCTATAAATTGGTGGGAGACTATAGAGATGGCTCTATGACCAGAGATGCCTACATGGGATCATTTCTTAAGTGAGTTTAGAGGTAAGTATATTAGCGATACATGTATAGATGGTTTGAGGATGCAGTTCTCTCAACTAGTTCAAGAAGATCGCTCAGTGTCAAAGTACGAGAGAGATTTCCTCAGGTTGAGTCGTTATGCTCTAGATTTGGTTACGACTGAGTCTTGAGGTGTAAGAGGTTCCTCGAGGGACTTTATATTAATATCCATATACAGTTAGCGATAAACCCACCTAAGGTATTTCAGAGTTGACACGGTAGGTTAAGACAGTGAAATGGTGTAGAACATGAGAAAGAGTTTGTTGGGGGAATTAGGCAGCCCAAATATGAGGGCTTGTATGCCAATAAACCTATCTCAGTTGGTGGCAGAGAGGGACAGAGGTTCACGAGAGCATAGAAGAGTGACATTAGTTTTGTCACTCTAGTTGATCCAGAGGTCAAATGAGGGTTCTCATAGGAGATCATTAGCTTTACCATCAGTGGCGAGCTTTAGAGGCTCTGATAGAGTTTTAAGGTATCTAGAGTGTAGCATTACAAAAAAATCATCAAGAAATGTGCTTTAAGCTTTTTATAAAGTGTTATAGATTCGGTGGTGCATTTAGTATGGGATTGCCCTAGTTCATATGGTGATGTTTCAGCTCAATCGTGGGAAACGATCCCAGTAACTCAGTATATGATCAAGCATGAGAGTCAAGGAGCGGATCAACCTATTTTCGATTTGACTATGTGCAATTCTACTTGTCAGATCGCAGAGAGGTAGAGGTAGAACGTTGGTGGTGTAAATGAGATATCATGTATGTTTTCATCTATTTCAGTTTTCCATGTTGCTTCAGTAGGTGTAGGTGCATGCATTCTTTCATGGTGTCAAGTGAACTAGGTAAGAAAAGTATTCATATAGAGAACCCGAGAGCGGTGATCCAAGTGGCTAATTGGTATACCTTAATGGAATAGACTAGAGTGACCTTAGATGTTCTTTAAGGACTTGAGTCAAACTTAGTAGCCTACCTAAGGGAAGTTATTAGCACAAGTGATACTTGGTCTTGGAGTAGCAAGTTTATAGACGTATGAGAACTTTATGTGAATTTGTGGTTGTTTCTTATTGAGTTAAAGGTCAACTCTAAGAAAATGTCAAGTCATAAAATCCCCCACCCTTGTGTGTTACCTAGGGGAATATCCATGTGGGTTGTCAAAGTTATGTATGAGACTTTAAGGATGTTTTTGCATTCTGTTGAATTAAGATTTTGATATAACAATAAATTGAAAAATTGATTTTAGACTTTATCGAATTTATCAAAAATTTATCAAAATAATTCAAAGTTCAAATTGACTTGAAAAAAATATGTTTTAAATGTTTTCCAACTTAGTCAAACCTTTTCAAAACCATACTCAATCATTTTTACGCTTTAAAGTTAAGTTTCTAAGGATTTTTGGCTCAAAGGATCGATCCCCTAGCAAAAGGATTAATCCCTTTGACCAAAGGATCGATCCCCTTAAAAATGGATCGATCCCTTAGATTCCAGTGAGTTTGGGATCGATCCCTTTACAAAAAGGATGGATCCCTCAAGGAAAAGGATCAATCCCATCACCAAAAGGATCAATCCCTTCCCTTAAAGGAAGCGGCCCATGTAGACCCAACACCTCACGCAGATTTCTTCTGAGTCTTTGAGGAGAGGATAATTCAATCTATATATTCTCTCCGAGCTCATGTCGACTCCCGCCTTGACGCTACAGAGCATTGTCAGGATGCTACAATCGAGGAGGTTCGAGCAATCCAACGTCAGTTTGACGAATTTTCCTTCCCTCTTTCATCACCTTCTTAGGTCATGCATATCATATCATATCATTTTTACCGCATCTTTAGACTTTGTTACATTTTGAATATTTGACTTTTGATGTTCGGTATTATGAATCTATGATGATTTGATATTTGATTGATTTTTATGGATATTTAAACTTATATGCATTTGAAATTTTGGGATATTTTGTTTTTGATACCTTATTATATTTATTGTTGATTATAGATTATTTTTTAATTACTTTATCTCCATTGTTATATGATACTAACATTGTTGAATTATTTTTTATACAACAAAAAGGGGGAGAAGTAAGTATAAAATGAAAAATGATTTTTCAAAATTAAAATTGGAGCTTAAATTTTTCATAAATTCTCAAATTGTTTTATTATTTTTCTAAGTGGACACATTTTTAAAAAACAATTTTTCAAAAGGTTTTGTCATATCAAAAATGGGGAGATTGTTGAATTACGATTTTGATATAAAAATAAATTGCAAAATTGATTTTGGAGTTAATCGAATTTATAAAAAAATTATCAAAAATAATTAAAAGTCCAAATTAACTTGAAAAATATGTTTTAAATTTTTTCAAACTTAGTCGAACCTTTTCAAAACCATATTCGATTGTTTTTGCACTTTAAAGTTAAATTTCCAAGGACTTTTGGCTCAAAGGATCGACCCCCTAGCAAAAGGATTGATCCCTTTGACCAAAGGATCGATCACCTTCAAAAAAGATCGATCCCTTGGATTTAAGTGAGTTTTGGATCGATCCCTTTACAAAAAAGATCTAACCCTCAAGAAAAAGGATCGATCCCTTCACTAAAAGGATTGATTCCTTCCTATAAAGGATCGATCCCTTTGTTACAACGGTCAAATTTTTTTTAAAAATGATCGATCCCTTGTGCATTAAATGTTGTTTTTGGTTGTAGGTAACGGCTATAATGATACCCAAAGGCTCTAAACAGATAGAATTAATGGATAAGGTATAAATTGAAGGTTAAATCTTCCAAAAGTCAACAAGAGTCATATTGAACCAACCTACCAACATAAAATATTTTTGTGTGCTTAATTTGTTAAATTATTTGTTGTAAACACACTTGTGAGCTTCATTGTTTATTTTGCTCAAGTGTGGTTTGGGTGAGAGCTTAATTAGTGTAAACCCATTTTCCTTGTGAGGTTTTATCTTTTTTTGCTTTATTTGTAATTCCTCTTATGGAAAGAGTGTAAACAAGGATTTGGGGTATAAACCTTATGGGTTTACAAGGTCACACCTTGTCCTCAAAGGTGAGCAAATCTAGTGGATTTGAGAAAATCCTTAGTGTGGATGATAAGGTAGTGGATGCAGACTTTGTTTGATAAAGTCAAATCACTCTAAATCTTTGAGCAAAAATTTTAATTTTTTGATTTAATCCACCAAATTTATTAGAAAGCCAATTCACTCAGTTTTGGATTGATCCCTTTACAAAAAAGATCGAACCCTCAAGAAAAAGGATCGTTCTCTTCACTAAAAGGATTGATTCCTTCCTATAAAGGATCGATCCCTTTGTTACAACGGTCAAATTTTTTGAAAAATGATCGATCCCTTGTTCATTAAATGTTGTTTTTGGTTGTAGGTAACGGCTATAATGATCCCCAAAGGCTCTAAACAGATAGAATTAATGGATAAGGTATAAATTGAAGGTTAAATCTTCCAAAAGTCAACAAGAGTCATATTGAACCAACCTACCAACATAAAATTTTTGTTTTGTGCTTAATTTGTCAAATTATTTGTTGTAAACACACTTGTGAGCTTCATTGTTTATTTTGCTCAAGTGTGGTTTGGGTGAGAGCTTAATTAGTGTAAACCCATTTTCCTTGTGAGGTTTTATCTTTTTTTTGCTTTATTTGTAATTCCTCCTATGGAAAGAGTGTAAACAAGGATTTGGGGTATAAACCTTATGGGTTTACAAGGTCACACCTTGTCCTCAAAGGTGAGCAAATCTAGTGGATTTGAGAAAATCCTTAGTGTGGATGATAAGGTAGTGGATGCAGACTTTGTTTGATAAAGTCAAATCACTCTAAATCTTTGAGCAAAAATTTTAATTTTTTGATTTAATCCACAAATTTATTAGAAAGCCAATTCACTCCGTTCTTGGTATATTTTGGTTGTTCATAAGAGATAACACATTCCAGTAAAGGGCTCGTGTGACAAACTCGCAATGAGTTATCAATCTCAAGTTCAACATTAGAGATGAGGGTCTTAATTGGAGTGTTAAAAATACCCAGATTACTCTTGCCAGTATAGCGATCACCTTATTTGCTAGAAACATCAAGATATACCTCAATTAGTGCTATGGCACTTCAGTTGCTAACTGGGCGTAGATGCCCCAACACTCAAACATTAATTTATAGTATAGTATATAAACTATTGAACAATTACACAATAATCCAAAACTTTTCCAAAATTATCGATTTGGTCCCTTAAGTTTTCAAAAATTACAAAATGGTCCCCAAATTTTCTAAGGCTTGTAGAATGCTTTTTACATCATTTCCAACCCAACATAATTTTCCATAATTGTTCTCATCATCTATAGTCAAGGTTGAATGCTTTGTATGTTCAAAATTAGGGTTTTCATGATTTTACTCGATTTTTATTCTATTCAATCATAAAATCAACTTCGATTCAACCTTATAAAATATCTACAATCAGAGCCCCAACTTAAGCTTCAAAACACATCTTTCCTCTAAAGTTAGGGTTTGGTCGAAGCTTTATTTGTTCATATAACCATGTACAAGTGATTTTAATAATCAATCATGCTTGGAAATCATTCTACAACCTCCAAAATGTCAAAATCCATCATCAATTCATAAACCCTAGAATTTGGGATTTTTGAATACAAACCAAATTAGCAAGCAATAATAGTACCAAATGATAGTGTTTTTCGAATATAACAATTTTTTATTTCACGACATGATCCAAAAACCAAAGGAAATTGCTCAAAATGGAAAATAAAATTTCTCTTACCTTAGTATGAAGGAGCACGAAATGTTGGCTGAAACATGGCTTGGTTTCATGAATTTTTGGTTAATTTCATGTTAATTTAGCCTTTATTTAAGCTTAAATGAATACAATATTCATTTAATGAAAAATATCCATTACCATTAATGAAACTTGATATTTACCTTAATACCAAGCCACATAAACCTTATTATCTTCCAAAGTCAAATATGGACAAAATAATTTGCCCTTTACAACTTTGCACATGTCATTTTCCAAAAATTTCAATCTTGTCATTTTTATCCAACGATTCAAATTGAACATAGAAATAAATTCTCAAATTCAATGCTCCATATTATTTTCCATCATTATAAAATGTGGAAATAATATTTGTAATCATAATTTATCATCCTACAAATTTTCTAAAAAATTCTATTCGATATGATTTACCGAATTTTTACCGGACTTTAACACTTTCTAATTTTTAACACAATTTCCAAATAAACAATCCGATTTTAATAAAACTCCACTTTCTAGAGTAAACTATCTATTTAATGAATAAAAATTCTTTTTGAGAAAGTTACCACTTAGGTCCCTGAATTTTTTTCCCAATTTCTAGTCATGCAATTTTTCAAAATTGCATTTTAGTTACTAAAATTCATCTGTTTGGTCAAATCTAAAAAATTACATTGTTTTGAGTCAATTTTCTCTGATCTAAAAAACGGAAATAATATTTCCAACCATTGTCTAACATCCTTCAAATTTTCATAAAATTCTGGTTTCATCCAATTATCTGATTTCAATAACAAACTTTATCGCTTTATAGCTTTTAACACAAACCCCGTATCGAAAATCTAATTCCCACAAAAATCCTTATTTTAGGCCAAAATGCTCATTTACGAGCTAAAATCTATAACTTTTCAAAATTACATTTTTTGTTCCTGAACTTTTACAAAGTTTATACTTTAGCTCTAAAACTTTAAAAAATGTAGTCATTAGTCAATATTTGGGGTATTACAATTCCTCTCCCTTAAATAAAATTTGTCCTTGAATTTTCTATTCGTATATTCATACGTAAAATAAAGAGATAAGGAAATTGTCTTTCGTGTCTTTGCCTCGTTCCCAAGTCGCTTCCTTAACTTTATGATTTCACTAAAGAACTTTCACCAATGAAATAATCTTATTTCTCAGTTCTTTGTCTCCATACACTAAAATCTTTACTGGTTTCTCTTCATATAACAAATATGACTGAAAAATATTCAATCTATACTTTCGAAGCAATGATACGTGAAACACATTATAAATCTTATCCATTTTAAGAGATAATGCTAACTAATAAATTACCGGACTAACTCTCTTTACAATCTCATATAACTAATAAATCTCGAACTTTACTTTCTTTTATACTAAAAAATCTCAGAATCTTTTTCTAAAGTAAAACTTTGAGAAATACTTTATCATCTCTTTGATATTCGATTTCCTTTCTTTACTTTTTTTCGATCCTTTCTAAATATCTTTTATCTTTGTTGGAAAGATCTTTAATCAAATATGACAATATAGGTCTTAACATCAACTCTACAACAAGTACACCATCAATTTTCCTTGAAAATCAAGTATTTAAAGCTTTCAAAGCAAAGAAGATCTTTCGACTAAATATGTCAACTACCATATTAACCTTCCCAAGATGATAATCAATAATCATATCCATCTTTTAGAAGTTTGATCTATCTCTTTTATCTTATATCCAATTCTTTCTAAATAAGCAAATACTTCAAACCTTTATAATCTATTTAAATATAACATCGCTCACCATTTAGATAGTGGAGCCATATTTTCCAAGTAAACACCACAACTGCTAACTCTAAATTCTAAGTTGAATAATTTCGTTCATGCATCTTTAGTTATCTCGATGTATAAACTATCACTTTACCTTCTTGCATCAAGACACACCCTAAACCATTAAGGAACATATCATTGCAATTCACATACTCTTTACATGATTCTGACTGCTGTAAAACTGATGTTTCTATCAATTTTCTTAAGAGTATCAAAGTTTTCTTGTCATTTTTTAGTCCAAACAATTGGCACATCATTTCTAAGCAACTTTGTAAATAGAGAAGTAATCATTGAGAAATTCTTCACAAATCTCCAATAACTGTCAGTTAATCTCAAGAAATTACGAACTTCGAATACATTCTTTGGGCTTTCTATTCTATTATAACTTGCACTTTCTAGGAACCTACTGAGATTCCCTCTGCTGAAATCACGGGGCCAAGGAAAGAAATCTCTTACAACCAGAATTCATATTTTGACAACTTAACATACAACTTTTGATGCCACAATGTTTGACGTAAAAATACGAATATGTGAGTCTTGCTCCTTTTTTATCTTAGAATAAAAAGTAATTTATTTACAACTAGAACATTTAATTCATTAAATCTATAAATATTGCTGGAACATCAATTGGTTCAGATGACATCACTACAAACTCATAATATCTATATCAGGTTTTGAAAGTCATCTTCAAAATATCTTACTCTTTAATCTTTAACTTGTAATACTCTGATTGAAGATCAATCTTTGAAAATTCTGATGTACTTTGAGTTGATCGAATAGATCCTCGATCCTCAAAAGAGGGTACTTATTTCTTTCTGTCACTTTATTCAGTTGACGACAATCTATATAAAGCCACGTCTATTCTCTTTTTTCCCTTTTACCAAAGAGTACCAGTATATCTCATGGAGATACTTTCGGTCTGATAAAATTGCATTAAAATAACTTATGTAGTTGTACATTTAAGTCTATGAATTCTATCAAAGTTAACTGATATGCGACTATCAAAATGGGCACTATACCCAAAAAAATATAAAGTTTAAACTTTATTTCTTGATCAGGAGGTAATCCAAATAATTCATCAGGGTTACATCTAGAATTTCTCAAACTATCCGAATATCCTCTAATCTAACTTCAGATGTTCTGGTGTCAATTGCACTTACCATGATGATCTTAAACCATCAAATGGCAATTCCATTAGATTTGATGGAAATATTATTCCTTGAATTTTATAAGGAAATTCCTACTTATATGTTTTATTCTAACTATAAGACCCAATGGCTTCTTTACTATAAATAAATTCTAAGAGAATGTCTATTTAAGGCAATTCTTTTATTAACACAACTTATTCATAAATTTTATTCTCAACAATTAAATTACTACTCTATCACTTGTAGTCATTCTTCATATACTTTTTTATTTCTATAATCTCTCTCCAATTGCCATAATAGTGAAATCCTTCAAGTCCTTTAAATCAACAACTAATCCTTTTCAATCTCATTTTAGATCCTTTCGAACAATAACATAATTATCATATGCTTCACTAAAACTTAACTTTGTTTAAACTTTAACAGACAATTTACTTACCTATAGACATTCCAAAATCATTGGTAATTTCAATAATATCGACGTCTCTTTAATTCTGATTTCTCTTATATACTTTCCAAACTTTCTGATAGTTTCCTCTAATCCAGCTACCTAATTAGACACTAGGGTATATATCTTATTGAATAGAGGAAAATCTTTGACAACCCTAACTTTACTAGGGCAAAATACTAAAGTCTACCCAAATCCAATTGAATCTGTTTTAGTCTTTATTCTATTTTTAATCTATTTACATTCTTACCCTATTTCTTAACTCTCTAATACATAAATTTTCATATTACATTAATGAGGAGTAGCATCATCAATAAAATCATAAAACAATACCAAATCAGAAATTTTGACATCCTAGTAGCACGTACATATTCGTAACATAACATAACCTCGGTTCAGGCCGAGAATTGACTAAACCTACTACTCTGATACAAACAAATGTAATACCCATATCCCATATATGTCTCATAATATGAGCCACAGATGTCACATCAACTCAATTGACATTTGTTGAACTTTAATGATTAAAAAATTTGTTTCATTTACTTATTTCCTTTTTAACTTTAAATTTTTTCCTTAATCATATAAATTTATAAAATATTGTTTGATCATTGAAAACTAATTTGATTTCAGTCAGTAATTAGGCAGTTCAGTGTTGTGTTATATCCAAATACAACTGCCTAATACTGCTTGATTCTAAACCATTTAAAATATAACATTTATACTATTCACTCATAAATAGGATTAATACTAAAATAAATCTGATAAATCAACCCAACATATATAATGTACATGCCACTAATAAGTCAAAGTTAGGATATCTTACTATTATTGTCTGTAGGTTTAATTTTGCGTAAGATGTTGGCAAGTTCCTCACTTCACAACCTCTATTTTATTCGAACCTACGCTTGAAAATCATCACGCGCTAAGTAAAACTTAGTGAGACAGAAATATAACTAAAGTGATATAAAACCATAAATTTCATAAAATATAAGAAATATATTGTAATTTAAATAAAAACATTAAATTTCCAACTGGGTTAGTCAAGCTGTTTTTCCTTATAAAAACCTAAAAATCATCATCTCATGATTTTATTAAAAATCATGTAAGTCATCATCAAATATCATAAATAACTTTTTTCTTTTCATTCGAACATATTTCCTATCTTTCTTTTCTATTCTATGTTCCTTTCTTTTATATATTGTCATAACTTTCACACTTATTGCTATAGCCCAATGTATATGTAAGAGAATATATGGTACCTGAGTTTAAGGTGTGCACTAGGCACAACACGGTGCCGAATCATAACTGAAACTGCGATATGATGCATTTCAGTGCAATCATAACCTAAGCACCAATAGTGTTGAACATTGGTACACGAATGTACCAAAGCTGAACTGATAAGTGATAACTAAAAAGTACTCAAGAAATGGCATGCCAAATGTACTTATGACTCTCAATGCAACATACAATGAGCTTATATATATCATCATAGAATCATTTATTAATCTGTGTCTGCTAACTGTAAAATATCTGATAACTGTAATCATTTGATATCTATAAATATCTTATAACTGAAAATCATCCGATAACTGTAAACATTTAGAATTCGTCATCATAAATATCATACTTTGGTAGTTCATACCCAAAATCATTCATAGAACTTGATGAAAAGTTTTATAGAAATATTCCATACTGAAAATTTACAAATCATACTAAAAAATAAAACGAGATCAACTTATCGCAAGTCGTCCTTGACTATAATAATCAAATAAACTAACTGCACTCACTTTAACACTTTATTTTTTTTTATCAAAATATAAGCATCAATAAGATTTATATTTAAATCATTTGTCTTCCACTACTTTCAATGCACAATTTATCAAAATTCCATATTCTGGTAGTTTACACTACCTTTAAAAAAATATTATTCTATATTAATATACTGTAAAATTATTTTGTTTGCACCAATGAAAACTAGACTAGATTAATAATCTAACCATATAATGAACTCCATCTAGTTCCACTTGTAAAATTTATAGAAAATTTTCAAAGTTAACTGACATAAGTTGTTTCGAGCAGAATTTGCTGCCCTGTTTTCTGACCTATCACCTATTACAAATTCATATCTTTTTGTATACCCATCGAAATCAATTTTCGTTTGTTCTAAACAAAACTATATTTATATACAAATCCAATTATATAATATTCATTCTTCAATTATTTTTTTAGAATTTCTGGTGATGTTCTAAACTTTCTCTATTCAGAACATAATATCTAAGCAGATTTCACCAACTTGCATCATTAACTTATTCACTAAATCTATAAGTTTAGCAATTGAACATATAAGATTGAAGTACACTTCTCATGCACTAGTATTCACTTCTTAACGTAACTCCGACATTGGCTCATCGCAAGCCAATGTTTGTTTCGATAACATAAATACAAGTTAAATGCACTCACATGGTCTCCTTAGCTGCAATCTTCCTTAGAATTTCCCATTTCATCCTTAAGCTTTTCCTTAGCTTTAATAATATTAGATCTTTATTTCAAGCACTAAATCTAAATGAACATCATTACCAAACATATACAAATTGAAACCAAATTTTAGAATATTATTAACATAGGCATACTTTGAAAAATAAATTCCTAGCAAATTTTCTGATGCTGATTCTATATAATTTTCATGTCACAACATAAATGTTGACCTTAATACTTCTAATTGGCCACTCAAGTTCCTTTTTATCTCAACTTCACATAACATTTTCACTTAAGCTCCCAACTTTTCCATATTTGTGATTTAAACTTCAATTTTTACAAGCTTTATAAAATAATCCAATTTCACATCCTAACTTCAATTCCACCAATCAAACATTAATTTCCAGTATATTATATAAAATATTGAACAATTACACAACAATCCAAAACTTTTCCAAAAATATCAATTTGGTCCCCCAACTTTTAAAAAATTATAAAATGGTCCCCAATTTTTTTCTAAGGCTTGTAGAATACTTCCTACATCATTTCTTGCCCCAAAATAAATTTTCCATAATTTTTATCATCCTCTATAGTCAAGGTTGAATGCTTTGTATGTTCAAAATTAGGGTTTTCATGATTTTACTCGATTTTTATTCGATTCAAGCATGAAATCAACTTCGATTCAACCTTATAAAATCTCTACAATCAGACCCCCAACTTAATTTCATCAAAACACATCTTTCCCCTAAAGCAGGGTTTGGTTGAAACTTTATTTGTTCATATAACCATGTATAAGTAATTTTAATCATCAATCATGCTTGGAAATGATTCTACCACCTCCAAAACGTCAAAATCTTTCATCAATTCCATAAACCCTAATGTGAAAATAAACCCTATAATTTGAGATCTTTGAATACAAATCAAATTAGCAAGCAATAATGGTACCAAATGATAGCATTTTTCGAATAGAACAATTTTCTATTTCATGGCATGATCCAAAAACCATAGGAAATTGCTCAAAAATGGAAAATAAATTTTCTTTTACCTTAGTATGAAGGAGCATGAAATGTTGGATGAAAAATGGCCTGGTTTCATGAAATTTTGGTTAATTTCATGTTAATTTAGCCTTTATTTAAGCTTAAATGAATAAAAATATTCATTTAATAAAAAATATCCATTTTACCCTTAATGAAACTTGATATTTACCTTAATACCAAGCCACATAAACCTTATCATCTTCCAAAGTTAAAGATGGAAAAAATATTTTGCCCTTTACGCCTTTTCCCATGGCATTTTTCAAAAAGTTCAATCTTGCCATTTTTCATCAAACGATCCAAATTTAACATAGAAATAAATTCTCAAATCCAATGTTCCATATTATTTTCCATCATTATAAAATGTGGAAATAATATTTTTAATCATAATTCATCATCCTTCAATTTTTTTAAAAATTTCTATTCCATTCGATTTATCAAATTTTTACCAGACTTTGACATTTTATAGTTTTTAACACAATTTCCAGATCAAAAATATGATTTCAATAAAACCCTAGTTTCAAGAGTAAACTATTCATTTATGGTATAAAAATTCTTTTTGGGAAAATTACCACTTATGACCTGAATTTCCCCCAAATTTTCTAGTCATGCAATTTTTGAAAATTACATTTTAGTCACTAAAATTCCACTGTTTGGTTAAATCTGAAAAATTACACTGTTCTGAGTCAAATTTCTTTGATATAAAATATGGAAATAATATTTCCAACTATTTTCTAACATCCTTCAAATTTTCATAAAATTCTGGTTCAATCCAATTATCCGATTTCAATAACAAACTTTATCGCTTGATAGCTTTTAACACAAATCCCGTACCGAAAATATGATTCCATAAAAATCATTGTTTTAGGACAAAATATTCATTTATGAGCTAAAATCTATAACTTTTCAAAATTACATTTTTGGTTCCTGAACTTTTACAAAGTTTAAACTTTAGCTCAAACTTTCAAAACTTACATTTTAGTCACTAGTCAAAATTTAGGTAATACAATGTTCAATAAAAAATATTATATTTTTTATAATATTTTAGATTGTGCTCGTTCTATTAACCTTAAATTAAGAAAACAACAGTAAATGAAAAGATTAGGTTTAATATCAAAATAAGTGTCCAAACTATACCTAAATTCTCGAATAGGTACCTAAACTATTTTTTGACCCATCTAGGTGCCTAATGTTACAAACGTTAACCATTTAAGTGTCCAGATCATCAACGACATTATTTTCCATGTTAAGTGACACTTGTCACAATCTGGTGATTTTTAAAAATTTTATTTAAAATTAAAAAATTAAAATATATATATATATATATATATATATTTAAAAGAAAAATATAAACATTTTGAAATAATCCCTAAAACTTTGAAAACTTCTTTTCAACCCCTAAACCCACATCGACCATCACCCTTTGCCGTCAATGAAGCTCCACCCGACCTCATCTCCCCCGACAACCCAAACCCCCATGAAATCATGATCAATCAACATCAAATTGATGTTTTGTACCCCATAAACCCTAGGATGAAAATCGAGATCTTGACGACAACTACGATGTTGTATGACTAAGAGGATGGTATGAACTACGTTGTTGGCAGTGATCGTGGTCGAAAAGAGGGGCGGCGACGGGTTAAGGAGGATTTGAGAATTTTAGGTATTTTGGTGTTTTTTATAATTTAAGAAAAATTAGGGTTTTTCAATAAATATAATAATATTTTTTAAATAAATTTCAAAATACCATATTGTGACACATGTCACTTAACTAGAGAAATTCACGCCTTCGACGGTCTGAACACATAAATGGGTAACATTTGTAACATTAGATACTTGAATGGGTAAAAAATAATTTAATTAATTTATTCTAGAATTTAAGTATAATTTATACTAATTTTTTCTATTAAGCCAAAACATGGAATGGTCTTAGGAGGAGTGGCTAGACAGATTGACCACCCTAACATCGCGGAGTCTACGAAAGTGTGTGCTTTTACACAGAGAATCAACTTTGCGGTTGAGAATGGATGGTGTGATGTCATCATTGAAGGTGATTTTATTTCTGTGGTTAATAGACTGTCTAACAAAAATCAGAACAAGAACCATGATCTCTCTACTATCGGATTGTTGTTCAATGAGACCCGCACCCTTTTCGATGATAATACTTCCTCTAAAGTTCACTATATTTGTAGAGATGCCAATAGAGCGACTTAAAAAACCCGCTTTTGGAATATAATCCCTTCATTTCCTTAAAAAAGAAAAAGTAAAAGAAAAGAAGAGTATTTCCAAATGACGGAGAATCTAGTCTTAACAGACAAAAACCCATGACGCCAAGCAAACTTAAACTAAAGCCAACCGTAACCTAAAGTAGTCCCCACTCTTGTCATCTTCTTTCCCTTTCTGTCTTTTTATGTTTGGCTCTAGATGGAGCCTGTAACATCAAAATTAATGCTTGCAGCATATATAAACTCTGGTTCTCAGTTGAATTTTCCCTTTTTGTCTTGAACAAATCTAAGATCGGAAGACCCTTTTGTCTGAAATACAGTTTCAACATGGTTGGTATTTTTCCTGGATTCTCTGTTGGGAAGGCTGGCCATCGACGATCCCAGAGTTCTCTTGTAAGATTTTTTTTTTCTACAAGGGTTTGCTTGAATGGAATCAGGAACATGTAGATCTAAAGATCAATTTATATGTTTTTTTGGGTTTTCTTTTGTTTGATCAGTTAATTATTATTTGGATTGATATATGTTGGAATTGGTTGATGTACTTCAAGATGTCGATTTTAATATCAATTTGTGATCCGACTTTTTCTTTTGTTGTGATACTTGTTTGAGAGTTTTTGTATCCCAGTATGTCATTTACTTGCCTTAAATTTGGGATTCATTTGATGACTACGATGATTCAAACCCAGAAATTACTAATATAAGCTAAACCCAGATTTTCCTGATTTTTAATCTGTCGTGTTTGAGTTGTGGCACATACACGAGCACGGCTAATGAGTTACTAATTGTGGTTCAGGTGGAAAGGGAAGCCGTGCCTCCAAATCCGGATGTTATTGCCCCAGCTGCGGTTACTGCTACGGCTCATGGTATCGAAGTAATGGCTGAGTTCAAACCAGTTGAACATCCGATCGAACCTTTGGACAACGACCGGCCGATCCAATGCCCGCTGCCGGAGCCTTCGATTCTAAATGTAATCTTCAGGAACTCATCCTTTGTTGTTCGGTTTGAGTTCGTGTTCTTTATATTGCACTAGTTCAAGAAAAAGAAGAGTTAGGAGATAATCAAGTTTTCATTCCCAATCCAATCAAACATGGCTCGAGTACCTGTTAGCATAGCTTGTCAAGGTTATGTGGTAAAGTGACCATATAAGAGTTCTCATGAGCTTGTCATTGATTGTGCATATATTCTTTGCGTTACATGTGCTGTGAAATCAGGATGGAAGAATATGGAAAGAGCGAGTATCGGCTACGGCTAGCATACGACGGAGAGCTGATTTGCCGGTAACGAAGGAGGGAGGCACCCTTCCATCCGAGACCAAAGCTACTACCGGAACCAAACCCCGGCCGACCTTGAATCGCATGATATTACCATCGGTAAGCGCCCCAGAACATGATTTATTAAATCTCCTCAAAGAATGCAGTGCATCTGGGATCTAAGCCCTGCTATCAAACGGAACACACTTCACCTTCATTCCAATAATTTGCCCATCGTCTATAAATTCCAACCTGTATTTTGATTTTTGCCACCTATTTGGTTGAATATATTTTACACCACGGAAACGGAAATGAAAATGTTACCCTCACATCACTTGTATATGTTGTAATAAATCACATCTGATTTCCGATCCATCTGTTACATTTTTGCTTCTAATATTATTGTTTGTAGTACATAAATAAAAAAATCAAATTATCAATGAAATAATACAAAATAATTATTTAAATTACATAAATATACGACTACTGAAACATCCCTTAAACAAGGGATACTATTGAACTTATAGTTGTAAATGAGATGAGATAGAGTGCAAGAGTTCGTTTTGGTCAATACTCGATTCAAATGAATTCAATTCTTAACAACATGAAGGAAGTTACTTAATAACTAACTCAAATGTTTCATGAGCAACTTGAAAAAACGATATGCTAAAATTTTATTTTTTAAAACTAAATTTATTATTAATATTATTATTTATGTTGTACTTTTTTATAGTATAATATTTTTCTGTACTTAAGTTCAGATTAGCTCGAGTTTAAGCTTCAATCAAGTTAAGTTTAAGAATATTGAGTTTAATTTTTTTTGAGCTCGAGCTTAAGTTGAGTTTTAATTTTTAATTTCAAATTTGAATCAAATTTGATAGTTTTAAGCTCGTTAGTTTTTTAGTCAAATTTTAATTTTAAACTTTTCAAGTCAAATTCAATAATACTCGAACTTGATTTAAATCATTTATAACCTTAAATTTAGACTTGTACAACAAGGACCCGGGAAAGGCCCATTATGAACCAAACCCTTGGCAATTTTGGCTTAATACAGCATACGGGCTAATTATTTAGCCTAATATGACATCATATTTTTTATTTTGGGAATTACGATATTTGCTACAGTGACTTAGAATTTATCATGTCGAAATGATGAATTTTAATAAAATATAATTTTTTATAAGAATTTGTATTATAGTCTAAAAAAATATAATAATTTTTTTTTAAAACTCATCACTTTAACGTGATAAGTTTAAATAAATAATTATTTTAGTAGGGACAAGATCCAATGTACTATAGCATTTATAGTAGATTACAAAATAAAATCTGAGGTGTTCTACTAGGCCAAATAATTTTGGCACACTCTCAATTGGGGCAAAAAAAACCCCAAATCTTACATGAAGCTACCCATATAGCCCTTTTATCCCGGGACGATTCTCGGGTTCCATTAATTCTCTTCTTTGAGCGCAATACAGGGATAACATCACTTTTTCAGAGTTCGTATATTAATTATTAAGTAATATACGAAAACCAAAATTGATAGGGGAAAAAACTCTTTAGGCTTCAGCTTATTTTTGGTTGCTTCGACTGTGTAGGGTATTCGGGATCGATGGCGGCCTTGCAATACCTGGAATCTCTTCGAAATGAGCATCCAGAGCTAGCCGACTGGTATAGTTCCCTCTCAGATCTGTACCAGAAGAAGCTTTGGCATCAGCTGACTCTCAAGCTTTAACAGTTCGTTGCTCTCACCATCTTTCAGGTTTCCATGCCTTTATCTCTACTCGTTCCGTTTCTGGTTTGCGGTTTGTAGATCCTTCTATATTGAAGTTTTTTGAATGGAGTTTTTCTTTTAATTGAGTTTGACCAGTTAGGAATCCTTTTCTTTTTCCTTTTTAGAACTGAGGTTCAGTTTGGATCATTTTCTTTCTTTAGCTGTTTTATTTTGAAATTGAAAAGAGATAAAAAGAAATGGTTATCACTCTGATGTTCAATAACTCGATAATTGGGGATTATAGTTTCAGTTGATTTTTTCCTTATACGCGTTGGCTGTAATATTTTCTTGTCATAGAAGAGTTATGGAATGGAATTGTTGTTGAATTGTAATTTTTTTAGAGGAAATCTCCTGGTCTGCATGAACTGCAATGCAGGAAGTTAGTTTCTAAACCTTTGATTTGTTTACTTCCAGAGAATTGCTTTCTTAATTGTAGAATGGAAAGTGAGAGGTTCTAGCATATGTTATCAGGGATGGACCAAGGGGGTGTGGTCGCACCAGGGTTTCAAAAAACGTGATTTCGTCCGCGATATAGTGGTTTCGTCGCCGTCTGAGTTACCCGCTACACCCGCAATAGCTCCCAATAGCGGCCGCAATAGCTCCCAATAGCGGCCGCATAGCTCCCAATAGCGGTCGTAATAGCGCCCGCGACGTCCATAATCACGGTAAACCCGAAATGATCGAAAACGCGACCGCGATTTGAAACCCTAGTCACACCCCTTAGAAATTTCAAATTCCTCTATAGTTTAAATATTTTCTTCTTATTTTCTATTAATAATCTAATCTCGCACCCTTAGATTTTATATTTCACACTCCCTAGAATTTGTGATTAAATTAAAGATTTAGACTAAATTTAGATGAAATTAGAAGTGAATTTGGGATTAAATTGAATAAAAAAACATGAGAATTGTCTAGTGGAGAAAGTCCTCGACAGTTGTTCAACGTAAGTCCGGGACGGAAGATGATACGAGGAAGGATCTTTATGAAGTTGAAGGCATTATAGCTGAAGAAAAACTTCATGTGTTGAGCAATTGTCTAGTGGGGTGGTGCAAGGAGTTTATTAAAATCGGTCATCTCGCTTAACAAATGCATACGAAGGGCTCTCTGGCTTCTCCTTAATGAGAGCTGCTGGAAATGCGGTTTTAATGGTTTTCGAAGACTCTGCTTCAATGAGAAGTGTGAAGAACGATAAATCAGAGAATCGAAGCTTGGTCAGAGAGTTTAGTAATAGAGTGTCGTCGAATATGGTTAGTTTGCGAGGGTGTTCCTTTTCACTCATGGAATTGGGATACTTTTAAGAACATTGCTGATAAGTGGGGTCATTTACTAGCTATCGACGAAACCTGTCAATCACCATCATCCTTTGATCGGTCAAAAATTCAAGTCCTCACAAAGGCTGAGGCGAGAATTGATGCGACGATGGAATTGAAGGTTGGTGACAACTCCTTCAAGATCATGGTGCATAAGATAGAACCTTCATTCAAACAAAACTCTTGGTCTCCTGAAGAAGACGAATCTCAGTAGATCTCGTCTCTCCATTTGTGGCTTTGATTTAGCTGATATGGTTGAAGGTGTTACTTTCCTTTTGTATTATGTTCTTTTGCGTCGTTTTTGATTCTATTGTGGAGGTGTAATTAGATTTAAGGTGATTCGACTTTGGCTTTGGATGAGGATTTTAGAGTTTAAGGTGTTTGTTGTAATGGTGTATATCACCATAGGATATTTTTCCGTGTTTTATTTTGTATTGGGTATTATTATTAATAAATTATGAGGTACTCTTTTCTTTCTTCCAATGTTCGTTAACATACTTCTAAGTATGTGAACGAATACTAAGGAGTTTTTAATGAGACCTCCAACTTCTATAAAAAAAAACATGAGAATTGAGTGTGCAAAATAATAGGACTTTTTTAGAAAAACGCATAAAAATGAGGGATTTATGAAACAATTTCCCCTTTCAAAATACAATCAAATGCAAACTGCACTTGGGTTTTCACGATAAAAGAAAAATCATTTGACCTATATTTTGCCCCAATTTTCGTCAAATTTCTTGTTTTTTCTTGATTGCTTCTTAAATTTCAAACATCAAAGAATCAAATCTTACTTTCTTTCTTGAGAATTATTCTTGAGAGCATCACGAAATTACCCCCCAAATTCCATTTTTCATCTTTCTCATGGACTAGCTTTCCTTGATTTTTCAATTTCAATTCGAGAAAGTTCAAAATTGAGGTAAGAAACTTGTTTCTTGATGTATTTTGAAGTTATTTGAAGCTTTAAAATTCTATTTTCTTTTATATTTTCAAATGTGTATGTTATCTTCAACCTTAAGTTTAATTTAGGAGCTTCCGTGGTGAAATCTTAGTTTCATTAATTTATTGATTTTAGAACTTCATAAGTTATCTTCTATGTTCAATAAGAGATTTATGACCCATTCTTAACTTAAAATCATCATATTGATAATCAATTTTGAAAATTCTTTCTTAACAATTCTTGACTTTGGATTAGTATGAACTTTAGGAACTAGGGTTACTAGGTAGAGTATTCTTTCTAAATTAGTACTTATGATCTAATGATAATAGTAGAATGCTTAAATGAGGTTTAGAAGGTTACTAGGTAGAGTATTCTTTCTAAATTAGTACTTATGATCTAATGATAATAGTAGAATGCTTAAATGAGGTTTAGAATGTTCAAATTGAGATTTAGCCAAAAAAAAAAGCTTTAATTGAGATAGTTTAACTGTTAAGAGAAAACATGTAGATTAAATATTCTTATAATTTGAATATTACAATATAATTGTCGAGATAATAATGAGTGGAATATGATTTTTTTTCAAGAAACGGAGAAGTGAAGAACCTCTAAAGCTCAATATGGGTAATCGGAAAATTGATTCCTTTTTTTTAAAAGAAAGGGATCTTCCGAGAGTAATATTGGTTCTTCTCATATTGAAAATTTGGTTGATCAAAAGGAGCCCGAACTTAATAGTAATTATCCTCATATTAGTGAGAGCTCTCCAAATCCAAGTTCGGTACCTATTAATTCTCCGATGATAGATAGTCGTCCTAGTAAAGCTACAAGAGTTGAGCAAGAAACCTTTGATGCATCCACTATTGAGCGTGATCCCGGAATACGAAATTCTATTTGGGATTTTCCTCTAAATCAACAAGGTGAAGTTCGAAGAGCGTATATCGGAAAAGGTCCTTATTAACCCATTCCGTCTAATGATCCGAAATATGTTGATAAGTATGGACACCGATTTTTGAATTCATGGTATAAGTTTTTTCCCAATTGGTTGGAATATTCACCAACCAAGTATGCGGCTTATTGTCTTCCATGTTTTCTCTTTAATAGGCCTTTCTAACATATAAAACTCTAGTATATTGGTGCAAATTGTAAATCGGTTTTTTTTTTTGAGGAACAGAAAAGAGGAGAATGAGGAAGAATGTTATTTGATGTGCATAATTCTTTTATTAGTTACTATAGTCGTTATTTTATATTAGCTTATGTCATTATAATTTTACTAAATATAAAAGTTCGCACCCCCTGACGTAAAATCCTGCGTCCGTCCCTGTATGTTATATCTTGTTCATATGAATTATGAAACATTAGCTTCTAAAGCTTTGATATCTTTATTTGGGGGACGGGGAATCTTAATTGTAGAAGGAAAAGTCTTTGGGGGCAAGCTTATGTTACATTCTCTTACCCCTCTTCCTTTTTGTATGGTACATGTGGAAAGTTCAATCATGGTTTCCTATTACGTCACTCCGCTCATTTAGCTTGTCTTGTTTAGATAATTTATTTGGAGTTTGATTTAGTTAATGGTTCTCACTATCAAAGAGTAGGCTTTGTTATGTGTTGTTGTGTGTGTGTCTTCATGAATGCATAAATAAGTGTGGTAGTAAACGAACCAAGTATATGCCATGTACCATATGTTGGATAGGTTATCTAACTTCCTATAACTTGTTTCTCTTAAATGTTAGGCTGGAGATGCACTGATACAGTTGTATCATAATTTTATCACCGAGTTTGAGACCAAGATTAATCTTCTCTAGCTTGTACATTTTGCTGTTATAGTTTCTCGTCAGTATTCTGACAAAGAAGCTTCTTCTAGTTATCTAGAGGGTGTGCTCGAAAAGCTTCAAGCCACTAAAGAGAAGCGCATAGAAGAGCCAATTATTTATATTAAGATGCAAATTGCCTAATTTAAGCTTGCCAGGGTGGCCAAAAAGAGTGCAAGAAACTTCTTGATGATGGAAAGAGTACCCTTGACAGTATGACTGACAGATCCATCTGTATATGCTAGTTATTATTGGGTTTCATCTTAATTCCATAAGTTTCGCCAAGAGTTTGCTGACTTCTACAAAAATGCGCCTTTATCTTGCATACACATCAGTTGCATCTCTCTCAGAATCTTTTAAGCTGGTACTTATTTACAAATTTTTGTGTTTTCTGGCAGGGAAGTTGTATTATCTTTTGATGCTACTTGAGTTCATAATTTTTATTCATTTATTAAGACTTGATGTGAAAAACTCCTTGTTCCTTGGAGTCCCTGCAAGAAATTATTGTTTTATCAACCGATTCATGTGCAGCAGTGCCTTGAAAGTCTAAACTCTAGTCTTACTAGTTTGAACCTTAGCTGATGCTACACATTCCCTTTCTTCAATGTCTATTGTTTATAATAACATAGATGAATCTAGTTGCCAGGTATATGATTGACAATAAAATCTCCATAAAGACCTGGTATGACTCAATTGCTAAGTAGTATGCCTTGCAGCCGGAAGGGCTGAGGACTAACTTACCATTATTCCCGTCATTAAAAATAGATGGAAAAATAAACAAACAAAAGAAAGTTTACTGCTTTTATTTGGCCGATAGTTATATTTATCTACAACTTCGGAGAACTACTTGCTCATCCTATTGTAAGAAAATCAAGGTTCTTTATTACACTATATATTGTTGCTGGTTTTTTTTCCTTCCAGTAAGAGTTTCATTTCATGATAGTTGTTTGTTTGTCTATTCAAGTTAAATTGTATTCATTCTTGTTTGTCATTAATGATTTAAGTACATATTAGTTGACTTTCAATGTTTATTACTACAATTTGCCTGATTTAATGGTTCATCGAGGCATATTGCTATTTTTGGTTAAAATTTAATTTTAGTTTTAGCCTAGTTTGGGAATTAATCCAACTTTGATTAAATGAAGAATGTAGATAACCTCTGTGTCAATGGAGAGCTCAGTAATATGGGTTGTGGAGATTATTGATATAGTGGTTGATTGTCCATTGTAGGAACACAAGGAAAATAGATGCATGATAACGAGTATTGATTAGCCTTATAGGTTTATTTGTAAATACGGTTCAACCTGATTGTAACTTCTCAATGCATCACGACTTGAGAATGAAAGTAAGTTCACTTATACTACAAACAAATTGTTTGTTTGGTACAACTATCTTTCTGTATCTGTATAGTAGTGTACAAACTCCTATCAGTAGACGCCTTTGGTTTTGTGTTGACTCGAATATTAAAATGCGTAAATGGTTTTCTCTGTATAATTATGTGCAATTGATAGTTCTTAGTACGCGCTTTTTTAATTTAACCCAAGTAATGTCATTAGGCCCCAGTTTGTGATTTTGAGGTTAGATGTACGTGGGAGGTGCAAGGGACCTAAGTAGTGATTGAAAAGTTCTATATGAAGAGTTCTTTTTTTCATTTTGTTATCTTTTATGCTATTGCAGTTACATGTTTATTCGTTATTTTGGAGGGTTGATATGAAATGATCTAGTGTTTTAGCTTTTATTCCTTCTGAATATCACTGTTTTAGGCTATGTACTTTTATTGTGTTTGAGATGATGACATCCTTGGCATCTCTTACGGATAACAAGTCTTGTGGGGTCTAGGGTTGAGTGGCTTTACCATATTCTTCAGTCCTTCAACTCGGGTGATTTAGCTTGCTATCATGAGTTGTGTCATTTGCACAATGCTGCACAACCAGCCTTAGTAGAGAATGAGAAGAAGCACTTGGAAAAAGTCAATATTCTATGCTTAATGGAGATTATATTCAGGTTTGCGTTTGCAGAGTCCTCTGATGGATCAGTTTAGACTTCAGGGTAAGTTGCTGACAACTATATCTGTAGTTAAACACTGAATGACAATATTTTTTAATGCAGCCGCCCATCTGAGGACCGAACCATTCCATTAAATGTTGTTGCTGAGCAAACAAAACTGTCGGTTGAGGATTTTGAGCATTTTCTTATGAAGAGCTTGTCTGTGAGGGAACTTGATCAAGTCCAGTCTCTCTATTTCCTTCTCAAACGTTCCTTTGCATCATTGGATACATTTAATTGATCCTCTGCATACAACCACTAGCTATAGTAGAAAGTTAAAACGCCTAAAGGTTACTTGTATAACCTTTACATGAATCACTGCTACAGGTTCATCTGATTGTGGGCAAAATTGATCAAGTTGAGGGAACGATTCATGTCTCCTGGGTGCAGCCAAGAGTTTTGGGAATACACAGATCAAATCATTACGTGAAGGGTTGGATAACTTGGTGGGCAAAGTACAAACCGCGTCATTATCAATTGAGGTTGAAACACCTGATCTTGTTGCATCATGATTATTCCCCCTCAAGTTCCTTTATTCCCATTGTAATATTTTCGTTATTTGAAAAAGAAAAGAGTGGAAAAGTCCATGGTGAGCATGAGGATAGAGTCAAGCGTAAGCCATCTGGGGGTTATTTTTAGTTGATAGTTGGAATTATACTTCTGAAAGGAGCGACTCCTCTATACTTGAACGTTTCAGTCGTTTGTTGGATGTAACAGTGGCACTGGCATCATGCCCAAGGATACTTGTTTTCCTACTCTCCTCTTCTCTTCTACTAGGCTCGCTCAAGGTTCAAGACGACTACTTTACTGATATATTTAGCAAATTTCTGAACTTGAACATCCCTAGAATCAATTACAGGAAAGAGAGATCGAGAAAAAAATTGAAGATTCGAGGAGGTATCAAATTAATTTGAGGAATAAGCATGTTTTTACGGTACAAATCTAGTCGTTGACAATCGAAACCGGTTTTGGTGAAAAATTATCAGCAGTCGTCGATTACTTTGCATCAATTTTCTTTTTCCTTTATATATTTTAAACTCCAAATTAAAAAAATAAAAATTAAAATAACTTCAGTGGCCGAAAATATCTTATAATATACGATTTTAATCAATTTTTTTTGGATTTGTAAAATTGACCAACAAATTCGCAACACGATCTCGAATTTCGCAATTCAGTTTCCAAATTCACAACGTGAATCTGTAAATCGCAACGCGAATCTGTAAATCGCAACGCGAATCTGTAAATCGTAACGCGAATCTGTAAATCGCAATGCGAATCTGTAATTCGCAACACAGAAGTCAAATTCGTAACACAAAAGTCAAATTCGCAACACAGAAGTCAATTTCGCAAAGCGCGTTTATTTTCGTAACGCGAATTTTATTTTCGAAACATAATATTAATTTCGCAACACAAATGTAAATAGTATAATCGCAAATTATAACCTAAAACCCTAAATCACAACTCAGTCTCATCCCCATCTCTCACTCTATGGCGACATCCGTGTCCATCTCCGATGAAATCCGTCTATCTCCATCTCTCAGAGCCACTCTCACAACCATTCACGGTCAGAAATGGAAAATTAAACACCGATAGTTAATTTTTTTAAATTTTTTTATTTTGAAATTTTTGTATTATTATTAGATTTTTCATATTTAAATTGATGATAAATTTACTGGTAATTTCAATAATAGATTAACCATTTCACTTAGATTGCTTAGTAAATTCATTTGGTTGCTTAGTAAATTCATTCGGTTGCTGTCAATACTGCTAAACTGTTTAGTCTTTAACCCTGTGAAGTTAGTATTTGTCTTTGTTTTGTCTTTTGAATGAAG
Organism: Hibiscus syriacus; assembly: GCF_006381635.1. Classification (NCBI taxonomy): domain Eukaryota; kingdom Viridiplantae; phylum Streptophyta; class Magnoliopsida; order Malvales; family Malvaceae; genus Hibiscus; species Hibiscus syriacus. Next base: position 580,887 of record NW_024062907.1, read on the forward strand.
TAATGTAATTCATTCAAGTTTCAATTTGCAGAAGACTATTTGAAACTTAAATTTGCAACACGAAAATGAAAATCGCAACACGAACGCGATTTTCATTTTCACGTTGCGATTTTAAGTTTCAGAAACTATTATTCTTCTGCAAATTGAAACTTGAATGAATTGCATTACTTCAACAAAAAAACAAAGACAAATACTAACTTCACAGTGTTACGGATTTAAGTATCAAGAATAAATTATTACTCTTTATGTTGTCCTTGAACTTGCACTAAACCTAATGTTGTCCTTTTAAATGTTTATATAAGTGCTTACTTCTGGAATGTTATCTGATGCATTTTGTGAACTATGATAGAATAATGACTTGGATGAATACCGTGCAAGTTTGAAACATATTTGGCTTTATTTTCACTGTTTAATATCATGTCTGTTTATAATTTATAATTTGTATTTTTTTGTATATCTAATTTGGTATGTTTATTGTTTTTGTAGAAATTTTTTTCGGCTTCATTGACCTTAAGGAATAAATTAAGCCTAGCCACTACAATTGCGTCGACGCTTACACTTGTACAAAGAAAATTGTTTGAGGATACTTGCTTCGGGCCATGACTGAAAGTACAATATCCAGGTGGAGATGTTATGTTGACCCATTTGTTTCTTCAGACCATGACTAACGATCTACCTGAGAGGATACAACATGGTGATGAAGAGATATGGTTTCATTCTCCTCCGGCGTATACTTGTTTTGGGCGGGAGGAGTTTTGCTTAATCACTGGTCTACGCTTCGGATATGATGAAGTAGGTTGGTACACTAGTCATATCGCCCGCCCATCATGGTTATCTCGGGTTTTTCTTGAGCTGGCAAAGGCAAAGTCGAGTTTACACGTCGACGACTTGAAAAGATTGCTTGTTAAAGATGGTTTTACTCGGATGGATGACCTCGATGTTGTCCGAGTATGCCTTTTATTACTTTTGCATGCCGACTTTTTAGGTAAAGAGGCCAGACAACCTATTTCTGATGACTTAATATTATTGGTAGAGGACTTAAATGCATAGAACGTGTTTCCGTGGGGTTCATATCTATGGAAAGCTACCTGAAAAAAGTTGTCGTCTGCCTTTGAGGACCGAAAAGTTTGCGTGGTCATGGTTCCAAATACACTTTGGCAGGCTTTATTTGGGCCTTTAAGGTAAGAATTTCTATATAATGTTTCTAAAATTATAATTAATTATTTAACAATTACTAATGTTTGTGTATTATATTGTTTGTAGATTTGGATATTTGAGATTTTTCCCAGCATGCAGATATATGCAATCAAAAATTCAAATGACATTCCTAGTGTTATTTCCTGTAGGAGGATCCGGCTGTTGGATTGGGAAGAGTTACCATATACGACGATGAATGATGTAAGTTAACACAAATACTACTATATATAAACAAGTTATTACTAGTAGACGTTTAACTTTGTTTAAGTTTTTATATTGTTAGGATGCCAACTATCCATTACAGAGGCTGACACCCACAGAGGCTGAGCTTGCCACTGATTGGTGGCAAGCTAGTAAGCGTTTTTTTGATGGCACGGATGATGAGCACCCCCCACTTCAAGAGCCATCACCTGATCGAGTCGATTTTACAGCTCGACACCCAGAGCCATCACCTCCACAACGAGAGCCATCACCTATTACATCACATCATCGAGTCTCTTATCCACCATCACCTCATGATAGGCGACCGGCAAAGATCCCACGACATTTATCTTCTTGTTCTCCATCTCCACGGGATGAGTTAGGTGAGTTACGTGATGAGGTCAATGTTTTGCGTGAGGAGGTCAGTACTTTACGTGACGATAATGGTGCATGACGTGATGAGGTGCGGTCTTTACGTGGTGAGGTAGAGGTTTTACGCGATGACAATGGTGTTTTACGTGGTGAGGTATCTACTTTATGTGATGAGGTAACCGCTTTACGTGAGATTGTTGCATCGTTGCAGAATGAGATTCATACTCTACGCAATGAGATAAGTTTGTTTAATACTACTAAAAATGCAAATAATCTTTTTTCGACATTATTTATTTGTTTATTTATTGATTTATGTATTAATTTATTTTTAGCGGCCCGATAAGATAGATGCTTTGCGTCGGGTTTTTCTTGCACGATGGGGTTCACGCATCAGACGTGTGCATGCCATTACGTCTCCGTTCACCCCAATAGTGCCAAGACTCCGTAAGAAGAAGTCTAATTCACCTGTCATCGTTCAAGAGGCATCTCCTATTGTTCAAGAGGCCCCTATCATCCTTCAAGAGGCCACTCCAACCGTTCAAGAGGCCTCTGTCATCGTTCAAGAGGTCCCTCCCACCGTTCAAGTGCCCGATTTACATGGCATAATATGTCGACATATTGATAAACCCCCTCACTTGCCCGACATGATGGATGAGAGTTGGCTTTTGTATGAGTTACCGATCAGTACCATTCCGATATCTGAAGTGGAGAGGAGAACACTACCGGACACAATTCTGGATAATACCCTTTGGGCTAAGACCGCAGTTGAATTTTATCTACATGAGCGGAGCCAGGGGTGTTACGCTGATATATGCAAACTCGACGATGATATGTATTTGTTTCTTGATCGGTCTTGGTGGGGTGTGTTATTAGGGGTTGAAGACAATGGCTATTTCGAATGGGGGGTAAGTCTTATATTCTTATTATATTGCATTTTGATTAATTTTTTTTTAAAATTTATGAAATTCACTAATATATGTATTTTTTTTAAAAACAGCATATTGATGCATGGGTGTCACGTCTTCTGATAATAAGGAAATTGAAGAAAATAAAAAAATACGCGATAAACTATTATGCCGACGTCTTTTCATATAGCTCACTTGAAGGATCAGAGAGACACTTCATATGTGTTGGGTAATGGAAAAGCTAAATTTTATCCTGCGTTGTGGGAGGTCGATAAGGTTAGTATTTATTTTTGAATATTTTAAAAGTGTTCATAAATAAAAATTTGATGTGCGCAATTGAATTATTATTTATGATTGTAGGTGTTTATCCATGTTTTGGAACGTCGTTATTGACTTCTCGTCGAGTTTCAGCTCCCATCCCTGAAGACGATAGTATATGACAGCCTGTTGAATTACATACCATTGTCTGATTTGAGAGATATTGTTTGTAAGGGATGGAGCGCTCATTTGGCTAAATACTTGTATGCGATTGATTATTGGACTAATTCTGGAAACAATAAGCCAAAAAAGTTCAAAGTTACAATGATCAAAGATGAGACCACGCCACAACAAACGGAGGGAGCTAGAGTGGACTGTGGTCCTCTCTTGTATGCATGTGCTTGGAACGTTTGACGACAAAAAGTAAACTGTTTCTACCTCCCACAGATAGAGATAGAGGTGCAGTAGGGTTGTGGTTTCAGCATTTTATGGCTCGGACGATATATACGAGACGTTGTCTACCTGCATCCGCGTGCTGAAAGTGTGCATAAACAATTGGTAAGTTTGAGCAAGTTTGTTAACATATATACTCTTTGTTGGTTTGAAAATGTTTGGTTAAGTACCTAGAATTCAATAATTTGCTGTTTGTTGGTTTTAGATCTGTAAAAAGTGTTGTTTGAGCAAATGTTTGGTTTCTGCAGGTTAATCATAAAGTAAGCTGCGTGAAATTGATGTATTTGTACATAAACAACTGTCTGGGGTACACTTTTTTTGCTTGTTTAATTGATTTGTAAATGTTGATTTGTTTAATTGATAAGGAAATTAGAATTATTTTTTGGTTGTTTAATTGATTTGTAAAAGTTAATTTGTTTAATTGATGTGTAAATAATTCTTATTTTTTGCTTATTTAATTGATTTGTAAAAGTTGATTTGTTGTTTTAAATTTCAATCTACATTATGTTGAAGTAAAAAAAACATGTTGAAGGTACAAATTTGCAACGCGAAAATCAAATTTGCGTTGCGATTTTTGCGTTGCGATGGTTGCGAAAGTCAAATTCGCGTTACGATTTCTCGTTTCGAATTTGACTTTCGCAACAATCGCAACGCGAATTTGACTTTTGCAACAATCGCAACGTGAATTTTACTTTCGCGTTGCGAATTCAAGGAAAACACCTTCAAAAAGATAACAGACAACAATATGATAAGTGATAACAACTGAAAAAATCATAGAAATGTTCAAACTCAAGTCAGTAATGAATGTCTAACTGAAATGTATGCATTCACACATAAAATACACATAATACAACGTTTGCATTTAAAAATCACCTAAGTTAATAAGTCCCAAAAGGTGAAGCCGGTTATGATTGAGATTTTGATTTTGATTGCGATTTTGATTTTCTTTTGCTTTGCACCATATGAGCTTTGTATTTTGATGATGATCTATATTTTGGTAGAGGAAAAGATTATTGTGATGGCACTGGTGATCCACATGTCAACCATGTATGACCACTTTTCTTGCACCGACTACATGTCGATATCCTCTTCTCTTCACCCTTAGACGGTATACAATCGTGATTTTTTGGTCGGCCAGGTAGCCTGCTGTCTATGACTGGTGGCAAAACTGTTTGTAAGTCATCTGGTATGTCCCACTCAGAAGGATGTGGAATAGGGTAGACAATCTCTGCATAAGTCTGTCGATATACTTCTGTAGTGTACCAATCCATAGCGTATGCGCTTGAATCATCTTGATTTAGATGAAGAGGAACTTTTATAAATAGCTACACGGATAACCAAATGTTTTCCTTTTCATACAACTACACGTCTTTGCATTTAGATCGAGAAGCTCATTTAAGTTATTATCCAATACTTCAAACAAAGTGTTTGAACCTGGTTCAACTCTCCATGACGTTGACTTCACAACACATTTCGTTATCTTTTTTTCAGTCCATGGTGTAACACGACATTCCAATGTTCCTGTAAATTTAAATAAATAATACTTAGTAAAATATATGATAAGTTACGAATTTAAAGAAATAATACATGTATGGTTTCTTTTCTTGTAGTACCACTGTTGAATAGAGGCTCGAAAAAACTCCATTAACATAGTAATGGGTAATTTCTAGGAATGACGACTTAGAGCGTTGATTGATTTTGCATTATTAGACATCATGAAACCATATCTTGCTCCAAGTTGATGTACTCTTGACCATATTTCAAACCCGACATCTTCTAGTGTTTGAGCACATTGAGGCAAAACACGTCTTAAACAATTTATATGTTATTAAAATCTACTTCCCGATAAGCTTTTATAGTCTTCCAGTATGTCCATTTGTGATTTTTTATACCAGCAGACATTGATTTTAGATTTCTGTACAAATGAACACCACAAAGTCCATGAAAAGCATCTGGGAAACACCTTCTAACAACGTTGTCAATTGAGTTTGCCCTATCGGATATGATTGTCAGATTGCTAATAGGACCTATGCAATCCCTAAGATGCCCCATAAACCATGTCCATGAATCAAAGGTTTCAGATTTGTCAACCCCGTAAGCTATTGGCAATATCCTATTGTTAGCATCCATGGCTACTGCTAATAAGTTTACTCCAAGGTATCGACCTTTCAAATGTGCTCCCTCAACTATAATAATTGGGTGCATGCAAGTAATAAACGAACAAATCTACAAAATAATATACACAAGACATAATCATTTAAATGTGAAATGCATGTAACTAGCAAAAATGAGTCAACAAATTATATTGATTTACTAACCGCAACACCAATGGCGATAAACAACGACTCAAAGCGTCAATCTCTATCTGTTTTGATATGAGTTACCGACTCAGGATTTTTCAGCTTTAAATTGTGATAATAAGTCGGCAGTTGGGCAAACAATACTTCTGGAGACCCCCTCAACAATTCCAAGGCATAACATTTGGCTCTCCAAGCTTAAGAATATGAGATACTAATCTTGAACAGAGCATTCATGTCAGTCATAATTTCATAACCCCGATATACCCTGCCATTCAAAAACATTAACTCAGCCAAAAAACCACCCAACACCTTTTTGTTTGCCTGTCTATGGTGAGGAAAAACTTGGGTTCTTGAACATGTATGTTTATCAATAAAAGTCCTAACTTGAAACATTTCACAATCTTTTATCCTCTTTACAATCATACACCACGTATAGTTTTTGTCAATCATACACTTTGTTTCGAAACGATCTTTGTTTGATTTGTTAACTTTTAGTTGATAGCCATCTTCCACACATTTCGTATACAAAGCTATCTTCAAGTCTTCCTTTGTATCAAAACAATCATCTTTCTTGATACGAATAACTTTTGTGTAACAATCAACTACTATCTTTACCAACTCTTCTTCTGGTATCTGAAGTAATTCTGGCATATTCCAATTATACTCCCTTGACATTTTCTTCTTTTTCTTTTCTTCGGGAACTTCTTCTTCTTCTTCTTTTTCTTCTTCAGGGTTATATGAATTACATAATGGATGTTCAACATGTTCATTCACAGTCGTAACTCCTCCCTCATTATTATCAATAACATCTTCCTCAGCAACGGCTGTTTCATCATCAAAATTCGAGTATTGACCAATATCAAAATCATTACACGCATAGTCTGTTTCTTCTTCTGAAACATCATCAAAATCCGAGTATTTACCAAGATCAAAGTCCGAGTATTGACCAATATCAAATTTTGAATACTGACTAGTACTCACAATTTTTTCTGTTGGCTTATAATCGTCTAACTGGTCAATACGAAAACCGGAATTTGGTGCTGAAAGTTGATTGGGATTTGGATTAGGAAAATGTTGTGGGTTTTGAGATTGTGTTTGATATTGTGTTTGGTATTGGAAATGTGGTGAAACAAAATTTTCTTGGTGATGAAATTGTGGTGGAACCATTAAATTTTGAGGTTGATAACAACGTTGTACATTGTGAGCACCATAAACTAGGGTTGAAGAACTTAGTTGATTATTACCCGCTACTGACCCAACTTCACTACTTCTAGGTTCAACAACATACAATGTACCATCATCTTCTTGCGAAACACTAATGTAAGCAATGAATCGTTCAACATCTTCATTGTCGGTTAACAAATAAACTTTACCTTTTCTCTGATAAGATAGCCTAAATCCACTTAGAGGCTCTAAATTTAATTTCTTTGCAACACGTAACATTAGAGTTTCATACAAATCTATCCAAATATGATCAACATTAGATGATTTCATTCTACAAATTGTAAATTCATTTACTAAACAAAGAGCTATAAACTACATATCATCTAACTAGAGAAAACATACCTTTATTAAGTTGATAGTTAATAATTTGGGAGAGAAATCATTGAAAAATTATATAGAAATAAAATTATGTAAAAAAAATTAGAGACGAGGAAGGATGTCGTTGGATAAGAACGAATGTCGCCGGAAAGAGTGATAGATGGAGATGGAATGAGTTGCAGGGATTTAGGTTATGAGTTGCTGCTGATGCGTAGTTATATACCCAAAACATTCGTGTTGCGAAACTAAAACCTGTTGCGAAATTAAAAGCGAAACTAAAACCTGTTGCGAAATTAAAATTCGTGTTGCGAATTCGAAAATCGAGTTGCGAAAAAAAAATTCGCGTTGCGAATTTAGAAATCGAGTTGCGAATTTAAAATTCAGTGTTGCGAATTTGGAAAATCGCAACGCGAATTTGGAAAATGAGTTGCGAAATTGGAGTTCGTGTTGCGAATTTATTGGTCATTTTTGTAAATCCAAAAAAAAAAAAGGTTAAAATCATATATTATAAGACATTTTCGGTCACTGAAGTTATTTTCTCAAAATATAAAGATTAAAATAAAATTCTATAAAAAATGACTAACAAATTTTCTAATATTTTACTTGTTACGATTTAATATCAGAATACAATTATTAAAATAAACTTATTGACAATTATTAATAATTTTATAAAAAAATATTGCACCTGTAAATATCTTTATCGAAATTATTTTTATCCAGTGACGACTTTATTTGTAATTATAAAAACATTTTTATTTCTTAATTATTTTTAAATCCCTTTTTTTTTCTTTGATGTTCGTTTCCCCTAATTTTACCATTTTATCGGAAATTACTTAAAAGGTTCCGAATCGAAGATCATAAATCTGACCGTCAAAATCACCGACCTAAAAGGAATTTAAGAAAAGGAAAACCGCAAACTCAGAGAGTTGAAATCTAGACTTGAAAGCTAAAAACTTCTCTCTGATCAGGTATAATTTTCTCCCTTTTCTCTTATTTGAATATTTGATGCTTGAGAACTCAGTTCATTAGCAATTTTGAGTTTTTATTTGAATCCAATCGCAAATCTGAGCTGCATCTTTTCTTCTTTTTTGTATTAGAATTTGTAGTTTATTATTTGATACACAATCAATTTAAAATTTTACTTAATCTTTAGTATATTAGTGTGCCTTTGCACATGGTTTTACATAATTTACAGGATGAGATTCATCTATCTTAATATTTCTTTTTCTTTAATTATTAGAATCTAATGCGCCAAATATGCAATAAAACATCATACTACTATTAATCTCGCTTTCATAATTTGTGCTCCTAGTCTTCAATTCCTCTGTTTTTCTTGTTTCTTTTATCGTTGTTTGTTGATTCTGGTTATTTCTTCTAAGGTTCTTTTTGACGATATGTTGGAAAGCTTGTTTTGTTGATGTTCTTCTGCTAAATTTCTCTTATCCTCCTCTTCACTTATTTCCTTTGCCTATCGATTACTGATAAATTTTTTTTTGGCAGCATCTACTGTGAAGTCCCGAGAGATGCAGAAATTGGGTGATTTCAAGCTTCCGCACTTTTTCAATTACCCACCATACTTCACGTATTCACCTCTCTTTTTCCTTTCAGTGTTTGCTTTATTCATTTGCTAGTAGCACTTTGAGTGATTTATTATTCCTTCTAGTTTCTCTCTTTAAGAAAGGAAGAAACATTAATAATTTTGAATATCCATGAAGAAGGTTGATCTTCACCTGTGAAGTATGCTGGATACTAGTTCAAATTTGTTGATATATTTATGATATTTGAGGTTACTAGAAATGAAACCTTGGTAATTGGAATTAAGAGTGAGCACTCCCAAATTAGATGAATGTTGGCATTTCAAATTTGTTAAGTTGTATCTGTATATAATTGATATACACAAACTTTATCTTGCTTACGAAAGCATTTAGCTTTCCGTGCGACGACTTAGGATGCTTTCCTCTACTCGTACATACCTCTAACCAAATCAGAGCTTTTGACGAACGAGCATTCCTGAAACTCTGTTTCGCTTTGGGCTTTTTCGTTCACTAAATATCTTATAATAAGATCGTAGTGGATCCAAACTAGGTCTGGCTTGCACGCTTTTGTTTCCTCCAACTGGGTTCAAGATTCTTTCAAGTGGATGAGATCATTGGTTGAGGGTTATGTTTACCTCGAACTTTTTACTTGTAGTACCCTTTTTTCTTTCTTGAGCAAACAGATCAACATCGGGACCTGGCTTTATCAAACCCGGTATTTAGGAGCCTGGAATAACCAGATCTTTTACCTCCGCCTGGTTTTGGGAAACCATATTTGATCCTTGCTATAGTGTGTGTGGTTAGTATTTGAGGTTATCAGAGATTGAAGCTTGTTAACTAGAATTAAGAATGACCACTCTACCAAATCAAATGAATGTTGGCATTTCAAATTTGGATTAAGTTGTATCTGTATATATAATATTTCTTCTATTGTCAACACCTATTTCAATCTTTTTCGTTTTATTTCACCTTGATTGTTAACGAGGATTTTAAGAATCGGGGTTGATTTTATGCAGTTTGCAGCCAGTGAGGGAGACTCGTGAGAAACAGATACAACTTTGGAAGGAACTGATTCTGGATTACTGCAGGACTCAGAAGATATTTGTAATCAAGCTTGAGGAAGAATTTCCTCTCTTCTCAAATTCTGCGATAGAACGTAAGAACGGTTTTGCTAAGTTCTGGTTAAGCCATCTGATTAGAGCTATGAAACTGTAATGGTGCATTTGTTTGTGGTTGTGCTTATAAAACAATTCTATGTTCTCTTGAGTAGTATATACCTAAGAAGATACTTTTTTCTGGTCATGTTGCAGGCACTCTCAGTCACGAAGCCAGGGAAGCATTCCTCTCAGACTTGGTTGCAGAAGGTCTTTGCTGGTTCTACCGGTTGATTAATCCAATAGTATACTTCAGCATCCTTAATTCATTGGAAGCTCTTAAATTTTTGTTCTTTTGCAACAGGACGAGCAGAATGGTTGGATAAAGGACGTAGGAGTTGCCTTATCCTTTGGCACCGTATTCAAGATTGGGCTGACATTATTGTGAATTTTGTGAGTTAACCTTGGTTCAGTCACTATTCTGGTAATAAATTCTTAGTTTTACATTGCTGTCTTCCAAACATTATTTTCTGATATATATTTCTGTATGATATAAGGTGAAAGATAATGGCTTTGAGGACAGTGTTATGACTGTTGAGGAAATACGATCAGGGATTGAATCACGAGGGACAGGTAAAATATACACTTCTTTAGATTAAGCTGGTTATTGAATCCTGCTGCTTGATCGATATTGGAGATGGTTCTTTTTCCTTCTTCTCTCTTGCCTGTCCATAGTTTTAATAGAGGGTCTGGCTTGTGGATTTTGCTAGTTTGGACTGCTATATATAACAACTGCATATCCCCATGGAAAAGAACGAAATGAATTATACCTATCCTAATCGGTGGTAATTGGATTTCCATGTGGAACTATGTATTGGACTGCAGTTTCGTATATGTACACTTTCAATTTCCCACAAGTTCATGTATGTCCGAGGCAAGGTCCCTTAACTTCTTGCTAGGATTTCATTTTGAAAGAATCTATGCTATTTCAATTAAGTGACAACTTATTGATTTATGAATTATGGTTCTCATGCAGAGGCAGGGAATAATTTAAAGAACCAATGTCATTCATATTCAACAACTTTTTTTTTAATTTCTTTAGTTTGTAAGTCTTCCTATCCACAGTAGAACTTCTCCATCTGGAAAAGCAAATAAAAGCATATATCATAATCCATATGCATCCATTCACACATTTAATCATGTAAACGAACTTGACTTGGATAAATTTCCTTTTGCCAAGGGGAAGCTTGCAATTTTTAAGGGAACTTCAACTGATGATGAAGGCATAAAATTCTCTGTATAATGATTCATCCAATTGGCGTTCAGGGGCAAGGCAGCCTATTGACTATTGATCATCAGAACATTAATCAGGAACCCAGCAGCCTGTTGGTATGATATATGTTGAAAGCCAAACCTGTTGGAATATTACTCCTAGACTGGAGCCATCATTTTCTCTTTTTCCCCCAATTTCTGAAGATGTACAATAAGAATTGACTAGTTTGTCAGAGCATTTGATCTGAACTAAATATTTACTGTTCTTCTACAGTAAAAATGAATTACAGAAGAAAATGGAAGGGGTTATTTCTTGCAATCAGCATCCCTTAAAGACGGCAGCTTTGGATCGGATTTTGCTTTCTGTGATTGTGCAGTGTCATTGAGCATGCCTTTTTTTATCGTTCAAAGAGATATTGATGGATCTTTGGAAGAAACTGATGGATGACTCGATTGTATTAGATGAGTCAGTTGCCTGGACCAACCAGATGCTTGATCAAATCAAACCACTTATTTTACTGAATTGTTCAAATAATATTGGCGTCGTGGTCAATAATATACCAAAAGAAGTCAAATACCTAATTGCTAGTTGCATCATCAATTAGACGAGTTTTTAGAACTGACCTTTTTCTGTTTATATGCATAACACGTACATGGAGGTGGTAAACAGGGAAAAAGAAACAATTCAAATACCATTTACGCTAGCAAGCACTTGAAACATTATGTTACCGGCGGGGTGGGCATCGGATTAGCAGGTATATAATTGTCGGGATGCCCCAAAACCAGTTGCCTACGGATTATCCTTCATCCTTTATCGCTGCAGTTTATTTGAACTGAGCTCGAGGTGTTTTTCCAGGACAATCAATGGAACGTCGTAAAATCCCCACAATGAATCCCTCTCATTGATTAGAATCAATTGGATATGTAAATCAGAAACATTTGCATCAAAGAACCATTCCTCAGCGAAGTATTAGAGGTTGTGGTTTGGGCATGCGGACTGTTGGGCTATCATTTACAGGTACTTGAGCATACCATGACCCTCCAACGCTAAGTTTAGTCGCCTGCAGCTGCTGCTTTTTGGGGGGCTTTCAACTGCTGCAACTTCTTATTCATCTGGCCATGAAAGAAAAAACATTCGCATTTCAGAAAATGTCGAGACGAGAATAGAGGGCGTTCTGACTGCTAAAGGAACAATACAACATAAACATCCCCTTTGGTTTCCTTAACAAACTTTATCCAAATAATAAAACCAACTCAATTTAATACCAGAGAGAGAAGATGATACCTTTAAACGGCGCTGATCTTGTACAACTTGTTTTGCACGAGCCCTAATTTCATCTGGATCAATCTTAGACTGAGGACGCACGACAAAATCCATTGGTGTTGCATCTTGTCTTGAAGCATGTTACCTTGAAGAAGATTCAGACATGGAAGCATTTTGACCTGACGATGATCGACCAGACTTGTGGTCCCTGTAGTTTATAACCAACAATGATCAATAGCATATATGATCAGAACAACAATGTTAAACCAAATGTTTGGCCAGACATTTGATCACACATTACCGAGAAAATTCTAAATCAAAATCACCATCTCTAGAGTCCATTGATGCAGCTCTACTTGCAGGCCTACAAAGGAATTTTCGAAAAACCAGTAAGAAACCACAACATGAAAACACATGCACATTGTAAGTAAACATGAAATCGTATTTTGCATAAAACTAACTAAAGGGGTACCTCTTCACTGGCGGCCTTCGCATTGGAACCCTATCATCATCAACATTTCTCATGTCTTCAAACCTAGTGCTCTTATTAAAGTTTGGCCTACTCTGCATTATGTTCAAAATTATTAATAAAAGGGACTTAATCGAACTAGACAAAATAAATAAATAAAATACCATTGATAGCTGGAAAAAATAATTTTAAGATATCTTGAGAAATGTTAACAAACAAAATTGGATTAACATAAGCTTATGTAGCATTTGGGAACTTGGATTTCAGAATTTGGATTTGAAACATAGTGCAAATTGTGTAATAAAATACTTGATAACATAACATTTTTTTTATTATTCCTCAAATCCATGGATTTGTTCGATGCCTGTAGTAGCTATTATTATTTTTCTGTAATAAAGGTAGGCCTCATTAAAAAACCCTTCACCCACCGTCGAAATACAAAGATGTATCTCAATGGACATTGAAAGGAGGAAAAGAGTGCCTCAAAAAGTTTTATTACCAAACAAAAACCACAAATACAACAACCATACAATTCAGATACAACCTTAAACAAAAATACAACCTCCTAAAGAGATCCAAGAAACCACTCCTATAGAACTTAAAACAAGACCTACCACCTGAAATCCAATAATCACCCAATACAACAAAACCCACCCAATAGCCTCTAAACCAATCACAAAACAAAATCAAACCCAAAAAGGACCATTCAAACAACATTAACCAATTCTTGTTTTAGCTAAATTGTTAGCCTCCCAATTCGCTTCTCGGAATAACTCTCAAAATCACATTTCTCTCCAAGACTATAGCAGCAATCTCCTTCACCAGTGAGACAAACAAGGGAGAGCAAGAACCAGGGTCTTTAATCCAATCCACAACTTTAGTACAATCAGTTTCCAAAATTAGACGCCCATGCCTGCTCCAATCAGAATCCATAAATAACCTTAAACCCGACTTCAACGCCATAAGCTCCACCAAAATAGGAGGCATAGAACCAACACTTTTAGAAAATGACCCCAACCATAGTTACATAAATCGCTCAATAGCCCATGACTACGTACTGAATGTTACGATTCAAAACGCGGTACGAACGCGTTCGGATAGTTTCAAAATCGCGATTCGGTACATCGTAGTTTTGCAGCAGGGATAAGAGGAGATGCAATCAGAAAAATAAAGGGATTGGGGGTTTGAGAAAGAAAAATCAGAGGAAAAGAAGAGGGAGAGGGGAAACCATTCGGGGAAACCAGAAAAAAACAGTGAGTTGAAGAGCCTTACCTTAGGTGTTGTCATCGTGGCCTCACCGGAGCTGGAAGAGCCCATCATCGTTGTAGTAGACATTGATTCTCTCTAGTTGAAGATCTTGGTCTCCTTGGTAACGACTGGTTGGATCTATACCGTGCTCGGCACAAACAACCTCCCAAAACTTGGCTCCGATTTGGTTGTCGCACTGGCCACCTTGAGTGTGAAGGATCTCACGCATCTTCGATTATGGAAAGAAGAAACCAGAAAGGATAAATGAGGGGATTTAGAGAAAGAGAGATATGGCAAAATAAGAGATTTAAAATTGAAAATGGAAGTAGGAAGAGCCTGGTTTTTATATAAAATATATTACATTTAGTTTTGGTCTAATTTTGATTTTAGATCCTCTATTCTACTCAAATTTAGAGATTAATCCTTTTACTTTTTGATCCCTCTAAAATTCAATATTATTAAATTGAGCAGTTCAGTTGATAAACCTCAAATCTAAATAAATAAATAAGACAAACAAAACATGCATTTCTAAATTTCTTCTATAATTGATCTCTATCTAAGAAACTGGTACATCGTACCGGAGCGATCCGAAATAAGTCTACCCCCATCGTACCGAATTTTAGGGACCTAGCGAATTACGATCCCGTTCCACGTTCCCGTACCGGAGCGTACCGCGATCCATGTGACTATGACCCCAACACATTACAATATGAATCTCTAAGTATCCCACCAACACCCCCTGCTCCATTGATTATCCATTGCCTAATTGACATTATCTTTAAAAAAAACGGTAGGGAGAGGACACCATTACGAGGAAACATATGGAACTCTTGGACAACTTGACCAATGATCAGTCGGAGAAGGATCCCCCACAAGACAGTCAAAAGGGATAAAAACTTTGGGATATTTTGCAGAAAACCACGCTGAAAGTCTATATCTAGTTAAGAAGAACAACTGCGCAGAATCAAACTTCTTTTTCTCGAAGACAATCTCATTCCTAAATTTCCAAATCGACCACACAACCGCACCTGGGATAAATGTCCAAATGCTCGACCTCAGAACTAAATCACCCCAGACAGAAATAAGTCGAGCAGGATTGTCAGGCAAAAAAACGGCACATTCCAATATCTCAAAAATTTCGTCCAAAGATCCACGCCATACCAAATGAAACAAATAAATGATCTACTGACTCAGGAGCCAAACCACACAAAGGAAAGAGGGAATCGTCAAGCGAGACACCCCGTTTAGCAACTCCACTTTGATAGCCAACTTTTGATGAATTACTTGCCAAACAAAGGCTTCAACATGAGGAGGAGCAACACCAAGCCATACTTTTTTAGACCATAAAAAATGGATCTCAACTGTAGCATTCATAAGCTTAATGCAAGAGCTGACCGAATAGGAACACTCCTCATTTCCTGACCACACACAACAATCATCCTTAAAAGACTCATTAGGCAGATTGCAAAGCAGAGCATTCAATTCCACCCCTGTTCTATCTCCCAATCCGCTAGATTCTTCCTCATTTGAACATCCCACCACCATCCCGAGGCAGATTGATTTCTAAAGGCTTCAATTTTTCCATCTTTATGTAAATGTAAGGAAAGTGCAAAAAGACGCGGAAATCTCTCTTTCAAGGGAATATTACCCACCAAACTATCATGCCAAAAGGAGTTTAGTAGTGATTTTGATATTCACAATATAAATTTGGATTTGATAAATGCGTGTTTTGATGCTTTTCCACTACATTTTCAATTGAATCTTAAATTTATCCATAATATATGTATTTTTTTAATTATCATTTACATAGTCAATAAAATCCAAATTCTAAAATCCAAGTTTCCAAACGGAGCATTAGGTTTTCACTTAAATCAAAAGAACTAAAAATTCAACAATCAAAACTATACACCTAATGCAACATGCTAATCAGTAAAAAATATAGTCACAAGGCACGACCATAGATGATATAGATCAAAAGTGATAAGAATGAAGCAAGGGAGAAATTTAGAATATAAGCAACAGGAGTTTAAACCAGAACATTACCCATTTATCAACCAAATCCTTAGCAAGTTTCCTGTTGGAAGTGGTTTCCTCATCATATTTTGATAAAAACATAATGACCTGGGTTGAAAGAATCAAAATCGAAAGATGTTTCATAATACAAAGCGGAATGTGATTGTTGTTGCAAGAAAGTTTCTTACTTTTCCAAGACCACTTCTCTTTAGCTGCTCCCTTCTAGCATGCCGTTCTAGATCAATTGCAAACTGAAAGAAAGACGACATTTCAAGTTCCATGCCAAAAAAAGTCAGGGCATTGGCAATTATTATAGAAAGATGCCAGTTTATACGTCAGTTAAAATCTGCAAAATAGCAGCACGAATATTTATATTTGGTAAAGCTTCCATCAAGAAGGGGTTCAAGCCAATTTTTCAACAAGGTTAAAACTCCATGATCTAAGAATTCTGATAGAAGCTGCTTCCTGCATAAAGAATGATTCAAAAATATGAGAATGGTCATTTCTAGATAAATGCAAGCAAATAATTTTAACTTGGGAAGCAACTTACTTTGAGAGAACCTCAATTAGAAGTGGTAACTTCTTGAGTTTATTAATTGCTGGCTTCCCTTGTCTATTAAGCTCTTCATCTTCTTCAGCAGTTACCTCAAGCTCAGCCATGACACTCTCAACTAGCAATGCAATTTATGCAGGACTTTTCTCATTCTTCTTCCTTTTCTTACCCACCTTAAATAACTCCTTAATCTTTGGATCCTCATCATCTTCTTCTACCTAAAAGATCATTAAGGTAAACCAAAAATCTATAAAGTTAACTTCATATCACATTTTGATCTACCAAAAAATTTGAATCTCAAAGTACATAAACCTAAAAATATCATAGCACAACCAGTTTCCTAAAACTCTTTATCAACACCACTTTCATCTATGATGTCATCATCATCCATAGTCCTAGGACCCTTTTTATCATTCTATTCCAGAGCAGAGACAGAAGAACAAAAATAAAAATCTTGCTTATACTTTGACATAGTTTCATTAATTTTAATGAAGAAATTTGATAAATCAACAAGCTTATCTTATTAGGCCACTTCATACATAAATTAAATGGAATTGTAGAGGAGATAAACAAAATCATCAAATAGTTAAGCAGATCAAGTACGAGATAAAATTGGCTTATAATTTGATCGAAAATGACAATGATAAGTCCGGAAGCCAATATTTTCAAAAAGATTCATAAAATTGTAAACCATAACTTTCTTAAATCATGAACCGAAAGGATTACAAACCACCCATTTAGCATGCTCACAAAAAAATTTGCTTTCCAACACAATGTGTCAGAAAATAGATCCTAAATTATAAATATTATGAGTAATTAGAAATGATTATGTGAATATCTTTTAGTAGTTATAATCCCTAACTTTAAGGGGGCATTTAGATGGGAGAATGTGAGATTCCAAGGGGAATGGAATCCACATTTTCCTTTTTTGTTAGCCTGAGAATCCCATTCTCGATAATGTAAAATTACCAATAGTGGATTTTTTTAGGTATATTACCGGGAATGTCATTACCTCCCTTTCCTTAGGTATTGTTGGATTACCTGCATTTTGGACTAAAATACCCTTAATTTTTTTTAAAAAATATCATTCTTCTGTCATTGAATAATAAAAATTCTACGAAGGTTAAATTATAAATTTATCCTTAAACTATTTTAGATTTACAAAAAAAGTCTATAATTAAAATTCTATATGAAATTCAGGGGTTAAAATAAAATTTTACCCTTTCATTAAATCTTTATATATTTTCAATTTTGTAAAAAAAATATATAAATTTTATGAATTTAATTTTTTTAAATAAAATATATAAATATTTTCCAACTTGTCAAATATATAATAAGGACAATTTGGTCAAATATACATTCCAACAATCTTTTATTCCTTTAACCAAACATGCTAATCTTACATTCATGCTAAGCCAACCAAACACAAAATACAACATTCCCAGTAATCCTATTCCCTAGTAATCTTACATTCCCACTGATAATCTTACATTTCGTGAACCAAACGCACCCTAAGGGATTGTATCTTTCCCTAGAATTAGTTACTTTCCTAGCTTAAGAGTTTCATAAGTTAAGGCTACAACTTATATATAAATGTGTAACACATCCTACAAAAAATATATAAGAGTTTTACAGAGAATTTCTCTACTTTTAACATGATAACAGAGCTTTTTTGGCTCATTCCTGGGTCCTGCTAATCTCAGTTTAGCAACCCTTTCTTATTCTTTGATCCTTCCCTCGAGTGTGTATTGTTAACCCAATGAAAAACATAGTTGAGGTGGTTGGTACCAGTAGTTATGAGACAATCCAGGAAGTTACTGTGAAGAAGGAAGTTACTCTAATCCGATAGGTGACTTGCAAAATATATAAGCTGCCTATATGTTGAATGGAAAAAACTACCTTAAATGGTCTCAACTTGTTCGTACGTTCCTAAAGGGTAGAGGTAACTTGATTCATCTTCTTTTAACTGGACCTAAGGAGGGAGATCTAGGTTTGATTCTTGGAATAAATAGGATTCATTAATAATGTCCTGGTTATGGAATTCCATGGTTCATGAGATCAATGATACATGCATGTTCCTCAATATAACCCAAGAGATAGGGGAGGCTGTAAAACAAACTTACTTAAAGGTTAGAGATACTACCTAAATTTATGAAATCAAGACCAAGATTTCATCCACCAATCAAGGAAGGAAATCAATCACTGAATTCTCTAATCTACTATAGAACCTTTGGTAGGCCAGTGTATCCAGATGAGATGTAGTGAAGATGCAGCTGCTCTAAAGAGGTTTGTTGAAAAAGACAGAATTTATGATTTTCTTGTTGGACTAAATATTGAATTCGATGCAATAAGGGTCTAAATTCATGGAAAGAAGAAATGCCTTCACTTAATGAAGCTATTGCAATCATTCGTGCTGAAGAAGGAAGAAGAAGATTTATGATTAAAAACAGTCAAAAGAAGAGTTCACCTTGATCATTAAAGCTATAATCGAGAGCAAAACGGGTCTGGAACATTAAAGTACAAAAGAGACAGTAAAATCAGTGAACATGGACTCTCTATGGTACACATAATTCAAGAAACCTCGCAACACAAAAGAGAAGTACTAGAAACTTCATGGGAAACCATAAATAATAAGTAAAAAAATTCAGAGAATGAGGGATCATCAAGGGGTCAAGAAAAAAACACATACAACCAAACAATTAGTTGAAGACTCTTAAGAACAACCTGTTGAGTTCAATCGAGAAGAAATAGAGAAACTAAAGAACTTGCTGGGGTCTCTAGACAAAACCTCCTCTACAGGTACATGTAGTATGGTCTTCTCAGGTATATCTTCTTATCAGGACTAAGGCCTTGGATTTACCCACCCAAAGCTCTTGGGTAATTAACTAAGGGAAAACAAATCACATGACCAATTCTTCACTCATATTTACCACATATACACCTTGTCCTAGCAAAAAAAAAAAAAAATTGTTGCAGATGGTACTATGATAACATTAGCTGGTAAAGGGGATATTGTTATAAGTAAAACCATTACATTGAAATATGTCATTCAAGTACCAAAACTTAACATTTTTTTCCATTTAGAAAATTATCAAAGATACTAATTGCAGTGTTCTTTTATCATCCTACTCAATGTATTTTTCAGGAACAAGGAATGAGGAGGATGATTAGACGTGATAAAGAAGTAAATGGCCTGTATTACCTTGAAGACCACGGTGAAAAAGTCAGTGCTTTGAATTCCCCACCTTTTTCACTCTTATCAGAATCTAAAACCAATAAATATCAAATATGGCGTCATCATCTCAATCTTGGTCACCCATCCTTTAAAGTTATAAAGCTTATGTTTCCTTCTTTGTTCAAGTCCTTAAATACTGAGGAATTTCATTGTGACATATGTGAACTTGCAAAGCATAAATGCACTTCTTTTTCAGTGAGTAATAAAAGAGATTCCAACCCTTTTACCTTTATACATAGTGATGTTTAGGGGCCATCCATAATTCATAATATAATTAGGGTCCTGTGGTTTGCCTCATTCATAAATGATTGTAACCGTTTGACATGGATATTTCTTTTAAAACAGAAATTGGATGTGAATTCTACTTTTAAAACCTTTTATACTATGATTAAGACTCCATTTGGGGAAGACACAAAAATATTTCGATCATACAATGCTAAAGACTATTTCAACCAATTCTTATCATAATTTTTTCAAGAAAAAGACATCATACATGAGTCCTCTTGTGTGAACACCCCTCAATAGAACACTGTAGCAGAGAGAAAGAATTACCATATTCTTACCATAATAAGAGCCCTTTTGTTAAAAAAATGTCCCTAAACACTATTAGAGGGAAGTTATGTTAACTACCACCTATATGATAAACAAACTACCCACTAAAGTCCTTGAATCTCAAAGTCTTATTCAAATCCTAACTAATTTCTTCCTAAATTTTAGTTCCTCACTCAACCTTAAACCTAAATATTTGGTTGTGTTGCTTTTGTTCATATACACTATCAAAATAGTGGTAAGCTTGATCCAAAGGCATTAAAATGCGTATTTGTTAGTTACTCTTCTACTCAAAAGGGGTAATAGTGCTATCATCCACCTAAAGGAAACACTTTATTTCAATTGATGTCACTTTTGCAATATTTTATTCTCCATTATCTTTAGGGGAGATTTCATTCAAGAAAGATACGGACATAGACTATTTCCTCCTTCAGCCTCTCATTGACTTTCCTGCACCAACTCTAACTCAACATCCTATTCCTACCCAACAACCTATTTTTGACAACCTACCATCCTACAATCTGATTCTAACACTCCTTAGCCAAAGACTCAGGGCACTACTCATCCTCTGTTGGTCTACTCAAGGAAAAAAGCACCAGTGCATGTTCAATCATCCTCTTCCTCTCTTATACAAACGAATGTAACTATTGAACCTATATTTGATCCAAATACCACTGAAAAATCTGATAATCATAGGAATTTTGATTTTCCTATTGAAATTAGAAAAATGAAATAGAACTTGCACCCTAAAAAACCCTCATTTCCTATTTATGTCTTACAAAAACTTATCTCACAACCAAAGATCTTCCTTACTAGCCTAAACACCATCACGATCCCTAAAATCATGTATGAGGCATTAAAAAAAGGAGAATTGGAAGAATTCAATGCAAGTTGAGATGGAAGCGCTTAAGAGGAACAAGACATGTGACTTGGTGAAACTGCCAGAAGGGAAGAAAACAATGGGGAGCAGATAGATGTTTACAATAAAGTACAAGTCGGATGGATTGTTAGAAAGGTACAAAGCAAGGCTAGTGGCTAAGGGGTACTCTCAAACCTATGGAATAGACTACCTTGAAAGATTTGCTCATACTGCAAAGATAAACATTGTAGACTTCCATTACCTGCTAATCAAGGATAGAAATTACAATAGTATGACATTAAAAATGCCTTCTTACATGGAGATCTTGAGAAGGAAGTTTACATGGACATCCCACCTGTATTTAGTACCCTGTATTTAGTACAAGTTCTTGGCAGAAAGTGTGCAAATTAAAGAAGGCTCTATATGGGTTAAAATAATCTCCAAGGGCTTGGTTTGGAAGGTTTACCAAAGTGATGTTGAAGCTGGGCTACAAGCAAAGTCAAGGTGATCACACTTTGTTTGTGAAACATTCTGCTTTAGAGGGAGTTACTACTCTATTGGTATATATATAATATCATAGTTACATGGGATGATTTAAAAGGAATCGAAGATCTAAAGAGGTGTTTGGTGAAGGAGTTTGAAGTCTAAGATCTTGGAAGGCTAAAATACTTCATTGTTATTGAAGGGGTACATTCACAACAAGGGATCTTCATATCCTAACCAAAATACATTCTAGACTTGTTAACAGAAACTAGCAAACTAGGGTAAAAACCATAAGAAAAACCAATAGAAGTTAATCACAAGCTTGAAGATACAATAGAGGATGGAACAGTTGACAGAAGCTCATATCAGAGACTTGTGGTGAGACTAATTTACCTATCACACTGTCACACCCTAACTTAGGGTCAAAATTTTTTCTTAAAATTCTTCCGATAACTAAATTAAAATTTTAACTAAATTCGAGGGAAAAAGTGAAATTTCGATGAAATTCAGATCCAAATTCAGAAAGTCTCCAAAACTATAGGACCTAGAGTGTAATTTACCCATTTTTTGGTTGGGTTTAAAACCCCAAAATTCATCAATTTGCATTTTTGGAAACTCATTTTCTCTCTCTTTAATTTTTTCCCAATTAGAAGGAAACCTTCAATAGTCATTTTTTCACCAACTGTTGCTCCATTTTCAACACCTCCCGCACCATCTTGTTCCTTGCATTGTCCCGAGTTCACCATTGTGTCCATCTAGTCTCCGTTTTCGCTTGCGTATGAGGGGGTGAGGAAGAAATTTTTTTGACATTTTGAAATCGAGCCATCTGCTTTCACCACTGTGAATCAAGCTTGGTAAGTGTCACAAAACCCCTTAAAAAGCACGTATGATTGTTTTAAAAAACAATTTGACCTCAAAGGCCCCCACATATGCCCCTATGTGCTGCCACTACACGTGGGGAATTTTCACCACTTGGTGGGCTGCTTGATAGTAGGCCGACCTTACCTAACCCAAACCAAACCAAATCGGTCAACCATTGACTGTTGACCGTTCATTATTGACCGTTGACCATTAACCGATCAGTGACCGTTGACTGTTGACCAGCATTGGTTTTTTTGAAAACCTGCATCTTGACATTTTTCAACGTCGTGGGTCCGATTCTATGATATGTTTTACCAAATTCTGACCCTAAAGCCCTAAATCAAGCCGTTAATCCAAAAATACTTAGTATTTTTAGCATTTTTTACTTATTTAAGATATGATTATGGAATTGATTCGAGAATATATTTTTATAAAGGTACTCGTATTTCACCCGATCAAGGGTCGGTTAGATCTGATGCTTTGCGTAGGTCAGATCTACACGATTTGCGTTCCTCGAGAGTTACTTGTAGGTATTTGTAAATTGTTTAAATAGAGGTTGTTATTATTCATATTAGGATTCCGATATGGTTTTTCTGATTCGTAGGATTTAGAGTTGCCGCTGATCGTGATCGACAGACTCAGTAGTAGTATTCCTTATCAAATTACTCAGACCTGTACATGTTTGTTTCCTAATGGTGTTACATTACTATTTTAAATTATTCATCTAAACTACTTTAGATTTATGATAATACTGAACATTTTTACGACACGATACCTGATTTTATGAATACTGTTTATCTGATATCGAATTTATTATACCTTTTTGTATGATTGACAACTCTGTGAAAAGGCCATATGTAGGGCCTTTTCAATTAAGTTATTGACTGTCTAAGAGTTCATATAGGATCATATAGATGCATTTATGATCATATAGTTGCATATGGTGGAAATATATTTTTTCGTAGCATTTTATTTTGTAAACGATGCTGCGTTATGGGGAAGGTGTTTTGTTTGATGATGTGCAAGATTTGGGAGCAAGGATAAGCAAAAGGGTATTGATGTGACATGCTGAGACTGCTGAGCATAATGCAAATGCCAACTCAAACGACATTTTGGAAGAGGAAAAAATAAAAGATGACATTTTTAAGAGACAATTGTCCTTGTCTTCATGTGCCTTCAACCACTAGTCACCTAGGAGGGAACATTTGCCACCTGGGTCGGCTGATTCTGTCGGGACCACATGCAGCTGCAAGATACCAGGAGGGGGCAACGCCCAGCTGTCTTGGAGAGGACCATTGCCACAGCTGCTCACCCCCATACATGAAAAGAACCTGATCGGGGTATCCTAGGAATTTTAACATAAATTTCTAGGTTTATTCTCCCCTTGTAAATAGGAGATGAAGCCACCAAACGAAAAGTGATTTTACACATGTCAACTTGAGCTTAATTTCAGAGAGAAAAATGTCTCTTCTTTTTCCATCAATCGTCTTTGCCGTGGCATTCCTCTATTAACAAGCTAGAGGGAGTGGCAAGCTAGGCGTCCGAGAGGAGCTAGCGAGCTAGGACAGTTCGTGGTGGCCCGAGGGGAGCTCCGGCAGTACGTGTCGAAGGTTTTCCCTCATTCTTTTTGATGTTTGCTCTCTTTTTTCTTATTTGGGTTGTATGGAACGGATTAATTTCATGCCTTGTTACTTGGAATATTCGAACCCCACCATGAACTAGTCTTATTTGGTGGGAGTTCCTTATGGATATTTAAGTTTTATTTTAATGGATGGTTGTTTTTGTATGCTGTTATTTGTTTTGTTTATGATGTTTAATGCCTTAAGGTTGTAGGAGCTATGAGAGTAGCCATTCCTTAGGAGATCACTTAGTGTTCAAGAGAATGACTAAGTAGCATATCCTTAGGGTTCGAGAGAAACTAGGGGGATCCACATATGTAAGGGGTTTTAGATAGTAACTAGGCCTAATCCAACCTTAAGTATAAGGCTAGGATTTCAATAGACTAAAAAGAGTAGTGCTCGATCGAGAGATTAGATGGTAGTGCTGCCGCTAAGTGGTATTACTGTGACATATTCTGTTATAAGAACCAATAGGATCCCTACCCTTGCTAACGCCAATATGTTTTTCCATGGTATCTTGAACCTGTCGAATCCCATGACTATAGAGAGCATAGGGCACCATTAGTAAACGTTTTTGGGCAAATAAGGCATAGAAGTAAGACCATCCTGAAAAGTAGACTTAAATTTCCTAAGTGACTCCTAACATTCATTCCCGTAGTAGCTTGTTGTGTGAGGAGTCTAAAGTCATTATAATCATATCTAGTGTTTACAATTAGTTTTGCCTATGCATTTTCAATTGATTCCACTACACTTAATTTAATTTTACCAAGACATTTCCATCCACTTTGCCATGACATTTCCATTTGTTACCATATTACATTACATCATCACTCAATTCCCACCAACATCCATTTCATTTTGCCACAACATTCTCATTTATATATATCATCACTAACTATACTTAGGTGAAATAGTAAATTGCTGTCATTAAGCTTATAAATTTCCTCCAATTCTTGTGGATATGATACTTACTCATAACTGTATTACTTGTTCGATTATGTAAACTTGCACATATTTTCCCGACCATATTTAGTAGTCACAATTCGCAAAAAATTTTTGGCACCGTTTCGGGGAATTGGCAACTGGAAGTTAATTAGTTTTGTCATAGCAATTTTATTTTACTTTTTCATATTTTATATAGTTTTACTTGTTATTTTCCTTATCTTTTTTCATGTTTTTCTTGGTATATGACCAGAGACACTCTGAAGAGCCGTTAAAACCAATTGAACCTGATATTGAGAGGTTATTTAGGCAAAGAAGACGTGCTCAACGTGTAAACATATTGATAACACCGTAAAAGACTCAATTTCTAGTCTTTTCACTTAAGTTATTACTCGTCTAAACAAAATATGCACAACATTTTATTTGCATTTAGGTTATATTTTCTTGTGGTGGATAAGTTTTGCTTCGGCAAGATTTATTTGGTTTAACTGATGATGCTGAGGAGAAAGGCTTTGTGTGGATTGTGTATGTGTAGAAATTTACGAAGGAAGAATATTTCAGTCGCGACAACGTAAATTGTAAGGGCCAAAGGAATAGAGAAGCTAAAGAACGTGAGGAGCAAATTTATCTCGCCAAGACAAGGTTTATTTGGAATGTATGAAGTGGATATAACGGAATCGCCTATGTCACAAGCCAGCTGGATGACTTCCTTCACGTGCAAGCAAGCCCTCAAAATTATGATAGCCACCACCCGCCTTTCCTTTTTAGTCTGGACAAAGTAATACGGTTATTTAAGGAATCTCCAATCATGTGAAACCTTAGAAGATTCCCCTCTATAAATATCCAACCATAGCCGCCAAAGAAGAAGAGGAAAGTTAGAGAGATTTACTGAATGTGTGAGCAAGAAACTGCAGTGCTTCCCCACCGTTTATGAATCGATCTTCCTTGGTGTCCTCCATAGCCAGACTGTAGCAGAGTAGTGGTCAGGTCTCGAGAGAGGTTGATCACCAAGGCAGGCGCGGTGTTGATAAGAATTGTCACGACAGAGTCCCGATTTTGGGAGTCGTTCTTCCTTTGTTCTTAACTACTTTATGTATTTGGGGTTGTATTAAATGATGATACTTGGATGACTTTTTGATAGCACCATGACTATCTTACTTGGTGTTAATCTTTGTTTTGCCTAGACAATGATTTTCTGTTTTATGAATGATGAATTATGATTTTGCTCATGACTGGTTTGTTCATTGTTTGAATATTTTACCTTGACACTGTAAGA
The DNA here is from genome assembly GCF_006381635.1 of Hibiscus syriacus. Lineage (NCBI taxonomy): Eukaryota > Viridiplantae > Streptophyta > Magnoliopsida > Malvales > Malvaceae > Hibiscus > Hibiscus syriacus. The sequence continues at coordinate 607,387 of NW_024062907.1, forward strand.
GCTTCTACGTGAACAATGGAATGGATCCGAGATGGTGATGTTATAACTTTTCTACCTTAGAGACAAGGATTGAGTTTCAATTGAATAAAAGGGATAGACGCTAGAGTAGGATAGACAACGACTATAGTTCATGCCGAGAGGTATTGCTACACCAACAGTCTGACAAACCAAGGGTTGTAGTTATCGGTGAGTGGTATTGCTATAACAACTGTCTAAGAATACTTAGTAATCCTATCGGGAAGCTTAAGCATGTCATAATAATTCATTCTGGACTTAGAATAATTGTTTGTCAACACAAAAGATTAGCATAAGTGCTCCGTGGTAGGTTTGAATATGCGAGGTGGTTTGAATTATATTTGAATCAACATTTGCCTTTATTTTATTTTTATTTTGATAATTTGCATATTTATTTTGTCTCGACCAAACTTTTCTACAATCATATTTTATAGCATTTTCTTGTTCTATTAATAATAGTTTTCTAGTTTGACAAGACAATAGGAATTAGCTTGTGACAACTAGTTCTGGTTGTGGCGAAGCTTAAAAACTTTCAACTAATCCCTGAGGAGACGATACTCACTTACCCTATATTACTTGATTCAATTGTGTATACTTGCACATAATTGCTTGGCTTAGAATATACATTTACAAGCGATCAAGTTTTTGATGCCGTTGCTGAGGATTGGCAACTGACAAAATTTTTATTCGCCATAACAAGTTTTACTTGTCACTTTTTATTTATCTAGTCTAACGTATTTTATTTCCTTTTATAGGTTTTTATTACTGCATGACCCTGAGATATGCTGGTAAACCATTGGAACCATTCGACCATGAAGTGGAACAATGTTTAGACAGAGGCGACGTGACCAACAAACCAGAGAATATTTAAACCAACTACAGTCACAAGGCAACAACATGGGAGATCATGAAGATCTCGATGTAGCAATTAATCTTCAAGTTGCAATACCAAGAGCAATACGAGATCATTTGAATCCAATTCTTGATGATCTCAATCCAGGCATCGTGGCACCTGAAATACAAGCAACTCATTTTGAGCTTAAACCGATGATGTTTAATATGTTAAAATCCATTGGCCAATTTGGTGGTTCACCTAATGAGGATGTTAGACAACATATTCGCGCTTTCCCTGAAGTATGCGATTTATTTCAACAACAAGGAGTGTATGAAGATGTGCTTAAACTAAAACTTTTTCCTTATTCCCTATGCGATAGAGCGAGATCTTCGCTCAGTAGAGTTCTTTTTGGCTCAATGAAATCAAGGGCAGATTTATGCAAGAGTTTCCTACTTCAATATAATCCTCCTAATACGAATACACAACTTCACAATGATATTACAAGTTTTTGCCAAGGAGATGATGAATCAATGTATGAATGTTGGGATAGGTATAAAAGTTTACTTCGCAAATGTGTCAACCATGGGTTTCATGAATGGACTCAAGTAGTAATGTTTTACAACGAAGTTAATGAACCAACTTGAATGATGTTAGATGCCTCAGCAAATGACACTTTACTTAATAAATCACCCGAGGAAGCTTTTGATATTCTCGACAGGATAACAAGTAATGATAATCAATTCCCAAATACAAGATTGTGAACCGACAGAAAAACATCTGGAGCATATGAACTAGAGGGTAAAGATTCAACAGCGGCTCAACCTTATGCCATAACTAATATGTTGAAAAATTTGCAATGTCTTAATCAGGTAAGAGAAGTCAAGGTGACCAATAACGTATGCATATATTGTCACGACAACCATCATGAAAGTGAATGTCCGAAAAACCATGAGTCCACCAATTTTTTGGGCAATTACAGCCAGAGTAATAATAACCCCTATTCCAACAAATATAATCCTAGTTGGAGACAACATCCGAACATTTCTTGGAGTAATCAAGGGAACAATAAAAATCAAGCAACAAATTACAACAGGCCACAACAGAATAATTTAGACCATCAACATTTTTAGAATCAGCATCATCAGCTGCCCTAGCAAAACAATAAAGGTATAACTTCTTCATTTAATACTAATTCCAATACTAACTCCTTGGAATTTTCATTACAGGAATTTATGGCCTCGACAAAAGATTTCATGGCCTCAACAAAGACCTTGATGCACGAGCATCCTGCAACAATTTAAAATCGAGGAAATTTGTTACAAAGCCAAGCTACACTTTTGCAAAGCCATAGTTCATCTCTAAGAGCATTGGAGAATCAAGTGGGCCAAAATGCTACGGCATTACATTCTCGCCCACACGAAAATCTACCGAGAGATACTGAAATCACTAAACATCACGGAAAGGAGCAATGCAGTGTACTTACACTAAGGAGTGGAACACAGGTAAACCAAAATGATAAGTTTGGGGGAGAACACCTAAACAATTCTTGCCATGGTATAACACAACCAGAGGATTGAGTTGAAAATGGGGAACATGATGAATCGTTCGAAGAGAAGGAAAATGATGAAGACTCAGAAAAACATCATCCAGATAATGAGGAATTTCTGGCCTTGCCAGAAATTCCTCAGCACCAATAGCAGATAATGTGAGACCTCCACCACCGTTCCCTCAACGATTGAAGAAACATAACGATGACATCAATTTTAAGAAATTCGTTGATGTTTTGGACCAGTTGTATATAAATGTACCCTTACTCGAAGCCATCAAACAAATGCCTTTCTACGCCAAGTTTCTTAAAGACATAGTTACAAAGAAGAGGAAGGTATAACATATTACCATGACAACATAAATCTGTTATGTAGTCAGCAAACTCCCATAAAAAAAAAACCCTGGCAGTTTTATAATACCATGCTCAATTGGTAATAACTTTGTAGGACGAGCTCTTGTTGATTTGGGATCAAGTGTAAACTTGATACCAAAGTTCATATTTATGAAGCTGGAGGGATATCACGCGTTTCCAACCACAGTTATCTTACAGCTGGCCGATCGGTCTTATGTGCGACCTAAGGGTAGAATAGAAGAAGTCACAGTAAAGGTGGACAAGTTCATATTTCTAGTTGATTTCCTCATCTTGGACTGTGAAGCCAATGAAAATGCACCTATCATTCTGGGATGACCCTTTTTAGCCATTGGAAGAATCTTAATAGATTGCGAAAGGGGAGAGTTCACAATACGAGTAAGAGAACAAAGCATCATAATCAACGTCTTCAATTCCATGAAATATGTGGACGATTCAGAAGAATGCCAATGCATTAGAGAACTGGATTCAATATAAGAGGATGAAAAGGCAATTCTTGGCCATGATGAATCTCTAAAGCTAGATGAATACAACACTTTGCTCCATGATCCTATAACCGTGATGCACGAAAAAGAAAGCCTTGGCCAATGCGAATTATTTTCAGAAGACGATTTTGAAAATTATGGCACTGAGAACAGAAATCTGAATAAAGCATACAATAGGTTCCCTGAAAATGACACCATTACAGAATATGAAAGAAAGTCAAAGGAACAATTGAGGGTCCTTCATAATATATCAGGCACGAAATTTGAACCCTTAGATTTTGATGAAGTTAATTCCTCAGAAACATCTTTACAACATGCACCCAAATTGGAACTTAAAACCTTGCCATCACATTTGAAATATACATACCTAGGAAGTAATGAAACTTTACCAGTAATAATCTCTGCCAATCTAACCTCCGAATAGGAGAATAGTTTGTTGAATGTTTTGTCACAGCACAAAAAGCCTCTCGGATGAACAATGATAGACTTGAAGGGAATTAACCCTACCATATGCATGCACAAGATCAAACTAGAAGATAGTAATAGTACTTTGATGGAACCCCAAAGAAGGCTCAACCCGATCATGAAGAAGGTAGTCATGAAGGAAATTATAAAATGGTTGGATGTGGGAGTGATTCATCCTATATCCGATAGTTCAAGGGTCAGCCTGGTGCAGTGTGTTCCAAAGAAGGGTGGTGTGACTGTGGTTAAAAGTGAACATGACGAGCTCCTCACTACTAGAACAGTCACAGGATGGAGAATATGTATGAATTACAGGAAGCTTAATAAAGCCAAAAAGAAAGATCATTTTCCCCTACCTTTTATCGATCAAATGGTCGACAGGTTAGCAGGAAAAACATTTTATTACTTACTCGATGGATACTTAGGATACAATCAAATAGCCATAGAACTGGAGGATAAAGAGAAAACTACTTTCACATACCCATATGGTGCACATGTCGACCATTTGATTATGCCATGCTAGTGATTATGCAGTAGGGCAACAGAAAAGTAAAATCTTTCATGTTATCTACTATACGAGTCGTACTCTTAATGACGCACAAGTAAACTATACCACCACTGAAAAAGAACTTCTAGTAGTAGTATTTGCATTCGATAAGTTTAGGCCATATCTCATAGGCACTAAGGTGATTCTGTATACAAATCATTCTGCCATTAAATATTTGATCAATAAAAAAGATTCAAATCCTAGACTAATCAGATGGATATTATTACTACAAGAGTTTGATGTAGAGATTAAGGATAGAAAGGGTACATAAAATCAAGTAGCAGACCATTTGTCTAGATTAGGTAACAGAACTGATTGTCATGACATAACAGAAATTTAAGAGGATTTCCCAGATGAGAAAATATTATTTGTCACGGCTGTGCCATGGCATGCTGACATAGTTAATTTTCTTGTTAGTGGTATTGTTCCTTCTGATTTATCTAGCCATGGTCGAAAAAAGTTTCGACACGATGTGCAACATTATTACTGGGATGAACCGTTTCTATTCGAGCAATGTGGAGACCAAATTATCTGAAGATGCGTTCCAGAAGAAGAGCACAAAGAATTTCTACTTCAATGTCACTCGTCATCGTATGGAGGGCACTTTGGTGGAATGAGAACAACGACGAAAGTACTACAATCTAGATTGTACTGTCTAACCTTGTTCAAAGATGCACATAAATTCTACAAGTCATGTGATAGATGCCAACGAATAGGAAACTTATCAAAACGACATGAGATGCCATGGCACAATATTCTGGAGGTTGAACTTTTCGACGTATGGGGAATAGACTTCATGGAACCCTTTCCTACATCCTTTGGAGATTTGTACATCCTCTTGGCAGTGGACTATGTATCCAAGTAGATTGAAGCCATTGCAACACCTAAGAATGATTCCAAAACGGTGCTTAAGGTTTTGCACAAAAACATATTCATACATTTTGGAATACCACGGGATATCATTAGTGATGAAGGCACACATTTTGATAACAAATTAATAGCCAACGTATTGAAACGATATGGAGTGTGACACAGGATTGCTATAGCGTATCACCCTCAAACTAATGGACAATCCGAAATGTCTAACCAGGAAATCAAACAGATCCTAGAGAAGGTGGTCAACCTAAGTGGAAATGACCGGTCCCCAAAGCTAGATAAAGCACTATAGACTTATCGCACTGTATTCAAGACACCACTGGGAGTACCCTGATGGAAGGCGTTCCTCTGATTACCACTTGCTGTAATCGATTCCCACTTATCGATTGATTGTGGATCTAGGAAGGAAGTAAAATAATCTGCATAAGATAACGATGTAAATGGATGGTTAAAAGTGATAAACGGGATGGTAAATGTTCATTTTAGATAAGAGAGATGGTAGCATAAGACTTGATTGTGGTTTTGGAATGAATAACGAAAATGATGGAATGGTGAAAATGATAGTATCTTAGAATAACCAAGGAAGAACCAATGCTATAATGAGCAAAGACCCAGCCTTATAAATCGTTCTAAGGGGTGGTAATTAGGACTTTGACCCGCTATCTATAAAGAGATAGGAACCATAAGTATCAAGGTGAAATGAATGACACCACAAGCATAAGCTTGATAAGTCAGGTTTGACGCCACAAGTAACAAGTTACTTGATAAGTCGATAAAAGTCACAAAGGACTCAATAAGAGAAAACTCTCAAGTTTAATTTCAAATTCAATGTTGTCTATTACAATGCAATATGAAACCTATTTGTAGGACTTGAAATGCATGCATGGTCGTTTCTTACAAAGTGCATGGTCGAAGGTTCTATTATGATTAGCTAGATGGTGCTTGTTGATGTGACACTTTTGTCAAATAATCCAAACGTATTTTGAGAATGATTTTCATGCATATATTCGGTCAAATGGAGGAGTGAAGTGCCTTGGCCGAATTTCCTTCAATGGTTGTGTAGTGGAGACAAAACTAAGTGGAGACAAGTAATCTTCTATGCCCATGGGTTGCTGTAATGTTTTGTTATGCACATGGGGCTGCATTTGTATGTGGCGTGAGTTGTCTTCTTCCTTGCTTGATTAAGTGGGAGATATAATTAATCAAAAGCTGGTGGGTGTGATGCATTTCCAGCCGAGTCCACTATGCCCATATTCTGCCATGAATTGTTGCACGAGTTGTTTATATGGAATGTCCTGAAGGTGCTTCAACTTGATGCCAAACTTGTTCCATATTCTAATAAGTCTTGTGCCGTGTTTTGTGCCATGGAAATGTGTTGAAATAGCTCCACTAAACCGTCCATCATGGGGCATGTTCTTTGTGTTCCTACAAGTGCAAATAAATAAGTATATTAAAGATATGGTGCTGTTTATAAAAACAATATACTTGCTGCCATGTATGTCCTTGTGTCTTGTGAACCATGTGCATGTTTATTAACATTAAACTACATTAATAACACGTGAAAGTCCTAGATGCAATGATCTACTCGTGAAAATGCTAGATGATAAGATAAATGCAAACATGAATAACATGTGAAAGAACAAACAAGATAAATTAATGAAGTGTACTGGACTAGATCAGTTGTTGTGTGTGTGTGTGTTCATTTTGAAGCTAGCATGCATGATATATTAACTACAAATGCCATTAACACGTGAACCTTAAGTAATTTGATGAATGTAAGTGAACTACACAATGATATGCTTGTTGTGTGAATGTTATATACATGAACTTATTTTAATACTTAGGAACTAAGATGAATGCATATTAGCTACATGAATGATATGTCTGTTGTTTATTGAAATATGCTTGAATGCATAACACATGAATCATCTTAAATGCTAAGATGAATGCAAAACTACTACGAGATATTAATATGCATGACATGAATTTGAGAATGAATGAAAACATGCTTATTATGTATGCAAACTAGTATGAGATAATAATATGCTTAAAATGAGTTGATGAACTAATTAAAACATGTTGCTATAACTATTCTAACATGACATCTAATGCATAAAGAAGTAAATATAAGATAAAATAAGGTAGAACTCCCTTAGATTGATCTTGATGGATCTTCAATAGTGAGTATGTCAATAAAAATGTTGGTGCTAAACAAGATCACATCAGTCCCCATTCAAACTTGTCTACGGTAAAGAATGCAATATATATGTGGAACTTGAACATAAAGCCTACTGGGCCATCAAAAAGTTAAACATAGATGCTCATCTTGCTGGAGAAAGAAGACTCTTGGAACTGAACGAGATGGATGAATTCAAAGCACGCGCATACGAAAATGCCCGCCTATGCAAAGAGAAAACAAAGAAATGACATGACAGAAAAATATTGCCTAGGCAATTTTATTCTGGACAATAAGTACTGCTCTAGAATTTGCATCGCAAACACTAAGGAGTGGAACACAGGTAAACCAAAATGAAAAGTTTGGGGGAGGACACCTAAACAATTCTCGCCATGGTATAACACAACCAGAGGATCGAGCTAAAAATGGGGAACATGATGAATCGTCCGAAGAGAAGGAAAATGATGGCTCAGAAAAACATCATTTAGATAATGCGAAATTTATGGCCAAGGCCAGAGATTCCTCAGCACCAATAGCAGATAATGTGAGACCTCCACCACCGTTCCCTCAACGATTGAAAAAACATAATGATGACATCCAGTTTAAGAAATTCGTTGATGTTCTGGACTAGTTGTATATCAATGTGCCCTTAGTCGAAGCCATCAAACAAATGCCTTCCTATGCTAAGTTTCTTAAAGACATAGTTACAAAGAAGAGGAAGTTAGAACATGTTGCCACGGCAACATAAATCTATTATGTAGTCAGCAAACTCCCACCAAAACAAAAAGACCTTGGCAGTTTTATAATACCATGCTCAATTGGTAATAACTTTGTTGGACGAGTTCTTGTTGATTTGGGATCAAGTGTAAACTTGATACCAAAGTCCATATTTATGAAGTTGGAGGGATATCACGCTTGTCCAACCACAGTTATCTTACAGCTGGCCGATCGGTCTTATGTGCGACTTGAGGGCAAAATACAAGATGTCACAGTAAAAGTGGACAAGTTTGTATTTCTAGTTGATTTTCTCATCTTTGACTGTGAAGCTAATGAAAATGCACCTATCATTCTAGGACGACCCTTTTTAACCACTGGCAGAATCATAATAGATTGCAAAAGGGGAGAGTTCACAATGCGAGTAGGAGAACAAAGTGTCATAATCAACATCTTCAATTCCATAAAATATGTGGACAACTCAGAACAATGCCAATGTATTAGAGAGGTGGATTCAATAGAAGAGGAGGAAAATACAATTCTTGGCCACGATGAATCTCTAAAGCTAGACCAATACAATGCTTTGCGCCATGACCCTATAACCGTGATGCACGAACAAGAAAGCCTTGGCCCATGCGAATTATTTTCAGAAGATGATTATGAAAATTATGGCCCTGACAATAGAAATCTGAATAAAGTATACAATGGGTTCCATGAAAATAGCACCAATGTAGAATATGAAAGGAAGTCAAAGGAACAAATGTAGGTCGTTCATAATAGACCAGATACGAAATTTGAACCCTTAGATTTTGATGAAGTTAATTCTTCAGAAACATCTTTACAATATGCACCCAAATTGGAACTTAAAACCTTGCCATCACATTTGAAATATGCATACCTAGGAACTAATGAAACTTTACCAGTAATAATCTCTGCCAATCTAACCTCCGAATAGGAGAATAATTTGTTGAATGTTTTGTCACAACACAAAAAGCCTCTCGGATGGATAATGACAGACTTGAAGGGAATTAGCCCTACCATATGCATGCACAAGATAAACCTAGAAGATAGCCATAGTACTTCGATAGAACCCCAAAGAAAGCTCAACCCGATCATGAAGAAGGTAGTCATGAAGGAAATTATAAAATGGTTGGATGCGAGAGTGATTTATCCTATATCCGATAGTTCATGGGTCAGCCTGGTGTAGTGTGTACCAAACAAGGGTGGTGTGACCGTGGTTAAAAGCGAACATGACGAGCTCCTCACTACAAGAATAGTCACGGGCTGTATAATATGTATGGATTACAGGAAGCTTAATAAAGCCACAAAGAAAGATTATTTTCCCTACCTTTTATCGATCAAATGGTTGACAGGTTAGTAGGAAAAGCATTTTATTTGGATACTCAGGATACAATCAAATAGCCATAGCACTGGAGGATCAAGAGAAAACTACTTTCACATGCCCATATGGTACCTATGCATTTAGACGAATGTCGTTTGGGCTGTGTAATGCTCCAACCACCTTCCAAATATGCATGATGGCCATGTTTTCAGATATGGTGGAAGAGTGTATGGAAATATTTATGGATGACTTCTCTGTCTCAGGTGACTATTTCAACAGATGTCTCAGTAATTTATCCAAAGTACTGAAACGATGTGAAGAAGCTAACCTAGTATTAAATTGGGAGAAATGCCATTTTATGTTAACCGAAAGAATAGTGTTGGGTCACAAAATTTCATTTCATGGCATTGAAGTTGATAAAACCAAGGTGGAAGTAATTGCAAACCTTCCCGCACCCACCAACGTGAGAAGCGTACGCAGTTTCCTTGGATATACAGGCTTCTACAGGCGGTTCATAAAAGATTTTCTCAAATCTCTAAACCATTGTGTCTTTTACTTCAAAAAATCATCCATTTGAGTTTACTATTGATTGTTTGAATGCCTTTATAGATTTGAAGAAAAAACTTTCAGCAACACCAATCGTTGTCCCACCTGACTGGAACGAACCTTTTGAGCTCATGTGCCATGCTAGTGATTATGCAGTAGGGCAACAGAAAAGTAAAATCTTTCATGTTATCTACTATACGAGCCGTACTCTTAATGATGCACAAGTAAACTATACCACCACTGAAAAAGAACTTCTAGCAGTAGTATTTGCATTCGATAAGTTTAGGCCATATCTCATAGGCACTAAGGTGATTGTGCATACAGATCATTCTGCCATTAAATATTTGATCAATAAAAAAGATTCAAAGCCTAGACAAATCAGATGGATATTATTACTACAAGAGTTTGATGTAGAGATCAAGGATAGAAAGGGTACAGAAAATCAAGTAGCAGACCATTTGTCTAGATTAGGTAACAAAACTGATTGTCATGACATAATATAAATGCAAGAGGATTTCCCTGATGAGAAAATATTATTTGTCACGGATGTGCCGTGGTATGCTGACATAGTTAATTTTCTTGTTAGTGGTATTGATCCTTTTGATTTATCTAGCCAGGGTCGAAATAAGTTTCGACACGATGTGCGACACTATTACTGGGATGAACCGTTTCTATTCAAGCAATGTGGAGACCAAATTATCTGAAGATGCGTTCCATAAGAAGAGAACAAAGAATTTCTACTTCAATGTCACTCGCTATCGTATGGAGGGCACTTTGGTGGAATGAGAACAGCGGTGAAAGTACTACAATCTAGATTGTACTGGCCAACCTTGTTCAAAGATGCACATAAATTCTACAAGTCATGTAATAGATGCCAACGAATAGGAAACATATCAAAATGACATGAGATGCCATGGAAAAATATTCTGGAGGTTGTACTTTTCGACGTATTGGGAATAGACTTCATGAGACCCTTTCCCACATCCTTTGGAGATTTGTACATCCTCTTTGTAGTGGACTATGTATCCAAGTGGATTGAAGCCATTGCAACACCGAAGAATGATTCCAAAATAGTGCTAAAGGTTTTGCACAAAAACATATTCACATGTTTTGGAACACCATGGGCTATCATCAGTGATGAAGGCACATATTTTGATAACAAATTAATAGCCAAGGTATTAAAACGATATGGAGTGTGACATAGGATCGCTATGGCGTATCACCCTCAAACTAATGGACAAGCTGAAGTGCCTAACCGGGAAATCAAATAGATCATAGAGAAGGTGGTCAACCCAAGTCGAAAGGACTGGTCGCCAAAGCTAGATGAAGCACTATGGGATTATCGCACTGCATTCAAGACATCATTAGAAGCGTCCCCGTTCAAACTTGTCTACGGTAAAGAATGCAATCTACTTGTGGAATTTGAACATAAAGAATACTGGGCCATCAAAAACTTAAACATGGATGCTCAGCTTGCTGGAGAAAGAAGACTCTTGAAACTGAACGAGATGGATGAATTTAGAGCACGCTCATATGAAAATGCCCGCCTATACAAAGAGAAAACAAAGCGATGGCATGACAAAAAAATATTAACTAGGCAATTTTATTATGGACAACAAGTACTGCTCTACAATTCGCATCTAAAGTTATTCCCAGGCAAGCTAAATTCACAATGGTAAGGATCATTCCTTGTATATCAAGTACATAACAATAGAGAAATAGAAATCAAGAACCGAGATAATGGTTCCATTTTTAAGGTGAACGGGCAAAGGATAAAGCAATAGCTCAAGTTATTTTATGTATTCATTATCCGTTTTGTTTTGTTATATTTTCTTTATTTATTTATTTATTTATTGTAGGCATGCATAGTACACGTGGAAGCATGGGGAGATAGTTCATGCATGAAAGGAGAGAAAACCCTAGGGCAAGAAATTTGGGCTGCAAAATTAAAAGAGGGAAGGTATCATTTTCCCCAACTTTACGTCCAATCAAATATCACACAATAAATACCAAATCTTTTTCCTTCATGTTTTGACCAAATTACCCCAAAGAAACCACCCATTAACCTTCAAGAAAAACCACTCTCAACTCCATCTTCTTCATCGTCCCTCACACTCTCTCTACAACAATAATTTTTTTTTCTTTCGTTCACCAAAATTCCCCCCATTGTCGCCGCTAAACTCACTGCACCAAACAAGTATCATGGCAAGATCGAAGAAAACCCAACCCCAACACTGAGCTTGGAGCATTTCCAAACAGACGAAGCGAGGCACGCTTCAAAAACCTCCAAAAACGACAAATGTATTTGGAAGACGGGTTCGTCTTTCCATAAGAGGATGAAAAGCCATTTGGACCGGAGGTTATAGACGTGATTCGAAAGAAGAATTGGGAGAATTTTACTCGCCACAAGTTCTACGCCTATCTCGAAGACCCATCCAACCACACGGTGTATGTCCGAGGTATGCTCCTTTAATTTTCCCCTTCGTCACTCAACATATACTTCAAGTTGGGGAAAGAGGAGGAGCAACATAAGAAATTTGTGGCTGAGGCAGACCAGAAAACCTACAACGACGTACTTAAAGATCTTTGTTTCAGGTGGGCTAAGTTCGAGGGGAATACGCCAATAAGGAAGAGAGTCGATCGACGATCCCTTAAACCGATCGTAAAGTTGTGGAACCATTTTCTCAAGGGAAAACTCATACCAACATCTCATAACACAACTGTTCTTGTGAAAAGACTGATGCTTCTACACTCGATAATATACGGGAGAAAGATTAATGTTGGAGAACTTATCTTCGAGCAAATCCATGAGTGCTCTAAAAGAAACCGAGGTAATCTCTTATTTCCTAACTTGATAACTACTTTGTTCAGGAAAAAGAAGGTCCCCGAGGAGACCTTTGAGGTTTTCATCAAATCCAAGGTGGGTATCACCATAAAGAAAGTACCATAATTGATAAGTTTCGATGACAATGCCCCTCATTAAGGTCTGGATATGGGAGTAAAATCTGTTGTCGTGGCCAGAATGGTAGCAGTGGTCAAGTACACGTGAGAAACACGTGAGAAGATTGAGCACCTTGAGAATCACATGGAGATCTTCTTTGAGTACGTCAAGGCACGGGACACACAACACAATGCCTTTTTCAAAGAGTTACTCCCGATCACAACCGATAATATGACGTCTTTCCCCAACGTCATTCTGAAACAAACTGCTGGCGGCACCACATTCCACACCTCGACATCGAATGTCCCACCAGAAGTAACCACAGACATGCCACCACTGGCCACCCATGTTTCGTCTGTACCAGAGGAAGGCCATTGCGACACAGACGAGTTCCTCAGCTCCTCATCCTTCTCAATCTCTGAAATAACTCAAGAGATTCCACTCAACTTCTTCACCGATGAAGATTTCACTCCAGCCTCGATGCAACCTGAGCAAGCTCCAGTACAGTCCCCCATCCGTCAAGCAATTCCAATCCCTAAAACAGTTAAAAGCCAAGCTCCAGTTCCTACAAAACCCGCTCTTACTGAAGAACAACCAACTGCAGCATGAGCCTCGAGCAACAAGAGACGCATCAAGCGAACGACATGCCATGTCCTTCAACCATAACCCTTGATGATAGCAGTAGTAAACTCGGGATCTAACAGTCCCCTTCCGCCTAAACAACACCGAACGAGGGCGTCCAGTTAAGCCACACCACCACAATAAGCTCATATTTAAATTTTTCCTTATTTTAGCATTTTCATATAGATTCATGTAGTTTAAATTGTCATGCATTGATCAAGTTTGGGGGAGGTATTGTACCTTATTTTGTTAAAAAGTAATTGATAATATTTGGCTGAAAATTTTGGTTGTCATGACATAAGCATGTTAAGTTTATTATTAGGAATGGATTAGGGATGCCCAATGATGAATGCATAATTTGATTTATTAGGCCAGAATTATTGTTAAGACGGTCTAAAGAAGAGAACTAACCTTAGGCTTGATTCTTTGAAATTTACAAACACGATTGTAGGCTGTCCCTGCTTAAGGTAGTTAGTAAAATTTTTAGGAAATAACCTTTTGCTTGCCGAGACATCAAAAATATTTTAAGGTTAAGGTTGAACTCCCTAGGGTTTAAAACTTGAAAATAAAAGGGACAATCCTCTATGCAAGGGCATAAACAGAAAAACTCCATAAGAAATTGATAATCGCCAAAGTATATGACTGAATGAAAGTAGTAATAGGATGACTCTACCACTAGCTTGGGGGTGGAAGGTATGCTCCCTTTCACCTATAGTGTGGGAAGGTAGGTGTGATGAGTTGACACCTCATATAAAAAGAGTTGATAAATAACTAGGAGTATAAACTAAGCCTGACAAATAATTTGATGCCTTCACAAACCAGAAGCACTTACTTTAAGTTTTCTAATAACCTTAATGCATAGACAGATTACAATCACGCACACACAATAGAAAGGAATCCTGACTAGGGAAGGGACTTGACTGATATAACCGTCAAACATGTTGAGGAGAATTTTTTTTATTGAGGGCTGAAATCTTTGTGTTAATCTTTGTTTTGCACCATGACTAGGGAAGGGAAGGGACTTTTTGATAGCACCATGACTATATTACTTGGTGTTAATCTTTGTTTTGCATAGACAATGATTTTCTGTTTTATGAATGATGAATTATGATTTTGCTCATGACTGTTTTGTGTATTGTTTGAATATTTTACTTTGACACTGTAAGAGCTTCGAGAGATTTCTTGGGGTCTTGGTGAAAAATGTCTTGGCAATGTAAGATGATAACTCCGTAAAAATACTTAATTTCTAGTCTTTTCACTTAAGTTATTGCTCATCTAAACAAAGTATGCATAGAATTTTAGTTGCATATAGGTTATATTAGCTTGTGATAGATAAATTTTTGCTTAGGCAAGATTTATTTGGCTTGACTGATGCTGCTGAGGAGAAAGGGTTGGTTGGATTGTGTTTGTGTTGGAAACTTACAGGGGAAGAAAATTTCAGTCGTGACAACGTAAATTTGCAAAGGCTAACAGAACAGATGAGTACGTGAGGATTAAATTTATCTTTCCGAGGCAAGGTTTATATGAGGAAGTCTGAAGCAGGTGTGACGAAACAGCCTATGTCACAAGCTAGCTGGATCACTTACTTCACGTGCAAGCAAGCCTTAGTTATTCTGACAACCGCCTTTCCTTTTTAAGTCTGGACATTTTTTTGACAACGGTTATTTAAGGAAATTCCAAAAAACATGCAAAGCCCTAGGAGATTTTTCCTTATAAATAACTAGCCATAGCCGCCAAAGAAAGAAGGCAAGGAAGAAGAGAGAAGAACTTTACCCAAGGCGTGAGCAAGCAACTGCGATGCTTCTTCACCGTCTACCCACCGACCTTCCTTGGTGTCCTCCATAACCAGAAGTTAGAAGAGTGGTGATCAGGCCTCGAGAGATGGTGATCACCAAGGCAGGCGTAGTACTGATCAGAATTTTTGAGACAGAGCCCCCGTTTTTTAGAGTCGTTCTTCCTTTGTTTTTAACTCTTTATCTATTTGGGGTTGTACTAAACATTGAATTTTGGATGATCTTTGATAGCACCATGAATGTCTTACTTGGTGTTAAACTTTGTTTTGCCTGAACAATATTTTTTAGTTTATGAATGAAGAATTATGTTTTGCGTATTACTGTTTTGCTCATCATTTAAATATTTTACCTTACGCTGTAAGAGCATCGAGAGATCGCCTGGGGTTTTGGTAAAACATGTATTAGCATTGTAAGAGCATCGAGAGATAGCCTTTTGTCTAGATAGTGATCCTTAGATTCGAGAGAATTAAGATAGATCCACGTGAGCAATGGAATGAATCCGGGATGATGAAGTTCTAACTTGTTACCTTAGAGATAAGGAGTGAGTTTCAATCGACTAAAAGGGATTGACACTAGTGTAGGATAGACAACGCCTATAGTTTACGCTGAGAGGTATTGCTACAACAACAGTTTCACAAACCAAGGGTTGTAGTTAACACTGAGTAATATTGCCATAGCAACCGTCTAAGAATACCTAGTAATCCTTTCGGGTAGCTTAGTAAGTAATAATAATTCATCCTGAATTTAGAAATAATTGTTGTCGAAGCAAAAGTTTAACATCAATGCTCTATGATATGTCTGAATATGTGAGGTTGTTTGCATTATATTTAAAGTAGCACTTATTTTGTTTTGTTTTATTATTCTGCATATTTATTTTCCCTCGATCGAACTTTCCTGAACTCATTAAATCACCTCCTTGTTTTATTAATATTAGTTATTAAGTTGACAACTTAGTAGGACTTAGTTTGTGACATTAGTTCTAGTTGTGGTGAAAATATATTTCTCGACCAATCCTTGTGGAGATGATACTCACTAACCCTATATTACTTGAATCAATTGTGTATACTTTCACAGATTTTCTTACCTTAGCGTAGACATTTACAAGCGATCATAAGAGCATCGAGAGATCACATTTTGTCTAGATAGTGATTCTTAGATTCAAGAGAATTAAGATAGATCTACGTGAACAATAGAATGGATCCAAGATGGTGATGTTCTAACTTGTCTACCTTAGAGATAAGGAGTGGGTTTCAATCGACTAAAAGGGATAGACGTTAGAGTAGGATAGACAACGAGTATAGTTCACGCCGAGAGGCATTGCTACAACAACAGTCTGACAAACCAAGGGTTCTAATTAACGCTGAGTGGTATTGCCATAGCAACCGTATAAGAATACTTAGTAATCCTCTCGGGTAGCTTAATCATGTCATAATAATTCATTCTGGACTTAGAATAATTGTTTGTCAACACAAAAGATTAGCATAAGTGCTCTGTGGTAGGTCTGAATATGCGAGGTTGTTTGAATTATATTTGAATCAACGTTTGCCTTTGTTTTATTTTATTTTGATAATTTGCATATTTATTTTATCTTGGCCAAACTTTTCTACAATCATACTTTATAGTATTTTCTTGTTCTATTAATAATAGTTTTCTAATTTGACCAGATAGTAGGAATTAGCTTGTGACAACTAGTTCTGGTTGTGGTGAAGCTTAAAAACTTTCAACCAATCCCTGAGGAGACGATACTCACATACCCTATATTACTTGATTCAATTGTGTATACTTGCACAAAATTGCTTGCCTTAGCATATACATTTAAAAGCAATCACATGTATCAAAATGGAAATCAAGGTATTGGTCATGACGAAGATCATAATGCTGAGGAATTCCAAATACTGGGAATGCAGCGAGACCTCGTGCCATTCGTTATCACTTCAATCTTATCTTGGATGACTTAAATCTAGGAATTGTGGCACTCGAGATTCAGGCAACCCATTTTTAGCTCAAACCTGTCATGTTCAATATACTAAATTCCATAGGGAAATTTGGGGGGCATGCTAAATGAAGATGCCAGACAACATATTCGTAACTTCTTGGAGGCGTGCAATTCTTTCTGTCAACAAGGAGTGCACAAAGATGTATTAAAGTTAAAAGTTATTTCTATATTCTCTATATGACTGAGCAAGGGCTTGGTTGAGTGGCATTCCAGCAGGTTTGATGGAGTCTTGGACTGATCTGTGCAAAAGTTTTTTGCTACGGTATAATCCACCGAACATGAACACCAACTGAGGAATGACATTGCTTCTTTTCATCAAGTTGATGACAAATAAACGTATGAATTCTAGGATCGGTATAAAGGATTGCTTTTCAAATTTTTAAATCATGGTTTTCAAGATTAGACTCAAGTGGTAATGTTCTATAACAAAGTAAATGCACCCACGAGGATGATGCTAGAAGCCACAGCAAATGGGACATTGCTCGATAAATCACCTACAGAGGCATTCGACATTCTGGATAGATTGTCAACAATGATTATCAATTCCCATCTATAAGGCTTGGAATTGGGAAAAAATCACATGGAGCATTCGAGTTAGACACTAAGGATTCTTTGTTCGCCCAACTTGCTGCTATCACCAATATGTTACAGAATTTGCAAAGATCAAGTGAGGTGAAAGAAGTGAAGGCAACCAATTCAACATGTTTATTATGCCATGGAAATCATCGTGAGAGCAAGTTCCTGACCAATTAGGAATCCATTAACTATGTAGAAAACTACAATCGAGGTAATAATAACCCATATCCAAACACCTATAATCCTGGATGACGTCAAGATCCAAACTTTTCGTGGGAAAATAAAAGAACCAACAATACTCATCAACCCATTCGACAACAGAATTTCAATGACTCCAAGGTTTTCAAACGAATATGCCATGGCATAATTCTAACAAGTGAGTGTCATTTCATCTAACACAAGTTCTTTGGAGGCCACAATGCAAGAGTTTATAGCTACCACGAAGACCATGCTGCAAGACCATGTGACCTTAATAAAAAACCAAGAAGCTTTGCTTCAAAGACACAACTCATCTTTGAGGGCGTTGGAGGGTCAATTTGGTTAAATTGCAACGATATTGCAAGAACATCAACTAGGTCGTCGAGTGACACTAAAGTCATAAAACCTCATGACGAAGAGCAATGCAGTGTACTCACTCTGTGGAGTGGCACCTAAATCAATGATCAAGACAAGTTTGGAGGAAGACAGAAGAATGATTTACCCATGTAACCGTTCAAGCTCAGCGTGAAATACCAGAAGAAACACAAGTGGAAGAGGATAAGGATGAGGGTTCATCTAGTAAAGCAACTGAGGGAGCAAATAAAAATGCCACGAAAAATGTTGTTCCCATACCTTCATTAAAGGAAGTCAACCCCACCTCCTTTCCCACAAAGACTGAATAAGCATAATGATGACAATCAATTCAAGAAGATTGTCAACATTCTGGACCAACTTCACATGAATTTTCCTTTTCTTAAAGCTATAGAACAAATACCGACATATGCTAAATTCCTCAAAGATATTGTTAATAAGAAAAGAAAAGTTGAGAAGTACGAGGCAGTTTCCACGGAAAAAACATATTGCTCTGCCTTAAGCAAGTTACCGTAAAAACACAAGATCCAGAAAATTATGTTGGGAAGGCACTATGTGACCTTGGCTCAAGCGTGAACTAAATGCCTAAGTCAATATTCGTGAAGCTTGGAATAAGAAATACGAGACCCACCTTTGTTATCTTGCAACTAGCCACCAACTCCCATGTTCATCTCAGGGGCGAGTCGAGGATGTCATTGTAAAGGTGGACAAATTTGTGTTTCCAATAGACTTCCTTATACTGGATTGCGAGGTTGATGCCACGAAACCCATAATCTTGGGGAGACCTTTTCTAGCTACTAGGCATATTCTTATCGACTGTGAGAAGGGTGAACTTACCATGAGAGTGGCCGACCAATATGTCACGATTAATGTTTTTCGTACACTCAAGTACATGGTTGAGTATGAAGAATTCATAACATTTTCAAAGAAGATTCATTGATAGTAAGAGAAGCTGATCAATTTTACCATGACAATTTCATTGAGATGGAAAATTATGAGAGGCTTATTGAAGAAAAAAGTGTTGAGGAGCTCAATGAGTCTTCTTTGGAGGAGAAGTAGGCTAGCTTTCTCATAGCTAGCCCAGGTACACATTTTGAACCTCTTGATTTTGATGAGTTTGTTCCTCCTAAGCCCTCATTACATCATGCACCTACCATAGAGTTAAAGAATTTTCCACAACATCTTAAATATGCTTATTTGGGTAGTAATGAATCTTCACATGTTATTATATCCTCTTCCTTTACTCCGAACCAAGAATGTAGTTTGTTAAATGTTTTGTCACAACACAAGAAAGTGTTAGGATGAACTATGACAGATCTGAAGGGGATAAATCCCACAATTTGTATGCACAAAATCCTACTAGAAGAATGCCATGGCAAATCCATTGAACCACAAAGAAGATCAAACCTAATAATGAAGAAATTCGTGATGAAAGAAATTCTCAAATGTCTTGATGATGGAGTGATTTACCCTATCTCTAATAGTTCTTGGGTGAGTCCCATCCAATGTGTGCCAAAAAAGGGAGGCACGATCGTGGTGACAAGTGAGGAAAATGAGTTGTTACCAACACATACTGTCACTGGGAGGTGGATATGCATGGACTATCATAAACTAAACAAGGCAATCAAGAAGGACCACTTCCATTTTCTTTCATCGATCAAATGCTGGATCGACTGGCTGGCAGGGCATACTATTGCTTCTTGAATGGATACTCGGGGTATAATCAAATTGCCATCACACCAGAGGACCAGGAGAAGACTACGTTTATATGTCCCTATGGAATTTATGCTTTCTAGAGGATTCCTTTTGGACTCTGTAATGCCCCGACAACCTTTTATGCAAGCTATATTTTTTGACATGGTTGAGGATTTTCTAGAAATTTTTACGGATGACTTCTCTGTTTATGGAGATGACTTTGAGAAATGCCTCGACAATCAGGCAAAGGTACTAAAACAATGTGAGGAGGCCAATCTCGTTCTGAATTGGGAAAAGTGTAACTTCATGGTGACCGAAGGCATTGTGTTAGACCATAAGATCTCTCATAAGGACATTGAAGTAGATAAAGCGAAAATTGAGGTAATCGAGAAGTTACCCCCACCAACTTCTGTCAAGGGCATTATGAGTTTCCTCGGACATGCTAGGTTTTATAGAAGATTCATTAAGGACTTCTTCATTATATCTAAGCCCTTATACACTCTGCTTCAACAAAATCAGCCCTTCGTGTTTGATAAAAATTACCATGGCACATTCACCGAGCTGAAACAAAGACTTATCTCTATACCCATTATGGTTCCCCCTGATTAGACGTCACCATTCTTGCTGATGTGTGATGTGAGCGATTTTGCCGTGGGAGTTATGCTTGGACAACGCAGAGGTAAAATTTTCCATGTTATATGTCATGATAGTCGTACCTTGAATAAAGCACAACTGAATTATACTACCACTGAGAAGGAATTACTTACCGTGGTATTTGCATTTGACAAGTTTAGGCCATACTTGATAGGCAATAAAGTCATTGTTCACACTGATCACTCAGCTATAAAATACTTAGTGAACAAGAAAGATGCCAAGCCTAGATGCATTAGATGGATATTACTACTGTAAGAATTTGACTTAGAGATGATACATAGAAAAGGTACTGAAAATTAGGTTGTAGATCATTTATCTAGGCTAGAGAATAATTCTTAATGTAATGATATTTTAGATATTCAAGAAGAATTTCTTGATGAGAAAATTATATATGCCACGTCAATTTCATGGTATGCTGACATAGTCAACTTTCTTGTTAGTGGTATTTTGCCTTATAAATTAAACAACCAAGGCAGGAAGAAGTTCAAGTATAATGACAAGTTCTACTTCTTGTATGAGCCATATTTATTCAAACGATGCGTCAATCAAATAATTTGATGCTGTGTCCCTGAGGAGGAGAAAATAGACATTCTACATCATTGCCATGCAGCCTCATATGGAGGAATTTTGGAGGTGCGAGGAATGCTGTTAAGGTCCTCCAATCAGGCTTTTATTGGCCGTCACTGGTCAAGGATGCTCATTAGTTTTGCAAAGCGTGTGATAGATGCCAACGCATTGGGAACATTTCCATACGACATGAAATACCATTACAAAACATTCTGGAGATCGAGCTCTTTAACGTGTGGGGCATTGACTTCATGGGATTGTTCCCATCTTTTTGGAGATTTGTATATTTTTCTTGTTGTAGACTACATATCTAAGTGGGTTGAAGCTATTTCCACACCGCGGAATGACTCTAAAATCGTGCTCAAGTTCCTTCACAATAACATCTTTACCCGATTTGGAGCACCTAGAGTCATCATCAGCGAGGAGGGCACTCATTTTGATAACAAGCTAATTGCCAAAGCATTATAAAAGTATGGAGTACAACATAAAATTGCCATGATATATCACCCACAAACCAATAGGCAAGTTGAAGTGTCCAACTGGGAGATTAATAAATGCTAGAGAAGGTGGTGAATCTTAGAAGGAATGATTGGTCCCTGAAGGTGGATGAAGTGCTATGGGCTTATCAGACATCATTCAAGACATCATTAGGAATGTCACCTTTCAAGATGGTATATGGGAAAACATGCCACCTATCTGTGGAGTTAGAGAATAAGGCATATTGAGATAACAAGAAGCTAAACTTTGACGCACAACTAGCTGGGAGCAACGTTTACTCGATCTGAATGAAATAGAAGAATTTCGAGCACAAGCATATGAAAATGCTAAGCTTTACAAAGAAAAAACCAAGAAGTGGCATGATCGAATGCTTTTGCCAAGGCATTTTCATATAGACCAACAAGTGCTCCTTTTCAACTCAAGGCTGAAGCTCTTTCCAGTAAACTGAAGTCACGATGGTCCAGACCTTTTGAAGTACACCGTGTCTACCCTCATGGCGCTGTTGATATCAAGAATATAGATGATGGGTCCATTTTCAATGTTAATGGTAATCGTTTGAAGGCTTATCAAGGAGCTCCACCCTTGCGTGACAAATCAACACTCTTCTTGCACGATGCCGAAATATGCTAAGAATTTTTGAAGATGCCATTACATTTTAGATTTACTACTCTGCATAAATAAATGTTTATTTTGTTCTATATTACTATTATATTACTTTATATTCAGATGTTTTTTGGTTAATTATTTTATTTTGCATTTTTAGGACCCACATAGAAGACATGTGATGACCGTACTGCTAAAGACAGAGGAATGGGAGCACTAAGACAAAAATAGAAGGGAATTTTTTTTACCTTTTTACCTTTTTACTTTTTGAATTTTTTAGGGTTTTTAGGGTTTGCTTTATCATTTATTATTTTATCTTTTCCCCAACCAACACCCCATCCACCGTTATATAACCCCCATTTTACCTTTTCATTTTATTTTTATCATTTTTACTCTCTCACTTCATCTTCATATATCTTCTTTTCCCTCCTTCAAACCGATTGCCATAGCAAAAAACTTCAAGCTTTTTCTTCTTTTCTTTATTTTGTCAACCAAACCATGGTACGCACACGTCCCTCAAGCACGGCTCCATCATCTCCATTGTTTTCATCGATGAAACGGTGCAAGAACGGTTTCAAGGGCTCAAGAACCGCCGAGTTTTTCTTTGAGTTAGGCTTCATCTTCTCCGACGCTGAAGATGTCGACCTCGCTGTGATATCATGGACATTGTTCACCAACACCAGTAAAAAATTTGTCAAACATCTGAGGAACGTGAATGCCTCTCTGGTGAAGGAGTTTTATGCCAACTTAACCAACCTAAATCAACATGCTATGGTGGTTTGTGGTATTTCTATTTGCTTTACCTCTTCAGTTATTAATCATTATTTTAAGTTGTAAGATATTGTTGATAACCACACCAATGAGACTTACCATGGCATATTGGATGACCTCTATTTTTCAAACAAAAAGTGGAATGGGCAACAAGTCAACCTATGAACGGTGGATCGTGAGAGGCTACAACTGAGGGTTAAGTTGTGGAATTATTTCATGAAGCACAAGCTTCTCCCTACTTCCCCAACACCACAATATCAATGTAGAGGATGCTTCTATTGAACTCTATTTTGGTAGGGTGTTCTATTGACATAGGCAAGATAATTGTGGAACAGGTTCATACTTGTTTGAAGCGACCTGGAAGTGCCTTGGTATTTCCAAACCTCATTATGGCTATGTGTCGTAAGAAGAAGCTGCCAGGGGTACAATCTGATGAAATATTTCTTAGGTTGTTTGGTATTACAAAGGCCAATCTACCTACGTTACTTGGATTAAAAGAAAACAAGGGAAAAGAAAAAGAGGAGAACACTTCCCGCGCTGATGCAACCCAAGATTCCAGGGTAAAACTAGATGCTCTAGAGGAGGTCACTAAGCGAACCCAAGATCATATAGAATAACTGACCATCAATATGATGACCATCTTTGCTTATGTAAAGCATCAGGATGAGTTTCTGAAAAATGCTTTCATGGATATTCTCTCGTATGTTAATCTTGATATCCCAGTCTTCCTTAATACGCTCTTGTGCCCCTCTGAGATTGTCAAGGCATCAGAAGATGCTCACCATCCCACTGATGATGAGGCGCCAGTATATACTGATCCTTTCCACTTAGTACCAACAATCGAATGTCAAGAAACCAAGCTCCAACTCTCAACTGTACCAACACCCTCACAACCCATAGAGCCACTTGAGGACGTACAAACAGAAATGCCACATAAAATCCCTTGTGAAGGAGTAGATGCCAGTTGAAGAAGGTGTCTAGACGTGAGGAGCCTCCCCTGGTGCACCAACATCAGATTTTG
Organism: Hibiscus syriacus; assembly: GCF_006381635.1. NCBI lineage: Eukaryota > Viridiplantae > Streptophyta > Magnoliopsida > Malvales > Malvaceae > Hibiscus > Hibiscus syriacus. Next base: position 631,609 of record NW_024062907.1, read on the forward strand.
AACACTTCAGCCCCACACAATTACACAAGTGCCCACGTTGCACGACTACCGCACCACCACTAGCATAAGCAGTCAAGGTACCTTGTATTGCATAACATGTAGTCTAATTTTACTTCGTTTTTTAATTAGTATTGAGTACAATGCTTCTCTCAAGTTTGGGGGAGGTAGGGTATCTTAAATCATTGCATGATAGTATTAGTAGAATGAATATGCCATGACATTAGTAAGTGTTTGAATTAGTTTTCTGGAATAAATTAATGATGCGCGATGATGATGAACTCTTCATGGCTAGAATTGAATGTACATGACTGTTAAGGATGATAGAACCAACTCTAGGACTTTCTTCTTTGAAACCTTTGGATACATGATTGTATGATTTCCATACTTAAGAAGCTTATAATTTTTTTATAAGAGAACTCTTGTATGCCTTGGAATAAAACTTTGACAATGAATGATGAAAACCCCACATAAAAAATGAATGAAATTGCAAATAAATGCTTCGACATATCTCTAGAGGGACACTCTACTATGCCACAATATTTCCTGGAAACTGCATTTAAATAAATGGCAGCCACATCATATGAGTGAATGAAATTAGTCACGGAATGACTCTACCTGACTAACATGGGGGTAGAAGGTATGCTCCCTTTCACCTAGAGTGTGGGATGGTAGGTGTGATGGGCTTACTCCCCTCGTAGTAGTTAAAAAAAGAAAAAAATAATATTGGGAGTAAACTTGTACATGTCGTGGCAAAACGAGAGAGCTTGCATGGAAATTTTCTAGATTTGTTAAGCATGGAATTGATATAATCACACGCACACATTCACACAAAGGATCTTTCCCTGGGGATAGTACTTGATTTCTCAAATTAGTCTAGCGTGTTGAATCCAACTGTGCTAAGGGCTGAAATTATATCCCATATGACTAGTTTGAACCTGAATTTTCAATGATATTTTTATTTTGCTTAATATTATCAATTGCTTCAGGAAAAGTAATAGCTTAAGTTTGGGGGTGTGATAACTCCGCGAAAAGGTCATATTTAGGGTGTTTTCACTTAAGTTATTAACTTTCTAAGAGTTCATATAGGATCATATAGATACATTTAGGAGTATATAGTTGCATGTGGTGGAAATATATTTTGTCGTGGCATTTTATTTTGTAAACGGTGTTGCGTTATGGGGAAGATACTTTGTTTGATGATGTGCAGGATTTAGGAGCAAGGATAATCAAAAGGGAATTGCCGTGACATGATGAGACTATTGAGCAAAATGCAAATGCCAACTTGGATGACATTTTGGAAGAGGAAAAGATGAAAGATGATACTTTCAAGAGCCATCTGTCCTTGTCTTCACGTGCCCTCAACCTATAGTCACCTAGAAGGGGACATCTTCCACCTGGGTCAGCTGATTCTGTCGGGACCATGTGCAGCTGCAAGCTGCTCAGGAGGGGACCACACCTAGCTTCCCTAGAGGGGACCACTGTTACAGTTGTTCACCCCCTCACGTGAAAGGAACCTGATCGGGGAATTCTAGGAATTATAACACAAGTTCCTAGGTTTATTCTCCCCATATAATAGGAGACTAAGCCACCAAAAGAAAAGAGACTTTACACATGCTAGCTTGAGCTTAATTTCAGAGAGAAATAGGTCTCTCTTTTTTCTGTCAATCATCTTTGACGTGACATTCCTCCATTAACAAGCTAGAGGGAGTGGCGCGTTTGAGAGGAGCTAGCGAGCTGGGGCAGTTCGTGGTGGCTGAGGGGAGCTCCTACAGTGCACGTCGAAGGTTTTTCCTCATTTCCTTCGTTGTTTGCTCTCTTTTATCTTATTTGGTTATATGGAACGAATTAATTTCATGCCTTGTTTATTGGAATATTCAAAACCCACCATGAACTAGTCTTATTTGGTGGGAGTTCCTTATGGATATTTAAGTTTTATTTTAATGGATGGTTGTTTTTGTATGCTGTTATTTGTTTTGTTTATGATTTTTCATGAATTAAGGTTGTAGGAGCTATGAGAGGAGTCATTCCTTAGGAGATTGCTTAGTGTTCGAGAGAATGACTAAGTAGCATATCCTTAGTGTTCAAGAGAAACTAGGGCGATCGATAAAAGCAAGGGGTTCTAGATTGTAACTAGGCCTAATCCAACCTTAGACGTAAGCTAGGATTTCAATCGACTAAAAGGAGTAGTGCTCAGTCGAGAGGTTAGATGGTAGTGCTGTCGCTAAGTGGTATTACCGTGACATATTCTGTTATCTGAACCAATAGTATTCATGCACTTGCTAATGCCAATAGGTTTTGACATGGCATCCTGAACATGTCGAGTCCCATGAGTAGAGATAGCATAGGGCACCATTAGAACTCTGTCGGGAAAATAAGGCATAGAAGTAAGACCATCCTGAGAAGTAGACTTAAATTTCCTAAGTGTCTCCTACCATTCATTCCCATAGAAACTTGTTGTGTGAGGAGTCTAAAGTCATTATAATCAAATCCATTGTTTACATTTAGTTTTGCCTTTGCATTTTCAAGTGATTCCACTACACTCAATTTAATTTTGCCAAGACATTTCCATCCACTTTGCCACGACATTTCCATTTTCTACCATACATTACTCTATCATTTTATTCCCACCAATATCCATTTCATTTTGCTACAACATTCTCTTTTATATATAACAACACTAACTATACTTAGATGAAATAGTAAATTGATGTGATTAAGCTTATAAATTTCATCTAATCCCTATGGATACGATACTCACTCATTACTGTATTACTTGTTCGATTATTGCGCATATTTTGTGACTATATTTAGTAGTCACAATTCGCAGACAATGATCTTTGATTTCTGTTTTTTGTATCTAATTTCTAAGTCTGGAATATTTTCAAGTTTTAATATATTAAACTATCGTTTTGAATCGAATACATACATGTTTATTACATTCATTGGGGTATTATTGGAGGAAGTATATCAGGCATAGTCTATTACTTGTAAGACCTTACCGCAAGCTCCTCTACTTTATGCTCAGGGTAAGTCCTTACTGCAGGCTCCTCGACTTTGTACTCAGGGTAAGTCCTTATCGTAGGCTCTACTTTGTGCACATGGTAAATCCTTACCACTTGTCCTCATGATATGTGTATAAGACCCTTATCGGGTGTACATGTAGGTGTATGCTTCTGGGGAACCTACAAAGTATGGTGATCGGATGAGAGTATTGTTCATATTTTTAAAACATGTTTGATAAATTGATTTTATTGATGTATTTTATTTGCATGTTTTTATACACCGTAAGGAGCACACTGAGCTTTTTATTCATTCTATAAATTTCTACTTTTTCAGATAATAGCAGACCGTAAACTAGCAGATTTGGCATTAGGAGGATCGACTACTCCTATTTTTGTATTACAATATATCTCTATATGTCTTTTTGTTATATTTTGGTAACACTTGTTTTGCTCCTATGTATATGTTTATCGTATGAATTTTTTTATGACTAATTTCATATTATATTGTTATATGGATTCTAACTTTGTTTTAAATATGAAAAGAAATTCTAAATACAATATGTAGCCGCCTAGAATTGGGCATAACGTCCAGGCCGGGTCTAGGGGTTACACTTGTTGGTATCATAGCTTTCAGTTTTAAACACTCGGACTCTGGATGAGTCCTAAAATCTGGATTTTCAAGATATTTTTTATATTTTCAAAAAACCATGTCACCTTATTTTATGAGTTTAAAATTGCTAGTCTAACTTTGGTTCAAATTCTTTCTGTAGAGCCTTGTATAATTATCTGATGAGTGCTGTTAGAGGTTGTAGGCCACACTGTGGCAGTGGCCGTGGTAGAAGGTGAGCGCCTAAGCTTTTCGTTACTATAGAGGATCCGATGTCACCTCGAGTTCCTCTTGTTCCGGATGTAGATCTGCCTATTCCCAGAGATGATCCGGTTACAGCTATGAGAGACCCTCTGTCACTAAGGACGAGGAAATTGATATAGATAAGGATGCCATTAATAGAGTTGTCTTTTGTATGTTCAGGAGAGCTACTAGAGTCATTGGTAATATGTCTTCAGTTGAGTATTGGTTGGAGGATACATAGATGATTATGGATGAGATAAACCTGAGGCCCGAAAAAAATTAAAGAGGGCCCTATATATACTGAAGAAAGAGTGTTTAGATGATGGCAATCAATTTTCGGTAGTATTCTTGGAAATCAGTTGACTTGGGATCTTTTCAAGGAACGTTTTCAGAGTCTCTATATCGAAGAGAGGTACTTGAAAGAGTGACGCAAGAAGTTTTATAATTTAGAGCAGGGTGATATGTATGTTATTGATTATGAGATTGAGTTTATTAGATTGAGTTGCTATGTTATTGGATTTGTTGACACTGAATTGGATCGGTGCTTGATGTTTAAGAATGGACTAAAATATGAGTTCAAGAGTCGAGTTGATACCCACCGAGAGAGAAACTTTGATGCCTTGGTTGAGATAGCCAAGACCATTGAGGAGATAGAACAAATGGGTATGAAGCGCCGGAGAGATAGAGAACAAGATCAAGACCGATTCAGGATCTCTTCTGGCTCTGGTGACTATTCTGCACGCCTAAGCAAGAGAGGTAGGGGTGAGTCTTTTTAGAGAGGCGGTGTGAGTGCCAGTCCTGTGGCGTCAAGTTCGTCAGCTGTGACACCTTTTATTCAGGTTGGTTCTTTTGGATCACATCCTTTACCGTCATGTTAGCACTGTGGGAGATGCCATTTTGGTGAATACAAGAAGAAGTTGGGTACCTATTTTATATGTAGTTATGGTGACCATATCCTGAAGGATTGTTTAGAGCCAGCTCTTACAGTTTAAACACCAACTCGTACTCCCGCTCGTACTTAGAGTATAGTTCAGACTCCAACAGGGGGTCATAGTCAGGAGAGAGCATAGAGATCAGCTAGTAGAGGTCGATCTTCTTGGAGTAGGGGTCCAGCTAGATCTGAGGCCAGACAGCCTAAGTTGGTTTATGTTGCTAGATGTCGACAGGACATGATGAACCTGATGTGATTGGTGACAATTCAATGTCTCGTAGGTCAGTCCATAAAGTTAGATCTTATTTTTAGATGGTGTCCTATAGAGATCTAAAGGGAGATCGTTCTGGCCAACCAGATGGAGTTACCTTTGGAGAAATTTGACTTGATTCTTGGTATGGATTGGTAGAGAAAGCATTGAGTTAATCTCGATTGTGAAACCAAGAGAGTCATTCTAAAGACTCTGGATAACTGGAAGATTATGATGATATATGAACACTATGGATTTCTGACGAATTTTGTGTCTACTTTGGTGGCTAAGAGGATGACCAAGAAGGGTTGCGAGGAATTTCTTGCTTATATTTTATATACTAGGAGTTCTCGATCTGACATTGAAGGCATCTGAAATGTTAAGAAATTTCTCAATGTTTTTAATGAACAGTCACCTGGATTGTTGCCTGATTGAGATATTGAGTTTGAGATTGAAGTCTATTTCGGTTTACCCCGATTTTGATGGTTCCTTACCGTATGACCCCAAAAGAGTTTAAGGAACTGAAAGTCCAACTCCAAGAGTTGTTGGATAGGGGATTCATTCGATCTAGTGTTTCACCATAAGGAGCCCCAATTCTCTTTGTCAAGAACAAGATAAGATATTGAGACTCTGTATTGATTAAAAGAAACTGAACAAGCTAACTGTTAAAAACAAATATCCTATACCTAGGATCGATGATCTGTTTGACCATTTTTAGGGACTTGTACCTTTTCAAAGATAGACTTGAGGTATTTTATTACCAACTCAATGTGAAGGATTCTGATGTCCCAAAGACTACTCTTTATACTCGATATTGGGAATTATGAGTTTTTAGTGATGTCATTCATGTTAACTAATGCCCCTGCTGCTTTCATGGATATGATGAATCAGGTGTTTCGACTTTACTTGGACCAATTTGTAGTTGTGTTCTTCGACGACGTATTGGTATATTTTAGAACTAAAGTAGAATATGATGAGCATTTAAGGATTGTTCTGAAGACTCTAAGGGAAAACAAGTTATATGCCAAGTTAAGCAAGTGAGTTTTGACTCAGTGAAGAGACTTTTCTTGGGCATATGGTTTCTGTTAAGGGTATTCGGATGGATTTAAGTAAACTGGAGGCAATTATGAACTGGAAGCAACACAAGAATATCTCAGAAATTCATAGTTTCTTGGGCTTAATTGGTTATTATCGTCGTTTGGTGAAGGGGTTCTCTATTATTGCAGCTCTTCTAACAAAATTGTTAAGGAAAGATGTTCCATTTGTCTGGTCTAAGGACCAACAAACTAGCTTTGAGAAAATGAAGATTATTTTGACTCAAGCCCTAGGGTTGATTCAACCTAAGTCTGAGAAGGATTTTTTTATCTACAATGATGTTTCTAACTCTATTGGGATGTGTTTGATGCAATATGGAAAGGTTGTCGCGTATGCATCACTTCAGTTAAAGCCACATGAGTGCAACTATCCACTCATGATCTGGAGATAGCTACCGTGGTTTTTACTTTGAAGATCTAAATACACTATCTCTATGGAGAAAAGTGTTATATCTATACAGATAATAAGATTATGAAGTATCTTTTTACTTAGAAAGATTTGAATTTGAAGCAGCCTCGCTGGTTAGAGCTTCTAAAGGATTATGATTATGATATTTGATTTGAGAGCCTCGTTTCCAATTTGAATTTATTTGATGATGAAAGCATGTTTGCTGAGTTACAAGTTAAATCCACTTTGGCCAAGGAGATTAAGGCCAAACAACTCCTAAATAGCTCCTTACTTCCCATGATTGGGCAAGTTAAGCAGGGATTGAGTTTAGAGTATACTTTTGATCAGATGCTATTCTATAATTTCATGGTCGTTAATGAATCCCTAAAGATGATGAGTTAAGATGTGATATTCTTCAGGAGGCTCATAGTATGGTCGTCGATATCGTACTCCTATATGTTGGACAGAGTTGTATGATAAGAAGACTTTGGGTCCACAACTAGTTCGAGAGACTGAAGATACTGTCAGATTGATCTGTGATCACCTAAGAGAGGAGTTTGATAGGAAGAAATCTTATGTAGATCAATAATAGAAGGATATCCAGTTTAAGGTTGGGGATCATGTCTTTATAAAAGTAACTCCATGGAAGAAAGTGTTGAGATTTGGACGTAAGGGAAAGTTGAGCCCGAAATTTAGTGGGCCATATCGTTTTCTGAAAAAAGTTAGACCTGTTGCTTATCACCTTGAGTTGCCTCCCCAGTTCAGTTGCATTCATGATATTTTTCATGTATCCATGTTGAAGCGATATCGTCCATATCCAGGTCACATCATTCAGAGTGAGGAGTTAGAGTTGAGACCTGATTTGTCTTATTAGGAGGAGCCCATTCAGATTTTAGATCGGGATGAGAGAGTTCTATAGAATAGGTATATTCTGTTGGCCAAAGTTCAATGGAGTAACTATTACCCCTCAGAAGCTACTTGGGAGACATTGAAGTAAATGGAGGCTCAGTTTTTGCACCTATTTTCATCAGGTAAATTTTGAGGACAAAATTTCTTTTAAGGGGGAGAGTTATCACACCCCAACTTAGGGCCTTAAAATTTTCTTAAAATTCTTTCAATGACTAAATTAAATTTTTAACAAATGCGAGGGACAAAGTGAAATTTTGATTAAATTCGAATCTAAATTCAGAAAATATAAAAAACTAGAGGTCCTAGAGTATAATTTACCCATTTTCCTTTTTGGTTGGGTTTAAAACCCCAAAAATCAATAGTTTCCATTTTTGCAAACTCATTTTCTTTCTGTTCAACTTATCCTTATTTAAAAGAAAACCTTCAATTGTCGTTTCGTCGCCGACCGTTGCTCCATTTTTGACACCTCCCGTACCATCATGTTCTTTGTGTTATCCCAAGTTCACCAGTGTCCATCTTGTCTCCGTTGTCGTCGGCATGTGAGGGGGTGAGAAAGATAAATGTTTCTGACATTTTGAAATTGAGCTCTCCGCCTTTCACCACTGTGAACTGTGCTTGGTAAGTGACTAAAACCCCCTTAAAAAGCACGTAATTTTTTTTTCCAGAAAATTTTCGACCTCCGAGGGCTCAGTACGCTCCCCCACTCACTATCGCTATGCGTGGGGAATTTCCACCGTCTGGTGGGCTACTTGATAATAGGCCAACCTGACTCAACCCGCCTGCCTGATTCGACCTGTTTTGACATGATCCAACTCGACCCGAACAAAACCGATCAACCGTTGATCATTGATCGGCGTTGACTTTTTTAAAAACCTCTATCTTAATTTTTTTAGATGTTCTGAGTCCGATTCTAAGATCCGTTTTGCTAAATTATGAACCAAAAGCCCCGAATCGAGCCCATTAATCTAAATGCTTAGTGTTTTTAACATTTTTACTTATTATTTGGGATTTAATTGTGGAATTGATTCGAGAATATAAGTTTATAAGGTACTCGTGTTTCACCTGACCGAGGTTCGGTTAGATCTAGTGCTTTCCATCCATCAGATCCACGTACCTTGAGAGTTACTCGTAGGTATATGTAAATTGTTTAAACAGGGGTTATTATTATTCATATTAGGATTCCTATATGGATTTTTCGATTCGTATGATCTAACGCTATCACTGATCGTGATTGGCAGACTCAGTAGTAGGGTTTCTTATCAGAATACTCAGACCGATACAGATGTGTTTCCTGATAGTGTTACACTACTATTTTAAACTATTCATCTGAACTATTTTATATTTCTGATAATATTGAGCATTTTTACTACACGATACCTAATTTTCTAAATACTGTTTATCTGATATCGAATTTACTGTACATTTCTGATATGATCTCTGCTTTATGTATTTTTGTATCTGATTTCTAAGTCTGGAATATTTTCATGTTTTAATGAATTAAACTATCGTTTTCACTCGAATTCATACATGTTTATTACTTTCATTGGGGGTATTATTGGAGGAAGTATATCAGGCCTAGTCTATGACTCGTAAGACCTTACCGCATGCTCCTCTGCTTTGTGCTCAGGGTAAGTCCTTACCGCAGGCTCCTCGGCTTCGTTCTCAGGGTAATTCCTTACCGTAGGCTCCTTCATTTTTTTTCTCAGGGTAAGTCCTTACTACAAACTCCTTTGCTTTTTACATAGGGTAAGTCCTTACCGCATGTCCTTATGTTATGTGTATAAGGCCTTACCAGGTGTACATGTGGTGTATGGTTCTGGGGAACCTACACATTTTGGTGATCAGATGGGGGAAGTGTTCATAATTTTAAAACATGTTTGATAAACTAATTTTACAAAAGTATTTTATCTATATGTTTTAATACACTGTAAGGAGCACACATGGCTTTTTAACTCATTATGTAAATTTTAACTTTTTCAAACAATAGCAGACCGTAAACTAGCAGACTTGGTATCAAGAGGATCGACTACTCCTATTTTTGTACCATTGTATATCTCTATATGTCTTTTTTTATAGTTTGGTGACACTTGTTTTTGATATCGTCTTGATATATCTGTATTACCGGTATTTTATTATGTATATGTTTTATACAGTTTTTTGATATATATAGATATATGTGTGTGTGTGTGTTTATCGTATGAACTTTTTTATGATTAATTTCATATTATATTGTTATATGTATTTAAATTGTTTTAAATATGAAAAGAAATTTTGAATAAGACATGTAGCCTCCTAGATTTACGCATAACGTCCAACTAGGTCTAAGGGGTTACACACACCAGACCAGACATTGCATATGTAGTTTGAGTTGTAATCCAATTTATAAACAACCCTAAAGAATCACACCTAAGGGCTATGACTCAAATTCTACAGTATTTAAAGGGTACACCTAACAGGGGAATTTTGTTTAAAAAGGGAGAAAATTTGAATCTAGTATACTATACTGATGCTGACTATGCAAGATCCATGGTTGATAGAAGATCAACTTCAGGATAATGTACCTTTTTGGGAGTAAATCTAGTGACATGAAGAAGAAAAAAGTAGAATGTTATGGCTAGATCCAGCACAGAAGTTGAGTTTAGAGCAATGACACTTGGAATCTATAAATTGTTATGGCTAAATTTTTTTGGAGGATTTAAAGATTGAATGGGATAATAAATAAACAATTAATATTGCTCATAATCCAGTTCAACATGACAGAACAAAATATGTTGAAGTGGATAGAAATTTCATAAAAGAGAAACTTGACAGTGGAGTAATTTGTACTCCCTATGTGTCCACTAGAGTTCAAGTTGTAGATACACTTACCAATGGACTACCTGGGAAGCTTTTTTAGAAGTTCGCAAGCACGCTGAAAATGGAGGACATCCATTCTCTAGCTGGAGGGTGTGTCAGAAAATAAATTCCTAAATAATGAATATTATGAGTAATCAGATAGGATTCTATGAATATTTTTTAGTAGTTATAATCCCTAACTTTAAGGGATTGTATCTTTCCCTAGAATTAGTTACTTTTCTAGCTTAAGAGTTTTCTAAGTTAAGACTACAACTTGTATATAAATGTGTATTACATCATACATAAAATATTTAAGAGTTTTACATAGAATTTCTCTACTTTTAACACAATGTTTAGTACTCATTCATAGTAAGAACATACAATAAACAAATATTGGGTATTTTCACAGATAACTATTGCATATAAAAAAGTTCTCCTATGATAAAATGAGGTTAAAAAGAAAGGAAATAAAGAAGAACAGTAGCAACTGAAATCATGTTGCCTTCTACTTTTATGCTTTACCGTATAAACAATCTTTGGACTTAAAATCGATACAAACCAATAAATATTTTACTGACTCCAAAATTTAGTGAACAACTTAGGAATTTAACTTCGATCGTAACAATGACAACATAATTTATCATTTTTTATGCAACTAGACCTATTGTAAATTTATAAAAAGAAAACCAAGCTTTCCTAAACTACAAATCAATTAGACAACATCCGATAAATTAAAAGAAAAGGTAAAAGAATGCCTCAGGATTAGCCCAGTTCCACGTCTCATTAACTTCCTCAGATTCCCCAACTTTTTGACAGTTCCTTTTTCAACATCACCACAACCAAGATGTTTATCCTTGTGCCTATTCTCCTTTTTCTTCCTCTTATTCCAATAAGAATTCGACCCTTCCATCCCAAAATTGGCCTCTTCATCCATACTCTCTTTTTCAATATAGCCTTCTTTCTTGACCAGCCTTTTTCTAGGCTTCCCAACCTTATCAGAATCGTAAACAAGCATCTGCGATCGTTCTTGTTGGCCCCAATCTTCAATGTAATCCTCCAAATCATCAAAAAGATCTTGCTTTGGCTCTAGTGAACCATGATCCAACTGAATGGCGTCATAGTCCATAATTGGCTCTCATTCCTCATCGTGATATCTATAAACAAACCGAAAGAGATATTCAACATGTACAAACCCTAAGTTTCCTTTATAAAACTCTCGATCAAAAACTTAAGCCCTGAATTCAAGTAAAGGTTAGAAAAATATTACAAGTCCATGGCAATGGAGATAAAAAAAAGTTAATATTTTGTATTGGCGAATGGAGAAACAAAGTTTGTTAATGTCAGCTGAGCTTGAGCAGGGATGAAATAAATTTTCTTCTTTTTTCATGTTTCGAGTTCACCCACCAAATCGGTCCAAATCTGGCCCAATTTTAAACTTTGTTTTTAATTTTAAGATTCAAAACAACTATTTTCTATCATCGTTTGTTTCTCTTGTTGTTTACCCTACTCTATATAAGTTGTGAAAAACATTTATGACATATTTGGTTTACTAAAATAAAATTAGGGTAAAAACAACAGTGGTCCTTTTTTTTTGTTCTACTTGATTTAGGTCATTGATATTTAAGAAAATTGTGTTATGGTCACTTTCGTTTTCGATAACCTTATTTTGGTCATTGGGTTGTTGGCTTCTATTAGTTTGTTGATGTGACACACTAATAAAAAATAATTAAATTTTAATTTAATCCAAAAATTTAGACTAACTATTAATTTGACACTAAACTTCATATAAAATACTAATTTAAATTGACTCCAAGATTTAGTAAAAGTGGCCAAGTACCTTATGTGAGTCTTGGATCACATACTCATTAGAACTTACACTTGACTAACCTACTCTTCTAGATTATCTGGATGTTTCTAGGTAATAATAACATTAAAGCAACATTCAAATATCATTCTTTTAATGCATCGACATTACTCTTGGGATATCTGGATATTCCTCATACAATACTATATGATCTTTATACATAAATAACTCAGATTTTCTCATTATTTTTTACATAAATATTTATGGAATATTTATTTATTTTTGGATGTGAAAGCAAAGCAATTGCTTTCATCACATGGAGGGGTTATTAAAAACGCATAGTACGTAATTTTATAAAACCTTAAGGGATAAAAATATATTATCACTAAAATATAAAAAATATTTAAATTAGACAAAAATTCAAAACATTTAGAGAGTTGATCGTTCTACTAATATCCTCAGTCCTTTCTTGATGTAATGTTTTATAGTAAGATATTCAATGGATAATCATCAATGGTGTTAAAAAAGGTTTTAGAGTGATTGGTGGGCTGGTAAAGCATTGTAATTGTAGCAAGTCTCCAAATAGTAGTTGATCAAACTCAAACTATTTCAAAATTTATATCGAACAACGATACATAGAAATTAACCAATCCTCAAGGTATTTTAGAATGTGAGAATAGATCATGTGAGTTCCAGAGCCTCAAACATGACAACTTTTCTTATGTCTCCCCCTTTTAAATCAACTGAATATGAATAAAATAAGAGTACATAAATGTTTGACAACAATTGTGCCTTGTTCATTTGTGATCATGCTACTGAATCATTTTTCACATATTCAAGGATTATTCATTTTCTCGGGGATTTGGGAAGAAATTTGGATTTTCCAATGACATTGTTTGTTAAGTTGCTATAAGACTAAAAAAATAATTCATAAGTTATTATTTAACACACGGATTACAAAGTGATATTTACAAATATATAATTGTTACAGTTAGTAACTGCCCCTAACTAACTGCTTAACTAATATAACTACTAACTGAAACTAAAATTACATCTTAACTATAATTCTCAACACTCCCCCTCAAGTTGGGGGTTGATAAATGATTTTAACTCCCAACTTACCCAAGAAAGGATGATGCTATTGTACACCCAATAACTTAATTAAAATATCTGCAAGTTGATTCTTAGCGGAGATGTGTTTAGCTTTGATAACACCTTTTTGAATCTATTCTCAAACAAAATAACAATCAATTTCTATATGCTTGGTCCTTTCATGATATATCAGATAAGTTGCAATTTGAATAGCACCTTTGTTATCTTAAAACAATTTAGCTAGCTGCACTCCTGACATCTTAGGTTCTTGCAGTAAACCAATTAATCACACAATCTTAGCAGTCACTATTGTCATACTTTTGTACTCAGCCTCAGCTGAAGATCTAGCTATAGTGTTCTTTTTTTATATCCAGGATATCAGAGAATCTCCAAGTTTCACACAATAACATGTGACAAACCTTCTTGACATTGGATAAGAAGCCTAGTATGAATCACAAAAGGATAAAAACTCCCACTTATTTGTAGCTTTAAACAATAAACCTTAGCCTGGATACTTTTAAAGTACCTAACTATCCTCAAAATTCCTTTAAGATGTGGATGTTTAGGCTGATTCATAAATTGGCTAAGGTTATGCATTACATATGTGATGTTTGATCTTGTATGTGTTAGGTAGATAAGCCTCCCAATCGGCCTTTGATATGATACATTATCTTCTAATTCATAATCACCAAGAGGATCTTGTGCTCCCTATCAAACTTCACTAAAATAAACTTCACATTATGTTCAAGTTGAGTAAACACTGATTTTACCCCTCCTAAACTAGAATTTGCAATTAACTCCAAGGCATACTTTCTTTGATTCAATAAAATTCATTAATTTGATCTTAAGACTTCAAATCCAAGAAAGAACTTTAACACTCTAAATCTTTCATTTTAAAGCTTGAATTATAAATGGTCTTCAACTCAGTAATTAAAATGTCATTCTTTTTTGTAATTAATAGGCCATCAATATAGATCAACATCACTACAATCTACTCTTATTTATTCTTTGTGAACAGCGAGTAATCTAACTTGTTTTACTGATATCTAACAGTTGAAAGACCTTTACCGAGCTACATATTCCATTTCCTAGAAGCTTGTTTAAAACCATATATGAATTTTTGTAGTTTATACACATAGTTCTCCCCCTGAATGCAAAATCTAGAACACACCTACATGTACACTTCTTCATTCAATCACCTTGAAGAAATGCATTGTACATATCCATTTGGTAAAGTGACTAGTTAAGAGATGTTTTTAATGCCAATAGGGTTCTAACGGTAACTAACTTTACCACAGGGGAGAAGGTTTCATTGAAATCAACCCCTTCTTTCTGGTTATAACCTTTGGCAACCAAGCATGCTTTGTAACATTCAACAACACCAGAAGCATGATATTTGATCTTAAAGACCCATTTACAGCCAATGAAACTTTATTAGAAGTAAGAGGAACTACAAACGAAGTGTGATTGGTTTCCAAAGCTTGAATCTCCTATTTCATTGCTTGTATCAATACGAGATTTTTAAGGCTTCAGAAAAAACTTTGAGGCTCAACAAGGGTGAAAGTATAAGAAAGAAATGATTGAGTAACATTAGGTAAATGAGAATAGGAAATATTCTTATGAAGAGGGTATTGACCTGGAGGATGAGAGGATTGGCAAGTAGACACAAACTCACGTAACTAATTTAGAGGCCTAATGACCCTAGTGAGCCTTATAGGACATGGGTTAGTAGGTAAAATAGGTACAGCAGGGTAAAGAAAGAAAGATAATGAATAATCTTGTAATTGTGATTGTATTTGAGGGGAAGGTGATGTCGCGGTAGATGGTGAGGATATGTGGGGTGATAATGGTGAAGATATAGGCTCTGGTGAAGCTTGTAATAGAGAAGGTGATGTAGTGGTAGATGAGGAAGGTGAAGGTGGTAATTGTGGGATATACAAACTATCAGACATTGGTGAAGGTGGTGGAGAAAAAACAGAAAAAGCAATATCAAAAGAAAAAAAATAAGGTGTAGAGAAGAGAAAACAGAAGAATGAATGTTGTTCTTGTAGAGTAATCAAACCGAGAAAGCTATAAAATCGATCAAGGAACGAGAGGAAGATTAAAGATGACGATATACGGTAACTAGGGTTTTGTGGAGTTAGATTTCTAGAAAATTGAACAAGAGAGATAATATGATGATAAATAAGATAGAATTAAGAGAATGAAATAGAAACAAATAAAAAGAATATAATAGGATATAGATAACTTAGCCAAAATTAGGGTTTTGGTGATGATGGGCAAGAATGGTAATTTGATGATGATGATGGTCAATGATAGAAATAGGTGGATAAGTGTACTATTGAACCCTCTTAGTCGTAATGAAAAGGAAAACTCGATAATACGACTCTAACCATCCTTCACAATTGAAATGAATAGAAAAATGGAATGTGAAGATCTGATAACTTCGTTAAAAGGCTATATTTAAGGCCTTTTTCAGTTAATTTATTGGCTATCTTAAAGCACAAATAGGTTCATATAGATGCATTTAGGAGCATATAACTGTATTTGGTAGTTTAGATTTACAGTGGCATATTATTTTGTAAATGATGCTACTTTACGGAGAAGGTTGTGTTTTGCTGATGATGTACAGTTGATGAAGCAAAGGGTAAGCATAGAGAATATCCATTGCATTTCCAGATGGTGAACAAAGATGAATTTCCAAGGCAATTTGAGATTACTCTTGTGTGTTGGAAAATAAAAAATTGAAGAAGTTATTTTTGTGAGAGTTGCCAGCTGTCCAACAATCATGTGTTATGTGTTGCACCTTGGAGGGGACTACAACCACATTTGCACCCATTTTCAGGTGAAGGAATGTACCTGAGGGTACTATGGGAATTTTTGCACTAAAACTAGGATTTTCACCTAATATAAATAGAAAAGATGGCCACTAAAATAAGGGGAGCATTCTTTTAGGGAAAGAGTGAGCTAAGCAAGAGGAGGTTAAAAGTTCTCAAATTTCTTTCCCCTTTCATCTTTTCAAGGGTTCCTCCATAGTCAAGGTCAAGGGAGTGGTAAGCTAGATGTCTGAGAGGAGTTAGCATGCTAAGGTGTCGTTCGTGGTGGTTCGATGAGCAATTGACAAAGCGCGTTGGGAGTTTCCTCCACCCTTGTGCTTTATTTTTCTTTCGATTACTTAGGTTTTATAGAACGATTTGTTCACTTGGATATTTTGAACCCCACCATGAACTAAACTTTATTTGGTGTGGGTTTCTTATAGATGATTAAGCTTTTGTTTTAATGAATGATTTGAGGTTTTTATGTTTATATATTTGTTTTTCTCATTGTGCTAAATTACTAGGATTATATGAGGCATGAGAGTGTCCATTTCCTAAGTATATTACTCAGTGTTAGAGAGAAACTAGGTTAATGATCCTTAGTGTTCGAGATAAACTAAGGGAGGATCAACGTGAGTAATAGGTTTTAGCTAATAACTAGAGCCTAAACCAACTTTAGTGTTTGAGAGAAACTAAGGTAGGATTTCAGTGACTAAAAGGAGTTAAGCTTATTCGATAGGTTATATGTTGCTGCTCAGGCCGAGAGGATTTACCGTATCATTTTTATTTGTCAGGTCCCATGACTAGAGATAGCGTAGAGACACTCTTATCAAACTCTATCTGCTAAATAGACCATAGAAGTTTGAATCATTCTGAGAGGTAAGACTTAGGATTTCTTAGTAACCCCACCATTCATTCCCATAATAGTTTGTTGTGTGAGGATTATCAAGTATGTTTACTTATTTCTGAATTCTCAACTCACTTTGCTTTGACATTTTCAATTGCTTACATTTTAAATACATCTTTAATTGTTACGAAATTTTCATTTACTATACTACCACATTGTAATCACATTTCCACAATACCATTAAACCCCCATCTACATTCATTACATTTTGCCACAATATTCTCATTTGTGCATACCACCACACTAATTATACTTAGATAATTTAGTATTCGTGCTTTAACTTAACTTATAATTTCCTCCAATACTTGTGGGAACGATACTCACTCACTCTTTATTACTTGTGCGACTGTATATACTTCCACATAATTTGCGTCCAATTCATAGTACTCACAAGATGAAAGAAGTTTTTGGCACCATTGTCGAGGATTAACAATTGCAAGTTCAACAGTTTTGTCATATAATTTTTTTTACTTCCTTATCTTTGTTCTTCTTTCTCAGGCTTTTCCATTGCATGACCAAAAGGAATGTTGGAGAACCTCTATATCCCCTAGTACCTGTGATTGAATAATTATTCTGAAAAAGATGACGTACTGAATGTTCTAATAGAGTCGTGAACAACAATCAAAACCAAGGAGTTCCATAAGGGCAAGATCCAAATGTTGTGTCAAATTGTAATGACGGACTTGTACCTCAACCTTGTGTTATTCGAGATCACTTAACTCTTATCTTGGATGATATCAATCAAGATATTATAGCCCCCGAGATTTAGGCAACCCACTTTGAGCTTAAACTAGTCATGTTCAACATGTTAAACTCGATAGGACAATTTGGTGGCATGCCTCATGAATATGGAAGACAACATATTCATGCTTTCTTGGAAGTAAGTGACTCATTCAGGTAAGAAGGAGTGTAATATACAAAATATCAGGTCAGTGACTATATTGAAAAGATTTAAAATTTTGGAGGATTAAATTGAATAAATGGTAAAGTATAAGAAAATAATTTAGAAATTTGTGATTAAGACCAATTAGTAAGAATGAAAGAGTGAAAGGATATTTTGGTCCTTTAGAGGGAAATGAATTTAAAATCAATTTTTCATTAGGGTATTTAAAAAGGTGCAAACAAACTAGGTTTTCTTCTTCTTCCCCTGTTCACGTGCCCTCTATGGCCAAGGTAAGGGTTCTTCAACGTTAGTTTTCTTTTCATTTTTGGGTTTGTTTTTGAAAACTTAAGAGATGTGTAAGCTTAAGGAAGGGTTAAAGAGGATTAAAACTAAGAAATGTATGTTTTATTTGAGATTTAAGAAAATGGGTTTTTAAGTGATTTGTTGAAATATGAGTTTTTAAGTGATTTGTTGAAATATGAGTTTTTATTGATATTTACAAGTATAATTGACCTGTCAAAGAAGTAAATAAGAGATTAGAAGTCTTGGATGTGATTAAAAACATGTTAGAAAAAGTAGTATGATTCTTAGTTTGAGATGTTCTTTGGAGAATTTATTTTATAAAAAAGCTAAATAGAGGAAAGTTAGTTGGATTAAGTGATGTTAAGCTTAAGGGTATTGTTAGAGTAAAAGTAAGAAATTAAACAAAAATTTGGTGAAAATTGAGTTGAAAAATGGAAAATCTAGGTAGGGGTATCGGTACTGGAAGAACAGTACCGATGCTATAGGTTTAAATTTGAAAAAATTACGATGAACAATATCGATATTGCTGCAATTAGTATCGATACTAAGAGAAAGGTATCGATACCATGGATTCCAGAATGCATAAATTTATCGATACTGAAAGGGAGTATCAATACCATAGTATAGAAGTATCGATACCATGGTAGGGTTACTGATACTATTGAGCCTGGAATTGTAAGATAGGCTAAAATTGTAATAGAAATTGAAAATAATAGTACTCTTTAGTATTATAAAGTATAAATGTTAGAGAGTATACAAACATTGGCATGGTTGTGTACTTAATGGATGTTTGTGTAGATCATAACCAAGCTCCCGAGTCAAGCAATGAAAAGGGAAAAGATAAAGTTGCCGATTAGTTGGACGTCATTACAACATAATAGGGAGGTATATCAGGTGAGTGCATCTATTGTAATTATATGGGATGAGGGAGACTCGCAATGAGTCAATTTCTAATGTTTTGATTAAATGTATGTTTCACAGTATTTAATATATGCTTATAATGTGTATGAAAAAGATATTATGAATAAGTTTTAGAGTATGAACTGCTCTAAAATGAAAGATGGATGAAAAATGGTGCATTTTGGTAGAAAGGTGACACTAATACAAGTTAAATACGTAACGATGCATTTATTCGCATGAAAGAATGCCATAAATGAAAAATGCATAACGGTGCATTTATCTGCATGAAAGGATGAGATAAATGAAAATGCACAACGATGCATTATTGGCATGAAAGGATGCCATAAATGAAAATGCATAACGGTGCATAATCGACATGAAAGGATGCTACAAATGAAAATACATAACGGTGTATTAACGACATATAAAGTGCCACTCATGGTATTTATAAAACATAAATGACTATTTGGCACTTTGGTGCAATACATGTCCATTACTTTCTCATTTAACATACATAGGGAAAATAAAGAATAATTACAAAAAATATAGAATGATAGGTATGCTGGGTATACTAAGAATAATTTCGATGATTGTAGGAAAGAAATTGGTTTAACTGAGAAGGATTTATCTGATCCTTATGGAGTATGCGATTTAGTTCGTAATAAAATAGCCATGATCTACTTAGGTATAAATTGCAGTTTCTTTATGATATTATGTCTCACTAAGTAAATACTTAACGTGTGTTGATTTCACGCATAGGTAAAAGCAAAGACTAGCCAGGTAAGGGGTACAATAGCAGCTATCATCAATCTAAGGTTGACTTTCATCAGTAACAATAGGACAATCATGTTTATTTTGAAAATTTAGCTGGCATGTAATCGACTTTAAGAAAAATGATATGGAACGTATTTAAAGTGATAATTTGTAATATGTTTCAACTAATGTTTTATTTTTGTATTAAAATGTCTTGTTTTAATTTCGAGACAAAATTTTATGGGTTTTACAAATGAATGAATGTTTTTAAAAGTCATGTGACACATATGACTTGTGTACAAAAATGTATATGAGAAATGGGTGTTACATTTATTAGTATCAGAGCTACATGTTTAGTCGATTCTCGAACAAAATCAGGTTTAATTGAATTGAGAAAAAGGATTTCATGTCATTATGATTGTCAAAGTTACTGATAGGGTGTCAATTAGTGTGTGATTGATGTCGCTTCTTACTAGTTTGAGTGTTATTATTAGGTATGTCCTAATAGATGTCGGAAACTAAGGACAAATGTAAGAAAGTTGATAATATTGAAAATAAGGTCGAGATAAAAATCGACCCAAGAGAATATGACATGACTTCAATATCATGCCTCAGAAGGGTAGTAGCTGCTAGGGATTTTCCTCCGTTCTGTGGAATGAATGCCCCAACGTTTAACGATGTTTCTTATTTGAGGAATCCATTAAAAAGTTTGAACAGTATACAAGAGAAGTTGAATGTGATGAGGATCCAGAGGAGATTTATGAATCTAGTGATGATTTGAGGTTTCTTCAGTTAAGCTTAAATAATTGAGAAATATTTAAGTGAAGCTTTAAATTGTTTGAAGTATTGTTAATTTAAGAAAGAGGAAATGAGTAAGCGGTAAATATATTGACCGCTAAAAGCTTATAGAAAGATGAGTTATTAGTGGATCAAATGATTATGAGTTTGTTTGAGAATAAATGTTAAGCTTTATGGACTTAATAGAGTTACTTGTAGAAGGTGATTTGTGAAAATGAATTTTCTACCCATATCATGCTTCAATGAATTATTAGTTAGAATTGAAATTAATCCTCGAGAAATTGGAAAAGTGTCAATTTCGTAATGATAGGAAAAAGAGTTAATTTTGTTACTAGTGTAATTTTTAGCATTAACTGCTATGAAGTTATTGCTACAAAGTTGCCAAGTCTTCTTATTAAATGATGTGGATATTTAGACTTTCATAGTTGAGATAGAAAATGTTTCAAATGCTAGAGAATATTTTCAATGGATCCGGAAAAGTTACACAAATTACCTTCAGAAGGAAATAAGAAATTTTAATCTCGAGTGAGATGATAGCAGCAAACCCTAGTGGGTCATGGTGCAAGTGTGAGTTGGATAGGTAGTAAATACTTGATAAAGATTCTAGGGGCTATGTTCCCGGTGAATCTAAGGGAATTATCATTTGATGAGTTAAGATCATATTGGGTATAGGTTGTTTGTCTCCAGAGATATTTGTTCAGAAAGATACAAAGGATATAGAAATTATAGTTTTTGGAGAGAAAGCAAAGTCATCGCTCAAGGTGATATCGATAATTATTGTTAAGAAAATGACGTCATAAAGATATATATAGCTTTTCTGGCTAATGTGATAGATACTCAAATAATTAAAGTAGAATTGTATGATAATTTCACAAACTTGGGAATTTATAGATGCCTTTTCAAATGAATTTCCTGGGTTACCTCTAGATCGAAAGGGGAATTCAAGGTTGATGGTTATTAAGGTATTGGACATGTTTTTATGATTTCATATAAAATGACTTAAGCAATTTAAGAGAATTAGAGGCTCAATTACAAGAGTTGATTGATCAAGGTTTCACCAGCCTGAATATTTTATCTTGGGGAGTTTTGAGTTATTAGCGAAAAGAAAAATAAATCTATGTGGTTATGCATAGATTTTTGGCAGTTAAATAAGACTCTTCGAGAGAAGAAGTTGTATGTCAAACTATATAAATATGAAATTATGGTTAACAGAGATGGCTTTCTTTGGCCAGGTTGTTTCGGCATAGATCATAAGAAAAACTCATGTTGTAGTAGATTGGAAACTCCCAAAGAATGATCTTGGAGTTTGGATTTCTTTGGGGCTTGCTGGTTACTATCGAAGGTTAATGAAGAACTTTTTAAAGTTATCTTTACTGTTAACCAAGTTTTTAAAAAAATATATGTCTTTTGTTTGGACGAGGAAAGGTCAAGAGAGTTTTGAAATGTTAAAGAGGATTTTAATAGAGGTTAACTTGAGTTAGGTAAAGATTATGTGGTTTTTATTGATGCATCTCCTAACGAATTAGGAAGGTGCTTATGTAAAAAGGTAAGGTTGTGGCATATGCCTCGATAAAGTTAAAGAATACAAGAGGAATTATCGTACGCATGATTTAGAGTTGGCAACAATCGAGTTTGCCTTAAAAGATTTGACATCATTATCTGTATGGTGAGTGGTGCTACAGTTGTGCTAATTAAAAAGGAAAAAGTACTTGTGAACTTAAAAAGAGTTGAATCTGAGATAGAAAAGATGGACAAAACTTTTAAAGGATTATGATGTGATAATTGATTATCTTCCAGGAAAGGCCAATGTTGTTGCAGAGGTACTTGGTCAGAAACCTTTTGCAGTTTTGTGAGCTTTGGAATGTGCGATTAATGTTGAATGCAAATGGCTTTGTAGGTTAAATTAAAGATGAGTCTGATGTTTTTATTAGACCGAATAAGAGAATTGCAAATGAAAGAGGAAAATTTCTTGATAAGAATTGTATAAGTAGAAAATAAAGAGATTAAGCACTTTTCAGGTCAGGTTTGACGGATGTTTGTATTATTGTGGGAGACTTTATATTTATGATGATTAATAATTTAAGAAAGATATTGTTTTTAAGCATTAAGTCCGTTGACTATGCATTCAGGTGGAAACAAGGCGTACCAAGATTTAAAGAGTCGGTTTTGTGGCTTGGTTTGAAAAGAGCCTTCACGGAAATTGTAGCAAAGTGTTTGACGTAATATTAGAGGAAAAATTGAACATCAAGTATCTTCCAGATTGTTTCAATCTATCTATATTCATGAATGGAAAGGGAAACTAGTCACTGGATTTGTTACAAGGCTACCTTTAACACCTATCAAGAAAGCCTCAATATTGGTGACTATTGATGATTTACAAGACAACTCACTTCATTTTGGTACGAACATAGTAGTCGATGGATAAATATTATAAGATATACATGTAATAGATAATTTGGCTGCATGGAGTGCTAGTATCGACCATATCTGATAGACATTCAAAATTCACTTTAAAATTTTGGAATTCTTACATAAAGCTTTGGGTACTCGATTGAAATTCAGTACGACCTTTCATCAGCAGAAAAATGGTCAGTCAGAACATATTATTCGAAATTGGAAGGTATGTTCAAGGCATGTGTAATTGTTTTCAAGGGATCATAGGAAAAATAATTGCCTTTAGCAGAATTTGCTTATAATAACAGTTATTAATTGAACATCAAGATGGTGGTATACGAAGCTTTATGTGGGAAAAAAAGGCTGAACACCATTAAATTGGTTTGAATTAAAAGATCGAAATCTATTTAGTCCTGATTTAATGAAAGAAATGGAATATAAAATGAAAGTTTCCCAAGACAATCTTAAGATAGCTTCCGATTGACAAAAGTCTTATGCTAATCTAAAGAGAAAATAGATTGAATATCAAGAAGGTGATAAAGTTCTTCTGAAAGTATTACCTTGGAAGGAAGTATTGTAGTTTGGACTGAGTCTGAGATTTGTTGGACCTTATGAGATTTTATCAGTTAGCTATGCCTCCCGAAATGGACAAGACCTATAATGTTTTTCATGTGTCATTGCTTAGTAATTACCGATCAGATCCATCGCATGTTCATACATTGGAGGAAATAAAGATTCAATCAGATTTGAATTATGAAGAAGAACCAATAATATGAACTCGAGAAATCAAGAAACAACATAACAAAATGATTCCTCTAGTTGAAGTGATATGGTAAAAGCGTAAAGTCTTTAAATTCGAGGATGATTTTTTATGGGGAAGAATTGTAACACTCCAAATATCAGGTCAGTGACTATATTGAAAGGATTTAAAAATTTGGAGGATTAAATTGAATAAATAGTAAAGTATAAGAAAATGATTTGGAAATTTGTGATTAAGACCAATTAGTAAGAATGGAAGAATGGAAGAATGGAAGTATGGAAGAATGGAAGGGTATTTTGGTCATTTAGAGGGAAATGTATTTAAAATCCATTTTTAATTAGGGTATTTAAAAAGGGAAAATGTGAGAACAAGCTAAGTTCTCTTCTTCTTCCCCCTAGTCCGTGCCCTCCAAGGCCAATAAGGGTTCTTAAAAGTTGGTTTTCCTTTCATTTTTGGGTTTGTTTTTGAAAACTTAAGTGATGTGTAAGCTTAAGGAAGGGTTAAAGAGGATTAAAACTAAGAAATGAATGTTTTATTTGAGATTAAAGAAAATGGGTTTTTGAGTGATTTGTTGAAAATGAGTTTTTATTGATATTTACAAGTATAATTGACTTGTCAAAGAAGTAAATAAGAGATTAAAAGTCTTGGATGTGATTAAAAACATGTTACAAAAGTAGTATGATTCTTAGTTTGAGATGTTCTTTGGAGAATTTAGATGTTATAAGAAGCTAAATGGAGGAAAGTTAGTTGGATTAAGAGATGTTAAGTTTAAGGGTATTGTTAGAGGTAAAAGTAGAGAACTAAACGAAAATTTGGTGAAAATCGAGCTAGAAAATGGAAAATATGGGTAGGGGTATTGGTACTAGAAGTACAGTACCGATACTATAGGTTTAAATTTGAAACAATTACGATGAATAATATTGATATTGTTGCAATTAGTATTAATACTGATGTGGGTATCAATACTAAGAGAAAGGTATCAATACCTTGGATTCCAGAATATAAAAATTGTATTGATACTGAAAGGGATTATCGGTACCATAGTATAGAAGTACGATACCATGGTAAGGGTACCGATACTATTGAGCCTGAAATTGTAAGATATGCTGAAATTGTAATAGAAATTGAAAATCATAGTACTTTTTAGTATTATTAAAGTATAAATGTTAAAGAGTATACTAAATTGGTATGATATGTGTACTTAATGGATGATTGTGTAGATCATACCCAAGCTCCCAAGTCAAGCAAGGAAAAGGGCAAGATAAAGTTGCCGAGTAGTTGGACGTTATTACAACATAATAGGGAGGTATATCATGTGAGTGCATCTATTGTAATTATATGGGATAAGGGACTCGCAATGAGTCAATTTCTAATGTTTTGATTTAATGTATGTTTTACAATATTTAATATATGCTTATAATGTGCATGGAAATGATATTATGAATAAGTTTTAGAGTAGGAACTGCTATAAAATGAAAGTTAGATGAGAAATGGTGCACTTTGGTAGAAATGTGCTAGTAATGCAAGTTAAATGCATAACAGTGCATTTATCGGCATGAAAGGATGCCATAAATAAAAATGCATAACGATGCATTATCAGCATGAATGGATGCAATAAATGAAAATGAATGACAGTTCATTTATCAACATGAAAGGATGCCATAAATGAAAATGCATAACGATACATTTATTGGAATGAAAGGATGCCATAAATGAAAATGTATAACGGTGCATTATCGACATGAAAGGATGCCATAAATAAAAATGCATAACGATGCATTATCGACATGAAATGATGCTATAAATGAAAATGCATAACGGTGCATAATCAGCATGAAAAGATGCTACAAATGAAAATATATAACGGTGTATTAACGACATATAAAGTGCTACTCACGGTATTTATAAAAGATAAATGACTATTTGGCACTTTGGTGAAATACATGTCCATTACTTTCTCATTGAACTTGTATAGGGAAAATAAAGAATAATTGGGAAAAATATACAGAACGATAGGTATGTTGGGCATACTAAGAATAATTTCGATGATTGCAGGAAAGAAATTGGTTTAACTGAGAAGGATTTATCTGATCATTATGGAGTATGCAATTTAGATCGTAATAAAATAGCCATAATCTGCTTAGGTATAAATTGCAGTTTATTTACGATATTATGTCTCACTAAGTAAATATCTAACGTTTGTTGATTTCACGCGTAGGTAAAAGCAAAGACTAACCGAGTAAGGAGTGCATTACAACTATCATCAATACAAGGTTGACTCTCATCAGTAACAGTAGGACAATCATGTTTATTTTGAAAATTTAGCTGGCATGTAATCGACTTTAAGAAAAATGCTATGGAATGTATTTAAAGTGATAATTTGTAGTAATATGTTTCAACGATTGTTTTATTTTTGTATTAAAATGTCTTGTTTTAATTTCGAAACAAAATTTTATGGGTTTTACAAGTGAGTGAATGTTTTTAAAAGTCATGTGACACCTATGACTTGCGTACCGAAATGTATACGGGAAATAGGTGTTACAAGGAGTGCATGAAGATTCATTGAAGCTTAAATTATTTCCTTATTCTTTGCGTGAATGAGCAAGGGCTTTTGTTGAGTGGAATTCTATCTGGCTCAATGGAGTCGTGGGTTAATCTATGCAAAAGTTTCTTGTTGCAGTATAATCCGCTTAACATGAACGCTCAACTCCGAAATGACAGAGCATCTTTCCGTCAAGCTGAGGATGTGCAACACCCATAACCCGTATAATTATACCTATACAATTATAGATGTCACCCGAATTTCTAAAACCATTTTGCATTTCAAAATTGATTTAAAATTGATTTTATTAAAATAGTAAATGATATTATAAAAATATCATACCATATAATTTA
Source organism: Hibiscus syriacus (assembly GCF_006381635.1). Classification (NCBI taxonomy): domain Eukaryota; kingdom Viridiplantae; phylum Streptophyta; class Magnoliopsida; order Malvales; family Malvaceae; genus Hibiscus; species Hibiscus syriacus. The sequence goes on from NW_024062907.1 coordinate 658,173, forward strand.
TATTTCGTTATAAACAAATTTAATTCAAAAGATTTTTTATGAATAGTGAATAGTGAACAATAACAATGAACATTACCGTGAACAGTGAACAGTGAGGGTATCGGTTCCTGTAGCAAGGGAATCGGTTCCCTCAAAGCATTTTGGAAATTTTTGTTAAACATGGTTATTGTTAATTGCTACAGTAACTTCCAAAAATTTCATATAAAACTCATAAAAATTAACATTTCATCACTATCAATTTACCAATTTGTTTCCAAATTTATTCAACAAAACAAATTGAACATTAATAAATACATGCCACTAACAAAATCAACATTACACCATAGGATGTCTTACTGATATTGAAATATACTCCTCGATGCTTGATGTCACTTTGAACTCTTTATTCCACTACTGACTTTTTACCTACGCGTGAAAATTATCACACGCTAAGTATAAACTTAGTGAGGCAATTAAAACAATAAACAATGCAATACAATTCATGCATGAATTTCAATGTAAAAATTCAAAATTCCATAAGATCATGTTACCCACATATCCAATATTTTACAATAATCAAAATGATATAAAATTTCTTATCATTTATCCTATAAGCTCGTAAGCTTATTTTACCAATATACTTACCATTTGTTTCATAAGCTCGTAAGCTTATTTTATCAATATACTTACCATTTGTTTCATAAGCTCGTAAGCTTATTTTATCAATATACTTACCATTTGTTTCATAAGCTCGTAAGCTTATTTTATCAATATACTTGCCATTATTCCATAAGCTATGTTTACCATTTATCAACCAATAAACCATAAACCATAGTCCATAGCCCAATATTAAACCCTGAGGACCCTGGGTATTCGAGTAAAATACCTGAACCGTAGTGCTAAACCTGCACTAAGCTTACGCCATAGTGTTAATCCAGACAATACATAAGGTCGTGCCCACCACTTACACTACACTAAGCTTACGCTATACTGCTAATCCGGACATGATACATAAGGTTGTATCCACCTTTCCCGCACTTAGTGTCCTTATATACTATAATGCTATTATAAACCAACAATTGCTAACTCTATGGCATGCCAACTATACCCTGTCCCTCAATGACTTACTTGGGAATATAGTCTATTTTATTCGATTCATCCATGGTAAAGTATATTATCAATATTTAACATTGGGCAGTTCATACCCGAAAACATTTATGGTAATTATCACATTTTCTATAATCAATGCATTATAATTTCATACTGTGACATATCAGTGTCATGTCAATTTATAAAAATGACATAATATCATGTTGATATAAACAAGGTCGACTTATCGCAAGTCTTCCTGATGATGTATAAAACATCCATGTATAATGTCATGCATGTATTGTACTCACCTTGACACTTTAAAATTTTCCAAAAATGTGCCTCACTATGTTCCACAATAAACCCTTTATACTTGACTTACTTCAATCACAATCTGTATAAATCACAAATTCATAATGATACATATGTTAGTATTATACTAACATAAATACATCCCATAACCACTCCATAATATACTTCAAACTCATTTCCACCAAATATTTTAACACTTATTAATTCCTTTTAACATTGGAACCTACTTTTCCAATTTACACAAAATGGTCCTTCACCATTTTATCACTTAGATTCTTAATACCAATAATTCCATTATTGAAATTATTACCATTCAAAGGCTTTTACAAAAGTATAATCACATTTAAGTACCCCAACTATGAAATTATTGTACTTAAATCACTAATCTTTTCAAACTTCCAAAATAGTCATATTTCACATCTAAAACTCATTTTCATTCCCAATCAACAATTTCCAGCATAGAATATCAATTATACAACACTTACACAATAACCCATCAATTTTCCATATTCAGACAACTCACACTATCTTTAAAGAACCAGTATTCTGTATTGATATACACATTGGAATTTAATTCCGTTTATTCCATTGAAAACTAGACTTGAATACGAATATATCCATATAAATAACTCCTTCTAATTCATTCTTTACAATTTATGATGAATTTTCAAAGTTGACCAACATAATCTATTTTGCAGAATCTGTTGTCCGATTTTTTTCTGACCTTTCCTTGGTTAAATTTCATATCTTTTTATATACACCTTGAAATTGATCCATGTTTGTTTTAAACAAAAATATATTGATATATGAACACAAATATATAAAAATAACCTCCAAATTATTTTTATATAATTTTTAGTGAATTTTCAAACCCACTTCTAATTTCAAAATATAAACTATTTTCTTTAACCTCATCCTTAGGTTCTTCATCAATTCTTACAACCAATTCTTTAAAATCACTTAACTCTTCATAACCCATAAAAACAAGAAATCAACATCCCCTTTATCAACTCCAGATGAACTTGAACACTAACAATATTATCATGCAATATTGGTACCAAATGATAGCGTTTTTCGCATATAACAATTTTCTATTTTAAACATACTCAAAATCCTAAGAAAATTGATTGAAAATTGAGTTGAATCTTTCCCTTACCTTAGGAGAAAACCCACGTCTGGTTGGAGAAGAAGATGAGCATGTGAAATGAAATGTTAGGTACATTTCATCTTAATTTACATTTAATCTAACTTTAAATGAATAAAATATTCATTCACTTGAGATAAGACCAAATCACCCTTAATGAATCTTCCTATTCACCATAAAACCAAGCCATCTGATCTTTATCATATTACAAAGTCAAATATTAATTAATTTGACTTTCATTTCCTAAATTTCCCATGAATTTTCAAAAATTATGTTTTAGTCACTAAATTCCATTGTATTGGTTAAATCTAAAAAATTGCACATTTCCAAACCAAATTTCTCTAATCCAAAATATTAAAATAATATTTCTAACCATTTAATAACATCCTTCCAATTTTTGTAAAATTCTAATTCTATCCGAATTACAGATTGCTTATCAGACTTTAACCCTTTTAAATTTTTCTTTACTAAGATTCCATATCCAAAAACATGATTTCTATAAAATTCCACTTTTAAGAGTAAACCATCTATTTATGCAATAAAATTCTTTTTAGGAAATTATCACTTAATTCCCTAAACTTTTTCCCAATTTTCTACTTTGACCATCAAACTTTCCAAATTTTCATGTTGTTCACTATCTGAAATTTTGGGGTATTACAGGATGAGTCTATGTATGAGTGTTTCGATCGCTATAAGGGATTATTTCACAAGTATACTAATCATGGATTTCAAGACTGGACTCAAGTTGTAATGGTTTACAATAGAGTCAATGCACCATCAGGATGATGTTAGATGCCTCAAAAATGTCACTTAGCTAAACAAATCACCTGAGGAGGCTTTTGACATTCTTGATAGCATTTCCAATAATGACTACCAATTTCCTTATTCAAGGCTTGGAACAAGGAGGAAGGCACTAAGGACATTTAAGCTAGTTTCTAAGGACTCAATGTCTTCCTACTCTTAACTATCGTAAATATGTTGAAGAACTTGTAACGTTTCAATAAGGTGAAAGAAGTGAAGGTTGCCAGCTCAACATGTTTCTTATGTCATGGCAATCACCACGAGAGTGAATGCACTGGAAATCAATAATCCATGAACTTCGTGGGGAATTACAATCGAAGAAACAACAACAACCCCTACTCCAACACGTACAACCCAAGCTGACGTCAGCACCAAAAATTCTCACGGGGGAACCAAGGAACTAGTAATGCTAGCCATCCTACTCGGCAATAGAAATTAAACGAGCCCCAAGGTTTTCAAATGAATATGCCTGGGCATAATTCTAACAAAGGGGTAGAATCTTCATCTAATACCAGCTTGCTAGAGGCTACCATGCCAGAATTTATTGCAAGCACAAAGACAATGATGTAAGAACATTCTACAGCTACCAAGAATCAATGAACATTACTGTAAAGTCATAGCATACTTTGAGAGCTCTGGAGGGTCAAGTTGGTCAAATTATTGCGGTATTACATATACACCATCCAAGTCATGCTCAGTGACACTGAGTCACTAAACCTTATGGAAATGAGCAATGTAGTTCACTCACTCTAAGGAGTGGCACCTAAATCAATTAACAAGGAAAGTTTGGGAGAAGAAAGTCAAACAATTTCACCCCATGAATGTGCAAGTAAAACCAGGTGTGCAAGAAGAGACACTCAAAGAGGAGGACAATAATGAGGGTTCAACAAGTGAACTTCTTGAGGGAGCAAATATAAATGCCACAACAAAAGTAATTGCCACCCGATCAATAGAAGAGGTCAGGCCTCTACCATTTTTCTTTCAAAGGGTAAAAAGCACAATGATGATATTCAGTTCAACAAGTTTGCAGACATTCTCGACCAGCTTTATATCAATGTCGCACTTTTGGAGGCCATTGATCAGATGCCTACTTATGCCAAATTTCTCAAGGAAATTGTCACCAAGAAAAGAAAAGTTGAGAAGTTTGAGATAATTGTCACGATAAAAAAATATTGCTCCGCATTGAGCAAGCTACCACTAAAGCAAAAAAATCCGAGCAACTTCATCATTCCATGTTCATAAGAGACAAATATATTGGGAAAGCACTATGTAACCTTGGATCAAGTGTTAATCTAATGCCCAAGTCAATATTTTTGAAGCTTGGGATGGGAAATCCAAGACCTACATCTGTTATTTTGCAACTAGCCGTTCGATCCCATGTTCGTCCCGAGGGAAGCATCGAAGATGTCATTATGAAGGTGGATAAATTTGTGTTTCTAGCCAACTTTCTTATTCTTGATTGTGAGGTTGATGCCAATGCACCCATAATTTTGGGGAGACTTTTCCTAACCACAAGTCACATCTTTATTGATTGTTAGAATGGGGAACTCACTATGCAAGTAGCCAATCAAAGTGTGGCCATGAATGACTTTCATTCTCTCAAGTATGTGGATGATTATGAGGAATGTCATAACACTCTATAAACAAACTCAATGATAGAAGGGGAAGAAGAACAACTTTACGAAAACAATTTCATACAACTGAACGATAATGAGAGACTCAATAATGAGGAAACTAAAGAGGAGGATGAATACTTTCCAATGCAGGTACAACAGTCTAGCTTACTTTCAACTAGATCGGGTCCGTGCTATGAACCTCTTCATTTCGATAAATTTATTCCTCCTAAGCACTCACTATAACATGCACATACCATAGAGCTGAAAACTTTGCCATTGCATCTAAAATATGCTTATTTAGATAGTAATAAAACATTGTCGGTGATTTTCTCCTCTAGCCTTAATCCTGACCATGAACGGAGTTTGCTAACTATTTTGACCTAACATAAGAAAATGTTAGGATGGAATATGACAGACTTGAAGGGGATAAGTTTGACCATTTGCATACATAAAATTCTACTAGAAGAATGTCATGGCAATTGTATAGAGCCACAAAGAAGGTTAAACCCTATCATGAAAAAGGTGGTGATAAAAGAGAGATTATCAAATGGATTGATGCTAAAGCTATTCACCCAATATCCAACAGTTCGTGGGTGAGCCCAATGCAATGCGTCCCCAAGAAATAAGGCACGACCGTGGTAAACAATGAAGACAATGAGCTCATACCCATACACACTGTCACCGGATGAAGAATTTGCATGGATTACCACAAGCTCAACAAGGTTACTAAGAATGACCATTTTCCTCTACCTTTCATCAATCAGATGTTGGATCGATTGGTAGGAAAGACATACTAATACTTTTTAGATGGATATTCGGGGTACAAATAAATTACCATAGCACTTGAGGACCAAGAGTAGACAATACTCATATGTCCCTATGGAACTTATGTTTTTAAGATGATGCTCTTTGGCCTATGCAATGCCCCAACAACTTTTCAACGATGTATGCAAGCCATTTTCTCTGACATGGTTGAGGATTTCTTAGAAATATTCATGGTTGATTTCTATGTATCTGAAGACAACTTCAAGAAATACCATGGCAATCTGGCGAAGGTTTTTAAGCAATGTCAGAGGCTAACCTTTTGTTAAATTGGGAAAAATGTCACTTCTTGGTGATTGAAGGCATTGTGCTAGGCCATAAGATTTCACACAAGGGTATTGAGGTGGATAAAGATAAAATTGAGGTGATCGAGAAGTTACCTCCATCAACTATAGTCAAGGGTATTAGAAGTTGTCTTGGACACGCTAGTTTTTATAGGAGGTTCATTAAGGACTTCTCCAAAATTCCAAGCCCTTGTGCACCTTCTTGCAATAAAATTAGACTTTTTTGTTCGATAAATTTGTTGTTCATCTCGATTGGACGTTTCCATTCTAGTTGATGTGCTATGCAAGCGATTATGCCATATGAGCAATGTTGGGACAACATAGAGGTAAAATTTTCCATGTTATTTATTATGCTAGCTACATATTGAATGATTCACAACTTAACTATACTACTACTGAGAAAGAACTATTTGTTGTGATATTTGTATTTGACAAGTTTAGGTCATACATGATAGGAACCAAAGTCATAGTTCACACAGATCACTCAGCTATCAAATATTTAGTGATCAAGAAGGATACCAAGCCTAAACTTATTAGGTGGATACTCCTCCTCCAAGAATTTGACTTAGAGGTTGTAGATAGGAAAGACACTGAGAACCAAGTTGTTGACCATATATCTAGGCTAGAAAATAATTTAGAATATCATGATAATATGGAAATTAAAGATGAATTCCCTAACGAGAAAATCTTATATGCCACGATAATTCCGTGGTATGCTGACATTCTTAATTTTATTTTTAGTGGTGTTTTTCCTTATAACATGAATAGTCAGGGGAAAAGAAAATTCAAGCACAATGCGAGATTTTATTTTTGGGATAATCCATACTTGTTCAAGTAGTGTACCAACCAGATAATCAAAAGGTGTGTCCCAAAGAATAAAAAAATAGATTTTACATCATTATCACACGGGTCCATTTGGAGGCCACTCTGGAGGTGAAAGGACTATTGCAAAGGTCATTCAATCAGTATTTTATTGGCCTACCCTCTTCAAGGATGCTCATGAATTTTACAAGGCTTGTGATAGATTCCAACGCATAGGAAACATCTCCATGCGACATGAAATGTCGTTGCAAAATATCTTGGAGAGAGAAATTTTTGATGTGTGGGGCATCAACTTCATGGGACCCTTTCCATCTTGATTTAGAGACATATATATCTTGCTAGCAGTTAACTATATTTCCAAGTAGGTTGAATTAATTGCCACGCCAAGGAATGATTCAAGTAATGTGCTTAAGTTCATGCGTAAGTACATCTTCACAAGATTCGGCGCACCTAGAGATATCACCAGTGACGAAGACACCCACTTTGATAATAAGTTAAATACCAAAGCATTACAGAGGTATGGATGAGACATAAAATTGCAATGACATATGACCCCTAAACCAATACACAAGTCAAAGTCTCAAATCGCGAGATCAAGCAGATTCTAGAAAAGGTGATAAACCCTAAAAGGAAACAATAGTCACCGAAGATTGATAAAGCGCTCTGGGCATACAGTACAACATTTAAAAACTCACTAGGCATGTCCCCATTTAAGTTGGTGTATGGAAAAGCATGCCATCTCCCAGTTGAGTTGGAGCACAAAGCTTATTGGGCTATCAAGAAACTCAATTTTGATGCCCAGTTAGCTGGTGAACGAAGATTATTATTGGAGGTCAATGAGATTGACAAGTTTAGGGAACATGATTATGAAAATGCCAAGCTATACAAGGAAAAAAACCAAGAAGTGGCATGATCAAGCTCTTTTTCCATGACATTTTCATATTAGTCAGCAAGTTCTCCTCTACAATTTAAGATTTAAACTCTTCCCAGGAAGGCTCGAATCAAGATGGTCTGAACCATTTGAGGTGCACCAAGTATACCCTCAATGAGCTGTAGACATCAAGAATATGGATGATGGGACAATTTTCAAGGTCAATGGCCAACATTTGAAGGCATACACTTGAGCCCCCATTATGTGAGACAAGCCGACGCTTTACTTACAGGATGCCTGAGTTTGAAAATGCCTTGACTTTTTTCTTTTACTCTTGTTCATAAATAACAAGTTTTCTTTATTTTATTTTTAGGTATTAAAAAGACAAAAAGGGAGAAAAAGATTTTTAATTTTCAAAAACAACTTTTAACTTTTTATTTAAATTTTCTCTCTCCATATTTTTCCAAACTCATCATTTCTTTTAACCCTCTTCACACATTTTCTTCATTAAAACCCCTCCCACCATTTTTTATTACTTTCTCTCCTCTTTGTTATCTTTCAACTTCATATTCTTTTCTCTTGTACAAGTCAAAAACCCCACAACCAAAGCTCCAAGCTTTTTGCTTTCTTCTTTGTCCATTCAAGCAGCCATGGTATGGTACGTTCTCGTCCCGTGGTTCTGCCCCACCTTTTCCTCAACTATTCAAGGATGACACAATAAAAGAACGTTTTCAAAGCATAAAAAATGTAAGGTTTTCTTTGATTAAGGGTTTATAGTATCTGATGATGACCGTGGACCTAATATGATGGACGTTGTTCATTGAAACAAACGGGAAACATTTGCATGACATCATGGAAACATCAATGCCTCCATTGTTCGAGAGTTTTACGCCAACATCTCTGACCCAAATCAACGATCGATTTATGTGAGAGGTAAAAACGTTCGTTTTTCATCTACTGTCATTAACTGTTACTTTAAAATTTCATAGGATGTTGATCATCATACAATATTTGAGAAGGATGTCGATTTTGAGACTTATCTTGGGGTTAAGGAATATTTATGTTTTGCAAACTCTAAATAGAATGATACTCACGATAACTGTTTCTCGATGAATCGTGAGAGGCTTCAACCAAGGGTAAAGTTATGGAATTTCATTATGCATAAGTTGATGCCCATTGCCCACAACACCACTGTCTCGTTGCCTGGTATGAAGCTATTACACTCAAAACTCATGGAACGATCGATTGATGTGGGGAAGACCATTGTGGAGCAAACCCATGCACGTTTAAAATAACCAACAAGTGGTCTCCTTTTCTTAAGTCTCATCACGACACTATACTGAAAGAAAAAAGGTCATAGAGGATGAATATGGCGATGAAGTCCTCCCGGGGTTAAAAGGAATCATTGAGATAAGTTATCGGTGCTATTGGGGTTCGATAAAGACAAGCCAGAGGCGATGCCAAAGATTGGTGCAAGGTCCAATGTCGCGGAATGACTGGATGTTGTGCCAGAGTATTCCAGGCAAACAAGGGAATAGCTTAAGGCTTTATCGGTTGATCGTCGAACATTATTTGCTTTTGTCAAGCTAAGAGACTCAATGATTCAGTGTTAATTTAGGGAGATACTCCCTCAGTTGCCCATGATCTTCCAGTTTTCCCTGATTCAATCTTGCTTGAATTTAATGATCCCTCGACATTTTTGGGTGCCTCAACACTTGAACCATAAAATAATGACCAGACAACATAGATACTGAGGATGAGGTCCAAGAGCAAGACCATCAGCCGAAAGCTCTAGCCGAACCGGACCAACCCATGCAACCACACATTACTGTTAAATATCTCCCAGAAGAGGTTCCCACATAACCCATGGAGACCCACGCTACTGTTAATGAGCCACAAGAAGAAGTGCACATACAACCCGATATGTCGCAACAATCGCCAATGCATAGAACCAAGAAAAACTAAAGAAGCCCATGGGGCGAGTTGAGAGCTCAACTTCTAAGGATCCTGAGCACATGCAAGACCCACCCATGGAGCCTGCATCAGACTCCGAGCTGAGCCCACCCCTGTTGAAGAGGTGCACCAGGTGCAGAATAGCATCACAACACTATCACCATCTTAGATAAGTCGAGGTACCTTACATTGCATAATACAACATGTAGTTTATTTTAACTTAGTTTATTTTATACATTGAGGATAACGCATCCCTCAAGTTTGGGGGAGGTAGTATTTTTATCAGGTCATTTGTATGATAGTGTTAGCAGAATTAATTTTTCATGGAATTAGTAGGAATTATGATAGCTTGTTTGAATAAGTTAATAATGCCCGATGATGATATTCCTTATGGTTAATATGAATTGAATGTACATGAATTTTGGAGTTCGATAGGATTTTCTATAGGACTTGGTTGTTTGTGCTTTAAATTGTAATGCGACTATATGCTCTTTATGCTTAGGAATTTTAGAATTTTTTATAGGAAAGAAAGCTTAAATATCTTAGTGTGTATTAATGTAAATAAAATAATTGCTAAATTAAACTCCATTATGTTTGTTAATTGTGGTTAATCACGAATAAATGCTTTGACATAACTGTACAGGGACACTCCTCTTTGCCATGGCATTGCATGGATATTGCATTTCAATAAATGGAAACTATAACATACGAGTAAATGAAAGTAGTTATAAGATGACTCTGCCTAACTTGCTCAGGGATGGAAGATATGCTCCCATTCATCTAGAGTGTGGGATGGTAGTTATGATAGGCTGACTCCCCTCAGAGCAGTGTAAAAAAATAATTTTGGTTAAGTTAAATGGAAATGGGAGTAATGAACTTAGGCTTAAATTTAAAAATATGCTATGGCAGAATAATATACTTTGTTTAGAATTTTCTAACTTGACTAAGCATAGATTGTATGCAGTCGTGCGCACACACTCGCAAAAGACCTTGTCCTAGGGTATTATTTTTGAAATCTCCAGTTGTTTAACCTATTGATGCCAATACATTTCTAAGGGTTGAAACTCTTCCCACATGATTGTCTTGAAACTCAATTTGCCATGACATTTTTCTTTAGCTAACTATTATCAATTGCTTGAGGACAAGCAATAGCTTAAGTTTGGGGGTGTGATAACTCTGTAAAAAAGTTATATTTAGGGCCTCTTCACTTAATTTATTGGATATATTAAAGAACATATAAGTTCATATAGAGGCATTTAGGAGCATATAATTGCATTTGATGGTTTAGATTTGTCTTGGCATATTATTTTGTAAATGGTGCTACTTTATGGGGAAGGTTGTGTTTTGCCGATGATGTGCAGGTTGATGAAGCAAAGAGTAAGCATGGAGAATTGCCACTGCATTTCTAAATGGTGAAAAAAGGTGAATTGCCAAGGAGAATTGCAATTTGGGATTTCTCATGTGCATAGAAAAAGAAAAAACTGAAGAATATATTTTTATGGGAGTTGCCAACTGTCCATCAAACACATGATGTGTGCTTCTAATAGGGGTGGGAATAGGCCAAGATAGGTCGGGCTTTAAAAGGCCTGAGCCTGGCCTACGTTGAATATTTTAGGCCTGAGCCTGGCCTGTAGCCTGTCACATGCTTTTATTTTTGGCTCGGCCTGGCTTGGCCTAATAGTCTTTTTAAAAGTGTGCTTAATTTTTAATCTAACGTTAATTAAATAATAAATACGATTATTTTGCTCTGCATGAATGATTTTAACTTGCTTATATAAGGATTTGATAATAAATACGATTATTTTGTGAATAAAAATAAGTATTAATAATAATACAATCTAAGATTAATGATAAAAGATATTAATTAAAAAAACCCAGTGTTTGCGGTCAAAAAAGTGTTCTTTGCCTTGTAAATTGCATCTTTCTGTGGTATACTTTTATTTAAAAAGTGTTCTTTGCCTTAGAATTCCTAAATGTTTGGTGTTGGGACTTGGGAATAACGCACGCCTTTTCTTTTCTTTGCTTTACTTTGTTGTTCCCTACGCCACACCATGCCTGACAAACAGCGCCCATACCTTGCCCATGCTTTGGCATCACCCAACGGCAAACGCATGGAGAATCAATAAAATTTCTCAGCATTTTCCATTTTTCTAACACCGATTCAAAAAATGTAAAAGAGGCCCCCGATTCGAACTAAAAAAACAAATGGTTGTAAGGGGATTCTCTCCTCTTTTTTCTCAATAAATAAATATAACAAAACAATGAGCCAATGACACAAATATATTGGTACCAAAAAAATAATATAAGTATATATACATATATATAGGCCAACCTATCAGGCTTATAAGGCTTTTTAATAAGCCTAAGCATGACTTATTTAATTTAATAGGCTTTTAAAAAAGCATGATCCTAGCCTTTTTATTAAATAGTCCAGACCAGGCTTTATGTAGGCCAGGCCATAGGCCCCTGTAGGCCAACCTAGCTTATTCCCACCCTAGCTGCTAACCACTTTGGAGGGGACCATATCCACCTTTGAACCCATTTTTCATTTGAGGGGAATGTACCTTAGAGTACTATGGGAATTTTTGCACTAAAACCTAGGACATTCCCTAGTATAAATAGAAAAAATGGCCACTAAAATGAGGGGATAATTCTTTTAGGAAAGAGTGAGCTAAGAAAGAGGCGGCTGAAAGTTCTCAACTTTTTTCCCTTTTCATATTTTTAAGGGTTCCTCCATAGTCAAGCTCAAGGGAGTGGTGAGATAGACATTCGAGAGGAGCTAGCCCACTATGGTGTCATTCGTGGTGGTCCGAGGAGCAACTGACATCACATGTTGGAAATTTCCTCCACCCTTATGCTTCATTTTTATTTCGATTACTTGGATTGTATGGAACGATTTATTCTCTTGAATATTTCAAACCCCATCATGAACTAAACTTTATTTGGTGTTAGTTTTTCATGGATGATTAAGCTTTTTAATGAATGATTTGAGGTTTTTATGTTTATCTATTTTTTGTTCATTGTGCTAAATTACTTAGGATTATTGGAGGCATAAGGGTGTCCATTTCCTAAGTATATTACTTAGTGTCCGAGAGAAACTAGGTTAAAGATCCTTAGTGTTCGAGAGAAACTAAGGGAGATCAATGTGAACAATGGGTTTTGGCTAGTAACTAGAGCGTAATCTAACTTTAGTGTTCGAGAGAAACTAAGGTAGGATTTCAACGACTAATAAGAGTTGAGCTTATTCGATAGGTTAGATGTTGCTGCTAAGGCTGAGAGGATTTGTCGTAGCATTTTTTTGTGTCAGGTCCCATGACTAGTGTAGAATACAACACTCTTAGTAAACTCTATCGAGTAAATATACCATAGAAGCTTAAATCATTCTGAGAGGCAAGGCTTAGGATTTCTTAATAACCCCACCATTCATTCCCATAGTAACTTGTTATGTGAGGATTATCAGGTCTGTTTGCTTATTTCTGAATTCTCAACTCACTTTACTTTGACATTTGTAGTTGCTTACATTTCAAATACATCTTCAATTGTCACGTCATTTTTATTTCTACACTGCCAAATTGTAATCAAATTTCCACAATACCATTAAACCCTCATCCGCACACATTCTATTTTGCCACACATTTTCATTTGTGCATACCACTACACTAATTATACTTAGATAATTTAGTATTCATACTTTAATTTATCTTACAATTTTCTCCAATCCTCGTGGGAACGATACTCACTCACTCTTTATTACTTGTAAGACTGTGTCAACTTACACATAATTTGCGTCCAATTCATAGTACTCACAACATGCACCAAGATCTCTCTCTCAAGAACTTGGAAAAACTAAAAGAAAAAGAAGCTTAGAAGGCAAAAGTCAATCAACTCTTTCAAAAAAAATTCTCATTGTATTCAATGAAAGAATAAAACTTGATGATTATAATGATGGGATGAGCGGGGCATCCTTTATATAAGTTGAAGGAGTCCTTGTTGTAGTATGACTAATGCTTGAAAATAATAATAACAATAACAATACTATCTTAATTTCTAATAACAATAAACTAAAGATCATTATTTTAACTATATATTAATTACTATTAAAATAATAAATCTAATCCTAAAAGATAATGCATAATCCTATATTAAATTATATTACAAATAATAAAAAATATTGAAAATCGTAATATTTACAAAATCTCCTATTAATCCCGTATAGGAATTTATGCATGCATTGTCTTCACTAAAATGAGTGTATCTTGAGTTTCTGATATCGAATTAACCCTATTAAAGAGTCGTTGGAAAACTAAGAAATATCCGGTCGTAAATCAGAAGATATGTCGACCGAATAACATCATGATCCTATTCAAAAAGCATTCGCAATTCTGCTGCTATTTTGTTCTTCTTTTCCAATGCTTTGCCATGTGGATCAATTGTAAGTGTTAATCTATCTTCCTTTGATGTGAGCCTTGTGATGCATGTATCATTCTCACTCTCTTAAAAAATATTTAACCTCGAATCTGAAACATCAAAGGGGAAATATTAGAGCCTTTTAATAATTCACTCACATTATACTTATCGAATAGATATGTTTTGAATCTTCAAGACTTTGTTCTTCTAATAGGTTCGAGTAGAAACATTATTCCAAAGAAGCATGTGTTGTCATCATTATGGACTCTGGTGCATATATCATTCCCCTTCTCCTCAAAAGATCATCCAAGAATCTAAAATCCAAGAGAAAGAGAATTTGACGTGTGGCAAGGGAAAATTATAAAACACTTACCTAGATCAATGTGATGTGTCTTTATGTGCTTTAGTAGAGGTTTCTTTCTTGTTGGAACTAATTTTGTATTGTCTTAAAATCCTCTTTTGTACACAAGTCTTGTAACATGGCGTTTGTGTTGAAATTCAATATGGCACTGGCCAATGTTGTCTTTATTTGTGATTGATTTGTATGATTTATCCATGGTTTTACTCTTGTGTGGCGAGAAGGAGTGTTTAAAAACCTTGTTAAGTTGTTCATGAAAGTATTCCATGAAGTCTCCTAAGTGTGGTTTAGAAAACAATGACTCTCATGATAAGCTTTTCGGACTACATAACTTGTTCAGTTAAAACAAAAACCCATCTCAGTCTTTTAACCTTTGCAGTGACTCGTGGTCCGGGTGTATAACAAACTCTTTAGGAAGAATATAGTATTGTCACACTTTATTCCTCAATGAGTATATTATTTTTGTAAACAAAGTATATTATTCTGCCATAGCATATTTTTGTAAATGTTCCTTAATGATTTTAGATTAAAACTAGGAAATTTCAGCACAAAACTTTTTTCGGAAAATTCTCCAGAAATTTGTCAATGACAAGTCCCGATATCTATCGATCAAACGCAAGATCAAATTGAGTAATGTTTATGAAGGGATTTTTTATCTCCAAAAATTCTAAACTATTTTTTGTATGTCTTAAAATAGATTTAGTTGTAGTCTGGAAAAATTCAGCACCAAATTGTTTGTAGAAAATTCTATGAAAATTTGTCAAGAACCAGTGCTCAAATCTGTCGAACAATTATTCAGAGGGGTTTATTGATGTTTGATTGACCTGGATTTTAGACTAGAGATTGATTAGGACGAAGCAAGTACTTATAAAAAAATTAGTCACAAATTCCTTCTTTTGCGATTTGTGGATTTTTTTGGCATTTTATTTTTTCCTTTTTTTCTTTTAAATGAAATCAACAAACTAAGAAGAAGGAATTGAAACTAAACCAAAAAATTGAAAAAAGACCCTAAAATGATGAACTTGTGCGAACTAGCTCGGTTGGGGTACTTCGATGGTTGATGCTTGAAGAACGAGTCAAATTACTTTGATTCTTCCCAAGAATCGCCCCAAATCTTATACCAATTGATATAAAAATGATAGTTGAAGCGTAATACCCAAATATCAGGTATGTGACTAAAATGTAAGAATTTAAAATTTAGTTATTTAATTTTAATAAATTGAAATATTTAAGGACCGATCAAAAGAATTTGTTTTAAAACTTGTTATTAAAAATTGAAGAGTGGAAGCGAATTATGGTATTTTAGCAGGAAATGAATTTAAAATTCATTTTTAAAGGATATTAACATGTGGGGATTAAAGATTAAGGAAAAGAATAATATGGAAACGTTGGGTATACTCTCTTCTCCTTTATTTCCCCGTAAGCCTCCATTGTTAAGGTAAGTTACATTCAAGTTGGTTTTTTCGTTATTTTTTGGGTTGATTTTGAAGCCTTTAGTGGTATAGAAGCTTAAGGAAAGCTTAAGTATGAATATACCTAAGAGTTTGGTGAATTAATGATAAATTGGTAAAATGAGTTTTTAAGGGATTTGATGAGATTGATTAGTAGTTGGATTTTTAATGATATATTTGACTTGTCAAAGATATAATTAAGGTATTTGAAGTATTATAAATGATTGAGAACATGTTTGAATATTTGGTATGATTTTTAGTTTTAAGTATTCCATAGAGAAATTTGGATGTAAAAGGTAATTAATGGATATAAGTTGGTGGCGATAAATGATAGTAATTTTAAGGGTTTGATTGGAGCATAAAGTATGAGATTTAGGTCAATTGTGGGAACATTTCGAAATGAAATAAGTGAAATCTGGGTAAGGGTATCGGTACTGGATGTCACACCCAAATTTAGGGGTTAAATTTTAGAAATTATAAAGTATTGAATTTAACTGGTATTGTGGAAGAAATTGGGGATTAAAGTATAAAATCGCAAAGTTAGCATACCATTTTATGAAGTGCACGAAAATCAGGGACCCAGTCCTAAATTTATCCATTTTTATTATGTGTTTAAAAATAAATTTCTCCCCCGTGCAATCAGTTTTCCCATATTTCTTTTCCCCAAATTCCCTCCCTCGTCAACTCATTTGAACTCCCGATTTCTCCACCATCAAGCCACCGTTCCTCGATCTGAAACCACTATCGTGTTTGTTGTCGACCAATGAACAAAACCCCCTCAAACTTCTCATCTTGAATCATCGGCGTTCGCCGTAAAATTCAACTCAAAGTTTCAAAGTTTTAAACTCCACCGTCGTGAAAATTGTCAATTCGTCGTTGAGCGTTGCTCCGTTCCGAGTCCGGCCACCGTTCGTCGATCCAAAACCACCATCGTGTTCGTTATATCATTTTGAGTCCACCGATTTCCTTCTTCTCTCCTCCATCATTGGCACGTGAGGGGTTAGGAAGCTAAAGTTTTCGACGTTTTAAAATCGAGCTCTTCGTCGTTCAAAATTGTGAATCGAGCTTGGTAAGTGTCTCAAAATCCCTTAAAATAATTTTAGAATTTTTTGTGGAATTTTTTTGACCCTCTACGACCCTGCACGTGCCACCCCTGAAAGTGGGGAAAGTCCACTGCCTTGTGGACTGCTTGGAATGGGACAGCCCGACCCGCTTGACCCGACTGAGTCAACCCACGCTGAGTGAACTCACTAGGTCAAATCATTGACTTTGACCGAGTCAACCTGTTGACCGTTGACTTTGACTTTGACCAAAAAGTTAAAATATATGAAAAGTCATATATTATGTTTTTCAACGTCCTGAGTCCGATTCCGAAGTCTGTTTCGCTAAATTCAAACCTAGTAAGTTGTTTTTCACTGATTAATCACCCGATTCGATCTATTTTTTCGTAATTAAGCTCCGTTGTTTTATTAAATTTATGTTGTTATGTATTTGAAGAATTATTGGAAGTTGATTTCAAGATTGTGGGCGTTCAAATGGAGTTTAAATGATCGATCAGTATGACATAGAAATCGAGGTAATACTCTACTACCTTTTTTTTGCTTTTCGAAACTCATGGATAGATGATAATTGCATGATTGGAATAATTGGTCCGTTAGGGTAGTTAAATATCTTTGGACTCATACGGAAATTAGATTAAGGACGGAATACTCTATAAGACTCTAACGGCTCGAAAAAGAAATTAGCATACTGATCGGAAAAAAAAATCTCAGTTCAATAAATAAATAAGTAAATCAATCAATCAGTCTTAGAAAGTGTAATTTCTGACTAATATAATTAAGGATTAAATGTAGGATATATTTGGATATGAAATTACCGAAAGGAGCACTACGGATAAATTACAAAAAAGCCCTTGTACTGAAGAAGGGCCAAGACTTTCCCTAGTGGTGAAATTAGCCTCCAATGAGCAAATGAACAAAGTACTCTAATCTTTAATGGAATTGGAATACTTTCAAGCCTAATTTTCCGAAGTAATGCCACTATCAAAATTGAATAAAATTACGATAATTCCTTTAAAGAGTAAAACGAAATATGGATGACTATCATAATAGAGACGACTTGAGAACTCATAAAATTGATTCACGGTAACCTTGGAATCATCGAATTAAATTATGGATCTATATTGGAATTATAGAAATACCCCTAAAGTGAAAAATGATCAAAATGCCCATAAAGTGTAAAATGGCCTAAAGTATCTCTAAACCCTAGAATTTCCAATACCCATAGCTCTGAAATGAACTGAATGGAAGTATTGTACGTATCTGAATCATTAAAACAACCAAATTACTCTGGAAACTCCAAAGTGTCCGTGATAGACTTGACTAATAAATGAAATTAGCAACCTCAATGATTAAGGATTAAGTAAATGATTTAGATAAGTCTGGAAACTCTGATAAACTTACATGATTTACCATTCCTATGGGTTATGAACCACAAATCAATTCGACATTTCCTGATACCGTTGAAACATGGAAATGAAATAAAGACCTATGGAATATATGTTCATCTCCTTAAGATATATTCAACGATGATTATAAAGATGATCTATGGACAAGAATTGTTGGTATTAAAGAGTGAATACCCTAGAAGGGAAATGAATTGATCATTCGACAGGCATCAATTATGTGAGTTGTTCAGCTTGAGTTGTTCGATAATCCGATAGATCGACATAAATTATAAGTGCCCTAAATCTTCGTTTCTCCCTTATCAACTCAAATCACTACAGTCATATATGAAAACACTAGTAACACATGTGCAAAGGATTCTAAATACCCCATTTGGTTCAATTGGACTAAAATCCTGTTAATTCAATACATACTCCAGAATACCCCTGATTGTTGGGTAACAAAATCACTCTCAGTAAATCTGAATCTAGAATTATTTTGTATAAAGGTTCTCAAACACTTTCCTGATGCACATCAATCATAGTGTGATTATAAAGTATCAACCTTAAATGCCGGATTAGATTGAATAGCAATCGATTCCCTTCAATAGGACCTCATTCCTAGAATCTGATCAAATTACATCAATTTCATATTATGATAAATACCAAGTATATATGAGAAGTACTTAGATATCCTAGTGTGTGTTCCACGTGTACTACATGACGGTTTTATATGTTTTTAAATTATTTTCACCGAAATTATTGATTTACTGGTTTATAAACCATGACACATGTTATATGTTTTCTGATTACGATTTTCACCGAAAAATATGAATTATTCCTGATTTATGATATCATGGAATCAACTGGTTTTTTGAACTGTGGTTACCTGAAATATGTTATATGATTTCCGGTTTTCATTGGAAAATATGATCCTGATAAATCACATATTGAATATTTTATGAGACAATACTTGATGTTCTGAATACAATTTATTTTGATATCCGATTTACCATATATTTCTGATATGGTTTCTAGTTACGATATTTTTGTACCTGATTTCTAAATATGGAACATTTTCTTATATTAATGGACTTTACCGTTTCCCAGGCTCCTTTTCTTTATGCAAGGATAATACCTTACCGTTTACCAGACTATTTTGCTATGTGCAAGGATAAGACCTTACTGTTTCCCAGGCTCCTTTGCTTTGTACAAGGATAAGACCTTACCATTTCCCAAGCTCTTTTTCTATATAAAAGGATAAGACCGTACCATTTCCCAGGCTCATTTGCTATGTGCAAGGATAAGACCTTACCATTTCCCAGGCTCTTTTGCTATGTGAAAGGGTAAGAACTTACCGTTTTTGCAGGCCCCTCTGTTTTGTACACAGGGTAAATATGTTTTAAATTGCTACTATTTTAAAAAAGATCTGTATTTTTTTCATTGGTTTTATAGGAACACACTAGATAACCCTACCCTGATCTCTTGAACCTAGTCATTCGAAATATTTCCCTCTGAACTGAAAGCTTACTTTCTGTTACTACATGAGATATCAGTGGAACCTCAGCTTAGCATAAAAATCTGTAGATGTATGAACCAATAAGGAAATATATGTTTATATGTATCTACACATTCTTCAGCATTATCTGGTAGTTCTATGTTACTGAGATTTTCAAAGCTCAGTCTGTTACTCACCCTTTTCAGGTTAAAAGGCTTAAACCAGTACAACTATTGACATCAGTAAGGGAGTTCTTCCGGCGTTGCTTGCACAGTATGGTACAAGTGATTAGGGGGCATGTAGGTTGTATTTTGTTTTATACGAGTATGAAAATCTATTTTATTTCTGAAGATTGATAAATCATTTTATGAGTTTACATGTTTAATAAAAGTTTTAAATTTTCTACTATTTTTACGATGGGTCGCTCAGGTGGCCCTAATGTGACTCCCGATATCAGATCGGGTTACCCGCATCAGTCTGAGGAGGTTAAATTTAGTGGTATTAGAGCTTAGGTTGAGTTAAATTTTTTAAGATAGATCAGCCGGTCGAATATCAAAAGATGTTTGATCATTACACGCCCCTAAACTACAATCGTACTTCTCTAAGCTAAAATTTCAAGGTCTAGTCCATATCTGTAACGAGCTAGCCTAAGTTTTCTATCCATTAGGGCTCTACCGTTGCATAAAGGAATACCAGTAATGTCTGTCTAAATTATGTAAAATACCTCACGAGTAATGTGAGAGTTACTCAATCGAGAAATTCTGACCTGACTCCGAAAATGAAATTTTGATATGTTACAACTCTATGGACATATTCTTGTAACCAAGCCTGAATTGATTCCACAAGGATAAATCCATTTTGATTCTATTATTGGAATGAGGGAGAATTCTGAAGAAAATGTATACTCAACTGGTTAAGGATTAGTGGAAGATCCGTACTTATGTAAAAGCTACTAGAAGATACAAAAGAACTGATGGAAGCCTTATTTCTACATTTCTGTGACTTGAATGAATTTTGAGGACGAAATTCTTTTAAGGATGGGAGAATTATCACACCCCAATTTAGGGGCTAAAATTTAGAAATTATAAAGTATTGAATTTAATTGGTATTGTGGAAAAATTGATGATTAAAGTGTAAAATCGTAAAGTTAGCATACCATTTTATGAAGTGCAGGAAAATCAGGGACCCAGTCCTAAATTAACCCATTTTTCTTATATGTTGAAAAACAAATTTCTCCCCTATGCAATCAGTTTTCCCATATTTCTTTTCCCAAATTCCTTCCCCCATCAACACCTTTGAGCTCCGATTTCTCTATTGTTCTGCCATCCGAAACCACTATCGTATTCGTTGTCGACCGGTGAACAAAACCCCTCAAACTTCTTGTCTTGAATCGTCATCGTTCACCGTAAAATTCAACTCAAAGTTTCGAAGTTTTTAAACTCCACCGTCGTGAAAATCATCGATCGTTGCTCCATTTTCGACACCTCCTGCACCACCGTGTTCCTTGCATCATTCCAAGTCCACCGGTGTCCTTCTTGTCTCCTCCATCGATGACGCGTAAGGGGTGAATAAGCTAAAGTTTCCGACATTTTAAAATCGAGCTCTCCGTCGTTCAAAATTGTGAACCGAGCTTGGTAAGTGTCTCGAAATCCCTTAAAATAATTTTAAAATTTTTTGTGGAATTTTTTAACCCTCTATGACCCTGTACGCACCCCCACGCGCCACCCCTGAGAGTGGGGAAAGTCCACTACCCGGTGGACTACTTGGAATAGGCCTGCCCGACCCACCTGACCCTACTGAGTCAACCTGTGTAATGTCAACTCGACTGAGTGAACTCACTAGGTCAACTTGTTGACTTTAACTGAGTCAACCCTTGACCATTGACTTTAACCGAGTCAACCCATTGACTGTTGACTTTGATTTTGACCAAAAAGTCAAAATTTTCAAAAAGGCATATTTTTTTTTCGATGTCCCGAGTCCAATTACGAAGTCTGTTCAGCCAAATTTGAACCCGGTAAGCTGTTTTCACTTATTAATTACACGATTCGTTTCGTTTTTTGTAATTAATCTCTGTTTTTGATGAAATTTATGTTGTTATGTATTTCAGGATTTATTGGAAGTTGATTTCAAGATCAAGGGTGTTTAAATGGAGTTTAAATGGTCGATCAGTATGATATAAAAATAGAGGTAATACTCTGCTACCTTTTGTCTGCTTTTCAGAACTCATGGATAGATGGTAATTGCTTGATTGTAATAATTGGTCCGTTAGGGTAGTTAAATATCTTTGGACTCATACGAAAATTAGATTAAGGACGGAACATTGTATAAGAGTCTAACGGCTCGAAAAAGAAATTGACATACTGATCGGAAACAAATCTCAGTTCAATGAATAAATCAGTGAATCAATCAATCTCAGAAAGTGTAATTTCTGACTAATATCATTAAGGATTAAATGTAGGAAATATTTGGATATGAAATTACCGAAAGGAGTGCTATGGATAAATTACGAAAATACCCTTATACTAAAAAAGGGCTAAGACTTTCCCTAGTGGTGAAATTAGCCTCCAGTGAGCAAATGAGGAAAGTACTCTGATCTTTAATGGAATTGGAATACTTTCAAGCCTAATTTACTGAAGTAATGCCACTGTCAGAATTGAATAAAATTACGATAATACCCTTAAAGAGTAAAACGAAATATGGATGACTATGATAATAGAGATGACTTGAGAACTCATACATTGATTCACGGGAACCTTGGAATCATCGAATTAAATTCCAGATCTATATTGGAATTATAAAAATACCACTAAAGTGTAAAATGACCAAAATGCCTATAAAGTGTAAAATGGCCTAAAGTTTCTCTAAACCCTGGAATTTCTAATACCCATAGCTCTGAAATGAACTGAATGGAAGTGTTATACGTATTTGAATCATTGAAACAACCGAATTACTCTGGAAACTCCGAAGTGACCATGATAGACTTGACTAATAAATGAACTTAACAACCTCAATGATTGAGAATTAAGTAAATGATTTGGATAAGTCTGGAAACTCTGATGAACTTACATGATGTACCATCTTTATGGGTTATGAACCATAAATCAAGTAAGTCAACATTTCTTGATACTGTTGAAACGTGGAAATGAAAGAAAGACCTATGGGATTTATGTTTGTCTCCTTATGATATATTCAACGATGATTCTAAAGATTATTTATGGACAAGAATTGTTGGTGTTAAAGCTAGAAGGGAAACGAATTGACCATTCGATAGGCATTAATTCTGGGAGTTGTTCAGCTTGAGTTGTTCGATAATCCAATAGATCTACACAAATTATAGGTGCCCTAAATCTTCATTTTTCCCTTATCAACTCAAATCACTACAGTCATATATGAAAACACTATTAACTCAGATGCAAAGAATCCTTAATACCCCATTTGGTTAAATTGGACTAAAATCCTATTAATTCAATACATACTCCTGAATACCCCTGATTATTGGGTAACAGAATCAGTCTCAGTAAATTTGAATCTACAATTATTTTGTATAAAAGTTCTCGAATACTTTCCTGATGCACATGAATCATAGTGTGATTATAAAGTATCAACCTTAAATGTCAGATTAGATCGATTAGCAATAGATTCACTTCAATAGGACCTCGTTCCTAGAATTTGATTAAATTACATCAATTTCATGTTATATATTCTGATAACTACCAAGTGTCTATGAGAAATACTTAGATATCCTAGTGTGTTCCACATGTACTACATGACAGTTTTATATGTTTTTAAATGAGTTTCACCAAAATTATTGATTTACTGGTTTATGAACCATGACAACATGTTATATGTTTTCTGATTACGATTTTCACCGAAAAATATAAATTATTCCTAATTTATGACATCATGGAATCAATTGGTTTTATGAACTATGATTACCTGAAATATGTTATCAGATTTCCTATTTTCATTGGAAAATATGATCCTGATAAATCACATATTGAATATTTTTTGAGGCAATACTCGATGTTCTGAATACAGTTTATTTTGATATCAAATTTACCATATATTTCTGATATGGTTTCTAGTTACAATATTTTTGTACCTGATTTCTAAATATGGAACATTTTTATTTTTTAATGGACCTTACCATTTCCCAGGCTCCTTTGCTATGTGCAAGGATAAGATCTTACCGTTTCCCAGGCTCTTTTGCTATGTGCAAGGTAAGACCTAACCATTTCCCTGGCTCCTTTGTTATGTGCAAGGATAAGACCCTTACCGTTTCCGAGGCTCTTTTGCTATGTCTAAGGATAAGACCTTACCGTTTCCCAGGCTCCTTTGCTATGTGCAAGGATAAGGCCTTACCATTTCCCAGGCACTTTTTCTATGTGCAAGGGTAAGACCTTACTATTTTTATAGGCCCCTCTGCTTTATGCTAAGGGTAAATATGTTTTAAATTGCTACTGTTTTAAAAGGGATCTGTATTTTTTCCACTGGTTTTATGAGAACACACTAGATAACCTACCCTGATCTCCTGAACCTAGTCATCCAAAATATTTCCCTCTAAATTGAAAGCTTACTTTCTCTTACTACCTGAAATATCAGTGGGACCTCAGCTTAGCCTAAAAATCTGTAGATGTCTGGACCAATAAGTTAATATATGTTTATATCTATCTCCACATTTTTCAGCATCATCTGGTTGTTTTGTATTACTAGTTTTCTAAAGCTCACTCTGTTACTCACCCTTTTCAGGTTAAAAGGATTGAACCAGTACAACTATCGACATCAGTATGGGAGTTTTTCCGGTGTTGCTTGCAGGGTATGGTACATGTGATTAGGGGCATGTAGGTTGTATTTTTTTTATATAAGAGTCTAAAAATATGCTTTATTTCTGAATATTGATAAATCGTTTTATGAGTTTACATATTTAATAAAATTTTAATTTTTTGCTATTTTTACAGTGGGTTGCTCAGGTGACCCTAATATGACTCCCTAGATTATATCGGGTTACCCTCATCAGTCTGAGGGGTTACACTGGAAGAACAATGCGGATACTATAAGGTTAAATTGAAAGAAATGGTATGAATTAGATGAATAGTATCGATATTGATTGAAGTACTATCGATACTCATGTGGTGGTATTGATACCAGCAGTAAGATATCGATAATATAATTGAAAATGGAATTCCAAAATGCCAAAACGGTATCGATACTGAAGTGGGTATCGATACCATAGAAGAGAAGTATTGTTATAGTAAGAGAGGCACCGATTTTATTCAGTCTTAAATTTAAATTAGGAGTTTTTGTTCCGTTTATGTAAGTGCTAATTGGTTACCCGTTAATGGAAATTCGGTATTGATATTGGACATGTCTATGTGTATATTTGGATCAAAAGCGTATCAGACAAATCTACATAGTAAGAGATTGGACAAAAGAAAAAGGATTTCATTTAGGATTTACGTGAGGCAAAGATGAGTGAAATTTATTTATTTTATATTAGAAGTGAGGACAACTTGCGATAAGCCAACCTCGAAGTTCTCGATTGAAAACAATTTCATTTATTTTATGCAATATTTTATGATGTTTTATATAAATTGTATTTTTAAAGTGTTGTTTTTGTTTTATCAGTATGAGAATTGGTTATATGTGAACATGTACCATATGAAATTGCTCTATGAGAATATGTCTAATGTGCATGTGTTTATATGAAGAAATGACACTTGGAATAATGCTATGTGAATAACTATAAAGTTAATGCCCAAGGTATATGCTATGAGAATTAGAGGTATAGTTGGCATGCCAAGAGTCAAGGGTTCTACGTGTCATTCGGGATAATTCTACGTGGTCCTTTAGGACAAATTCTACTCGGTCCTTCGGGACATATCTAAGTGGCACTTCAGTGCATATTCTACGTAGCACTTCGATGCAATTTTGAGCAGTGGTGACTGCAATTATAGTGCACAACCTCAATATACTCAGATACCTTGAGTTCTCATTGATATGCATTGGGCTATTAAAACAAAATGATATAAATTGAACAATGTGTAAAAGTAAATGTTATTTTCATGAAATGTATCTTGATTTCAGTATACAATGTTTTCTATGAGATGAATATGAAAGTGTTTTTAAATATCTTATTATACTCATTATTGCCTCACTAAGTTAACAACTTAGCATGTTATTGTTTCACACGTAGGTTCAAAGAGATCAGATGAGCAAAGCTAGGAAAGGACAATGTACACCTAAAGAAATCATATCAGAACAATTTGAACAGTAGGTTTCTTATCATTTTGTAATTTTGTTGGCATGTATCATCAAGTTTTAAATTGTAATGCTCTGATCAATTTTTGTAACTATACTATTTTTCATTTATGTAAATTTTCAAGTATTTATTTTCATTTTAAATATGAATTTTTAATATTACCTTTTCTATAAGGGTTCATCACTAAAAGAAAATATAAAAGTTTTAAATTACAATAAATTTTTAGAGAGTCAAAGTTTATAAAACTCAATGTGACACCTCATATTCATATTCGGGTTAGGTACGGGTTGGGGTGTTATATTTATTGGTATCACAGCTATGGTTTAACTGATTTTAAGTATGAAATGAAGTAAATTCTATTTTAAAAAGTGTACATGCCAACGAAATGTTAAAAATTTATGATCTGATAGGGTAAATTGTATGTTGTCTTTGCTAATAGAGTTAGTGATTGTATCTTAATAGATGCCGGACTACGAGGGTTCCCAAGGTGAAGTGGGAGATGGAAATTAATGAAGTAGAAATTCATTTGCCCCAATTAGGCAGGGTGAAGAACAGACACCTCAGGGAGTGCATGTACAAGATCAGGGAATTTTTCAGGATGTTGGACGATATTCTAAATCATTTTCAACCGTCTGGTCCCCTAGCTCCTAGAATAAATATATCTAAGGAGCTAAAGAGTTTAGGAGCACCTGAATTTAAGGAAGAATCAGAGGAAGGTCCTGTTTATGAGGATCTTTGGCTATACAATGTTAAAATTATGCTTGAGAGTCTCAATTATTCTGAAATGGAGAGACTAGATGGAGCAGTCTCATTACTACGATGTAAAGGGCGTATATGGTGGACTAACGTGATGATGAGAGCTTCTAGGGATCAAGTGACAAGGTCGTTATTTCTAGAAAAGTTCAAGAATAAGTATATCGGTGATCAGTTCATCAGACAAATAAAACAAGAATTCATGAATTTGAAGTAAGGGAATCACACTGTGTATGAATACGAGTGTGAGTTTAATAAATTGAGCAGAATTACAGCTAAATTGGTTCCTACGAAGAAAGACTCATGTGATTGGTTCATGGAGTTGTGCCCCAGATTGAAGGAGATGCAGATAGCGCTGAACATTTCTACATTCTAAGAAGTCATAAATCGAGCTAAAGCCTTAGAGCGAGCTTAGAATGAAAGATATGGGGAATAGAAGACCCAGTTGACCAAGAGAGCGGTTGCCTCGTCGAGTGCATTGTAATTGAAGAAAAACCAAGGTTCAGGTTTTCAACCTTAGTATAGATCTGAATCAGTTGCATCCTCAGGTAGAGGATCAAACCTGGTGAGAGTTAAACAAACTCAATCTACTGAATCAAGATTTAGAAGGACAAGTTAGTGTTATCATTGTGGAAAAAATCATAGTGGCATATGTCCAATGGTCTTCGGAGCATGTTTCAGATGTGGGGACACTGAACATTTTATCCATGATTGCCCATTGATGACCTGAGAGCCTGTACAGTCTAAGAGATCTGCTATTGTACCTCAGAGAGATAGAGTGAGCTAGATAAAGAAATCAATCTGAGTCAGCCACTTAACCTAAAATGAGCTCGACTGCTCGAGCCTACAACCTTAAGAATAATGAAAATCGCAATGATATGGAGACCATTGCAGGTATTTTACAGTTAGTTGATAAACCTATTTTGGTTTGAATTGACCCGAGATCAACTTATTCTTATATTAGTAGTAAATTGGTGAGAGAATTGAAAATCCAATTATAAGCTATAAATATTGATGTGATCATGACTAACTCGTTAGGGCATAATGCTTGGGTGAATCAATTGTGTTGAGGGTGTCCCATTAGGATTCAGGGAATTGAAATCCCTGCTAATTTGATGGAATTACCCTTTGATGTGTTCAAAGTTATTTTGGGAATGGATTGGTTTTACCATTACCATACCAATGTCGACTGTCGATTAAAAATGGTAGTTTTAAAAAGTTCTGCTGGATCAGAAGTAATTGTGGTCAGTGAAAGAATTAATCCATTAGCTAATGTGATATTGGTAATGTCATCGAAGAAGCTAATGCTGCAAGGATTTCAAGATTTAATTGCCAATATGATCGATATTCGAGCCAAGGAGAGAAAACTAGAGGACATTCCGACGGTCTGAGAATTTCCAGACGTATTTCCAGCTGAGTTACCGGGATTGCCTTATATATAAGTTGAGTACTAATATAGGAACAGTACCAATTTTGATGACTTCTTACATAATGGCCCGAAATGAACTGAGTGAGTTAAAGGCTCAGTTGCAAGAACTATTGGATAAGGGATTTATCAGACCTAGTGTGTCACCTTGGGGTGCACCAGTACTATTTTTAAAGAAAAAATGGTTCGATACGTCTATGTATTGATTATCGACAGCTCAATAAGGTAACAATAAAGAATAAGTATCCACTCCCAAGAATAAACGATTTATTTGATCAAATTAAGGGAGCTTTGGTGTTCTCCAAAATTGATTTATGTTCTGGCTATCACTAGTTGAAGATACAAGAAAAATATATTCCAAAAACGGCTTTTAGGACTAGGTATGGCCATTATGAATTCATAGTTATGTCGTTTGGATTAACTAATCCTACATCATTTATAGAACTCATGAATAGGTATTTCAACCATACCTTGATCAATTTGTTATTATCTTTATTGATGACAGCTTGGTGTATTCAAAGAAAAATGAGGAGCATGACACTCATCTTTGAGTGATTCTTCAAACACTACGAGATAAGAAACTTTATAGTAAGTTATCTAAGTATGAAATTTGGTTACTCGAAGTGGCATTCCTTGGACATGTGGTATAGTATGGGAATCGGGTAGATCTTCAGAAGATTAAAGTTATAGTAAATTGGGAAGTTCCAAGAAATGTTTCTGAAGTACAGAGTTTCTTGGGATTAGTTAGATATTATCGAAGGTTTGTTAAGGACTTTTCGATGATTTCTCCCCTTTGAAAAAGTTTTTAAAGAAAGTCGTGTCATTCATTTGGATGGATAAATGCCAAGAGAGCTTTGAATCCTTAAAGAAGGTACTAACGAAGCTCCAGTGCTAGTGCAACCAGAATCAGCAAGGACTATACAATTTATAGTGACGCTTCCCATAATGGTTTGGGATATGTTTTAATGTAAGATGGAAAAGTAGTAGCCTATGCTTCGAGACAACTTAATTTACATGAGAAGAATTATCTTACTCATGATTTAGAGTTAGCAACGTGGTGTTTGCACTGAATATTTGGTGCCACTATTTATATGATTAACGTTGTTATCTTTGCATGGATAACAAAAGTTTAAATTACTTGCTGACTCAAAAGGATCTTAATCTAATACAAAGGAGATGTATTGAGCTACTTAAAGACTACGATGTAATTATAGACTATTATCTCGGGAAAGCTAATGTGGTAGCTGATGCACTTAGCCAAAAGACTATTGCAGCTCTACGTATCTTAGATGCGCGATTTTCTTTAAAGGACAATGGTGCTGTAGTGGCTGAATTGAAGCTAAAGCCTTTACTATTGGATTGAATAAAGGAATTGTAAAGAAAAAATGATAAGTTTTAGCAAAAATAGAACAACTGGAAAAAAAGAAATTAAAAACTTTGAGGTAAAGTCAGATGGATGCTTATAATACAGAGAACGAGTTTCAGTTCCAAATGATGAAGAATTGAAGAGATATATACTTTCTGAAGCGCATTATAGTCCGTTGACTATGCATCCAGGAGGAAACAAGATGTATCAAGACTTAAAAGGGCTATTTTGGTGGTCAGGTATGAAAAGAGCTATTACAGAGTATGTTGCAAAGTGTCTAACCTACCAACAAGTGAAAGTTGAGCATCAAGTGCGTTCAAGACTATTAGAACCAATCTCTATTCCTCAATGGAAAGGGAAAAGAGTTATGATAGATTTCGTAACTGGGTTACCTTTGACACTGAACATATAGGACTCAATTTGCGTAATTGTGGATAGTTTAACAAAGACCGCATATTTTATTCATGTTCGAACTAATTTTTCAAAGGATAAGTACGCAGAATTATACCTTAAGGAGATAGTTCGAATTCATGAGGTGCTAGTTTCAATAGTATCTGACAAAGATCCAAAGTTCACTTCGAGGTTTTGGAAGTTTTTACATGGAGCCTTGGGTACCCGATTGAACATTAGCACAGCTTTTCACCCCAGACAGATGGCCAATCGAAGCGGACGATTTAGGTTTTGGAAGATATGTTAAGAACATGTTTTATTGATTTCCACGGATCGTGGGAGAAGTATCTGTCGCTCGTATAGTTTGCTTATAACAATAGTTATCAATCGAGTATCAAGATAGGGCCCTATTAAGCTTTATATAGAAGGAAGTGTCGAACACCATTAAATTTATTTGAATTGAAAAATCGAGACTTAGTGGGGCCAGAGCTGATTAAAGAAGTTGAAGAAAAAAAAATTATTCTAACAATATTAAGATAGATGCTAATCGACAGAAGACCTACATGGATTTGAAGATAAATGAAATTGAATTCTAAGTAGGTGATAAAGTGTTTCTCAAGGTATCACCTTGGAAGAAGATTCTCCGTTTTGGAGACAAAGGAAAACTCAGTTCTAGATGTTAGAGTTTGCCCAAAGACCAATCATATGATGATTATAATGATACATTTTATTTACCGATTTTATTGAATAAAGTCATTGCCGTTATTAATTTCAATTATATATATGTGTTTAACATAAACTAAAAGATAATAAAGTCCATATAATAACATACTTATTATTATTAAAAGATCCCTAGTCAAGTATTATTATGGGCATCCACAATAATAATACGCTTAAGACTAACAAGTTATTGATTGATGACAACTAGTTGTCATTGACATAGAAATGTCAGAATTGATACATGATTATATTGTTAGAGAACAATGTATTGGATTAACCCACCATGAGCATATGTTTGGATTATTATGGGAAACTCATAACATTGCTCATGGTGATGACTATATGTATGATCCTCAGACTTGAGATCAATGCTATCCCGACATATATTGTTATATGTTTTGGTGCAGTTAAACATGCTCTGTAATTGGTTGCTCTATAAAGATTGTTATTGAATATATCTCAATATATGTAGTGGGTGTGTATGATTAAGATATTATTTGTCATTCCTACATAATAGGAAATATATCACATACCACTTAATTGAGTGAGACTAGAAATGCATGGCCATGCTCGAATAAGTTGATATGAGATATCAAAAATTATTGTTAATTAAAGTCTACTCTTTATATCAAGAAACAATAGATGGGTTATACAAGTGTGATTATTCCAAGACTTGTGCTTATTCTAGATATAAAAGAAAAAAAAAGGATGTAATACATAAAAGAGTTAATCACGAAGATGATATGTTGAATCATATTTTATTGTAACTTAAGTGACAATGATATATTGCTAGATGTCATTCAATGTATGTAATATTAGAATTTTTCTAATAATTATTGCTAATGTTACAAGAACCTACAGGGTCACACCCTAAGATTGAAATGAATTAAATAAATAAAATCACTAAATATGTTAATATATCTATATTACTAAAATATATTTAATTATCCTGAATATTTAATTTAAATGAATTAAATAAAGATTTTATTAATTTAAAATAATAAAATCACTAATATGTTAGGGTAACTTAGATATAAAAGAAGGTGTAAGGTCTAGCAGTTGTTTTACACATTATCTTTAGTCGTTTTTCTCAAAAAAGTTTTTAAAAAAGCAAATATTGCTCTCAATCGGGTAAACTGAGTAGAGGCTGAGACGTGGTTTTGTGGAGGCTTACGATTCGAACTAATCGACACTATCATTAGCCACTACTATCCTTACTGATTTTCAAGGAACCCGCTGTAAGTATTCCCATCATTTCCTCCCGATTTCGGTTTATCGTACTTGGATCACGAGACCATCAAATTTTTGTTTTCGTTGCACCATGAGGTGAGCCGATGGTCTCAACAGTGGTATGAGAGCCCCTTGTACAATCTAAATTCGGGTTAAATTCTTGGTTGATGCGATATGTATGAGATGCATGTTCTAGTTTTATCGTTTTCGGTGAATGTGTTTGATATTATTGTTCGATTTGATAACTGTAATGATTAATATGTTAATTTTTTTGCAATTTGTGTGTTGTTTCTAGGATTTTACGAAATCCATATGTCAATTGTTGACATGGTGATCTATGGGTGTGGAATAGCAGATCGCATTTGGATGTGGAACAATGGTTGTTCCAATGCAGAAAACCTTCAGGATTAAAAATCTCAAAAACATGATTTTATTGATAAGTTTTATCAAATCGCGAGTTTTTTGTATAGAAACGAAAGTATTGTTTTTCAAAAAATCCCACCGGCCGTATAGATTGTAGACTCATATTAATATTTTTTAACAAAAGCGCAACATGTATATATGATATGTTTTTTTGCACGGTGTTTGATATGCATGGTTATAGTCCTTGTTTAATTTACTATGGTTGAATTTGAAATACTTCCTGCGAGTCGTGCCTTTCCATATCTAAATTGTATTTCTCTTCTCATCTTGCTCCCTCGTATGTAAAACGAGTTTATTTTAAAATTGTAATCCTATGAATATTCACAATGAGTATAAGAATAGACTGAACTAAAGGTGATAAGATACCTAGAGAGCAGTCTTAGGGTTTTTGGTTCTCCCATTATCTTGGGATGGGCCACCTTAGTTATTATTTTTGGGCTATGACCATTGCATCTTATTTATTGCTATGTTTGTTATGTATGCAATGCATCAAACGATAAAATAGGAATGAATATTGACATCAATAAGGGCCTAATATTAAAACGAACAATGATGAGATAATTATGCAAATCCCTCTTTATAATCTAAGTTAACTTAATCGTCCAATATTTACCCTCATTAAGGCTTCGATCGATATTGTGTGGGTTTTTCCAAAGCATTTGCACATAAATCTATCTTGTTAAACGTGAAGAAAAGCAAGTGATATTCATCGGTTGAGATAATGGTAATAACTTAGCTAGGTTATTCTAGTAGGATTAGAAACCTAGAGGTTAAGTATTTGGATAAGTCATGAGATGACTTTAACAAGAGTTGTTCACCAAAAGGAGGAGTTATATGTGATGTAACTAGTAAAGTGTTACTTAAGTAAATTATCACTATTCTAAAATAAAAGTTAAAGTTGATTTAGGAAATTGATGAATTATGGATCCTTACCCACTATAAAATTTTTTGTTTAATTCTTCCTAAATTAAAACGACGGGGTTTTTAATTTTGAATAAAATAATGAGAGTAATTTGTAAATAAAGACTTGTTTATAATTTTTTCGGTAAATTTACTTACTTTAATATTTCCATTGTTGTAGATTTAATGGCAAACAACACTTTATCACTGCGATCACTCCTTGAGAATGAGAAGCTTAATGGCATAAACTTCCTTTACTAGTTTCATAATTTGAGAATTGTTCTCAAACAGGAAAGGAAGGAATATGTCATTAAAGAACCTGTTCCTGATGAACCGGTAACTAATTCTTCTAGAGCTGACAAAGACAAATTTAAGAAACATATGGATCATATGTTAGGCGGTGGATATTTAATGCTTACCACCATGACTCCCAAGCTTCAGAATCAACATAAGGACATAATTGCATATGAGTTAAATCAAAATATCAAGCAAATATATGAAGGGCAAACACGTCAAGAGAGGTATAAGACCTCTAAAGCTCTACTTTAATACAAAATGGCATAGTGATCTCTAGTAGGAGCTCATGTCATCAAAATGATGGGCTACATCCAAACTTTGGAAAAGTTGGGATTTCCTCTCAAAGATGAATTGGCTACCAATGTTATACTGCAATCGTTACCAAATAGCTTTATCCAATTTGTCCTTAATTTCAACATGAATGAAATTAACAAGACTTTTCCACAGTTACTTGGCATGTTATGAAATGTTGAAAGTAACATGAAAAAAGTTGGACCTAAGCCCATTCTGATGGTCCACAAGGACAAAGGAAAGGGAAATAAAAAGGTAGCGACAAAGTCTAAGGGAAATAGTAAGGCTAGGCCGAAAGGAAAAGATACAGTTAAACCTAAAGGGGGATTTAGTAAGTAATGAAAATGTTTCCATTGTGATAAGACCGGACATTGGAAGAGAAACTACCTTGTTTACCTTGAAGAAGTAAAGAATGAAAAAGCAAATGGAACGTTTGTTTCAGGTATTTATGTTATTGATGTTAATTTGTCAACATCTACTTCCTGGGTATTAGATATCAATTGTGGCTCTCATATTTATACTTCTGTATAGGGACTACAAAAGAGAAGGAATCTGACTAAAAGAGACGTAGACCTATAAGTGGGAAATGAAGCAAGAGTTGTTGCATTAGCTATAGGGACATATGTTTTATCTTTGCCTACTGGACTTGATTTAAATTTAGAGGATTGTTATTTTATGCCTAGTCTGACTAAAAACATTATTTCTACCTCTTGTTTGGATAAAATTGGTTTTGAGATTATTATTAAGAATATTGTTGTTCTTTTTATCTCGATAATAGTTTTTTATGGTTCCTTACAATTGGTTAATGGTCTCTATATTTTGGATCAAGAAAACAACATTTATAACATAAATACTAAAAGATAAAAAACAAATGACTTGAATCAAACTTATCATTTGCATTTTATTTAGGACATATAAGAGAGAAACATATATCAAAACTCCATAAAGATAAATTATTAGATTCATTTGATTTTGAACAATATGATGTATGCAAATCTTGCTTGTTGGGAAAAAAGACTAAAGCTCATTTTAATAGTAAATGTGAGCGAGCAAGTGATTTATTGGGGTTAATACATAGTAATGTATGTGGACCAATGAATACACAAGCCAGAGGTTGATTCCATTACTTCATTACTTTCACTGATGAATTTAGTCAATATAGGTATATTCATCTTATGCGCCATAAATTTGAAGCCTTTGAAAAGTTTAAGGAATTTAAAAATGAAGTAAAAATCAACTAGGCAAGTGTATTAAGGCACTTCGATCAAATCGAGGTGGAGAATACTTAAGCATAGAGTTTGATGAACTCCTGAAAGAATGTGGGATTGTCTCACAGCTTACACCACATGGTACACCATAGTGGAATGGAGTTTCTGAAAGAAGAAATCAAACATTGTTAGACATGGTTCGATCGATGATGAGTCATAGTGATCTTTCGGCTTCTTTTTGGGGACATGCACTTGAAACAACTACTTTCACACTAAATCATGTTCCATATAAATCGGTTCAAAAGACACCATATGATATATAGATTGGGAATCATCCTAGTATGTCTTTTATGAAAATTTAGGGTTATAAAGCTTATGCAAAACATCAAATGTCTACAAAGCTCGAACCTAAATATCACAAGTGTATATTTGTTGGAGATCTTAAAGAAACTAAGGGATATTATTTCTTTAACCCTAATGAGAACAAAGTGTTTGTTGCTCGAATGAGAGTTTTTCTCAAACGAGAATTTCTCTCAAAGAAAGAGAAGGGTAGAAATATTTAACTTGGAGAAGTTCAGGAACAACAGATCAATGAACCTGAAGTTGAGCATGTTTCACAAGTTATTGAGGAACAATCAACATATTTAGAAACAAAACCATTGCGTATATCCACAAGAGAACGCCATGCACCTGAGAGATTTGGATTTCTAAATACCACACATGGAGATGTTCTTCTTATGGATCAAGATGAGCCTAGTACTTACCAAGAGGTAGTGTCTAGCCCACTCTGACAAATGGCTTGAAGCCATGAGAAACGAGATGGATTCCATGTCAGTTAACCAAGTGTGGAGTTTGATTGAACCACCTGAAGGGGTCAAACCTATAGTGTGTATATGGGTTTCCAAGAAGAAAAAAAATATGGATGGTAATGTAAAAACATACAAATGGTGATTAGTCGCTAAACATTTTTGACAAGTTCATGGTGTAGACTATTACGAAACATTCTCCCCTGTAGCTATGATTAAGTCCATTCATATCTTGCTTGCAATAGTTATATTCTATGATTATGAAATCTGGAAAATGGATGTCAAAATCACTTTCCTTAATGGAAAACTCGAAGAGGATGTGTATATGACACAACCAGAAGGTTTTGTTGCTCCAAGAAATGATGGAAAGGTTTATAAACTACAGAGGTCTATTTATGGACTAAATCAAGTTTCTAAAAGTTGGAATCTTCTTTTAAATGATGCAATCAAAGAATTTGGTTTTATCATAAATGAATATGAGCCTTGTGTTTATAATAAGGCTTGTTGGAGCATTGTTTCTTTTCTAATCTTGTATGTAGACGACATACTCATCATAGGAAATGATATACCTACTTTATAGTCTATTAAGAATTTGTTAGGTAGTTGTTTTTCTATGAAAGATTTGGGTGAGGCAATGTATTTCTTAGGAGTTAAGGTCTATAGAGATAGATCAAGATGACTTCTAGGTCTAAGTCAAAGCACATATATAAACAAAATGTTGAAAAGGTTCAGTATAGAAGAAACCAAGAAATGATTTTTGCCTATGAGACATGGCATTTCTCTTTCGAATAAAATGTGTCTTTCAACTCTACAAGAAAGAGAACAGATGAATAAGATTCCATATACTCATGATGTTGGTTCTATCATGTATGTCATGATATGTACTCGATCAGATGTATCTTATACTTGAAGCATAACGAGTCGGTATCTGGTAAACCCTGGTGAAAATCACTGGGTTATGGTTAAAAATATCCTTAAGTACTTAAGAAGAACTAAAGATACATTTCTTATCTATGAAGGTGAGGAAGAGCTTAGTGTAAAAGGTTAAACTGATGTCAGCTTCCAAACTGATAATGATGACTCACAATCACAATCAGGTTTTATGTTTTGTCTTAATAAAGGTGTTGTGAGATGAAAAAGTTCGAAGCAAGACACAGTTGATTCTATAACAGAGGCTGAATACATTGCATCCAATGAAGCAGCAAAAGAGGTTGTTTGGATCATGAAGTTCATATTTGAACTAGGGGTTGTTCCTAGCATATCAGATGTTATAGAACTCTGTTGTTACAATAATGGAGCCATTGCACAAGCAAAGCAACCCAGATCTCATCAACGGTCCAAACATATTCTTAGGTACTTTTATCTCATTCGAGAGATTATAGATCGAGGAGATATGGAAATATGTAGAGCACACACGGATGACAACATTGATAGATCCCTTGACGAAGCCTCTTACACAACAGAGGCATGATCGTCACACTGAGTTACTCAGAATTAGATATGTGAGTGATTAGTCTTAGTGCTAGTGGGAGAATGGTAGAGTATGCCCAAAGACCAATCATATGATGATTGTAATGATACATTTTATTTACAGATTTTATTGAATAAAGGCATTACCGCTATTATTTTCAGTTATATATATGTGTTTAACATAAACTGGAAGGTAATAAAGTCCATATAATAAAATTATTATTATTATTATTAAAAGATCCCTAGTTAAGTATTATAATGGGCATGGACAATAATAATACGCTTAAGACTAACATGTTATTGATTGATGACAACAAGTTGTCATTGACATAGAGATACCAGAATTGATACATGATTATATTGTTAGAGAACAATGTATTGGATTGACCCACCATGAGCATATGTCTTAGATTATTATGTGACAGTCATAACATTGTTCATGGTGATGACTATATGTATGATCCTCATACTTGAGATCAATGTTATCCCAACATATATTGTTGTATGTTTTGATGCAGTTAAACATGCTCTGTAATTGGTTGCTCTATAAAGATTGTTATTTAATATGTCTCGATATCTAGTGGGTGTGTATGATTAAGATACTATTTGTCCTTCCTACATAATAGGAAATATATCACATGCCACTTGATTGAGTGAGACTAGAAATGCATGGCCATGCTCGAATAAGTTGATATGAGATATCATAAATTATTTGTTAATTAAAGTATACTCTAGAAATCAAGAAAAAATAGATGGGCTATACAAGTGTGAATATTCCAAGACTTGTGCTTATTCTAGATATAAAGGACAAAATGATGTAATACATAAAAGAGTTAATCATGAAGATGATATCGAATCATATTTTCTTGTAACTTAGGTGACAATGATATATTGCTAGATGTCACTCATTGTATGTAATATTAGAATTGTTCTAATAATTACTACTAACGTTATAAGAACCTACAGGGTCACACCCTAGGATTGAAATAAGCAATGTACAATTTGTTGTATGTTACTAAAATATATCTAGATTTAATATATGTTTATTTGATATACATATGTTTTAATTATCCCGGATATTTAATTTAAATTAAATAAATAAAGATTTAATTAATTTGAAATAATAAAATTCGTAATATGTTACAGTAACTTGGACATAAAAGGAGGTGTAAGGTTTAACATCCGTTTTACACAATATCTTCAGCTATTTTTCTCAAAATAGTTTTTGGAAAAGAAAATATTGTTCTCAATCAGGTGAATTGAGTAGAGGCCGAGATGTGGTTCATGGAGGCTTACGATTCGAACCGATCGACACCACTATAAGTCGCTTCTATCATTGTTGTTTTTCATGGAACCCAATGTAAGTATTCACATCCTTTCTTCCCGATTTCAGTTTATCGTACTTGGATCTCTAGTGAGACCGTCAAATTATTGTTTTCACTGCACCATGGGGTGAGCCGACAGTCTCAACACTAGATTCATTGGTCCCTATGAGATCTTAAAAAGAGTTGGACCATTGGCATATCATTTAGAATTGCCACCAGAAATAGAAAAGATCCATTATGTCTTTCATGTTTCGATGCTCAGGAAATATCGATCAGATCCTTCTCACATATTATCAC
Source organism: Hibiscus syriacus (assembly GCF_006381635.1). Taxonomy (NCBI): domain Eukaryota; kingdom Viridiplantae; phylum Streptophyta; class Magnoliopsida; order Malvales; family Malvaceae; genus Hibiscus; species Hibiscus syriacus. Next base: position 697,184 of record NW_024062907.1, read on the forward strand.
CGGAAGAAATAGAAGTTCAATCTTATATGACCTGTGAGGAAGAACCAGTGAAGAATTTAGCATATGAAGTTAAACAATTAAGGAACAAGGTGATTCCATTAGTTAAAGTTCTTTGGAGAAATCACAAAGTGGAAGTGCGATATGGAACATGAAGAGGACATGAGAAGACACTTTCCTTATCTCTTTGTACAGTGAAAATTTGAGGAAGAATTTTCTTAAGGGGAGAATTGTAATACCCAAACATCGAGTCTGTGACTAAAATGTAAGAATTTAAAATGTGGTGGTTTAATTTTAATAAATTGAAAAGTTTAAGGACTAATTTTGAGAATTTTTGTCTAGGAATTTTATTAAAGATTGAAGAGTAGAAGGGCATTATGGTATGTTAGTAAATGAATTTAAAATTCATTTTTAAAGGATATTAACATGTGGGTATTTTCGCTTCTCCTTTCTTTCCCCGTAAGTCTTTATTTTATGCAATGTTTTATGATGTTTTATATAAATTATATTTCTTAAGTATTGTTTTTATTATCAGTGTGAGAATTGGTTATATGTGAACATGTACCATGTGAAATTACTCTATGAGAATATGTCTGTGGGCATGTGCTTATATGAAGAAATGACAATTGGAATAATGCTATGTGGATAACTATAAAATTAATGCCCAAGGTATATGCTATGAGAATTAGAGGTATAGTTTGCATGCCAAGAGTCGAGGGTTCTACGCGGTCCTTCGGGACATATCTACGTGGCACTATGATGCATATTCTACGTGACACTTCGGTGCAAATTTTATGAGCAATGATGACTGCAATTATATTGCACAACCTCAATGTACTTAGATAACTTGAGTTCTCAATGATATGTGTTGGGCTATTAAAACAAAATGATATAAATTGAACAACGTGTAAAAGTATATGTTATTTTCATGAAATGTATTTTGATGTCAGTATACACTATTTTCTATGAGATGAATAAGCAAGTGTTTTTAAATGTTTGATTATACTCATTATTCCTCACTAATTCAACGTCTTAGCATGTGATTGTTTCACATGTAGGTTGAAAGAGATTGGAGGAGAAAAGCTAGGAAAGGACATCATACACCTGAATAAGATCAGATCAGAACAATTTGAATCGTAGGTTTCTTATCATTTTGTAATTTTGTTGGCATGTATCATCAAGTTTTAAATTGAAATGCTCTGATCAGTTTTTGTAACCATATTACTTTTCATTTATATATATTTTCAAATATTTATTTTCATTTTAAATATGAATTTTCAATATTAAATTTTGTATAAGGGTTCATCACTAAAAGAAAATATAAAAGTTTTAAATTATAATGAATTTTCAGAGAGTCAAAGTTTGGAAAAGTTAATGTGACACATCAGATTCGTATTCGGGTCGGGTACGGGTTAAGGGTGTTACAGAAAGAGTGAAAGTTTCTCTTATCGAGGAATCAAATCTACAAAGCTCTAGAATAGATCAAGGAACAAGAGGAAGATGATGATGTGTGACAGCTAGGGTTTTATGGAGTTTTGATTGCTAGAAAATTTAACAAGAGAGATAAGATGATGATGATAAATAAGATAGAATTGAGAGAACAAAATAGAAACAAAGATAAAGAATACAACAGGATAAAGATAACTTAGCCAAAATTAGGGTTTTGGTTATGATGGGCTAGAATATAGTGATTTGATGATGATGATGATGGATGATGGAAATAGATGGATAAGTGTCCTATCAAACCCTCCTAGTCACAATGAAAAGGCAAACTAGATAAAACGGCTCTAACCAACCCTCCTAATCATAATGAATAGGCAAACCAAAATGTGAAGATCTCTCTCTCAAGAACTCAGAAGAAGTAAAATAAAAAGAAGCTTCGAAGACAGAATGCAACTATCTCTTACTAAAATGATCTCTCGTTGTATTCAATAAAATAATAAAACTTGATGATTACAATGATGAGTGGATCATCCTTTTTATAAAGTGGAGTCCTTGTTGTAGTATGACTAATGCTTGAAAAAGATTAATAAAAATAACAATAGCAATACTATCCTAATTTCTAATAACAATAAACTAAAGATAATTATTTTAAGTATATCTTAATTCCTAATAAAATAATAAATCTAATGCTAAAATGTTGAACTATGTTTTATAAAATTTTGATATAACAAATTAAGGCAAAATGTTTTTGGACTTGATTGAAAATTTTCAAAGTTTTCAAAAATAATTCAAAGTCCATTAAACTTGAATTTGAGAATAAAATGTTTTTCTAGGTACGAAGTACTGATATTGTTCTTACAGTATTGATATTGGATGAACAGTACCGATAATGTTCTTACAGTACTGATACTAGATGAACAATACCGATATTGTTCACGTGGTGTCGATACCAAAGGTAAGAGAAGTATCGATACTCTCTAGGTAGTATTGATACTATCAATGTTTTCCAAATTGCTCAAATTCTAGAATGCAAAATAGGTACCGATACTCAAAGGAGTATCGATACTACTTTTATACAGTAGTATCGATACCATGAGCATAGTATCGATACTGGTCAAGCCCAACGGCTAGTAATGATTAGTTTATTTAAATATTATAATAGTAGTATCGATGTTCATTAAATGAGTATTAAGACTCCCTATCCTGGGTATTTTTATTTTGCAGAAAATTAATCTCTAACGACTCCAAATCATCCCCAACGACTAGAAACGTCCACAAACACATTCAAACATATAAAAATAAGTCGAGGACACTTGAAGAAGGGTTATAAGACTTGTCCAAGCAATCAAACACAAGAAAAGATGTTTTCATTTCTATTTTCCTTTCTCTTGTAAATATTAGTGTTTTAGTGAGCTAAATCATGTAAACACCTACCTTTTAGAGGTTTTCTTGTTTACATTTATTTTCCTTTTGTAAAGGGGATTGGTTCTAGCTTAGCCTTTGAAAAAATAGGGAGTTGTAAATGTTATCTTTTTATCATGTGAAAAAAAGAACAAATTAGTGAATTTGTTAGAAAATCCTTAGTGGGGAGCTAAGGTAGTGGATTTAGACTTGATTGAGAAGTTGAACCACTATAAATCCTTCTGTTAATTTTCATATTTTTTAATCTCCTTACTCCCTAAACTTAAGAACCAACCTAATCTCTTTTGGCAATCATTCGGTTGTTCATTAAGCTTCACCATTTATCCCAATAGTTAGTATCAGAGCTTGACTCGTTAGAAGGTTTAACAGCCTTGAGATGATCCTTGAAGAAACTCTATCAATTCATGACGCAACCGAGAAGATGGCTTCAACCCCTGGCTCAAACTACATTGAAGACTCTCAACCAGTCAACAAGCCACCTTATTTCAATGGAGCAAATTATGCCTATTGGAATAATAGGATGATGTTCGTCATTCAAGACAATGTTATAGGAGCTTGGAACTCAATCATTAAAGGATATTCCATTCCAATCGATGAGATGGATTATTGAAGTGATGGAGAGAATAAGAAGTTTAAACTCAATGCAAAGGTTATAAATATTCTATTTTGTGAATTAGACTCGGATGAATATGGAAGAGTCTCCTCTTTTTCTAGTGCCAAGGAGATTTGAGACAAGCTCCAAGTCACCCATGAAAGAACCAATGAAGTGGGGGAAACAAAAATCAGTCTTCTCAACCATAGTTACGAGAATTTCAAGATGAAACTGGATGAAGACATCAAAGCTATGACGGATAGATTTTTTGTGATTATCAACGGTCTCAAGGGATTTGGAGAAGTAATCCCTAATGAGAAGCTTTTGAGGAAGATGGTCTACTCTCTTCCAAATTCTTGGCAATCGAAGGAGAAGGTGATCATCGAAGCTAATAACCTAAAAGTCTCTCACTCTTGATGATCTTATTGGTTCTCTTCTCACACATGATTTGATGGTAAAGGAAGAATAAGAAAATGATGAAAAACAAGAAAAATAAGAAAAAAGAGGTATGCATTACCTTTAAAATCCACCAATGAGAGTTATCAAGAATCAAGTGAAAAGGTTGATGAACATGATGACGAAAAAGAAGAGATGGCGATGCTCTTCAAAAGATTCAAGAGATTCATGACTTCTAAGGAAGTGAAACATGAATCAAGGAAAAAGAAGGGTCCCCCGGTGTGCTTCGAATGTCAAAGAATGGGACATGTCAAGTATGATTGTCCCCTCCTAAAGAAGAAAGGATCAAGTAAAAATAAAGCATTTTTGGTGGCTTGGAGTGATGAAGATGACTCCAATGATGAAGATGAAGTAGCCAATCTATGCCTCATGGCCATCGAAGAAGATTCTATGGTAACTTCTAGCTCTAGTGAATCAAATTCATATTCTTTTAACGGGTTACAAGTTGCTTATGATGAATTGTATTTTGAATTTGGGACCATGAATTCCAAATATAAGAAATTGATTTCAATATTCAAAATAGAAAATAATTTTCTCTTGAAAACAAAATTAGATATTGAAAAGCAAAATGAAATTTTGAAAAATGATTTTGAGCTTTCAAAAACCAAAATTGAAGATTTTGAAAAAGAAAATCTTGAATTGAAAGTTAAACTTGAATGCTTATTAAAAGAAAAATAAATTATTTCAAAAAACAATTCATCTATCTTAAAAATGAGAAAATGCTCACATTGTCATTTTCATAGTCACAATGTACATATTTGTCCTATAAAGAAAAAGAAAATCTTTTAAAATTAGAGAAGTATGGGTTCCTAAGGGAACTAGAGACGTTGAAACTAATGTTCAAGGATTAATTGGATACCAAAATCCAAATAAATGTCTCTTGTATGTGTGTGGGAGAAATGTTGACAAAAATGAAGATATTCAAATGCACTAGCCACACTTGAAAAGGATTGGGTAACCTCTAAGCTTAATGTTTTTGTTTTGATTAATTGACTGCCTATTTGTTGTATGCATGCATGAGTTTTGAACTTGAATAATATTATGTTTTTAATCTCATATATATTGAAAAGTGTATTATGACGGACATTTTAAAGTTCTAATGATTTTTCATAATTTTTAGTTCATCATAATGAATTTTGGTCAAAATTGGTTTTAATACTTTGTATTTTCTACTAATTTTGATTTTTGACTTTAATTTAAATGTTTATGCAAATGATTTATTGCAAATGATATCTCTCTAACAATTGATATCAATTTTTCAAATGCATAATAATTTTTTAGAGCTTTATGCACATGCACTTAAATTCAACAATTGATAATGCATAGAGTATTTTAGACTTGGATATATTGAATTTCATGTGCTACTAACATGTTTGTTCATCTTTCTTGAAATTCAATTTTTTGTAAGTGTTTAAGTTTTTTAGCTATTTTTTTAATTCTTTTATTGACGGGGTTCTTTGATTTTTCAAATAATTTTAACGCTAAAATTTACCGCTTACTCTCTATTATTATTTTTTAACATTAAAGTTAAATTATTTTTGATATAACAAAAAGGGGGAGAAGTATATGTTTGAAAAATCAATTTCAAGAATGAAAAAGAGGGTGTTTTAATATTTTCTAAATATTTCTCTTTTTTATGAAATGTTTTATTAAGGGTTAGTTTTTCCAAAAATAATTTTTCAAATGATTTGTGATATAAAAAAAGGGGAGATTGTTGAACTATGTTTTATAATATTTTGATTTAACAAATTAAGGCAAAATGTTTTTGGACTTGAATTGAATTTGTTCAAAGTTTTCAAAAATAATTTAAAGTCCATGGAACTATAATTTGAGCACAAAATGTTTTTCTGGGTATAAAGTATTGATATTGTTCTTACAGTATTGATGTTGTTAGAACAATACTGATATTGTGTTCACATGGTACTGATACAAAATGTAAGAGAAGTATTGATAATATCTAGGTAGTATTGATACTTCTAGTGTTTTCCAAATTGCTCAAGTTCCATAATAAAAATAGGTACCGATACTCAAAGGAGTACCGGTACTACTTTACACAGTAGTATTGGTACCATGAGCATAGTATCAATATTGGTCAAGCCCAACGGTTGTTTATTTAAATATTATAAAGGTAGTATCGATATTCATTAAAGGAGTATTTATACTCCCTGACCTGGGCAGTTTTATTTTGCAAATAATTAATCCCCAAGGGCTCCAAATCATCCTCAATGGATAGAAATGGCCACAAACACATTCCAACATATAAAAACAAGTTGAGGACACTTGAAAAAGTGATATAAGAACTGTCCAAGTAATCAAACACAAGAGAATAAATTTTCATTTTTATTTTCCTTTCTCTTGTAAATATTAGTGTTTTAGTGATCTAAATCTTGTAAACACCTACCTTTTAGAGGTTTTCTTGTTTACATTTCTTTTCCTTTTGTAAAGGGGATTGGTTCTAGCTTAGCCTTTGAAAAGCTAGGGAGTCGTAAATGTTATCTTTTTATCATATGAAAAAAAAGAACAAAATAGTTAATTTGTGATGTGATCATACCGACCACCAAGTTCAAACAAAACATGCTCACAACTTTGAAGTTCTTCCAGGATGATTCTAAGGGAGTCTTGCCTTATTTTATTATTTATTTACTTATTTATGCATTACATGTCATGTAAATATGTTTATCTTATTCTTAATTATGCTTGAATGTTATATGTTGTCATTTATATGTATAATATATGATATTCATTCATGACTTATTAATTCACATCTTTATATAACTCATTCAATGCATATGAATTCATAGTTAGCTCATTTGCATTATTAACATATGTGGAATCATGCATTCATAATTATCATAGCTCAATTCCTATCTAATTATTTGTTTACATACTTTGTCTAGGGTCATTGGATGCTAAGAAGACTAAAGGCAATTGAAGAGTTGGTTGGACAGTTCACGACAGTCAGATTGATCTACAGTTTTGAACATGTTCCTAGAATCTTTGGGTGATTAAATATTCTTAACATTTAATCCCCTATCTCGTAGCTTTCCAACGCATTTTGAATCACATCAATCTGATATCGGGAGCTTGAGATATTCCCAGATTACTGAAGACAGTGCAGGCTGGAAATTAATACGGGATTTGCAACCATTCATCTCCTTCAAAGGACTTATGCATGGGAGGAATTAATGAAGACATGCATGGACGAGAAAATAATATTAAAATGAATCAGAACATTTGTGAGGAGGTGCAAGGATTCATTCAAAGGCTTTTAAATTCTTCCATTCATGCATATTCATGCAAGAAGCCAAATAGTCATGTTCACACAAGGGGGAAGAATTTCAGCCAAGATACATTCATGAACATTCATCCATAGAAGACAAATCAACAAGTTCACACAAGGTGGGATGAATTCGGCCAAAGGATGTATTCCATTAAAAGATGAACATCCATTCATCAAAATTCATTCACCTAAACCATGCTTTGTATCTACTTAAAGTATGAACACTCATCCATGAAGGTTCACTCATTAAATGGTTTGTATTCACACCATGCACTCTTAGGCCTATAAATAGATTTCCATTCATTTGTAAAAGAAACCAATTCACTTTGTTTAATCAAATAGTTGTGAGAGTTTCTCTCTTTAGTTCTTAAGTGAACTTTATCAATTTATCAAGCTTATGCTTGTGGTGTCACCCCTATCTATGTCACCCTGATACTTCTGGTTCCTATCTCTTTATAGATAGTGGGTCAAAGTACTTGTTTACCATCCCTTAAAAAAGCAATATAAAGTATGGGTCTTTGTTCTTTAACATTGGTTCTTCTTTGAGTCTTCTTTGAGATACTACTTTTTATATTCATCTCCATCACCTTCATTCTACTTCCATTACCATACTTCATCATTTCCTTTAAACATATCACCAACTTATATATATTTTCCGCTGCCATATTTATCTTTCCATTTCATTACTTTCATTTAACCATTTTTGTAGCTTTCTTGTTTGTGCAGGATACTTGTTTCTTTCCTAGATCAAAACAATCAAAGGTACAACCTTGACTTCACCATCCATCCAAGTGAGTCTAGGTTGAACTTATCATATGGTATCAGAGCTAAGGTGGATTGAAACAAGAACAAGCAAAAGCAACATCCTACCATTCAATAAAAAGAAAATAAAAGAGAAGTTCCAAAAGAAAAAAACTAGCAAGTTAATCCCAACATCAACAAGGGATTCCAAGTGAAGAAAAACTAAAGAAAGGAAACAAAGAAATCAAAATGCAATGAAGTGCCAAAGGTGACAAGCAACATCATTATTTCAACCGATCCTAAGGAAGTATTCAAGACCTTTGATTGTTCTTCTAGGAAGGTGGTGAGTATCTTTGCATAGTAAGTGAACCTTTGTTTATTTTTATTCCTTTTATAAGACCACCCTTCATTATTTAATCTTCTACCTTTCTATTTTTTTTCCTCTACACTAACGAATTTTTCAGCCGACGTCCATATCACTTGAAAGGTCTCGAGTTAGTTCTTTTAAGAACTTTGCAAGACATGAATGAGTGAAAAAAAGGCTAATTGAGTGTGTGAGATCAGAAGGGGAATTACAAAAGCCAATTTATATTCCTGAGTGCAAACACGAGCGTTGAGTGGAGCATCATCATTTTTTAGTGATCGTGAGGATTTTTGAGTGATTGTTGGTAAGGTCCTTTTATCTTATTGAACTATTAATTTTTCACTAATAATTCTCCCATCTTTCGAATGGAATACGGACAATAAAGGAGGAATCCATTTCATACTCGTTTTCATGTGAATGATAAAGTATGCCTTGTAGCCATTGATGGTGGTAGTTGTACAAATCTTGCAAGCACATACATGGTTGAGAAGTTGGGGCTTATAACATTCAAACATCCCAGTCCATATGTTTTGCAAGGATTAAATGAAGATAAAGAGTTAGAAGTCATGGAGCAAGTACGTTTGTCATTTTCAATTGGGGGATATGAAGATGAAGTTTTGTGTGATGTTGTTTCTATGAATTCAAGCCATCTACTCTTGGACGTCCTTGGCAGTTCGATAAACGAGCATTCTATGATGGGTTCTCCAACAAATATTCATTCAAACACCAAGGGAGAAAGATCGTGTTGGTTCCAATGTGCCCAAATCAAGTCCATGATGCCAAGTTATCGTCAAATCACGTATAGAGGAATGGAAGAAAACTAAAGCCATGAAGAAAGTTGAAAGAGAATTTCACGTGAGAAACAAAAACAGTGGAGGAATATCAAAATGAAAATGAGAAAATTGATGTGAGAAACGTTGGAGTCGAAAATGAGAAAGTTGAAAAGATTGGATTTAGGAGCAAAGGGGGAAGTATGTGTTGAAGAGAAAATGAAAAGATTCCAAGTGAGGTTGTGGTTAAAAGATATGATGGAGTTGAACATCCACAAATCAAAGAAGAACATTGTGAGAAAACCAAGACATTTGGAGTTGAAAATGAGAGTGTTATTTTTCGTGAGAAAGCCATTGGAGTATTGAAAATGAGAGTAAGAGCATTGAGAGTGAAGATGAGTGTGTTGAAAAACAAGAGCATGAAAGAAAAGAATGCGAGGAAAAGGAAGTTTTGCTTTATACTAATCAATTTTTTTCTTCTTTTCATTCTTTGAATTTACAGGTTATTCCAAGGGATTTTCAAGATGATTCAAGCATCATATCTTTTGAAATTCCAAAAGATGTGTCACTTGAAATTATAAACATGTTCATTAACCTTCAAAGTACATTCACCTCATACTCAAGATCGAATGCACCTTATAAAAGGGAAAATTCAATGAACCTAACCATGGAGAACATTAAGAGTCGAAACTCATTCATTCATGAATTTAATCCTTTCCTTTCCTTTTATTCTAAATTATCTACTTCTAACTTTGTTCTATTTTTCAGAATGTTGGTTCAAAAGCAAAGACTTGAACATGTGAAGCATTTTGAGCAAAGAAAACGATGCAAGATGAGAATGAAAGAATTTCCATTCAAACGAAGATCAAAGTTGTTCCCTTATGTACCAAGTATCGATTTGGAGACAAATCGCCTTAAAGAAGAGGGGGATGATGTGATCACACCGACCACCAAGTTCAAACAAAACATGCTCACAACTTTGAAGTTCTTCCAAGATGATTCTAAGGGAGTCTTGCCTTATTTTATTATTTATTTACTTATTTATGCATTACATGTCATGTGAATATGTTTATCTTATTCTTAGTTATGCTTGAATGTTATATGTTGTCATTTATATGTATAATATATGATATTCATGCATGACTTATTAATTCACATCTTTATATAACTCATTCAATGCATATGCATTCATAGTTAGCTCATTTGCATTATAACATATGTGGAAGCATGCATTCATAATTATCATAGCTCAATTCCTATCTAATTATTTGTTTACATACTTTGTCTAGGGTCATTGGATGCTAAGAAGACTAAAGGCAATTGAAGAGTTGGTTGGACAGTTCACGTCAGTCAGATTGATCTACATTTTTGAACATGTTCCAAGCATCTTTGGGTGATGATCTTAACATTTAATCCCCTATCTCGTAGCTTTCCAACACATTTTGAATCACATCAATCTGATATCGGGAGCTTGAGATATTCTCGGATTACTGAAGACAGTGTAGGCTGGAAATTAATACGGGATTTTCAACCATTCATCTCCTTCAAAGGACTTATGCATGGGAGGAATTAATGAAGACATGCATGGACGAGAAAAGAATATTAAAATGAATCAGAACATTTGTGAGGAGATGCAAGGATTCATTCAAAGGCTTTTAAATTCTTCCATTCATGCATATTCATGCAAGAAGCCAAATAGTCATGTTCACACAAGGGGGAAGAATTTCAGCCAAGATACATTCATGAACATTCATCCATAGAAGACAAATCAACAAGTTCACACAAGGTGGGATGAATTCGGCCAAAGGATGTATTCCATTAAAAGATGAACATCCATTCATCAAAATTCATTCACCTAAACCATGCTTTGTATCTACTTAAAGTATGAACACTCATCCATGAAGGTTCACTCATTAAATGGGTTGTATTCACACCATGCACTCTTAGGCCTATAAATAGATTTCCATTCATTTGTAAAAGAAACCAATTCACTTTGTTTAATCAAATATTTGTGAGAGTTTCTCTCTTTAGTTCTTAAGTGAACTTTATCGACTTATCAAGCTTATGCTTATGGCGTCACCCCTATCTATGTCACCCTGATACTTCTGGTTCCTATCTCTTTATAGATAGTGGGTCAAAGTACTTGTTTACCATCCCTTAAAGAAGCAATATAAAGTATTGGTCTTTGTTCTTTAACATTGGTTCTTCTTTGAGTCTTCTTTGAGATACTACTTTTCATATTCATCTCCATCAGCTTCATTCTACTTCCATTACCATACTTCATCATTTCCTTTAAGCATATCACCAACTTATATATATATTTTCCGCTTCCATATTTATCTTTCCATTTCATTACTTTCATTTAACCATTTTTGTAGCTTTCTTGTTTGTGCAGGATACTTGTTGCTTTCCTAGATCGAAACAATCAAAGGTACAACCTTGACTTCACCATCCATCGAAGTGAGTCTAGGTTGAACTGTATCAATTTGTTAGAAAATCCTTAGTAATAGCTAAGGTAGAGAATGTAAACTTGATTGAGAAGTTTAACCACTATAAATCATTGTGCCAATTTTCCTATCTTTTTAATCTCCTTACTCCCTAAACTCAAAAACCATCTCAACCTCTTTTGGTAATCATTCAGTATTTTATTGAGATTCACTGTTTATCCCAATAATTGGTATCAAATATTGACTTGTTAGAAGGTTTAACAACCTTGAGACGATCCTTGAAGAAGCTTTATCATATTCTGATGCACCGAGAAGATGGCTTCGACCTCTGGCACATACTACATTGAAGACTCTCAACCGTCAACAAGTCACCTTATTTCAATGGAGTAAATTATGCCTATTGGAAGAATAGGATGATGTTCTTCATTCAAGCCAACGATCTAGGAGCTTGGAACTGAATCATTAAAGGATACTTCATTCCAACCGATGAGATGGATTATTGGAGTGATGGAGAGAATAAGAAGTTTTAACTCAATGCAAAGGCTATACACATTCTATTTTGTGCATTAGGCCCGAATGGATATGGAACAATCTCCTCTTCTTCTAGTGCCAAGGAGAATTGGGACAAGCTCCAAGTCACTCATGAAGGAACTAATGAAGCGGCGGAAACTAAAATTAGTCTTCTCAACCATATCTATGAGAATTTCAAGATGAAACTAGATGAATACATCAAAGCTATGATAGATAGATTTTCTATGATTGTCAACGATCTCAAGGGATTTGAGGAAGTAATCCCTAATGAGAAACTTATGAGGAAAATGATCTAATCTCTTCTAAAGTTTTGGTAATCAAAGGAGACGACGATTATCGAAGCTAAGAACCAAAAGTCTCTCACTCTTGATGACCTTATTGGTTCTCTTCTCACTCATGAGTTGATGGTAAAGGAAGAAGAAGATGATGAAGAAAAGAAAGACAATAAAAGGGAGGTAGGCATTGCCTTTAATACACCAATGAGAGTAATCAAGAATCTAGTGAAGAGGTGGATGAAGATGATGATGATGAAGAAGTAGCCAACCTATATCTGATGGCCATCGAAGAAGATTCAATGGTAACTTCTAGCTCTATGAATCAAATTCCTATTCTTTTAATGAGTTACAAGTTGCCTATGATAAATTGTATTTGGAATTTGAGACCATAAATTCCAAATATAAGAAATTGATTACAAAATTGAAAATGATTTTCTCTTGAAAGCAAAATTAGATATAGAAAAGCAAAATGAAATTTTGAAAAATGATTTTGATCTTTCAGAAACCAAAATTAAAGATTTTGAAAAAGAAAATCTTGATTTGAAAGTTAAGCTTGAATGATGAATAAAAGAAAAATAAATCATTTCAAAAAAACAATTCATCTATGTTAAAAATGGCAAAATGCTCACATTGCCATTTTCATGGTCATAATGTACATACTTGTCCTATAAAGAAAAGAAAATCTTTTACAATTAAACAAGTATGGGTTCCTAAAGAAACTAGAGACATTGAAACTAATGTTCAAGGATCCAAAGAAATTTGGATACCAAAATCAAAATAAATGCCTCTTGTACGTGTGTGGAAGCAATGGTGACAAAAATGAGGATATTCAAATGCTCTAGCCACTCTTGAAAAGGAATAGGTAACCTCTAAGCTTAATGCTTTTGTTTTGATTAATTGGTTGCCTATTTTTTGTATCCATGCATGAGTTTTGAACTTAAATAATATTATGTTTTTATCTCATGTATGTTGAAAAGTGTATTATGATGGACATTTTAACGTTTTAATGATTTTTCATAATTTTTAGTTCATCATAATGAATTTTGGTCAAAATTGGTTTTAATTCTTTTTATTTTTTTTTACAATTTTTAGTTTTGACCTTAATTTAAATGTTTATGCAAGTGATTTATTGCAAATGATATCTCTCTAACAATTGATATCAATTTTTCAAATGCATAACATTTTTATAGCTTTATGTACATGCACTTAAATTCAACAATTGATAACGCATAGAGTATTTTAGACTTTGATATATTGAATTTCACGTGCTACTAACATGTTTGTTCATCTTGTTGAAACTCATTTTTTTTAAGTGTTTAAGTTTTTGAGCTAATTTTTTTTTGAACGCTTTTATTGAGGAGGATCTTTGATTTTTCAAATAATTTTAATGCTAAAATTTACCACTAACTCTCTATTGTTATTTTTGAACATTAAAGTTGAATTATTTTTTATATAACAAAAAGGGGGAGAAGTATAGGTTTGAAAATTTCAATTTCAAGAATGATAAAATGGGCGCTTTAATATTTTTTAAATATTTCTCTTTTTCATGAAATGTTTTATTAAGGGGGTTTTTCCAAAGACAATTTTTCAAATATTATGTTATATCAAAAAATGGGAGATTGTTGAACTATGTTTTATAATATTTTGATATAACAAATTAAGGAAAAATGTTTTTGGACTTGAATTGAATTTGTTCAAAGTTTTCAAAAGTTTTCAAAAATGATTTAAAGTCCATGAAACTAGAATTTGAGCACAAAATGTTTTCTAGTTTCGAAGTACCGATATTGTTCTTACAGTACCGATACTGCATGAACAATACCGACACTGTTCACATGGTACTGATACAAAAGGTAAGAAAAGTATCGATACTCTCCATGTAGTATCGATACTACCAGTTTTTTCCAAATTGCTAAAGTTTCAGAACTCAAAATAGGTATCAATACTCATAGGAGTACCATTTTGCACAATAATATAGGTACCATGAGCATAGTATCGATACTGGTCAAGTTTAACGGTTAGTTTATTTAAATATTATAAAAGTAGTATCGATATTCATTAAAGGAGTATTTATACTCCCTGTCTTGAGAAATTTTATTTTGCAAAAAATTAATCCCCAAGGGCTTCAAATTATCCCCAACGACTAGAAACTACCACAAATACATTCCAACATATAAAAACAAGTTGAGGACACTTGAAGAAGATTTAGAACACATATCCAATCAATCAAACACTAGAGAAGAGTTTTTCATTCTTTTATTCCTTTATCTTGTAAATATTAATGTTTTAGTGAGCTTAATCTTTTAATCACCTACCTTTTAGAGGTTTTCTTGTTTACATTTCTTTTTTCTTTTTTGTAAAGGGGATTGGTTCTAGCTTAGCCTTTGAAAACCTAGGAAGTTGTAAAGGTTATCTTTTTATCATGTGAAAAAAAAAGAAAAAATTAGTGAATTTGTTAGAAAATCCTTAGTGGGGAGCTAAGGTAGTGGATGTAGATTTGTTTGAGAAGTTAAACCACTATAAATCCTTGTTTCAATTTTCCTATCTTTTTAATCTCATTACTCCCAGAACTCAAAAACCAACCCAACCTCTTTTGGCAATCATTTGGTTATTCTTTGAGCTTCACCGTTTATCTCAACAATTAATATCAGAGCATAACTCCTTAGAAGGTTTAACAACCTTGAGACAATCTTTTAAGAAGCTCTATCAATTCCTGACGCAACTAAGAAGATGGCTTCGACCTCTGGCTCATACTACATTGAAGACTCTCAACTGGTCAACAAGCCACCTTATTTCAATGGAGCAAATTATGCCTATTGGAAGAATAAGATGATATTCGTCATTCAAGCCAACGATTTAGGAGCTTGGAACTCAATCATTAAAGGATACTCCATTCCAATCGATGAGATGGATTATTAGAGTGATGGAGAGAATAAGAAGTTTCAACTTAATGCAAAGGCTATACACATTTTATTTTGTGCATTAGGCCCAGATGAATATATAATAGTCTCTTCTTGTTCAAGTGCCAAGAAGATTTGGGACAAGCTCCAAGTCACTCATGAAGGAACCAATGAAGTGGGGGGGGAACCAAAATAAGTCTTCTCAACCATAGCTATGAGAATTTCAAGATGAAACTAGATGAATACATCAAAGCTATGACGAATAGATTTTCTGTGATTGTCAACGGTCTCAAAGGATTTGGAGAAGTAATCCTTAATAAGAAGCTTGTGAGGAAATAGTCTACTCACTTATAAAATCTTGATAATCGAATGAGACGGTGATTATCGAAGCTAAGAACCAAAATTCTCTCACTCTTGATGATCTTATTGGTTCTCTTCTCACTCATGAGTTGATGGTAAAGGAATAAGAAGAAGATGAACAAAAGAAAGACAAGAAAAATGATGTAGGCATTGCCTTTAAATCCACCAATGAGAGTAATAAAGAATCAAGTGAAGAGGTGGATGAAGACGATGATGAAGAAGAAGAGATGGCCAAGCTCTTTAAAAGATTCAAGAGATACATGACTTCTAAGGAAATAAAGCATGAATCAAGGAAAACGAAGGGTCCCCCGGTGTGCTTCGAATGTCAAAGAATGGGGCATCTCAAGTATGATTGTCCCCTCCTAAAGAATAAAGGATCAAGTAAGAAGAAGACATTTGTGGCGGTTTGGAGTGATGAAGATGACTCTAATGATAAAGATGAAGTAGCCAACCTATTCCTCATGGCCATCGAAGAATATTCAATGGTATCTTCTAGCTCTAGTGAATCAAATTCATATTCTTTTAATGAGTTTCAAGTTGTCTCTGATGAATTGTATTTTGAATTTGAGACCATGAATTCGAAATATAAGAAATTGATTTCAATATTCAAAATAGAAAGTGATTCTCTTGAAAACAAAATTAGATATTGAAAAGAAAAATAAATTTTGAAAAATGATTTTGAGCTTTCAAAAACCAAAATTGAAGATTTTGAAAACGAAAATCTTGAATTGAAGTTAAACTTGAATGCTTATTAAAAGAAAAATAAATTATTTCGAAAAACAATTCATCTATGTTAAAATGACAAAATGGTCACATTGTCATTTTCATAGTCACAATGTACATATTTGTCCTATAAAGAAAAGAAAATCTTTTAAAATTAGAGAAGTATGGGTTCCTAAGGGAACTAGAGACGTTGAAACTAATGTTCAAGGATCCAAAGCAATTTGGATACCAAAATCCAAAGAAATGTCTCTTGTAGGTGTGTGGGAGCAAAGGTGACAAAAATGAAGATATTCAAATGCTCTAGTCACACTTGAAATGAATGGCAACCTCTAAGCATAATGCTTTTGTTTTGATCAATTGGTTGCATTTGTTGTATACATGCATGAGTTTTGAACTTAAATAATATTATGTTTTTCATCTCATGTATGTTGAAAAGTGTATTATGATGGACATTTTAAAGTTTTAATGATTTTTCATAATTTGTAGTTCATCATAATGAATTTTTGTCAAAATTGGTTTAATTCTTTTTATTTTTTACAAATTTTGATTTTTGACCTTGATTTAATGTTTATGCATGTGATTTATTACAAATGATATATCTCTAACAATTGTTATCAATTTTTCAAATGCATAACATTTTTTTTATAGTTTTATGCACATGCACTTAAATTCAACAATTGATCATGCATAGATTACTTTTGACTTGGATATATTGAATTTCATGTACTACTAACATGTTTATTCATCTTTGTTGAAATTCAATTTTTTTAAGTGTTTAAGTTTTTGAGCTAATTTTTTTTGGAATGCATTTATTGAGGGGGAGCTTTGATTTTTCAAATAATTTTAATGCTAAAATTTACCACTTACTCTCTATTGTTATTTTTTAACATTAAAGTTGAATTATTTTTTATATAACAAAGAGGGGGAGAAGTATAGGTTTGAAAAATTCAATTTCAAGAATGAAAAATGGGGAGGATTAATATTTTCTAAATATTTCTCTTTTTCATGAAATGTTTTATTAAGGGTGGGTTTTTCCAAAAACAATTTTTCAAATGATTGGTTATATCAAAAATGGGAGATTGTTGAACTATGTTTTATAATATTTTGATATAACAAATTAAGGCAAAATGTTTTTGGACTTGAATTGAATTTGTTCAAAGTTTTCAAAAATAATTTAAAGTATATGAAACTAGAATTTGAGCACAAATTGTTTTTCTGGGTACGAAGTATTGATATTGTTCTTACAGTATCAATACTGCATGAACATTATCGATATTGTTCACATGGTACCGATACACCGATACCAAAGGTAATAGAAGTATCGATACTCTCTAGTAGTATTGATGCTACCAGTGTTTTCCAAATTACTCAAGTTCTAGAATGCAAAATAGGTACCGATACTCAAAGGAGTATCGATACTACTTTACACAGTAGTATTAGTACCATGAGCATAGTATCGATACTGGTCAAGTCCAACGGTTTGTAACGGTTAGTTCATTAAAGGAGTATTTATACTCCCTGTCCTGAACAGTTTTATTTTGTAAAAAATTAATCCCCAAGGGCTTCAAATCATCCCCAACGGCTAGAAACAGCCACAAACACATTCCAACATTTAAAAACAAGTTGAGGACACTTGAAAATGGTTTAGAACACATATCCAAGCAATCAAACACAAGAGAAGAGTTTTTCATTCTTATATTTCTTTCTCTTGTAAATATTAGTGTTTTAGTGACCTTAATCTTTTAAACTCTTACTTTTTAGAGTTTTCTTGTTTACATCTTGTATTCCTTTTGATAAGGGGATTGGTTCTAGCTAAGCCTTTGAAAAGTTTAGAGTTGTAAAGGTTATATCTTTATACTTGAAAAAGAAAGAAAGAATTAGTGAATTTGTTAGAAAATCGTAAGTGAGGAGCTTAGGTAGTGGATGTACACATGTTGAGAAGCCGAACTACTATAAATCCTTGTGCCAATTTTCCTATCTTTTTAATCTCCTTACTCCCTAAACTCAAAAACCATCTCAACCCCTCTTGGATAATATTCGATTGTTCAATTAAGGTTCACCATAAATCCAACATAAAAGATAATGCATCATTTAATATTAAATTATATTACAAATAATCATTAAAAATATTGAAAATTCAAAATATTTACAAGCATTGTCTTCACTAAAATGAACATACGTTGAGTTCTCGATATCATATTGATACAATTGAAGAACCATTGAAAATCTAAGAAAGAACTGGTCATAAATCCAAAGACATGTTGATCGAATAACATCAAGATCCCATTCAAAAAGCATTCGCAAGCCTATTGTTATTATGTTCTTCTTTTCCAAGTCTTGATCTTATGGATCAATTGTAAGCGTTAGTCCATTTTCCTTTGGATTGATCCTTGTGATGCATGTATCAAGAGGAAAAAAACAAAAGTATAATCTTTTTAAAATGAAATGGAAAAATATTTTGTTGAAATACCACATCTATACTGACAAAGAAGACTTTAGACTGAAGACCAAAAAAATATTCCCTTTTTGAATAGTGGAATAACAATAAACACAAAAGGTGTGGAACGAGGAGAAAATTTGTCCTTAAATGTAGAAGAATTTGAATAGTAAAGACATCCAAAAACTCTTAAGTGAGACAAATTGGTTTTTATGATAGAGAAGTTCGAAAGGAGACTACCAATTCAAAACAGAAGAGGGTAAGCTACTTATCAAATAACATACAGTTTTAATATATTCTCCCTAAAATTCCTTAGGAACCTTAGACTAAAAAAACAAAACTATGGAAACTTAACAAGTGTCTGTGTTTTCTTTCAGCAATACTATTCAGTTGAGGGGTAGAGACCCAAATGCTTTGGTGAATGACTCCAAGGTAAAAAAAATCTGAGCGAAAGGTGTTGAAAAAACTCAGTTCCATTGTCAGTCCAATGAATTTAACTTTAACTGAAAAATGGGATTTAATATAGGCAAATAATTGCTTAAGATAAAGAATGGTATCTGGTTTTAGTAACATCAAATAGACCCATGTCATTCTAGTGTTGTCATCTATAATTGTAAAAAATATTGCTCCTTGGTGATTTGAAATTCTAAAGGGATCCCACAATTCAAAATGAAGAAGACTAAAAGGCCCTAAGGCTCTAGAGGTGCTTAATGGAAAGGGTGATCTATGTTGTTTGGCTAAGGAAAAAACAGAAAAATGTGACTGCAAGGAATGTGGTAATTCAAGTTTCTTAAGTTTGGACAAACAAACATGCCCAAAACGAGCATGCCAAATATCATTATTATTGATAGAAAAGGCCATACAAGAAGGTAAAGATTCATCATTACAAGATGAGGCAGAAACCATAGAAGTAACATGGGACAAATTTGAATGTAAGCAAAAAAAGGCAGACCAGTAACAGTTACAAGTGAAACAAAGACGTAAAAACATGTCATCAGCTTACCAATCCCCTACATCCATCCACTGCAAAGATCCTAAAGAAATAAAAATAAAGATAAAACAAAATAACACAATTAATGTCTATTGTAAGTTTAGAAATGGATAACAAATTGTGTTGAATTGTGGTTCATGTAAAACATTATGGATGAGGAAATCTAAAAACAAAGAAATTTAACCAACATGGATAATTGGTGCACATTTACCATTACGAAATGAAACAGACCTACTATTAAACTTGCATGAAACAAGATTTATCAACATATGGAAATCAAAATACATGTGGTCAGTGGCTCCAGTATCCAATATCCAAGCAAAATTAGTACAAATAGATGCACAAAATGAACCAATACCTACTAAATTAGCATTCAAATCAGGAGTGGGAAATGCATTGTTAAGAAGGTAAAGTATTGCCGGTATGTGTCTATGTAAAAGCAGAGGCAATTGGTGTATGAGAAGAAGAATAAACGAGTAAGGCTACTGGAGTGATGTAAGAATCATAATTAGAAACCAAAGTTGTATATTGATCCTTTTTCTCATTGAATTTGAAGTTAGGTGGAAAACCAATTAAACAATAGGATTGGTCCTTCTTGTGACCCTTGATCTTGCAGTGGTCACAGACATCAGTAAAATGTCGAAAAGGGTTAGGAACATACACAACTATAGTCACTGACAGGAGAAATACCATATGATGAAAACACTGATTTTCTTCCTGAAGAATCATGGAATAAGCCATGTTGATAGATGAAAGTGGTTGTATGATCAAAATTTAACTTTTGATGGCAGAGAATGTATGACACCCCGGATCTCGGGTTAGGAGTTTGGCTAACCCAAGATAGGCTAACCCGAGATAGGCCTTGGATTAATTCTTAAGCTTAACAAGTGAAATTGGACTTGAATTTAGCCTAATAAAGTTTAAAAAGGGAATCTTCAATTAGAATTAAAGGGAACAAGGAAGCAATTATACCTTTGTTTGAAATAAAAGCAAAACCATTAAGAATTGGTCATCTCATGTCTATTTACTCATCCTCTTTTCCCTTACCTTTGTCTTCTTCTCCCAAACTATCTTCTTCATCTTTTTCCTAAGCATTTCAAGTGAAAGGTGGGAACTTTGTTCTTTCCATGCTTCTTCCATCAACACCAAGGTAAGGATTAAACTCAGCACCCTTAAGGCTTCCATTTGAGACCAAAAGGATAAGGTTTGGCTATGGTTTTTGAAAGTGGTTTTGAGAGGTTTAAGACCTTTGGGTTTCAATCTGTTTTTCAATAAGCTTAGGCCCTTAGAAGTATTTTTAAATGTTCTTAAACCCTAAATTTAGCTAGTAACCATAGTTTACATTTTCTCTAGTGATAGATATTGGAAAAAGCTCTAAGGCTAAAGGGAAGCAAAATCTCACCTTGGGTTTAGTCTTGAACGTTTCAGCAGCAAAATTTAACAAGGTAACTCACTTTTAACTCACATATACCATGTGTAGCTCATTTAGATGAGAAATGGGTAGGTTGTATAAGCTTGAAGCAATTTCATGGTATATTCATATTTTTGATGTTTTCGCTTATGTTAAGACCTATTTTTGACTCCTAATATCAATAAAATACTTAAACATCAGTTGGGGGACCTCAATGGAGCATTAGGTATGGAAATATATGATTTTCATACCTAAAATAGAGCACCCTGTAGCGATAGTATCGATATTGTTCTTCAGTCGGGCATAAATTAGATAGTTTTATAATAGTAGTATTGATACTCATTCATTGATTATCGATACCAGGGCAGGAATATCAATACTCTCAATAGAAGTATCGATATTGGGTATTTTTCTAAACATCAAACCAAAATTTGGTATCGGTACTTAGTTAAGTATCAATACCCCATCACCTTAGTATCGATACTCATACAAGAGAATTGATACTGCCTTAATCCAAAAGCCACGTCAGCCGGGGTATCGATACCAACATATAGGTATCGATACCAAAGGTTTAGTATCGATACTGAAGGGTCAATATCAGTACCCACAAACATATTTGGATAAATAATCCAAGGAGTATGGGATCAGACTCGAGGTACCCAAATACACTCTAATACAAAAAATAAGAATTCAAGTGATAACAGTAATTAATAATATAATAATAACAGAAATAGTTAGGTTTACATTAAATTATCCTTGATTGGCGCTCGGGAAATGGTCAGGAAACCCGAGTTCCTCTTTAGCATAATACGACATTCAGTGGATATCCAAGTCAATGCTAACACACTTCAACAGCCGACTGGGCACATATGCCCCAAGACTTGACGAAGTAAGTTGGCGAGTACATCTGATTCAGCTCTGGATCTAACCCTAAATTTCTGAGGGTATCTCAATAGGCTATAGGGGTATGTGAGCTCTGAGATGTAGAACCCTAGTCACACCATGATTCCTACTCAATACATAAACTAGTAGCTTTGCATGTTTGGACCTATTCCACCAGTTATCTCATTTACTGAATGCATATAGTATAATACAGTTATTAGTGAGGCACTAAGCTTGTAAGCTAAGCGTTCGAAGCATATATTTTTGTGCAGGTTATTAGGTGTAGATCATGGGGATTTATCATCACTAGACATTCCAATACACAGTACAGACTAGCAGTGTCTACCACAGTACGTCCTGAGTCATCCTTAGAGGGCATGTACTATTTATGGACCCCTTTATATATAAAATCGTAACTTTTTCTATACTCAATATTTATATTACTTTTATGTACTTTAGGATCTCCCCCATGATTTTGTACACCCAAATTATCATGTTTTGCTTTTTATTAACATGGATGGATTATTTCAGTAATTATAAACAGTTTTAAGAAAAAAATTTATCACTATTTCGATAGTCCCATGTAACATTGCATTTCATGGAATTTTGAGTCAAATTGGTTTAGGGTGTTATATTTAGTGGTATCAAAGCATCCAGGTTTAGTCGTTCCTAAGACCCACGGGTTAGAGTCAATCAGTGTCTATATAGGTACATACCTCTAGGGAGTCAAAAGTACTATAACAATTGGAATGATGATAATGACCCCATTTCTCTTTCTAATCTCAGATAAAACTCATGGAAGATGATTAATCCATAGTCAGGATGGCAGAGACGATAGTTATACCTCTACAGCAATAGATTTTGATGAAGAGTTTGTCCTAGATACAGTTCAGAGGCAGGCACCAGTAAATGCGGGGGTCGAGCTTTTTAAAGGACCTCCCCCACAGTACCTTCAGCTCAGCCAATGGTCATCCCTTATGAATCTCCAGTACAGAGACTTAACATATGTAAGACAACTGGGTTCTTTGGTTCTAAGGAGGATGACCAGTGGCTTAGAGAGACTCTTCACATCCTGAGGCAATTACACCTTACCCGAGCGGGTAACCTCGAGTATTTCATTGCCCTACTTAAGGGTGACGCAATAGAGTTGTAGTAGACTATTGAGATGCATATGGAGCCAGTGAGGCCGACTTAGGAGCAGTTTCTCACCGAGTTCAGATAAAAGTACATCGGAGAGATCCACATCGATGACTTGATGGAGTAGTTCCTACACCTGCCTCAGGGTGACTGCTTAGTTATAGAGTATGTGGGGGAATTTCTCAGACTTAATAAGTATACTGTAGAGTTGATTCCGACAGAGGCACATCACTATCGTATGTTCAAAAAGGGCCTTCGTTGTGACATTCTAACTCATCTTGTAGCTAATCCTCCCAAGGTCTTTGCTCAGTTGACTCATCAGGCCAAAGCAGTCGAGAAGGTGTTAGAGAGAAAATCCAGGTAGTCTAGCGAGACTCTGGGATAGATCAGAAGATCCACTGAGCCAGCGAGGACATCTCAAACTCTGGCCAATATGGATAGATATAGTCAGGGTTCGTCAAGACCCCTAACATCTCAGTAGAGGAGGACTGGGCAGACTTCTAGTCGATGGCGTAGGTTTAATTCTAGGAGGAGACCATTGAACTTAACGTTCGGGGGTAACGCCAATGAGTCGACCTGAGTCTTCACTTACCCTATTTGTTCCTAATATGGGAAGAGGCACCCGGGGACATGCCATCAGGATTTGAGGGGTTGCTATAATTGTGACTCCCTGGACCATTTAATTAGAGACTACCCAAGAGCTATGGGTGACAGTACAGCGTCCAAGCATCTGAACCGTGGGACGGTTAGATAAATGGATAACGTAAAACTGAAAGTGGCATCTAGACAGTATGCGATGTAACCCCGAGAGGAGATCGATGCAGTAGATGTGATATCAGGTACATTTATAGCCTATTCCATTCTAGTTACCACATTGATAGTCCCAGTTCCACCCAATCTTACATTTTCTCCAACTTAGTCCAAGAAATAGAACCCCAACAGAGAAACTTACAATAGATGTTCATGTAACAAGCCCCTTAGGTCTAGATGTCCTCATGGACAAAATCTTCAAACGTTGCCCATGAGGACTCAGGATTAGACCTTCGCCACAGATTTGATAGAGTTACCCTTTCGAGAGTTTGAATTGATCTTGGAGATGGATTGGCTAACTGAGCACGATTCCAATTTGGGATGCGAGGCCACACTGCTTAAACTCATAACAGCCAATAGGATCAAGTTAGTAATGACCGGTGAGAGACCCCCCAGACAAGGATAGTTTTAGCTTTGAAAGCCAAAATGATGATCTATCGTTTGTGCGATGCCTTCGTAGCTCACATAGTAGATACCCGAATTTTAGTACCCACACTCAATGATATCCAAACAGTATGAGATTTTCCCGTTGTGTTTCTATAAGATTTGTCAAGTTTTCCACTCAAGCAAGAATTAGAGTTTGGCATTGAATTAATGTAGGGTTTGGCTCCAGTGTTTATTTTTCCTTACCTTATGGCACCATGGAGCAAATGAGTTCAAGGCTCGAATTCAAGAGTTTCTAGAGAAGGGCTTGATTCGATCGAGTATCTCTCCTTACGGAGCGTCGTCATGTTCGATAAGAAGAAAGATGGGTCAATGAGGTTGTACATCGACTACAAATAAATAAACAAGTTAATCATCAAGAACTAATACCCACTTCCAGATTGATGACCTCTTCGACCAGTTGAGAGGGGTGTGCATTTTCTTAAAGATTGATCTGCGATCATGCTACTATCAGTTGAAAGTTAAGTATGCATATGTGGCAAAGACAACTTTTAGGATGAGGTATAGTTATTACGAGTTTCTAGTAATGTCGTTTAGACTTACCAAAGCTCTAACAGTGTTCATAGACCTAATGAACCGAGTCTTCCACCCGAACTTAGATTAGTTTGTAGTGGTGTTTATAGACAACATCCTGGTGTACTCTCGATCAGAGGTAGAGCATGATCAGCATCTATGTATCATTATTCAGACCCTAAAAGAGAGACATTTGTATTCCAAATTTGGAAAATGTGATTTTTGGCTATCATAGGAATCATTCCTGGGGCATGTCATTTCAACTTATGGCATTAGATTCGACCTCCAAAAAAATCAGGCCATAGTAGAATAGGAGCCACCTAAAAATGTGTCAGAGGTGCGCAGTTTCCTTAGATTAGTTGGGTATTATCATCATTTTGTTCAAGGTTTCTCGATGATAGCAACCCCATTAACCAAATTACTTTAGAAATAAGTCACTTTCGTACGGAATGAGGGGCGAAAAAAGAGATTTGAATAGTTGAATATCATCTTGACCCAAGCCCCATGTTGACCTAACCAGAATTAGGTAAAGAGTTTATAGTTTTTAATGATGCTTCGGTGAATGGACCTAGATATGTCTTGCTGTTAGATGGTAAAGGTATTTCATATGCGTCCCGATAACTTAAACCTTATAAGCTTTACTATCCCACTCATGACCTGGAGTTAGCAGCAGTTGTGTTTGCCTTTAAGATTTGGCGACATTACCTCTTTGGGGAGAAGTGTCACATCTTCACTGATCATAAAGTCTCAAGTAACTACACAGATTGGTCAAGTTGCTTAAGGACTATGACTATGTGATAGAATACCATCCCGAATAGGCAATGTTGTAGTAGACGCCTTGACTAGAAAGTTAAGTGATGGTGGATTGTTAGCTGAGTTACGAGTTAAACCATAATTGGTAGATGAAACAAGGGAATGCATAGTTTGGATGATTGGTTGAGCTCTCGGATTGAATAGGTCTATCAGGGTAGGACTTGGGTTTTGAGTTATAATATGGAGATGTACTGTACTTTAGATGTCATTTTACGTAGACTCAGATGCTCAGTTGCGCAGTAAGATTCTCCATGAGGTATATTGTTGTCCCCTCACAGTGCACCCAGGCAGTAATAAGATGTACCAGGAGCTACACATATTGTTCTTTTGGTCAGACATGCAAAGGGAAGTGTATGAGTTCGTAGTGAGTTGTCTAGTGTGTCAGCAGGTTAAGGTGAAACACTGGTTCCCTCAGGTTTGCTTCAGTTAGATTCCTTAGAAGAAATGGGATAGAGTAACCATGGACTTTGTGACTAGGTTACCAATGACTAGAGGAGACATGATGCAGTTTGGGTCATAGTAAATCATCTCACTTTCTCTCGGTTAGGATGGACTATACCTTAGAGAGGTTAGCTCAGTTGTTCATCCGCAAGATAGTGAGGTAGCATAGTTTTTCGACCTCCATCATATCAGATAGAGATCCTCTATTTAGTTCTTTCTTCTTAAAATCCCTCAGAAATCCTTAGTCACCAAACTACACTTCAGCATAACTTTTCATCCTCGGACAGATGGCCAATCAGAGCAAGTTATCTAAATTCTTATGGACATGCTCAAGTGTACAGGGTAGTTGGGATGATCACTTGTCGTTAGTGGATTTTTCCTACAACAATAATTTTTAGTTGAGCATTCAGATGGCTCTATATGAGGCCTTATATGGGCGAACGTGTAGGACTTTGCTATGATGAACGGAGCTCAGTGAGGGTAAGATAATGGGACATATTTTATCACAGAGACAAAATAGAAAGTTTGGATGATCGAGAGATGACTAAAGAAAGCTTCAGACATACATAAGTCTTATGCAGATTTGAAGTGTAAGGACATTGAGTTCGTAGTTAGGGACAAGGTGTTCCTCAAGGTTTCCCCATGGAAGAAAGTATTACGATTTGGACGTAAAGGAAAGTTTACCTCTCGTTTTATAGAACCTTACGAGGTACTTGATAGAGTCGGACTGGTAGCTTACAGGTTAGCCTTACCACCAGAATTGAGTGCATTCACAATGTGTTTCATGTATCCATTCTCAGGAGATATTGTTTAGATCCTTCTCATGTCATACCCCTATTGAAGATAGAGGTCACCTCAGACATGACCTATTCTGAGGATCCAATCAAAATCTTAGCAAGGGAAATAAAATAGCTAAGGAACAAGAGGATTCTTTTGGTAACGGTGCTATGGAGGAACCATGTCATCAAGGAGGTAACTTAATAAACCAAGGAAGACATGAATCTTCAGTATCATCACCTCTTCTATCTAGATATATTTTGAGGACAAAATCTTATTTAGGAGTGGAGAGTTGTGACACCCCAGATCCCAGGTTAGGAGTTTGGGCTAACCCGAAATGGGCATTTGATTAATTCTTAAGCTTATAGGTAGCTTAGACCCAAAAACAAGTGAAATTGGGCTTGAATTCAGCCCAATAGTGTTTTAAAGAGATGTGTAACACCCCCAACACGTAACTGACCTGGATACGAATTCGAGGTGTCACATTGACTTTTTAAAACTTTGACCCTCTAAAAATTCATTGTAATTTAAACTTTTTTTCTTTTAGTGATGAGCCCTTATACAAAAGTTAATATTAAAAATTCATATTTTTAAAATGAAACTAAATACTTGATAATTTACATAAATGTAAAATAGTGTAGTTACAAAAAAACAGATAAGAACATTACAATTTAAAACTATATGATACATGACAAAAAATTACAAAATAATAAGAAACCTACAGTTCAAATTGTTCTAATATGATCTTCTTCAAGTGTATGATGTCATCTCCTAACTTTAACCCTCGAATCTCTTTGAACCTACGTGTGAAACAATCACACACTAAGTCGTTGACTTAGTGAGGCAATAATGAGTATAAGAAAACATTTAAAAACACTTTCTTATTCATCTCATAGAAAAACATTTCATACTAAAATCAAGATACATTTCATTAAAATAACTTATACTTCTACACCTTGTTCAATTTATATCACTTTGTCTTAATAGCCCAATGCATATAATTGGGAACTCAAGGTATGTGAGTACTCTGAGGTTGTACACTATAATTGCAGTCACCAGTGCTCATAAAATTTGCATCGATGTGACGTGTAGAATATGCATCGAAGTGACACATAGATATGTCATGAAGGGCCACGTAGAATTTGTCCCGAATGACCATGTAGAATAGTCTCGAAGGACCGCGTAGAACCCTCGACTCTTGGCATGCCAACAATACCTCTAATTCTCATACATATACTTTGGGTTTTAACTTTATAATTAATTTTCCTTACTTTATTCAAATGCCTTTTATACATATAGAAAAATTTTGCATAGAGCATTTTCACATCAAGAACTTTCACATAGAACAAGTTCATATATTAATAAAATCAAACAATTCTTTGGAAATACAATTTATAGAAAACATCACAAAATACTATATAAAATAAATAAATAAAACTATTTTCAATCAAAAACCTTTGAGGTTGTCTTATCGCAAGCCGTCCTCATATATAATATAAAACAATAAATTGCACTCACATTTACCTCGTGAAAGTCCTAAAAGAAATCCTTTCTCTTTTGTTCTATCTCTTCTATGTCAAATTTTAGTACGTTTTCGATACAAATCTACACATTAATATGTCCAAGATCAATACCGAATTTCCATTAACAAATAACCAATTAGAACTTACATAAACGGAACTAAAACTCCTAATTTAAATTTCAGACTGAATAGTATCGGTACCCCTCCTACAATACCGATACTTCTCTTCTTTGGTACCGATACCCACTTAAGTATCAAAACCACTTTGGCATTATGGAATTTCATTTTCAATTATGGTATCGATACCTCCACATCAGTATCGATACTACTTCAATCAGTATCGATATTTTTCATCTTATTCATACCATTTCTTTCAATTTAACCTTATAGTATCAGTATTGTTTTTCCAGTACCGATGCCTTTGCCCATAATTTACCTATTTCACTTCATATTTTTCCCATACTTCACCTAAATCTCATACTTTTAGCTCCAATCAAACCCTTAAACTTACTACCATTTATCACCACCAACTTATATCCATTAATTACCTTTTAACATCCAAATTTCTCTATGGAATACTTAAAACTAAAAATCATACCCATTCCTTCAACTTATTTCCAATCCCTTCTAATACTTCAAAAACCTTAATTAGACCCTTAACAAGTCAAATATATCATTAAAAATCCATTTACTAATCAATCTCATCAAATGCCTTAAAAACCCATTTTACCAATTTATCATTAATTCACCAAACTCTTAGTTTTATTCATCCTTAAGCTTTCCTTAAGCTTATATACAAACCAAAGATTAAAAACCAACCCAAAAATGATAAAAATAACCAACTTAAAATAACTCACCTTAGCAAAGAAGAAGCTCACGGGAAAAGAAATAAGAAGAGAAGATAACCAAATGTTTTAGGCTTTTCCTTTTTCCCCTATTCATCACATGTTAAATATATTTAAAATTGAATATTAAATTCATTTCGTACCAAAAGATCATAATGCCCTTTCATTCTTCAATCTTTGATAATAAGTACTAGACAAAAATTCTCAAAATCAGTCATTAAACTTTTCAATTTATTCAAATTAAACCACTAAATTTTAAATTCTTATAATTTAGTCACTGACTCGATGTTTGGGGTATTATAATCCTCCCCCTTAAGAAAATTCGTCCTCGAATTTTCACTGTACAAAGAAATAAGGAAATTATCTTCTCATTTCCTCTTCATGTTCTAATGTCGCCTCTTCCATTTTGTGATTTCTCCAAAGAACTTTAACTAATGGAATCATCTTATTCCTTAATTGTTTAACTTCATATTCTAAAATATGCACTGGTTTTTCCTCATAGGTCAGGTCAAATTGAACTTCTATTTCTTCTGGCAATTCTAATTGATATGCCACTGGTCCAACTCTTTTATGATCTTATATGGTCCAATGAATCTAGGACTGAGTTTTCCTTTGCATCCAAAATGGAGAATCTTCTTCCAAGGTGATTATTTGAGAAACACTTTATTACCTACTTGGAATTTCCTTTCTCTTCAAATCCGCGTAGGACTTCTGTCGATCAGTAACTACCTTAAGATTATTTTGAAAAAATTTCACTTTTTCTTTGACTTCTTTGATCAGATATAGCCCCACTAAGTCTCCATCTTTCAATTCAAACTAATTTAATGGTGTTCGATACTTTTTTCTATATAAAGCTTCGTATGACGCCATCTTGATACTAGATTAATAACTATTGTTGTAAGCAAACTCTGCAAGCGGCAGATACTTCTCCCACGATCCATTGAATTCAATAAAATATGCCCTTAACATATATTTCAGAACCTGAATAGTTTGCTCAAATTGACCATCTGTCTGTAGGTGAAAAGTTTTGTTAAAGTTCAATCGGGTACCTAAGGCTTCATGTAAAGACTTCCAAAACCTCTAAGTGAACTTTGGATCTCTGTCAGATACTATTGAAACTGGTACTCCATGAAGTCAAACTATCTCATTGAGGTATAATTCTACATACTTATCCATTGAAAAATCAGTTTGAACGGGAATAAAATGTGTGGTCTTTAATAAACGATCCACAATTACCCAAATTGAGTCCTTTTTATTCGGTGTCAAAGGTAACCTAGTTACGAAATCCATCGTAACTCTTTCCCATTTCCATTGAGGAATAGAGATCGGTTGTAATAGTCCTGAAGGCACTTGATGTCCAGCTTTCAATTGATGATAGGTTAAACACTTTGTAACAAACCTTGTAATAGCTCTTTTCATGTCTGGCCACCAATATCTCCCTTTTAAGTCTCGATACATCTTGTTTCCTCCGAGATGGATAGTCAACGGACTAGAATTTGCTTCAGAAAGTATATCACTTTTCAATTCCTCATTATTTGGAACACAAACTCGGTCTCTATAGTATAAGCATCCATTTGACTTCACTTCAAAGTCCTTGATTCCAACTATTTCCAGTTGTTCTATTCTTTCTAAACACTTATCATCCCTTATTTTTTTACTCCTTCATTCGCTCCAACAATAGAGGTATTAGCTTTAATTCGGCCATCAGAGCATCATTGTCCTTTAATGCAATACGGGTATTTAACATACGTAAAGATAAAAAAGTCTTTCGACTAAGTGCATCAGCTATAACGTTAGCTTTCCCGGGGTAATAATCTATAATAACATCATAGTATTTAAGTAGCTCGATCTATCTCCTTTGTCTTAGAATAAGCTCCTTTTGAGTCAGCAAATACTTTAATTTTTTTATCTGTGTAAATATAACAACGCTCACCATATAAATAGTGGTTCTAAATTTTCAGTGAAAACATCACCGCTGCTAACTCAAGATCATGAGTCGGATAATTCTTTTCATGTGGCTTAAGTTGTCTCGAAGTATAGGCTACTAATTTTCCATTTTGCATTAAAACACATCCCATACCATTATGGGAAGTGTCACTATAAATTGTACATTCCTTGCCCGATTATGGTTGCACTAACACTGAAGCTTCTGTTAACACCTTATTTAGGGATTCAAAACTCACTCGGTATTTATTCGTCCAAATGAATGACACATCTTTCTTTAACGAATTTATCAATTGAGAGAAAATCATCGAAAAGTACTTAACAAATCTTCTTTAATATCCAGCCAATCCCAAGAAACTCAGTACTTTAGAAACATTTCTTGGAACTTCCCAATCTAATATAGCTTTAATCATTTGAGGATCCACCCGAATCCCCTCTACAAATACCACATGTCCAAGAAATGCCACTTCAGGTAACCAAAATTCACACTTAGACAACTTAACATAAAGCTTCTTGTCTCATAGTGTTTGAAGAATCACTCGAAGATGGGCGTCAAGCTCCTCATTTTTATTTGAATACACCAAAATATCGTCTATGAAGAGTACCGCTAACTAATCGACATGAGATCCATAAACGACATTACTATGAATTCATACGGTTGAATACACCAACCTCTTTTGGCAATCATTTGGTTATTCTTTGAGCTTCACCGTTTATCCCAACAATTGGTATCAGAGCTTAACTCGTTAGAAGGTTTAACAATCTTGAGACAATCTTTTAAAAAGCTCTATCAATTCCCGACGCAACTAAGAAGATGGCTTCGACCTCTGGCTCATACTACATTGAAGACTCTCAACTGGCCAACAAGCCACCTTATTTCAATGGAGCAAATTATGCCTATTGGAAAAATAATATGATGTTCTTCATTCAAGCCAACGATTTAGGAGCGTGGAACTCAATCATTAAAGGATACTCCATTCCAATCGATGAGATGGATTGTTGGAGTGATGGAGAGAATAAGAAGTTTCAACTTAATGCAAAGGCTATACACATTCTATTTTGTGCATTAGGCCCAAATGAATATAGAATAGTCTCTTCTTGTTCTAGTGCCAAGAAGATTTGGGACAAGCTCCAAGTCACTCATGAAGGAACCAATGAAGTAGGGGAAACCAAAATAAGTCTTCTCAACCATAGCTATGAGAATTTCAAGATGAAACTAGATGAATACATCAAAGCTATGACGAATAGATTTTCTGTGATTGTCAACGGTCTCAAAGGATTTGGAGAAGTAATCCTTAATGAGAAGCTTGTGAGGAAGATAGTCTACTCACTTATAAAGTCTTGGTAATCAAATGAGACAATGATTATCGAAGCTAAGAACCTAAAGTCTCTCACTCTTGATGATCTTATTGGTTCTCTTCTCACTCATGAGTTAATGGTAAAGGGATAAGAAGAAGATGAACAAAAGAAAGATAAGAAAAATGACGTAGACATTGCCTTTAAATCCACCAATGAGAGTAATCAAGAATCAAGTGAAGAGGTAGATGAAGATGATGATGAAGAATAAGAGATGGCCAAGCTCTTTAAAAGATTCAAGAGATACATGACTTCTAAGGAAATGAAGCATGAATCAAGGAAAAAGAAAAGGTCTCCCGGTGTGCTTCGAATGTCAAAGAATGGGGTATGTCAAATATGATTATCCCCTTTTAAAGAATAAAGGATCAAGTAAGAAGAAGACATTTGTGGCGGTTTGGACTGATGAAGATGACTCCAATGATAAAGATGAAGTAGCCAACCTATTCCTCATGGCCATCGAAGAATATTCAATGGTATCTTCTAGCTCTAGTGAATCAAATTCATATTCTTTTAATGAGTTTCAAGTTGCCTATGATGAATTGTATTTTGAATTTGAGATCATGAATTCCAAATATAAGAAATTGATTTCAATATTCAAAATACAAAGTGATTCTCTTGAAAACAAAATTAGATATTGAAAAGCAAAATGAAATTTTGAAAAATTATTTTGAGCTTTCAAAAACCAAAATTGAAGATTTTGAAAAAGAAAATCTTGAATTGAAAGTTAAACTTGAATTCTTATTAAAAGAAAAATAAATTATTTCAAAAAACAATTCATCTATGTTAAAAATGACAAAATGCTCACATTGTCATTTTCATAGTCACAATGTACATATTTGTCCTAAAAAGAAAAGAAAATCTTTTAAAATTAGAGAAGTATGTGTTCCTAATGGAACTAGAGACGTTGAAACTAATGTTCAATGATCCAAAGCAATTTGGATACCAAAATCCAAAGAAATGTCTCTTGTAGGTGTGTGGGAGCAAAGGTGACAAAAATGAAGATATTCAAATGCTCTAGTCACACTTGAAAATGAATGGGCAACTTCTAAGCATAATGCTTTTGTTTTGATTAATTGGTTGCATGTTTGTTGTATACATGCATGAGTTTTGAACTTAAATAATATTATGTTTTTCATCTCATATATGTTGAAAAGTATATTATGATGGGCATTTTAAAGTTTTAATGATTTTTCATAATTTGTAGTTCATCATAATGAATTTCGGTCAAAATTGGTTTAATTCTTTTTATTTTTTACAAATTTTGATTTTTGACCTTAATTTAAATGTTTATGCATGTAATTTATTGCAAATGATATATCTCTAACAATTGATATCAATTTTTCAAATGCATAACATTTTTTAATAGCTTTATGCACATGCACTTAAATTCAACAATTGATAATGCATAGAGTACTTTTGACTTGGATATATTGAATTTCATGTACTACTAACATGTTTGTTCATCTTTGTTGAAATTCAATTTTTTTAAGTGTTTAAGTTTTTGAGCTAAATTTTTTTTTGAAATGCATTTATTGAGGGGGAGCTTTGATTTTTCAAATAATTTTAATGCTAAAATTTACCACTTACTCTCTATTGTTATTTTTAACATTAAAGTTGAATTATTTTTTATATAACAAAAAGGGAGAGAAGTATAGGTTTGAAAAATTCAATTTCAAGAATGAAAAATGGGGAGCATTAATATTTTCTAAATATTTCTCTTTTTCATGAAATGTTTTATTAAGGGTGGGTTTTTCCAAAAACAATTTTTCAAATGATTTGTTATATCAAAAATGGGAGATTGTTGAACTATGTTTTAATATTTTGATATAACAAATTAAGGCAAAATGTTTTTGGACTTGAATTGAATTTGTTCAAAGTTTTCAAAAATTTTCAAAAATAATTTAAAGTCTATGAAACTAGAATTTGAGCACAAATTGTTTTTCTGGGTACGAAGTAGTGATATTGTTCTTACAGTATCAATACTGCATGAACATTATCGATATTGTTCACATGGTACCGATACCAAAGGTAAGAGAAGTATCGATATTCTCTAGTAGTATTGATGCTACCAGTGTTTTCCAAATTACTCAAGGTCTAGAATGAAAAATAGGTACCGATACTCAAAGGAGTATCGATACTACTTTACACAGTAGTATCAGTACTATGAGCATAGTATCGATATTGGTTAAGTCCAACGGTTAGTTTATTTAAATATTATAAAGGTAGTATCGATATTCATTAAAGGATTATTTATACTCCCTGTCTTGAACAGTTTTATTTTGTAAAAAATTAATCCCCAAGGGCTTCAAATCATCCCCAATGGCTAGAAACGGCCACAAACACATTCCAACATTTAAAAACAAGTTGAGGACACTTGAAAATGGTTTAGAAAACATATCCAAGCAATCGAACACAAGAGAAGAGTTTTTCATTCTTATATTCCGTTCTCTTGTAAATATTAGTATTTTAGTGACCTTAATCTTTTAAACGCTTACTTTTTAGAGGTTTTCTTGTTTACATCTTGTATTCCTTTTGATAAGTGGATTGGTTCTAGCTAAGCCTTTGAAAAGTTTCAGAGTTGTAAAGGTTATATCTTTATACTTGAAAAAGAAAGAAAGAATTAGTGAATTTGTTAGAAAATCGTAAGTGAGGAGCTTGGGTAGTGGATGTATACATGGTTGAGAAGTCGAACTACTATAAATCCTTGTGCCAATTTTCCTATCTTTTTAATCTCCTTACTCCCTAAACTCAAAAACCAACTCAACCCATCTTGGCTAATATTCGGTTGTTCAATTAAGGTTCACCATAAATCCAACATAAAAGATAATGCATCATTTAATATTAAATTATATTACAAATAATCATTAAAAATATTGAAAATTCAAAATATTTACAAGCATTGTCTTCACTAAAATGAGCATACGTTGAGTTCTCGATATCATATTGATACAATTGAAGAACCATTGAAAATCTAAGAGAGAACTGATCATAAATCCAAAGACATATTGATCGAATAACATCAAGATCCCATTCAAAAAGCATTCGCAAGCCTATTGTTATTATGTTATTCTTTTCCAAGTCTTGATCTTATGGATCAATTGTAAGCGTTAGTCCATTTTCCTTTGGATTGATCCTTGTGATGCATGTATCAAGAGGAAAAAAACAAAAGTATAATCTTTTTAAAATGAAATGGAAAAATATTTTGTTGAAATGCCACATCTATACTGACAAAGAAGTCTTTAGACTGAAGACAAAAAAAATATACCCTTTTTGAACAGTGGAATAACAATAAACACAACAGGTGTGGCACGAGGAGAAAAATTGTCCTTAAATGTAGAAGAATTTGCATAGTAAAGACATCCAAAAACTCTTAAGTGAGACAATATTGGTTTTTATGATAGAGAAGTTCAAAAGGAGACTACCAATTCAAAACAGAAGAGGGTAACCTACTTATCAAATAACAGACAGTTTTAATATATTCTCCCTAAAATTCCTTAGGAACCTTAGACTGAAAAAAAAACTGTGGAAACTTTTAACAAGTGTCTGTGTTTTCTTTCAGCAATACTATTCAGTTGAGGGGTAGAGACCCAAATGCTTTGGTGAATGACTCCAAGGTAAAAAAAATCTGAGCGAAAGGTGTTAAAAAACTCATTCCATTGTCAGCCCTAATGAATTTAACTTTAACTGAAAAATGGGATTTAATATAGGCAAATAATTGCTTAAGATAAAGAATGGTATCTGGTTTTAGTATCATCAAATAGACCTATGTCATTCTAGTGTTGTCATCTACAATTGTAAAAAATGTTGCCCCTTGGTGATTTGAAATTCTAAAGGGATCCCACAATTCAAAATGAAGAAAACTAAAAGGCGCTAAGGCTCTAGAGGTGCTTAATGGAAAGGGTGATCTATGTTGTTTGGCTAAGGAACAAACAGAAAAATGTGACTGCATGGAATGTGGTAATTCAAGTTTCTTAAGTTTGGACAAACAAACATGCCAAAAACGAGCATGCCAAATATCATTATTATTGATAGAAAGGCCATACAAGAAGGTAAATATTCATCATTACAAGATGAGGTAGAAACCATAGAAGTAACATGGGACAAATTTGAATGCAACGCAAAAAAAGGCAGACCAGTAACAGTTACAAGTGAAACAAAGACGTAAAAACATTTCATCAGCTTACCAATCCCCTACATCCGTCCACTACAAAGATCCTAAAGAAATAAAAATAAAGATAAAACAAAAGAACACAATTAATGTCTATTGTAAGTTTAGAAATGGAAAATAAATTGTGCTGAAATTGTGGTTCATGTAAAACATTATGGATGAGGAAATCTAAAAACAAAGAAATTTAACCAACATGGATAATTGGTGCACATTTACCATTACGAAGGGAAACAAGCCTACTATTAAACTTGCATGAAGCAAGATTTATCAACATATGGAAATCAAAATACATGTGGTCAGTGGCTCCAGTATCCAATATCCAAGCAAAATGAGTACAAATAGATGCACAAAATGAACCAATACCTGTTAAATTAGCATTCAAATCAGGAGTGGGAAATGCAATGTTAAGAAGGTAAAGTATCTGCTGGTATTGTGTCTATGTAAAAGCAGAGGCAATTGGTGGATGAGAAGAAGAATAAGTGGGTAAGGCTACTGGAGTGATGTAAGAATCAGAATTAGAAACCAAAGTTGTATATTGATCCTTTTTCTCAGTGAATTTGAAGTTATGTGGAAAACCAATTAAACAGTAGCATTGGTCCTTCTTGTGACCCTTGATCTTGCAGTGGTCACAGACATCAGTAAAATGTTGAAAAGGGTTAGGAACATACACAGCTACAGTCACTGACAGGAGAAATACCACTAAGATGAAAACACTGATTTTCTTCCTGAAGAATCATGGAATAAGCCATGCTGATAGATGAAAGTGGTTGTATGATAAAAATTTAACTTTTGATGGAAGAGAATGTATGACACCCCGGATCCCGAGTTAGGAGTTTGGCTAACCTGAGATAGGCCTTGGATTAATTCTTAAGCTTAACAAGTGAAGTTGGTCTTGAATTTAGCCTAATAAAGTTTAAAAAGGGTGTTTTAATCTGCAATTAGTATTAAAGGGAACAAGGAAGCAATTATA
Organism: Hibiscus syriacus; assembly: GCF_006381635.1. Lineage (NCBI taxonomy): Eukaryota > Viridiplantae > Streptophyta > Magnoliopsida > Malvales > Malvaceae > Hibiscus > Hibiscus syriacus. The sequence goes on from NW_024062907.1 coordinate 734,943, forward strand.
CCTTTGTTTGAAATAAAAGCTGAAACCAATTGAGAATTGGTCATCTCACGTCTATTTACTCATCCTCTTTTCCCTTACCCTTGTCTTCTTCTCCCAAACTATCTTCTTCATCTTTTTCCTAAGCATTTCAAGTGAAATGTGGGAACTTTGTTCTTTTCATGCTTCTTCCATCAACACCAAGGTAAGGATTAAACTCAGCACCCTTAAGGCTTCTATTTGAGACCAAAAGTATAAGGTTTGGCTATGGTTTTTGAAAGTGGGTTTTGAAAGGTTTAAGACCTTTGGGTTTTAATCTATTTTTCAATAAGCTTAGGCCCTTAGAAGTGTTTTTAAATGTTCCTTAAACCCTAAATTTAGCTAGTAACCATAGTTTTACATTTTCTCTAGTGATAGATATTGGAAAAAGCTCTAAGGCTAAAGGGAAGCAAAATCTCACCTTGGGTTGAGTCTTGAACGTTTCAGCAGCAAAATTTAACAAGGTAACTCATTTTTAACGCACATATACCATGTGTAGCTCATTTAGATGAAAAATGGGTAGGTTGTATAAGCTTGAAGCAATTTCATGGTAGATTCATATTTTTGATGTTTTCGCTTATGTTAAGACCTATTTATGACTCCTAATATCAATAAAATACTTAAACATCAGTTGCGGGACCTCAATGGAGCATTTGGGTATAGAAATATAGGATTTTCGTACCTAAAATAGAGTACCCTGTAGCGACAGTATCAATATTGTAAGAATAGTATCGATATTGTTCTTCAGTCGGGCATAAATTAGATAGTTTTATAATAGTAGTATTGATACTCATTCATTGATTATCGATACCAGGGCAGGAGTATCAATACTCTCAATAGAAGTATCGATATTGGGTATTTTTCTAAACATCAAATCAAAATTTGGTATCAGTACTTAGTTAAGTATCAATACCCCATCACCTTAGTATCGATACTCATACAAGAGTATGATACTGCCTTAATCCAAAAGCCACGTCAGTCGGGGTATCGATACCAACATATAGGTATTGATACCAAAGGTTTAGTATCGATACTGAAGGGTCAATATCAGTACCCACAAACAGATTTGGATAAATAATCCAAGGAGTATGGGATCAGACTCGAGGAACCCCAAATACACTCTAATACAACAAATAAGAATTCAAGTGATAATAGTAATTAATAATATAACAGTAATAATAGAAATAGTTAGGTTTACATAAAATTATCCTTGATTGGCGTTTGGGAAATGGTCAGGACACCCGAGTTCCTCTCTAGCTTAATACGACATTCAGTGGATATCTAACTCAGTGCTAACACACTTCAACAGCTGACTGGGCACATATTCCCCAAGACTTGACGAAGTAAGTTGGCGAGTGTACATTTGATTCAGTACTGGATCTAACCCTAAATTCCCGAGGGTATCTCAGATAGGCTAGAGGGGTATGTGAACTCTGAGATGTAGAACCCTAGTCACACCATGATTCTTACTCAATACATAAACTAGTAGCTTTGCATGTTTGGACCTATTCCACCAGTTATCTCATTTAGTGAATGCATACAGTATAATACAGTTATTAGTGAGGCACTAAGCTTATAAGTTAAGCGTTTGAAGCATATTTTTTTGTGCAAGTTATTAGGTGTAGATCATGGGGATTTATCATCACTAGATATTCCAATACAGCAGTACAGACTAGCAGTGTCTACAACAGTACGTCCTGAGTCATCCTTAGAAGGCATGTACTATTTATGGACCCCTTTATATATAAAATCATAAATTTTTCGATACTCAATATTTGTATTACTTTTTATGTAGTTTAGGATCTCCCCCATGATTTTGTACACCCAATTTATCATGTTTTCCTTTTTAATAATATGGATAGATTATTTCAGTAATTATAAACAGTTTTAAAAGAAAAAAATTTATCACTATTTCGATAGTCCCGTGTAATATTGTATTTCATGGAATTTTGAGTCAAACTGGTTTAGGGTGTTATATTTAGTGGTATCAAAGCATCCAGGTTTAGTCATTCCTAAGACCCACGGGTTAGAGTCAATTAGTGTCAGTATAGGTACATACCTCTAGGGAGTCAAAAGTACTATAACAATTGGAATGATGATAATGACCTCATTTCTCTTTCTAATCTCAGATAAAACTCATGGTAGATGATTCAGTCCATAGTCAGGATAGCAGAGACGATAGTTATACCTCTACAGCAGTAGATTCTGATGAAGAGATTGTCCTGGACACAGTTCAGAGGTAGGCACCAGTAAATGCGGGGGTCGAGGAAACAACCTTTTTAAGAGACCTCCCCCACCAGTACCTTCAGCTCAGCCAGTGGTCATCCCTCATGAATATCCAGTAAAGAGACTTAACATATGTAAGACAACTGGGTTATTTGGTTCTAAGGAGGACGAACCTATAGCAAATGACCAGTGGTTCAGAGAGACACTCCACATCCTGAGGCAATTACACCTTACCCGAGCGGGTAACCTTGAGTATTTCATTGCCCTACTTAAGGGTGACGCAGTAGAGTGGTAGTAGACTATTGAGATGCAGATGGAGCCAGTGAGACCAACTTGGGAGAAGTTTCTCACTGAGTTCAGATAAAAGTACATTGGACAGATCCACATTGATGACTTGATGGAGTAGTTCCTACACCTAACTTAGGGTGACTGCTCAATTATAGAGTATGTGGGGGAATTTCTCAGACTTAATAAGTATACTTTAGATTTGATTCCGACAGAGGCACATCACTGTCGTATGTTTAGAAGGGCCTTCGCTGTGACATTCTAACTCATCTTGTAGCTAATCCTCCCAAGATCTTTGCTCAGTTGACTCATTAGGCCAAAGCAGTCGAGAAGGTGTTGGAGAGACAATCTAGGCAATTTAACGAGACTCTGGGATAGATCAGAAGATCCACTGAGCCAGCGAGGACATCTCAAACTCTGGCCAATATGGATAGATATAGTTAGGGTTCGTCAAGACCCCTAACATCTCAGTCGAGGAGGACTGGGTAGAGTTCTAGTCGATGACGTAGATTTAATTCTAGGAGGAGACCACTAAACTTAACGTTCGGGGTAACGCCAATGAGTCGACTTGAGTCTTCACTCACTCTATTTGTGCCTAATATGGGAAGAGGCACTCGGGGACATGCCATCAGGATTTGAAGGGTTGCTATAATTGCGACTCCCTGGACCATTTCATTAGAGACTACCCAAGAGCTAAGGGTACAGTGTATGTGGCAACTCAAAGATCGACCGTCAATGCAGAAGGACCGAGGATAACTATAGGTGGTAATACAACGTCCATCATCAGAACCGTGGGACGGTTAGATAAGTGGATAATATAAAACTGAAAGTGGCCTCTAGACAGTATGTGATGTAACCCCGAGAGGAGATCGATGCGGTAGATGTGATATCATGTACATTTATAGCCTATTCCATTCTAGTTACCACATTGATAGTCCCCAGTTCCACCCAATCTTACATTTTCTCCAACTTAGTCCAAGAAATATAACCCCAATAGAGGAACTTACAATAGATGTTCATGTAATAAGCCCCTTAGGTCTAGATGTCCTCATGGACAAAATCTTCAAACGTTGCCCAGTGAGGATTCAGGATTAGACCTTCCCCACAGATTTGATAGAGTTACCCTTTCGAGAGTTTGAATTGATCTTGGAGATGGATTGGCTAACTAAGCACGATGCCAGTTTGGGTTGCGAAGCCACACTGCTTAAACTCATAACAGTCAATAGGACCAAGTAGGTAATGACCGGTGAGAGACCCCCCAGACAAGGATAGTTTTGGATAGTTTTAGCTTTGAAAGCCAAAATGATGATCTATCGTTTGTGCGAGGCCTTCGTAGCTAACATAGTCGATACCCGAATTTTAGTACCCACACTCAATGATATCCAAACAGTATGAGATTTTCCCGATGTGTTTCTATAAGAGTTGTCAAGTTTTCTACTCAAGCAAGAATTAGAGTTTGGCATTGAAGTAATGTAGGGTTTGGCTCCAGTGTTTATTTTTCCTTACCTTATGGCACCATGGAGAAAATGAGTTAAAGGCTCGAATTCAAGAGTTTCTAGAGAAGGGCTTGATTCGATCGAGTATCTATCCTTAGGGAGCGTCAGTCATGTTCAATAAGAAGAAAGATGGGTCGATGAGGTTGTACATCGACTACAAAAAAATAAACAAGTTAATCATCAAGAACTAATACCCACTTCCCAGGATTGATGATCTCTTCGACCAGTTGAGAGGGGTGTGTGTTTTCTTAAAGATTGATCTGCGATCATGCTACTATCAGTTGAAAGTCAAGTACGCACATATGGTGAAGACAACTTTTAGGATGAGGTATAGTTATTACGATTTTCTAGTAATGTCGTTTAGTCTTACCAATGCTCTAGCAGTGTTCATAGACCTAATGAACCGAGTCTTCCACCCGAACTTAGATTAGTTTGTGGTGGTGTTTATAGACAACATCCTGGTGTACTCTCGATCAGAGGTAGAGCATGATCAGCATCTATGTATCATTCTTCAGAGCCTAAAGAGAGACATTTGTATTCCAAATTTGGAAAATGTGAGTTTTCGCTATCATAGGTATCATTCCTGGGCATTTCATTTCAACATACGTCATTAGATTCGACCTCCAAAAAGATCAGGCCATAGTAGAATAGGAGCCACCTAAAAATGTGTCAGAGGTGCGCAGTTTCCTTAGATTAGTTGGGTACTATCATCATCTTGTTCAAGGTTTCTCGATGATAGCAACCCCATTAACCAAAGTACTTCAGAAATGAGTCACTTTCGTACGGAATGAGGGTGACAAAAGATATTTGAATAGGTGAATATCATTTTGACCTAAGCCCCATGTTAACCTAACCAGAATTGGGTAAAGACTTTATAGTTTTCAATGATGCTTCGTTGAATGGACCTGGATGTGTCTTGATGCTAGATGGTAAAGGTATTTCTTATGCATCCCGACAACTTAAACCTTATAAGTTTACTATCCCACCCATGACCTGGAGTTAGCAGCAGTTGTATTTACCTTTAAGATTTGGCGACATTACCTCTTTGGGGAGAAGTGGCACATCTTCACTGATCATAAAAGTCTCAAGTACCTATACAGATTGGTCGAGTTGCTCAAGGACTATGACTGTGTGATAGAATACCATCCCGAATAGGCAATGTTATAGTAGCCGCCTTGACTAGAAAGTCGATATTCGAGTTGTGAGCCCTTTTAGCATAGTTGAGTTTATCCAGTGATGGTGGATTGTTAGCTGAGTTACGAGTTGAACCATAATTGGTAGATGAAACCAAGAGACTGCATAGTTTGGATTATTTGTTGAGCTCTCAGATTGAAAAGGTCTATCAGGGCGAGGCCTTGGGTTTTGAGTTACAATATGGAGATGTGTTGTACTTTAGAGGTCATTTGTACGTACCCGCAGATGTTCAGTTGTGTAGTAAGACTCTCCATGAGGTATATTGTTGTCCCCTCACAGTGCACCCAAGCAGTAATTAGATGTACCAGGAGCTACACAGATTGTTCTTTTGGTCAGACATGAAAAGGGAAGTGTATGAGTTCGTAGTGAGTTGTCTAGTGTGTCAGCAGGTTACGGTGAAACACTGGTTCCCTCAGGTTTGCTTCAGCCCATTTAGATTCCTTAGTAGAAATGGGATAGAGTAACCATGGACTTTGTGACTAGGTTACCAATGACTAGAGGAGACATGATGCAGTTTGGGTCATAGTATATCAATTAACTAAATCATCTCACTTTCTCTCGGTTAAGATGGACTATACCTTAGAGAGGTTAGCTCAGTTGTTCATCCGCAAGATAGTTAGGTAGCATAGTTTTTTGACCTCCATCATATCAGATAGAGATCCTCTATTTTGTTCTTGCTTCTTAAAATCCCTCCAGAAATCCTTAGGCACCAAACTACAATTCAGCATAACTTTTCATCCTCGGACAGATGGCCAATCAGAGCGAGTTATCCAAATTCTTATGGACATGCTCAGGTGTACTATAATCGATCTAAAGGGTAGTTGGGATGATCACTTGCCATTAGTGGAGTTTTCCTACAACAATAATTTTTAGTTGATCATTCAGATGGCTCCTTATGAGGCCTTATATGGGCGCACGTGTAGGACTTTGCTACGTTGAACAGAGCTCAGTGAGGGTAAGATAATGGGACCTTATTTGATCACAGAGACAAAGGAGAAAGTTTGGTTGATCGAGAGATGACTAAAGAAAGCTTCAGACATACATAAGTCTTATGTAGTTGAGTTCGTAGTTAGGGACAAGGTGTTCCTCAAGGTTCCCCATGGAAGAAAGTACTACGATTTGGACGATTTGGACGTAAAGGAAAGTTGACCTCTCGTTTTATAGAACCTTACAAGGTACTTGATAGAGTCGGACTGGTAGCTTACAGGTTAGCCTTACCACCAGAATTGGAGTGCATTCACAATGTGTTTCATGTATCCATGCTCAGGAGATATTGTTTAGATCCTTCTCATGTCATACCCCTATTGAAGATAAAGGTCACCTCAGACATGACCTACTCTGAGGAGCCAATCAAAATCTTAGCAAGGGAAATAAAATAGCTAAGGAACAAGAGGATTCTTTTTGTAAAGGTGCTATGGAGGAACCATGTCGTCAAGGAGGTAACTTAATAAACCGAGGAAGACATGAATCTTCAATATCATCACCTCTTCTATCTAGATAAATTTTGAGGAAAAAATCTTATTTAGGAGTGGAGAGTTGTGACACCCAATATCCCAGGTTAGGAGTTTGGGCTAACCGGAAATGGGCATTTGATTAATTCTTAAGCTTGTAGGTAGCTTAGACCCAAAAACAAGTGAAATTGGGCTTGAATTCAGCCCAATAGTGTTTAAAAGAGATGTGTAACACCCCCAACATGTACCTGACCCGGATACGAATTCGAGGTGTCACATTGACTTTTTAAAACTTTAACTCTCTAAAAATTCATTGTAATTTAAACTTTTTTTCTTTTAGTGATGAACCCTTATACAAAAGTTAATATTGAAAATTCATACTTTTAAAATGAAAATAAATACTTGATAATTTACATAAATGTAAAATAGTATAGTTACAAAAAAACAAATCAGAACATTACAATTTAAAACTATATGATACATGACAAAAAATTACAAAATAATAAGAAACCTATAGTTCAAATTGTTCTAATATGATCTTCTTCAAGTGTATGATGTCCTCTCCTAACTTTAACCCTCTAATCTCTTTGAACCTACGTGTGAAACAATCACACGCTAAGTCGTTGACTTAGTGAGGCAATAATGAGTATAAGAAAACATTTAAAAACACTTTCTTATTCATCTCATAGAAAAACATTTCATACTAAAATCAAGATACATTTCATTAAAATAACTTATACTTGTACACCTTGTTCAATTTATATCACTTTGTCTTAATAGCCCAATGCATATCATTGAGAACTCAAGGTATGTGAGTACTCTAAGGTTGTGCACTATAATTGCAGTCACCAGTGCTCATAAAATTTGCATCGAAGTGCCATGTAGAATATGCACCGAAGTGACACATAGATATGTCATGAAGGGCCACGTAGAATTTGTCCCGAAAGACCATGTAGAATTGTCTCGAAGGACCGCGTAGAACCCTCGACTCTTGGCATGCCAACTGTACCTCTAATTCTCATACATATACTTTGGGTTTTAACTTTATAATTAATTTTCCTTACTTTATTCAAGTGCCTTTTATATATATAGAAAAATTTTGTATAGAGCATTTTCACATAAAGAACTTTCACATAGAACAAGTTCATATATTAATAAAATCAAACAATACTTTAGAAATACAATTTATAGAAAATATCACAAAAATACTGTATAAAATAAATAAATAAAACTATTTTAAATCGAAAACCTTTTAGGTTGGCTTATCGCAAGCCGTCCTCATATCTAATATAAAACAATAAATTGCATTCACATTTACCTCGCGAAAGTCCTAAAAGAAATCCTTTCTCTTTTGTTCTATCTCTTCTATGTCAAATCTTTCGGAACGTTTTCGATCCAAATCTACACATCAATATGTCCAAGATCAGTACCGAATTTCCATTAACAAATAACCAATTAGAACTTACATAAACGGAACTAAAACTCCTAATTTAAATTTCAGACTGAATAGTATCGGTAACCCTCCTACAATACTAATACTTCTCTTCTTTGGTACTGAAACCCACTTAAGTATCGAAACCACTTTGGCATTATGGAATTTCATTTTCAATTATGGTATCGATACCTCCACATGAGTATCGATACTACTTCAATCAATATCGATATTTTTCATTCTATTCATACCATTTCTTTCAATTTAACCTTATAGTATCGGTATTGTTCTTCCAGTACCGATGCCCTTGCCCATAATTTACCTATTTCACTTCATATTTTGCCCACACTTCACCTAAATCTCATACTTTTAGCTCCAATCAAACCCTTAAACTTACTACCATTTATCACCACCAACTTATATCCATTAATTACCTTTTAACATCCAAATTTCTCTATGGAATACTTAAAACTAAAAATCATACCCATTCCTTCAACTTATTTCCAATCCCTTCTAATACTTCAAAAACCTTAATCAGACCCTTAACAAGTCAAATATATCATTAAAAATCCATTTACTAATCAATCTTATCAAATCCCTTAAAAACCCATTTTACCAATTTATCATTAATTCACCAAACTCTTAGTTTTATTCATCCTAAAGCTTTTCTTAAGCTTATATACCAACCAAAGATTAAAAACCAACCCAAAAATGATAAAAATAACCAACTTAAAATAACTCACCTTAGCAAAGAAGAAGCTCACGGGAAAAATAAGGAGAAGAGAAGATAACCAAATGTTCTAGGCTTTTCCTTTTTCCTCTATTCATCACATGTTAAATATATTTAAAATTGAATATTAAATTCATTTCCTACCAAAAGATCATAATTCCCTTTCATTCATCAATCTTTGATAATAAGTACTAGATAAAAAAAATTCAAAATCAGTCCTTAAACTTTTCAATTTATTTAAATTAAACCACTAAATTTTAAATTCTTACACTTTAGTCACTGACTCAATGTTTGGGGTATTACAATCCTCCCCCTTAAGAAAATTCGTCCTCGAATTTTCACTGTACAAAGAAATAAGGAAATTGTCTTCTCATTTCCTCTTCATGTTCTAATGTCGCCTCTTCCACTTTGTGATTTCTCCAAAGAACTTTAACTAATGGAATCGTCTTATTCCTTAATTATTTAACTTCATATTCTAAAATATGCACTGGTTTTTCCTCATAGTTCAGGTCAAACTGAACTTTTATTTCTTCTGGTACTAAGATGTGAGAAGGATCTGATTAATATCTCCTGAGCATCGAAACATGAAAGATATTGTATATCTTCTTTATTTCTGGTGGCAATGCTAATTGATATGCCACTGGTCCAACTCTTTTAAGATCTCATATGGTCCAATGAATCTAGGACTGAGTTTTTCTTTGCATCCAAAATGGAGAATATTCTTCCAAGGTGATTCTTTGAGAAACACTTTATCACCTACTTGGAATTTCCTTTCTCTTCAAATCCGCGTAGGACTTTTGTCGATCAGTAACTATCTTAAGATTATTTTGAAAAATATTCACTTTTTCTTTGACTTCTTTGATCATATCTAGCCCAACTAAGTCTCCATCTTTCAATTCAAACCAATTTAATGGTGTTCGACACTTCTTTCTATATAAAGCTTCGTATGGCGCCATCTTGATACTCGATTAATAACTATTATTGTAAGCAAACTCTGCAAGCGGCAGATACTTCTCCCACTATCCATGGAAATCAATCAAATATGCCCTTAACATATCTTTCAGAACCTGAATAGTTTACTCAAATTGACCATCTGTCTGTGGGTGAAAAGTTTTGCTAAAGTTCAATCGGGTACCCAAGGCTTCATGTAAAGACTTTCAAAACCTCGAAGTGAACTTTGAATCTCTGTCAAATACTATTGAAATTGGTACCTCATGAAGTCAAACTATCTCATTGAGGTATAATTCTGCATACTTATCCATTGAAAAAAATAGTTCGAACAGGAATAAAATGTGTGGTCTTTAATAAACGATCCACAATTACCCAAATTGAGTCCTTTTTATTCAGTGTCAAAGGTAACCCAGTTACGAAATCCATCGTAACTCTTTCCCATTTCCATTGAGGAATAGAGATCGGTTGTAATAGTCCTGAAGTTACTTGATGTTCAGCTTTCACTTGATGACAGGTTAGACACTTTGTAACAAACCTTGTAATAGCTCTTTTCATGCATGGCCACCAATATCTCCCTTTTAAGTCGTGATACATCTTGTTTCCTCCTGGATGGATAGTCAACGGACTAAAATGTACTTCAGAAAGTATATCACTTTTCAATTCCTCATTATTTAGAACACAAACTCAGTCTCTGTAGTATAAGCATCCATTTGACTTCACTTCAAAATCCTTGATTCCAACTGTTTCCACTTGTTCTATTCTTGCTAAACACTTATCATCCCTTATTTTTTTACTCCTTCATTCGCTCCAACAATAGAGGTATTAGCTTTAATTTGGCCATCATAGCACCATTGTCCTTTAATGCAATACGGGCATCTAACATACGTAAAGATAAAAAAGTCTTTCGACTAAGTGCATCAGCTATAACGTTATCTTTCCCGGGGTAATAATCTATAATAACATCATAGTCTTTAAGTGGCTCGATCTATCTCTTTTGTCTTAGAATAAGCTCCTTTTGAGTCAGCAAATACTTTAATCTTTTTTTATCTGTGTAAATATAACAACGCTCACCATATAAATAGTGGTTCTAAATTTTCAGTGCAAATATCACCGCTGCTAACTCAAGATCATGAGTCGGATAATTCTTTTCATGTGGCTTAAGTTGTCTCGAAGCATAGGCTACTACTTTTCCATTTTGCATTAAAACACATCCCATACCATTATGGGAAGTGTCACTACAAATTGTACATTCCTTGCCCGATTATGGTTGCACTAACACTGAAGCTTCTGTTAATACCTTATTTAGGGATGCAAAACTCTCTCGGTATTTATTCGTCTAAATGAATGACACATCTTTCTTTAATGACTTTATCAATAGATAGAAAATCATCGAAAAGTCCTTAACAAATCTTCGATAATATTCAGCAAATCCCAAGAAGCTTCGTACTTCAGAAACATTTCTAGGAACTTCCCAATCTAATATAGCTTTAATCTTCTGAGGATCCACCCGAATCCCCTCTTCAGATACCACATGTCCAAGAAATGCCACTTCAGGTAACCAAAATTCACACTTAGACAACTTAGCATAAAGCTTCTTGTCTCATAGTGTTTGAAGAATCACTCGAAGATGGGCGTCAAGCTCCTCATTTATCTTTGAATACACCAAAATATTGTCTATGAAGACTACCGTGAACTAATAGAGGTACGGTTGAAATACTCCATTCATGAGATCCATAAACGACATTACTACAAATTCATAATGGCCATACCGAGTTCTAAAAGTACTTTTGGAATATTTTTTCTTGTATCTTCAACTGATGATAGCGAGAGGTCAAATCAATCTTGGAGAACACTGAAGTTCCCTTTAGTTTATCAAATAAATCGTTAATTCTGGGGAGAGAATACTTATACTTTGTAGTCACCTTGTTGAGCTATCGATAATCAATACAGAGACACATAGAACCATCTTTCTTCTTTACAAATAGTATTGGTGCACCCCAAGGTGACACACTAGGTCATATGAATCCCTTATCCAATAGATCTTGCAACTGAGCCTTTAACTCACTCGTTTTTTTGGGTAATTCTGTACAGAGCCATCGAAATTGGTTTCGTTCTAGGCACAACCCAATTTGAAACTCAACTTCTCTATCTGGAGGTTATCCAGGTAGCTCAGCTGGAAATTCTCGAACTGTTAGAATATCCTCCAATCTCATCTATTTGGTTCAAGTATCGATCATATTGGCGATGAAAGCTTGACATCCTTGTAACATTAGCTTCTTCATCGACATTACCGATATCACATTAGCTAATAGATTAATTCTTTCACTGACCACAATTACTTCTGATCCATCAGAACTTCTCAAAACTACTCGCTTCAATCGATAATTAACATTGGTATGGTAACGATACAACCAATCCATTCCCAAAATAACTTCAAACTTGTCAAAGGGTAATCCATTAGATTAGGAGGGAATTCAATTCCCTGAATCCTTATGGGATACCCTCGACACAATTGATTCACCCGAGCACTATGCCCTGATGGGTTAGTCAAGATCATATCATTACTTATAGATTCTAATTGTATTTTCAATTCTCTCACCAATTTACTACTAATATAAGACTGAGTTGATCCTTGGTCAATCAAAACCAAAACAGGTTTATCAACTAACTGAAAAGTACCTGCAATGATCTCCTGATTATCACGATCTTGTTAGTCTTAAGGTTGTAGACCCGAGCAGTCGATCGCATTTCAGGTGGAGTGGCCGACTCAGATTGATCTCTTCCTCTGCCTCACCCTCTACCTCTCTGAGGTATAGTAGTAGATCTCTCATGTAACACCCATCTCCCGTATACTTTTCCGTATACGAGCTACAGATATCACATCACTTTTTAAAACAACTCCTCATTAAAAACCAGTACTATTTTGTTTCATTTATAAACATTTTAATTTACTTATAATAAAATATTCCTTTACAAAGATAAATAATAAAAAGAGATGTTTATCACTTCACCAGTTTACAGAAGTTTAATTCAAAAGTTTTACAGAGCATTTCTTTTTCTAAACCTATTACATGCCAACTAAAATACATCAAAAGTATACATGTAAGTCGTATTGTTACTGATGAGGTGATTCTGGCTTGGATGTCTATTGATCTCCTTACTCAGTTGGTATTCCACCTATGCGTGAAAAAAACAAACGTTAAGTATTACTTAATGAGGCATACTTAATCATAAGTATTACCATCATTTCAATTAACATTTCAAGAGATTCTTTAAATTCATTAAACATTCTATGATTTACATTGCTAGTGCTATTACCATCATTTCTCAACCATTACTAAAACCTCTTTGGTTCGCATACTCATTACCAATAAAAAATCCACTTCTTTATTATAATTTCTAATGTTCATACACATATATTTCTCATACAGAAATTCATACACTTAGTATGAGTTTCTTATCTTTTTGCACATAAAGTGCCCAATGCGAAAATTCATACACTTAGTATGAATTTCTTAACATTTTTGCACACAAAGTGCCCAATACGAAAATTCATACACTTAGTATGAATTTCTTATCTTTTTGCACATCAAGTGCCCCGTACGGAAATTCATACACTTAGTATAAATTTCTTAACATTTTTGCACACAAAGTGCCCAATACGGAAATTCATACACTTAGTATGAATTTCTTAACATTTTTGCACACAAAGTGTCCAACACGGAAATTCATACACTTAATATGAATTTCTTAACAGTTTTGCACACAAAGTGCCCAATGTGGAAATTCATACAATTTGTATGAATTTCTTAACATTTTTGCACACAAAGTTCCCAATAACTGTGACTATTATAGCATGTATGTACATAACTAAATGCACTCACCTAGCTCACCTTGCTTAGATATCCAAAATGGAAAGATGATTACACCGGGACTTGGCTTTTTCCTTTTGCTTTACTCGACTCGGGAGCTTGATTTCGATCTATCCCATATTCATTAAATACATTTCCCTAACAATTATAACTTAAACATTAATCAAAAGTACCTATTATTAACATTTCTACAACAATATCAGCCTATCTTAAAATTTTTGGCTCTTCAATATCGATACCCCTACCATGGTATCGATACTACTATACTATGGTGCTGATACCCCCTTCTGGTATCGATACTAATTTTAGATTCGATGTTACCTGGTATCGATACCCTTACCATGGTATCGATACTACCATACTATGGTACCGATACCCCCTTCCAGTATCGAAACCAATTTTAGATTCGATGTTACCTGGTATCGATACCCTTACCATGGTATCGATACTACCTCTTCGGTATCGATACTAATTGAATTAGTATCAATACTACTCAGCTAATTCATCCCATTTTAGCCTATAGTATCGGTATTGTTCTATCAGTATCGATATCCTTGCCCAGATTTTCCAGTTTTCAACCCGATTATTACATAAATGGGGTCAAATTTAGTTATATTTACACCATACAATACTATCAAACTCTTGTTTTACAATCCATACTAACATTCCTTCATTTTAATACTTAAAATATCTAATACCCCTCAAGATCATTGGATTCTAAGAATCACACCAAAATTTCTAACTTGTTTTTAAGCTCATCCAAGGTTCCTAATCTCTTATTTACTACTTTGAAAAGTCAAAACTACTAATAATCATCAATAAATACCAATACAATAACATATCATTATAAAACCCATTTTCTAAAATCTCCTTTATTTCCCTTATCTCTTTATTTTAATCTCTTCTACACCTTCCTTAAGCTTCCATCATATACAAGGCTTCAATAAATAACCAAAAAAGAAGGAATAAACTAGTAAATTGAAAACTCACCTTTGAGCTATGGAGGAGCTTTTCTACGGGGGAAAGATGAAGAAAAAGTAATAAGACTTTTTGGCAACCTAATTCCCTTTTCCCCTTATCTTTAATACCAATTTAAAATACACTTTAATTTCTCTTTTATTTAAAGGACTAAAATGCCCTCTTAATAATCCATTGTCACAATTTAGTCTAAACCATTAATCCTAATCATTCTCATCTTTTATCATTTAATCAAATAAATCCTCCAATTTTTAAATCTTTTTAATAAGTCCTTAATTCAATATTTGGGGCATTACAATTCTCCCCCTAAAAAAATTTGTCAAAGAAGTTTGTGTAGCAAAGAGATGTGGAAACTGCTTTTTCATATCCTCCTCTCTTTCTCAGGTAGCCTCTTCAGCCTTATGGTTCTACCAAAGCACTTTAACCAATGGAATCCTTTTGTTACACAATTCCTTGGTTTCCTTAGCCAATATTCGCATTGGTTCCTCCTCATAAGTTAAATTTGATCTGATTTCTATTTCTTCTGGCATGATAACATGAGATGGATGTGATATGTACCTCCTAAGCATCGATACATCAAAAACATTATGGATTTTGTTCATATTCAGAGGCAAATCTAACTGATAAGCTACGGGTCCAACTCTTTTTAATATTTCATAAGGTCTAATGAACTTCGGACTCAGCTTTCCTTTTCACCCAAAACGTAATACCTTCTTCCAATGCGATACTTTTAAAAAAAAATATTGTCTCCCTCTTGGTATTCTATTTCTTTTCTTTTCAAATATGAATAGGACTTATGTCGATCTAAGGCTATCTTTAGATTGCTTTGGACAATTTTCACTTTATCCTTCATATTTTTCATCAAATCCGGCCCCACCAGGTCTCGATGTTTCAGTTCAAACCAATTTAATGGTGTTCTGCATTTTCTCCTACACTGAGCATCATATGAAGTCATCTTAATACTTGATTGATAAATATTATTATACGTGAATTCCGTTAAAGGCAAATACTTATCCCTTGATCCTTTAAACTCAATCACACATGCCCTTAACATATCTTCCAATATCTAAATAGTTCATTCTGATTTCCCATCTATTTGCGGATGAAAATTTGTACTGAAGTTTAATCAAGTACCTAATGACTCATGCAAAGACTTCCATAATATTGAAGTAAATCTTGGGTCTCGATCCGACACTATTGATATCGACACTCCATGCAATCTAACTGTCTCTTTTATATACAACTCTGTAAACTTATTCATCGGGTAGTCTACTCAAACCGGAATAAAATAAGTTGTTTTAGTCAATTTGTCCACTATTACCCATATCGAGTCCTTTTTTCCTGGTGATAATGGTAGACCAAAAATAAAGTCCATTGTGACTCGTTCCCACTTCCATTCAGGAATAGATATAGACTGTTGTATCTCGGATGACTCCTGATGTTCTTTTAATGCCAGGCTACCAATAATGACTCTTCAAGTCTTGATACATCTTATTCCCGCCTGGGTGCAAAGTCAAAGGGCTATAATGGGCTCCGCAAAGAATATCCTTCCTCAAATCATCATCATCGGGAATGCAAAGCCTCGCACGATAATATAAACATCCATTATCCCTTATTTCAAAATCTTTGATCTCTTCTTTTTCAACTTACGCCAATCTCATCAAACATTTCTTATCTCGAACTTATAACTCTTTAACACGATCCAAAAACATAGGTTTTAACTTTAATTCAGCAATAAAAGCACTATCTTCTTTCAAATATATACGTGGGTCTAAAGCTCTTAAAGCTACAAAATTCTTTCGACTGAGTGCATCCGCTACCACATTAGCCTTTCCCGGATGATAATCAATAACCAAATCATAATCTTTCAAGATCTCAATCCATCTTCTTTGCCTTAAGTTCAACTCTTTTTGAGTCAACAAATACTTTAAACTTTTATGATATGTGTAAACATGGCAACGCTCACCGTACAAATAATGGTGCCAGATTTTTAAAGCAAACACCACTGCGGCCAATCCTAAATCATGCGTCGGGTAATTTCTCTCATGATTCTTTAATTGTCTTGAGGCATAAGCCATAACTTTACCTTCTTTCATCAACACACATCCTAACCTATTATGGGATGCATCACTGAAAATGACATATTCTTTACCCGACTCATGTTGCACGAGCACTGGAGCCTCAGTTACAATTATCTTCAGCATTTCAAATCTTAGCACTTTTTTGTCCAAAAAAAAGGCACATCTTTTCGTAACAGCTTAGTTAGCGGCAGAGCTAACATTGAAAAGTTCTTCACAAATCGCCTAAAACAACCACCAAGTCCCAAGAAACTCTGAACTTCCATAAAATTCTTTGAGGATTGCCAATCTACTATGGCTTGAATCTTTTTAGGATCTACTCTAATGCCCTCTACGACATTATGTGACCAAGGAAAGCAATCTCATATAACCAATATTCGTATTTGGAAAATTTAGCGTACAACTTCTTATCACGAAGTATCTGAAGGACCACTCGAAGATGAGCATCATGATCCTCCTTTGACTTTGAATATACCAGGATATCATCTATAAACACTACCACAAATTGATCCAAATACGATTGAAATAATTTGTTCATTAAATCCATAAACGTTGCAGGAGCATTTATCAATCCGAACGGCATTACTATAAATTCATAGAAATATGTGCTCCCCAAAGGGAAACACTGGATCTGATAAATCCTTTGTCGAGTAGTTCTTGCAACTGAGCCATTAATTCCCTTAACTCTGTTGGAGCCATCCGATACAGAGCCATAGAAATAGGTTCAGTACCCAGATAAACCTCAATTCTAAATTCAACTTCACGATCCCGGTAACTCTTTAGGAAAACTTCTAGAAATTCCCTAACTATGGGGATATCATGTAATTGCACTTACGGCACTCGAGTGTCTATCATATTAGCTAGAAAAATAAACGCATCCTTTTGACATCATTTTCTTTGCGGTCATAGTTGATATCACATTGGACAGGGATTTCACTTTCTCACCTATCACCACAATTTTGGAACCTTCCGCATCCTTTAAGAATAATCGTTTCTGGCGACAATCTACCTATCCATGATGTGGAGACAACCAATCCATGCCCAAAATGATTTCAAAGTCATCAAAGGGCAGCTCCATCAAGTTTGCCAAGAAACTACCCCTTGAATCTTAATTGGACATTTTCTACACACCCTTGCCATCCTTGCACTTTGACCCATAGGATTTATAGCTATCATTTCACTAGAAATTGGTTCTAAAGGAATTCCTCTATTTCTAATCAACTCGGTACTAATATATGAATGTGTAGAACCTGGGTCAACTAGAACAAAAATAGGTTTATCGAAAAAGTGGAATGTACCTGTTATAATCTTCGTATCATCCCTATCTTCACTGGTCTTTATATTATAAACTCGGGCCACACCCCGAGTTTTTTGTCTTTGGCTAGACTCATTTTGACCACCTAGTCTTCCTCTACTTCTACTTGGTGCGGCGACTGATCTCTCTGATTATGCTGATCTATTTCCTGATTTCTTCGGAAAATTCTGAGCAAAGTGACCAGATTCACCATAATGGAAACAAGCACCGAAAAGTAGCCTACATACTCCCCCGTGTGACTTGCCACACGTCTAACATAGAGGTTTCTCTCCATGAGCTCTACTCGAGCTAGCAGTATAGGAATAGGACTGCTTAGTTTTCCGTGAAGCTATAGAATAATCAGTTCTGTCAGTGAATCAAGAACCTGAGCCCTTACCCCTTTTTGCATATTATATAGATGAAGACGTCCCAATCCTCTTTCTCGTCTGCATACTCTGCTCCGCAACTAGAGTATCCTTCTGAGCTCTTTCAATCTCCTTCGCTCTATTTATCACTTCTTGTAGACTAGACAAATTTAATGCCAACATCATCTCTTTTAGCTTAGGCCTCAGACCCTTAATACACCAATCCTGATGAGCTTTTTCATTAGGAACTACCTCGGTAGCATATCGGATAAGTTTGTTGTATTCAGCCTCATACTCGTGTACTGCTCAATCACCTTGCTTCAAGTTAATAAATTTCAACAGCATGGATCTCATAAATTGTTCCCCTATATACTTGTTCTTGAACTCCTCTTAGAAGAACTGCCAGATCACTTGCTTGGGAGACGCATACATTGTCGTGTTTGTGTCCACTATACTCGAGCCAATTCTCGAAGGAATGATACCGCTCTGTCCAATTTTTCATGATCCGAACACTGCAAACTTACTAACATACATTAACATCATTCAACCATAAGTCCGCGTTCATCGGACCTTCACTTTTCTCTCCCCTAAACTCATTAGCTCCCAAACTTCTTAACTCCTTTGGTGATAACTCCGTAAAAAGACTTAATTTTCAGTCTTTTCACTTAAGTTATTGCTCGTCTAAACAAAGTATGCACAATATTTTGGTTGCATTTAGTTGCATATAGGTTATGTTAGCTTGTGGTGGATAATTTTTGCTTCGGCAAGATTTATTTGGTTTGACTGATGCTGTTGAGGAGAAAGGGTTGTTTGGATTGTGTTTGTGCAGGAAACTTACAGAGGAAGAATATTTTAGTCGTGACAACGTAAATTTGCAAAGGCCAATGGAACAGATAAGAACATGAAGAGCATATTTATCTCGCTGAGACAAGGTTTATCTAAAGAAGACTGAAGCAGGTGTGATGAAAACAGCCTATGACACACGCCAACTGGATGACCTACTTCACGTGCAAGCAAGCTTTAATTATTCTGACAGTCGCCTTTCCTTTTTAAGTCTTGGTATTTAATAACAGTTATTTAAGGACACTCCAAAAGTATGTAAATCCCTATGAGATCTTTCCTTATAAATAACCAGTCGTAGCCACCAAAGAAAATGAGGCAATGAATAAAAGAGAAGAGCTTTATCCAAGGCGTGAGCAAGCAACTGCAGTGTTTTCCCACCGTCAACATACCAACCTTCCTTGGTGTCCTCCATAACTAGACTTTAGCAAAGCGGTGATAAGGTCTCGAGAGAGGCTGATCACCAAGACAGGCGTGGTGCTGATCAGAATCATCGCGACAGAGCCCCCAATTTTGGGAGTCGTTCTTCCTTTGTTCTTAACTCTTTATTTATTTGTGGTTGTATTAAACGTTGAATCTTGGATGATCTTTTATAGCACCATGATTGTCTTACTTGGTGTTAAACTTTGTTTTGCCTGAACAATATTCTTATGTTTTATGAATGATGGATTATGTTTTGCTTATGACTGTTTTTCTCATTGTTTAAATATTTTACCTTACGATGAAAGAGCATTGAGAGATCACCTGGGGTTTTGGTAAAATATGTCTTAGCAATATAAGAGCATTTAGAGATAGTCTTTTGTCTAGATAGTGATTCTTATATTCGAGAGAATTAAGATAGATCCATATGAGCAATGGAATAAATCTGGGATGGTGAAGTTATAACTTGTTACCTTAGAGATAAGGAGTGAGTTTCAATCAACTAAAAGGGATAGACGCTAGAGTAGGATAGACAAGGCCTATAGTTCACGCCAAGAGGTATTGCTACAACAACAGTTTAATAAACCAAGGGTTGTAGTTAACGCTGAGGAGTATTGCCATAGCAACCGTCTACGCCAAGAGGTATTGCTACAACAACAGTTTAACAAACCAAGGGTTGTAGTTAACGCTAAGGAGTATTGCCATAGCAACCGTCTAAGAATACCTAGTAATCTTGTCGGGCATGTTTAGCAAGTCATAATAATTCATTCTAGACATAAAAATAATTGTTGACAATACAAAGGTTTAGCATAAGTGCTCTGTGATATGTCTGAATATGTGAGGTTGTTTGCATTATATTTAAATCAACACTTGTCTTGTTTTATTTTATTCTAGCATTCCGCATTCTTATTTTGCCTAGAGCAAACTTTTCTGTAATCATTAAATCACTTTTTCGTTTTATTAATATTAGTTATGAAGCTGACAATTAGTAGGAATTAGTTTGTGCCACTAGTTCTAGTTATGGTGAAAATATATTTCCAATCCAATCCTTGTGGAGACGATACTCACTTACCCTATATTACTTGAATCGATTGTGTATACTTGCACAGATTTGCTTGCCTTAACATATATATTTACAAGCAATCAAGTTTTTGGCGTCGTTGTCGAGGATTGGCAACTGATGAAACTTTTAGCCATAATAAGTTCTTTTGTGTCACCTTATATTTATTTAGTCTAACGTAGTTTATTATTTTCTTTTGTAGGTTTTTGCATGACCCTGAGATCTGCTGGTAAGCCTTTGGAACCATTCAACCCTAAAATTGAGCAATCACTTAGACAAAGGTTGCGTGCCCAAAGAACCGGAGAACAATTAAACCAAATTCAAATGTATGATAACATTGGAGATTTAGGACCTGATCCAGCTATCAATCTTCAAGTTGCAAGGCCAAGAGATATACGAGATCATTTGAACCCGATTCTCGATGATCTCAATCCAGGCATAGTGGCACCTGAAATACAAGCCACTCATTTTGAACTCAAACCAGTGATGTTTAACATGCTAAACTATATTGGATAATTTGGTGGTTCACCCAATGAGGATGCTAGGCAACATGTTCTTGCTTTCCTTGAAGTATACGACTCATTTCGGCAACAAGGAGTACATAAAGACATTCTTAAATTAAAACTTTTCCCTTACTCCCTATGCGATAGAGCAAGAGCCTGGCTCAGCAGAGTTCATTCCGAATCAATGGAGTCATGGGCAGATTTATGCAAGAGTTTCCTACTCTGATAAAATCTGCCCAATATGAATACATAGCTTTGCAATGACATTGTGAGTTTTCACCAAGGAGATGATGAATCAATATACGAATATTGGGATAGGTACAAAAGTCTACTTCGTAAATGTGTTAACCATGGCTTTCACGATTATACGCAAGTGGTGATGTTTTATAATGGAGTCAATGCACCAACTCGAATGATGCTAGATGCCTCAGCAAATGGCACCTTACTAGATAAATCACCCTAGGAAGCTTTTGACATCCTCGACAGGATAGAAAATAATGATTATCAATTTCCAAATACAAGATTTGGAACCGATAGAAAAGCATCTGGAGCATATGAATTAGAGGGTAAGGATTCGGTAGCTGCTCAACTTTCTGTCATAACCAATATGTTAAAAATTTGCAACGTCCTAATAAGGTAAGATAAGTCAAGGTGACCAATAACGCATGCATATTTTGTCATGGCAACCAACATGAGAGTGAATGCCCAGAAAACCATGAGTCAACCAATTTTTTGAGCAACTACAATCGGAGTAATAATAACCCCTATTCAAACACGTACAATCCTGGTTGGAGACAGCTTCCAAATTTTTCATGGAGTAATCAAGGAAACATCACAATCAAGTAGCAAAGTACAGGCCACAACAAAACTACTCTGACCATCAACACTTTCAGAATCAACATCATCAATAGCCCTGGCAAAACAATAAAGGTATAGCTTCTTCTTCTAATACTAATTCCAATACTAATTCCTTGGAGTTATCATTGTAGGAATTTATGGCTTCGATGAAAGATTGCATGGCCTCCACAAAGACCTTGAAGCACGAACATTCTACAACAATTAAAAATCAAGAAAACTTGTTACAAAGCCAAGCAACACTTTTGCAGAGCCATAGTTCATCTCTAAGAGCATTGGAGAATCAAGTGGGATAAATTACTACGGCATTAAATTCTCGCCCACAAGGAAATCTCCCTAGTGATACTGAAATCACTAAACATCATGGGAAGGAGCAATGCAATGTACTTACACTAAGGAGTTGAAAACAAATCAACCAAGATGATAACTTTGGGGGAGAACACCTGAACAGTCCTCGCCATGGCATAACACAACCAGAGGATAGAGCTGAAAATGTTGAACGAGAGGAAGCGCCTAAAAACAAGGAAAGAACTGAAGGTGCAGAAAGGCATCACTCAAACAACGAGAAATTCATGGTCAATGCCAGAGATTCTTCAGTAACAACAGCAGACAATGTGAGACCTTCACCACCATTCCCTCAACGATTGAAGAAGCATGATGATGACATCTAGTTCAAGAAATTCGTTGATGTTCTGGACCTGTTGTGTATCAATGTACCCTTGCTAGAAGCCATCGAGCAAATTCCTTCTTATGCCAAGTTTCTTAAGGACATTGTTACAAAGAAACAAAAGGTAGAACGTGTTGCCATGGCAACAGAAATCTATTCGGCAGTAAGAAAACTCCCACCAAAACAAAAAGACCCTGGTAGCTTTATAATACCATGCTCAATTGGTAATGACTTCATAGGACGAGCTCTTGTTGATTTGGGATCAAGTGTAAACTTGATACCAAAGTCCATATTTATGAAACTAGACGAGTATCACGCATGTCCAACCTCAGTCATCTTATAGCTAGTCGATCGGTCATATGTGCTGCTAGAGGGCAAAATAGAGGACGTCATAGTGAAGGTGGATAAATTAGTATTTCCAGTTGATTTTCTCATCTTGGATTGCAAAGTCGATGAAAACGCAACAATCATTCTAGGATGACCCTTCTTAGTCACTGGGAGAATCCTAATAGATTGTGAAAAGAGAGAGTTCACAATGCGAGTAGGAGACCAAAGCGTCACCATCAACGTTTTCAACTCCATGAAATATGTGGACGATTCATAAGAGTGCCAATGCATTAGACAAGTAGAGGAGAAGATAATCCTTGGATGAGGTGAATCTCTAAGACTCAATGAATATAGTACTTTGTATCATGACCCTACAACCGAGATGCACGAACAAGACACATTTGGCCCAAGCGAATTATGCTCTGAAGATGATTCAGAGAATCATGGCCAAGACGACGAAATTCTGAACAATAAGCGCCCTGAAAACGATACCAATGCACGACACGGAGGAAACAAAAAGGATCAATCGAGACTTCTTCATAATATATCAGGTATAAAAATTCAAACCCTTAGATTATGATGAAGTTAAGTCTCAAGATTCATCCTTGCAACATGCACTGAAAATGGAACTTAAAACTTTGCCATCACATTTAAAATATGCTTATCTAGGAGTTGATGAAACTCTACTAGTAATAATTTCTGCCAACCTAACCTCCGAACATGAGAATAGTTTATTGAATGTTTTGTCACAGAACATAAAAGCTCTAGGATGGACAATGGCAAACTTGAAGGGAATCAGTCTGACCATATGTATGCATAAAATCAACCTCGAAGATAACCATAGCACTTCGGTGGAATCTCAAAGAAGGCTCAATCCAATCATGAAGAAGGTAGTCATGAAAGAAATTATAAAATGGTTGGACGCGGGAGTAATATATCCTATATCTGATAGTTCATGGGTCAGCTCAGTGTAGTGTGTGCCAAATAAGGGTGGTGTGAACGTGATTAAAGGTGAACATGATGAACTCCTGACCATAAGAACAGTCACGAGCTGGCGCATATACATGGATTATAGGAAGCTCAACAAAGCCACAAAGAAAAATCATTTTCCCCTCCCTTTCATTGACCAAATGCTTGATAGGTTAACGGGAAAAGCATTTTACTACTTCCTCGATGGATACTCAGGGTATAACCAAATAGCCATAGTACCGGAGGATCAAGAGAAAACCACTTTCACATGCCCGTATGGTACCTATACATTTAGATGAATGCCATTTGGACTGTGTAATGCTCCAACTACATTCTAAAAATGCATGATGGCAATCTTTCCAGATATGGTGGAAGAATGTACGGAAATATTTATGGATGACTTCTCCGTTTCGGGAGATGATTTTGACCGATGTCTCGGTAATCTATCCGAGGTACTGAAATGATGTGAAGAAGCCAACCTGGTGCTGAATTGGGAGAAATGCCATTTTATGGTAACCGAGGGAATAGTGTTGGGTCACAAAATTTCATACCGAGGTATTGAAGTCGACAAAGCCAAGGTGGACGTAATTGCAAACCTTCCCCCCACCCACCAATGTGAGAGTTGTACGCAGTTTCCTTGGACATTCAGGCTTCTACAGGCGGTTCATAAAAGATTTTTCTCAAATCTCTAAACCCATATGTCTTTTGATTCAAAAAAATCATCCATTTGAATTTACTAATGATTGTTTGAATGCCTTCACAGATTTGAGGAAAAAGCTTACGGCAACACCAATCGTTATCCCACCAGATTAGAACGAACCTTTCGAGCTCATGTGCGATGCAAGTGACTATGTAGTCGGAGCAGTGCTAGGGCAACGAAAAAGTAAAATCTTTCATGTTATATACTATGCGAGTCGTACTCTTAATGATGCACAAGCAAACTATACCAATACTGAAAAAGAACTCTTAGCAGTAGTATTTACATTCGATAAGTTTAGGCCATACTTAATAGGCACTAAGGTAATTATGCATACAGATCACTCTACCATTAAATATATGATTAATAAAAAAGATGCAAAGCCTAGACTAATTCAATGGATATTATTACTACAAGAGTTCGATTTAGAGATTAAGGATAGAAAAGGTATAGAGAATCAAGTGGCAGACCATTTGTCTAGGCTAGATAACAAACCTGATTGTCCTGACATAACAGAAATTAAAGAGGATTTCCCTGATGTGAAAATATTATTTGTCATGACCGCGCTGTGATATGCTGGCATAGTTAAAACTTTCTTTTTAGTGGTATTGTTCCTCCTGATTTATCTAGCCAGGGTAGAAAGAAGTTTCAACATGATGTGCGACATTACTACTGGGATGAACCATTCCTATTCAAGCAATGCAGAGACCAAATAATCCGAAGATTCATTCTAGAAGAAGAACAAAAAGATATTCTACACCAATGCAACTTGTCACCATATGGAGGGCACTTTGGTGGAATGAGAACAGCAGCGAAAGTGCTTCAGTCTGGATTTTATTGGCCAACCTTGTTCAAAGATGCGCATGAATTCTATAAGTCATGTGATAGATACCAACAAACAGGAAACATATCGAAATGGCATGAGATGCCATGGAAAAATATTCTGGAAATTGAACTCTTCGACGTATGGGGAATAGACTTCATGGGACCTTTTCCCACATCTTTTGGAGATTTGTACATTCTCTTAGCAGTGGATTATGTATCAAAGTGGGTTGAGGCCATTGCAACACCTAAAAATGATTCTAAGACGGTGTTAAAATTTTTGCACAAAAATATATTCACCCGATTTGGAACACCACGAGCTATCATTAGCGATGAAGGCACACATTTTGACAATAAACTGATTGCCAAGGCACTGAAGCGATATGGAGTACGACATAGGATTGCTATGGTGTATCACCCTCAAATGAATGGACAAGTTGAATGTTAGAGTATGCCCAAAGACCAATCATATGATGATTGTAATAATATATTTATTTACAAATTTTATTGAATAAAGGCATTGCCACTATTATTTTCAGTTATGTGTCTGTGTTTAACATAAACTGAAAGATAATAAAGTACATATAATAACATTATTAAAAGATCCATAGTCAAGTATTATTATGGGCATGGACAATAATAATACGCTTAAGACTAACATGTTATTGATTGATGACAAGGAGTTGTCATTGACATAAAGATGTCAGAATTGATACATGATTATATTGTTAGAGAACAATGTATTGGATTGACCCATCATGAGCATATGTCTTGGATTATTATGTAACGGTCATAACATTTCTCATGGTGATTACTATATGTATGATCCTCAGACTTTGACATCAATGTCATCCCAACATATATCATTGTATGTTTTGATACAGTTAAACATGCTCCGTAACTGGTTACACTTGATTGAGTGAGACTAGAAATGCATGGCCATGCTCGAATATGTTGATATGTGATATCATAAATTATTCGTTAATTATAGTCTACTCTAGATATCAAGAAACAATATATGGGCTATACAAGTATGACTATTCTAAGACTTGTGCCTATTCTAGATATAAAGGACAAAAGGATGTACTACATAAAAGAGTTAATCACGAAGATGATATGTCGAATCATAATTTCTTGTAACTTAGGTTTCAATGATATATTGCTAGATGTCACTCATTGTATGTAATATTAGAATTGTTCTAATAATTACTAGTAACGTTACAAGAACCTACAGGGTTACACCCTAGGATTGAAATGAGCAAAAATTGTACAATTTGTTGTATGTTACTAAAATATATCTAGAGTTAAGATATGTATATTTGATATACAAATGATTTTTAATTATCCCGAATATAGTAAGTAGACATTAAAAGAATGTAATTTAGATTACAACTCTTTTAATTGGTATATATATAATTCGAAATAATTAAATAAATTTTTTAAATAAACATTAAAGATTATAATTCAGATTATAAGTCTTTAATGTATATTTAATTGAATTAATTAAATAATATTTTATTTATTAATTCGAAATAACTTTAAAACCCCTAAGATGTTAGGGTAATGGATATAAAAGGGTGTGTTACGTCTAGCAGCCATTTTTAACACACACACAAAAACCTTTAGTCGTTTTCTCTCAAAAACAGTTTTGGGAAAACAAATATTTCTCTCAATCGGGTGAACTGAGTAAAGGCCGAGACGTGATTTCCTGGAGGCTTATAATTTGAACTGATCTACACCACCAGTATTCACTATTGTTCTTGCTATTTTTCAAGGAACCCGCTCTAAGTATTCGCATCCCTTCCTCTCGATTTCGGTTTTACGTACTTGGATCGATGGTGAGACCGTCAAGTTTTGTTTCCGCTGCGCCATGGGGTGTGCCAACGGTCCCAACACCAAAGTGTCTAACCGGGAAATTAAACAGATCCTTGAGAAAGTGGTCAACCCGAGTCGAAAGGACTGGTCGCCGAAGCTAGATGAAGCACTATGGGTCTATCGCACAGCATTCAATACATAATTGGGAATGTCACCGTTCAAACTGGTCTATGGAAAAGAATGTCATCTGCCTGTTGAACTCGAACATAAAGCTTATTGGGCCATCAAAAAGTTAAACATGGATGCTCAGCTTGCTGGACAAAGAAGACTCTTGGAACTAAACGAAATGGATGAATTTAGAGCACACGCATATGAGAATGCCCGCCTATACAAGGATAAAACAAAACGATGGCATGACATAAATATTTTGCCAAGGTAATTTTATTCTGGACAACAAGTACTACTCTACAATTCATGTCTTAAGTTATTCCCAGGCAAGTTAAAATCACGATGGTCAGGACCGTTCATCGTACATCAAGCCCATGATAGTGGAGCAATCGAAATACATAACCAAAACGATGGCTTCATCTTCAAGGTGAACGGGCAGAGACTCAAGGAGTACAAAGGAGCTCCAATCATGCGCGACAAACCGGTATCGTTGGCACGTGATGCCCAAGAGTTTGCTTTATTTACTTGAACAAAATTTGTTGCCTAAGAAACGAATATTTGATTTTTTTTACATAAATAAATGAAGTTATTTTCTTATTTTATTATTCATTTAATTTTATTTTTTTTATTACAGGCGTACACATCACACGTGGCAGCATGGGGAGTTAGAGCATGCATGAAAAGAAAAATAAAACCTAAGGTGCATGGTTTTAGCGATAGAATAAAGAGGGAAAGAGATATTTTCACCCCACTTTATGTCCAATCATATATTTCTCGTTAAATGCAAAAATCTTTTCCCTCCGTGTAAGGACAAAACTACCCCGAAACCGCCCATTACTTTCCAAAGAAAAAAATTATCCAACTCTTTCATCTTCATCGTGCTTCATTCTCTCTCTCTTCCAAACAAGAAAAACTTTATTTCTCTCAACGAATTCCTCCCCATCATCACCACTGATTTCAACCAAGTACAATGGTAAGATCAAGGAAAGCCCCAGCCTCAACACAGAGTTTCGAATGTTTCTAAACAGTCGAAGCAGAAGCACGCTACAAAATCCTTCAGAAACGACAAGTATATTTAAAAGATGGATTTGTCTTCCCAGCCGAGGATGAGGAATCATTTGTACCAGAAGTGATGGACATGATACGGAAACACAACTGGGAGAAGTTTGCTCGCCATCCCAAAGCCGTAGCACCGGCGATGGTAAGGGAGTTCTACGCCTATCTCGAAGACTCGTCCAATCACATAGTGTATGTCCAAAGAAAGCTCCTTTGATTTTCCCCTTCAGCACTCAACAGATACTTTAAGTTGGGGAAAGTGGAGAAGCATCATAAGTGATTTGTGGCTGAGGTGGATCAAGAAATGTACAACGAAGTGCTGGAAGATTTATGCTTCAGGTGGGCTAAGTTCGAAGGAAATGCCCCAACGAGGAAAAGAGTAGATCGTCAAGCCCTAAAACCAAACGTGAAGTTATTGAACCATTTTCTCAAAGGAAGGTTGATGCTCTTGCACTCGATCATATACGGGAGGAAGATCGATGTTGGAGAACTCATCTTCGAGAAAATCCATGAATGTGCTAAAAGGAACCAGGGTAACTTACTGTTTCCCAACCTGATAACCGCATTGTGCAGGAAGAAGAAGGTTCCTAAGGATCCCTTCGAGGATTTCATTAAATCCAATGAGGGTATCACCAAGAAGAAGGTACTTGAGTTGATGAGTTTCGATGACGGCACCCCGCATGAAGGTTTGGAGCGGGGAGGAAAATCAGTTACCACAGCTAGAATGGTCGTTGTGGTCACATACACTCAAGAAACGCGAGAAAAGATTGGACACCTAGAGGATCACATGGAAAATTTACTTCGAGTATGTCAAAGCTAGGGACACGCAACTCAACGCCTTCTTCAAGGAGTTTCTCCTTAACACTAACACCATCCTATCGACCTTCCTTAGTGTCATCCTCAAATACAATACAGGTGATAGTACATACCATGCCTCGACATCGCATGTCCCTCCAGAAGTTCCCCCAGGAGTGCCCACTGATGTTCCACCACTGGCAACCCATGTCCCACCCGTACTAGAGGAAGGCCAAGGTGACATAGAAGAGTTCCTCAACTCCTCCTCCTTTTCCACCTCCGATAGCAGTTAAGATACCCCACCCAACTTCTTCTCCGATGAAGATTTCACTCCAGCACCAAAGCAACCCGATCAAGATCCCATTCTGTCCTCGGTTCATCAAGCAACGCTAGTCCAAGCAGTAGCTCCAAGTCCAACACCAGTTCAAGCACAACCGACTCCTACTATCGAGTAGTCTACTATAGCACGAGCCTCGACCAGCAAGAAGCGCTACAAGATAATTGCAAGCCGTATACTTCATCCATCTCCCTCGATGACATCAGCAGTATAATCGGGATCTGAGAGTCCCTCTCCTCCCAAACGATGCCGAACGATGGCATCCAGTCAAGCCACACCACCACAGTAAGTTTCCATTTTATATTTTTTTTCTTTTTCGCATCTCCATATAAATCCATGTAGTTTTAGTTTTCATGCATTGGGGATAATGCATCCCTCAAGTTTGGGGGGAGGCATTGTACCATATTCAGCCATACTTTGTTAAAAAGCAGTTGATGATAATTGGTTGAAAATTTTGGTTGTCATGACAAAAGCAGGTTAAGACTATTGTTAGGAATGAATTAGTGAGGCCTAATGATGAATGCATAATTTGATTGCCTAGGCCAGAATTATTATAAGACTGTCTAAGGAAAAGAAACAACCCTAGACCTAATTCTTCGCCAACCTTCCCCAGTGTCATCCTCAACTATAATACGGGCGACAGCACATTCCATGCCTCGACATCTTTTGTCCCTCCAGACATTCCACCAGGGGTGACCACTGATTTGCCACCATTGGCAACCCATGTCTCACCCGTACCAGGAGAAAACCACGGTGACACCGAGGAGTTCCTCAGTTCCTCATCCTTCTTCACTGATGAAGATTTCACGCCAGCACCGAAGTAGCCTGAGCAGGATCCCATTCCATCCCCGGTTCAATCGACACTACCAGCCCCAACAGCATCTTCTAGTCCACCACCAGTTCCAGCACAATTGACTCCCGCGACTAATTAGTCCACTCCAGCGCGTTCTTCGACCAGCAAGAAGCGATACAATAGAATGAAGGGCCGTACACTTCAGCTATCTCCTAATCAACCAGAAGCAGTACACTTGGGATCCAAGAGCCCTTCCCCTCCCAAACGACGCCGCACGAGGGCATCAAGTCAAGCCACACCACCACAGTAAGTTTTTTTAGTCTTCGTTTTTGTTTTTATTTTCGCATTTGCATATAATAGAATTTAGTGTAGTTTTCATGCATTGAGGATAATGCATCCCTCAAGTTTGGGGGAGGTGTTATCCATTCTGTCATACTTTGTTAAATAGTAATTAATGTTAATTGGTTGAAAATTTTGGTTGTCATGACATAAGCAAGTTAAGATTATTATTAGGAATGAATTAGGGATGCCCAATGATGAATGCAAAATTCTATTGCCTAGGCCAGAATTATTGTAAAGACTGTCTGAAAAAGAGAACCAACCCTAGGTTTGATCCTTTGAAACTTATAAACAATATTGTAGGTTGTCTTTGCTCTATTTAATCTGTAAAATTTTAGGGAAAGAACTTCTAATTGTCGAGACTTTAAAAATATTCTAAGGGTAAAGTAAAAACTCTCTAGTGTTTAAAAACTTGAAAACTCAAAAAATACAAAGGGACACTCCTCTATGCAAAGGCATGAATAATAAAAAAAACTCCAAAAGAAATTAAGAGTAGCCATGGCATATGAGTGAATGAAAGTAGTCACAGGATGACTCTGCCCAACTAGCTTGGGGTAGAAGGTATGCTCCCTTTCACCTAGAGTGTGGAACGGTAGTTGTGATGAGCTGACTCCCCTATAAAAAATATGAATAAAGAGAATAAAAGTTGATAAATAACTACGAGTATAAACTAAGCTTGATGAATAATTTATTGTCTTGACAACCTAGAAGTGCTTATTTTAAGTTTTCTAATTACCTCTATGCATAGACTGGTTACAATCACGCACACACAATAGCAAAGGATCCTGACTAGGGAGGGGACTTGACTAATATGACTTTCGAAAATGTTGAGGCCACATATTTTTTCTAAGGGATGAAATCTCAAACCTGATGATGTTCTTGATACTGTTTTTCCATGACAATTTTAATTTTCTTTATTATGCATTGCTTGAGGACAAGCAATAGCTTAAGTTTGGGGGTGTGATAACTCCGCAAAAAGACTTAATTTCCAGTCTTTTCACTTAAGTTATTGCTCGTCTAAACAAAGTATGCACAGTATTTTGGTTGCATTTAGTTGCATATAGGTTATGTTAGCTTGTGGTGGATAAGTTTTGCTTCGGCAAGATTTATTTGGTTTGAAAGATGCTGTTGAGAAGAAAGGGTTGTTTGGATTGTGTTTGTGCAGGAAACTTACAGAGGAAGAACATTTTAGTCGTGACAACGTAAATTTGCAAAGGCCAATGGAACATATAAGAATGTGAAAAGCATATTTATCTCGCTGAGGCAAGGTTTATCTGAAGAATTTATCTGAAGAAGTCTGAAGCAGGTGTGATGAAACCTCCTATGACACACGCCAACTGGATGACCTACTTCACGTGCAAGCAAGCCTTAATTATTCTGAAAGCTACCTTTCCTTTTTAAGTATGGGCATGTAACACCCCAACCCGTATCCTACCCGGATACGAGTCTGAGATGTCACATTGACTTTTTAAAACAATATTCTTACACAATAACAGAACATTTAGACTTATATTAAGAAAATACGATAATATACTATTGAATTATGTTCGTTATAACAAATTTAAGGAAAGAAATATTTTTATGAATAATATTATACTGTATGAATAGTATTGATACTGTACAAATAGTACCCGAGCACTATGCCCTAAAGGATTAGTTACTATCACCTCATTACTCGTAGCTTCTAATGGGATTCTCAATTCCTGTAATGATTTACTGGTAATATAAGAATAATTGGAACCTGGATCAATCAACACCAATACTAATTTATCATACAACTGGAAAGTACCTACTATAACATCGGGATCATCATAGTCTTCACTTGTCTTTAAATTGTATACCCGTGCAATAGAGCGAATTTCAGGTTGTGCAGAGGATTCAGATTGATTCCTCCCTATACATCTTCCTCGTCCTCCTTACGAGGTAGAAACAATCCTCTCAGATGGTGCAGACTCACCCACCATTAACAGACTCCGGAAGCCATTCAACATGTTCCAAAATGATTTTTCCCACAATGCTGACACTATCTTGCTTGACCTGGATTGGATCTCACAACACCAGATCCCACTGATTATGTCTATCTAGTTCTCACCCGACTTACTCCTCTAGCAGAGGATGCAACAGATTTAGATCTAGCTTTAGGTCAGAATCCCGAATCTCTTCCTCTTTTTGGTGGTCCTGAGCTAGAAGAAGCACCAGTTCTCTTCTAAGTCTGAACTCTTTGATCCCCAAATCATTCATTCTGAGCTCTCTCAAGAGCTTTAGCATGAATAATCACCTCCTGGAAAGAAGACAAGTTCAACACAATCAGCATCTCTTTTAATCTAGGGCGCAAGCCCACCACAAACCATTCACAAGAGTCTTTCTCTGTAGTAACAAGCTCAGATGCAAATCGACTCAGTTTATTAAACTCACATTCATATTCATACACTGAGCGATTCATCTATTTCAAGTTCATAAAATCTTGTTTCATTTGCTGGATAAACTGATCTCCAATATACTTGTGTTTAAACTCCTCCAAGAATAAGGAACAAGTTAATTGATGACCTGACATTCTCATGGTGACATTGGTCCACCATATCCTTGCTTGTCCCCGTAGCAAAGACACAATTCCATCCAACTTCTCCACATCAGAACAGTAGATACTATCTAACATAATCTTTACATCATTAAGCCAAAGGTCCGCAGCAACATGACCTTCTTCGGCTTCACCTCTAAACTCTGGAGATCCTAAACCCTTCAACTCCTTTGCAAAATTCATTCTCATAGTTGAAGTAGCAGGAGGCTGGAAGCGCTTTAATACTGCATCTAACGTTCTAAAGAACATATCTTGATCAGCTACAGGCACTCCAGAAGGTTGCTTGTTCTTCACCTTGCCTGGCCAGGGAATGTGAATTACTGCTTTCAGCAGGCCGATCATCTCCCGCTTCACTTCAAGAACTATCATGTCCAGACATCTATTAAGACACAACCATATCATTATATTAGCAAAACAACATACTCATTACAATACCAGATCAGAAGTTCTCACTATATGTTGGCATGTATTCAATTTAAAAACACTCTAGACTCTGGTTTATGCCTAGAATCGGCTAAATCGTAGCTCTAATACCATTAAATGTAACACCTCAACCCGTACCTGACCCAGATACGAGTCCGAGATGTCACATTGACATTTTAAAATAATATTATTACACAATAACAGAACATTTGGACTTATATTAAGAAAATACGATAATATACTATTGAATTATGTTCGTTATAACAAATTTAAGGAAAGAAACATTTTTATGAATAGTACCATGAACAGTAATGAACAGTACCGATGCTAAAAAAAATTTAGAATACTACAAGGGTATCGATACCCTGCTAAAGTGTACCAATACCTTGTTACAGTAATTTCTGCCCAACATATACATATATATTTATATAAATTCCCAAATACTCATAGCATACACGACTTATACTTTTGATTACATGCCAACACTGATGTACATAACAAAATAACATACTATTTAAGTTGCTTCTGATCTGATAGTTGTAGGAGTAATGTTGTTCCAGCTACCTAACTTTGCTTATATACCTTCTCGGATCCTACGTGTGAAACACTCACATGCTAAGTCATCGACTTAGTGAGGCATAATAATAATGACAATAAAATATAATGAAAATGTCATAATGAAATGCAATATCATGAAATCATATATTCAATCCATGCAAGTCACATAACCATGTATCTTACCCATGATCTTATTAAATTATCCATTATGAATTCATATCAATAAGTTCAATAGCCCATGATACAATACTGAGAACCCGAGGTATGTGAGTACTGTGAAGTTGTGCACTATGCTATCACTACAGCTCGTATAAATTGCACCGAAGTGCCACGTAGAATTTGTCCTGAAGGACTGCGTAGAAATGCACCAAAGTGCCATATAAAATTTGTCCATAAGGACCACATAGAAATTCCTTAAGAATCATATACATATATCAAGGATCAAGTAGGTGTCTCAAAATACCTCACACATGTTCCAAAGAATACATATATGTCCCGAAGGACCACGTAGAATTTGTCCCGAATGACCACGTAGACCCTCTACTCTTGGCATGCCAACTATACCTATAGTTCTCATCTACATAACATGGGTTTTCATAATTCACAAAGTTTATATTTCGTAGACGTGTAAATTCTTACCTTTATCACATAGCTCGTGTAACTTTTCAAACATATTCACTTAGAACATTGTCACATAATCCATATAATATGAATTCATGTCATGTATCATAATATGTAATGAAATCATGTATCAAGATATTAAATCTAGACTTATCACAACTCTAGAACTGAACATACTATTATATTCATGCTATGCATATGCACTCACCTATATCTCTTTGCTTTTCCCTCGATCGTTCTTACTTCCCAAATGTTCCAGAACTGATTTAGGCTCAGTATCTACATAAATATAAAATTAAGGCAATTATCAGATACCTAAAACTTGTAATTTGATACTAATAGCTTAAACGAATTTAATGAATTAATATTAAATTTTTCCTTTAGGGGGTATCGATACACTCCTTAGGGTATCGGTACCCTTATTGCATTCTGTGATTTTTCGTTCAAGAGGGTAATGGTACACATACATAGGGTACCGATACACTCTGCCCAAAACAGCCTTTTTCACCCAAAAATTCATCTACTTTTCACTGAATTTCCTTATATAAAACTTCTTTTATATCACTCAACTCAACTACAACCATTTTAACTAACTTTATCATTCCAACACCTTATTATCTCCCAAATCTCATTCAAATTCTTAAAACTAAGAATCTTACTAAATTTTCCATGTAATCCAAACTTACTTCTAACACTTATAACTTCTTATTCACACCTATGACAAATCAAATTCAACTTCTAAATTCATTTATACATCCTTATTCAAAATTTCACTTATCCACTTCTTATCTTTAATCCTTCATAACTTACAAATCTTTGAGTTTCTATTACCTTTTCCATCTCCCTCGTGTTTCCTAAGTCTTCCTTAACTAAAACCATACTTAAATTTTAAGGATTAACCAAAATAAATCAACCTTACCTTGGCTTGGGGATTCACGTTGGAGAAGATGAAGAAGATAAGTCTGGAAACTTGATTTCCCAAACATATGCTCCACATGGGTGTTATAATATCCTCAACCAAATTTTTAATTATTTTCCTTGTTCAAAGACCCATTCACCCTTTTACTTCTCCTTCTCCTTCATTTGTTAAATCATCATACACAATACATTTCAATTAATTCATTCACTTTTCAATTAATTCATTCACTTTTCAATTTATTTAATTTGGTCATTGAATTTTAAAATCTTACACTTTAATCACTAACCCGGTATTGAGGATGTTACAGGGCATTTAATAACGGTTATTTAAGGAAACTCCAAAAGCATGTAAAGCCCTAGGAGATCTTTCCTTATAAATAACCAGTCATAGCCGCCAAAGAAAATGAGACAAGGAAGAAGAGAGAAGAGCTTTATCCAAGGCGTGAGCAAGCAACTGCAGTGCTTTCCCACCGTCAACAGACCAACTGCAGTGCTTTCCCACCGTCAACAGATCAACCTTCCTTAGTGTCCTCCATAACCAAACTTTAGCTGAGCGGTGATCAAGTCTTGAGAGAGGATGATCACCAAGGCAGGCGCAGTGTGCAATAGAGCCCCCGGTTTTGGGAGTCGTTCTTCCTTTGTTCTTAACTCTTTATTTATTTGGGATTGTATTAAAGGTTGAACAATATTCTTATGTTTTATGAATGATGAATTATGTTTTGCTTATGACTGTTTTGCTCATTGTTTAAATATTTTACCGTACGATGTAATAGCATCGAGAGATCGTCTGGGGTTTTGGTAAAACATGTCTTGGTAATATAAGAGCATCAAGAGATAGTCTTTTGTCTAGATAGTGATTCTTAGATTCGAGAGAATTAAGATAGATCCATATGAGCAATGGAATGAATCCAGGATGGTGAAGTTCTAACTTGTTACCTTAGAGATAAGGAGTGAGTTTCAATTGACTAAAAGGGATAAATGCTAGAGTAGGATAGACAATGCCTATAGTTCACGCTGAGAGGTATTGCTACAACAACAGTTTGACAAACCAAGGGTTGTAGTTAACGCTGAGGAGTATTGCCATAGCAACCGCCTAAGAATACCTAGTAATCCTGTCGGGAAGGTTTAGCAAGTCATAATAATTCATTCTAGACTTAAAAATAATTGTTGACAATACAAAGGTTTAGCATAAGTGTTGTGATATGTCTAAATATGTGAGGTTGTTTGCATTATATTTAAATTAACACTTGTCTTGTTTTATTTTATTATAGCATTTTGCATACTTATTTTGCCTCGACCAAACTTTTCTACAATCATTAAATCACTTCTTCATTTTATTAATATTAGTTCTGAAGCTGACACTTAGTAGGAATTAGTTTATGACACTAGTTCTAGTTGTGGTGAAAATATATTTCCAATCCAATCCATGTGTAGACGATACTCACTTACCCTATATTACTTGAATCGATTATGTATACTTGCACAAATTTTCTTGCCCTAACATATACATTTACAAACGATCATTTGGTATTAACAATTACGGTACTGGAGGAGCAGGGGGAGGTGGAGGATGTTGAAACCTTGTCAAAATAGCATCTAGAGCTTGCATAAAAGCTCGGAACTCCGGAACATGCATACCCTGAGGTACTGGTGCGTTGGCGTTCTCTGAAGGAATCAGATGTTGGCTATTTTCCTCATAACTTTCACTTCCTGATCCATCTCTACTTTCTTGACCAGCCATTCTTCTCGAATTCTTAGAATCCGACATCTACCATAACATTTTAAAGATCATAATTAAGTTAGTAAGGAGAGAGATCTTTCATATTCATTATATACCCTATCAGTAACCTTGACATCTTAGTGGCATGTAAACTCTTTTTATATAAAAATACACTTGTTTACTATCAAGAATCGGCTAAATCTATAGCTTTGATACCAATAAATGTAACAGCCATCTATCATATACTTTTCCGTATACGAGCTACAGATGTCATATCACTTCTTAAAATAGTTCCTCATTGAAAACCAATACTACTTTGTTTTGTTTATAAACATTTTAATTTACTTATAATAAAATATTCCTTTACTAAAATAAACAACAAAAAGAGATGTTCAACACTTCACCATTTTACAGAAGTTTAATTCAAAAGTTTTACAGAGCATTTCTTTTTCTAAACCTATTATATGCCAACTAAAATACATCAAAAGTATATATGTAAGTCGTATTGTTACTGACGAGGCGATTCTGGCTTGGATGTCTGTTGATCTCCTTACTCAGTTGGTATTCCACCTACGCGTGAAATAAAAACACGTTAAGTATTACTTAGTGAGACATACTTAATCATAAGTAAAATTCTAAACTCAATTTATTTTATTACAATTAACATTTCAAGAGATTCTTTAAGTTCATCAAACATTCTATGATTTACATTGCTAGTGCTATTACCATCATTTCTCAACCATTACTAAAACCTGTGTGGTTCGCATACTCATTACCAATAAAAAATCCACTTCTTTATTATAATTTCTTATGTTCATACACATATATTTCCCATACGAAAATTCATACACTTAGTATGAATTTCTTATCTTTTTGCACATAAAGTGCCCAATACGGAAATTCATATACTTAGTATGAATTTCTTAACATTTTTACACACAAAGTGCCCAATACGGAAATTCATACACTTAGTATGAATTTCTTAACATTTTTGCACACAAAGTGCCCAATGCGGAAATTCATACACTTAGTATGAATTTCTTAACATTTTTACACACAAAGTGCCCAATACGGAAATTCATACACTTAGTATGAATTTCTTAACATTTTGTACACTTAGTGCCATTTGGTAATGACCATACATACATCGATAATTCCTACAACTATGACTATTATAGCATGTACGTATATAATTAAATGCACTCACCTAGCTCGCCTTGCTTAGATATCCAAAATGGAAAGATGATTACTTCGGGACTTGGCATTTGCCTTTTGCTTTACTCGACTCGGGAGATTGATTTCGATCTATCACATATTCATTAAATACATTTATAATATCAATTGTTAGTATATTTCCTAAAAATTATAACTTAAACATTAATCGAAAGTACCTATTATTAACCTTTCTACAACAATATCAGTCTATCTTAAAATTTATGGCTCTTCAGTATCGATACCCCTACCATGGTATCGATACTACTATATTATGGTACCGATGTCCCCTTCTGGTATCGATACCAATTTTAGATTCGATGTTACCTGGTATCGATACCCTTACCATGGTATCGATACTACCATACTATGGTACTGATACCTCCTTCTGGTATCGATACCAATTTCAGATTTGATGTTGCTTGGTATTAATACCCTTACCATAGTATTGATACTACCTCGTCGATATCGATACTGATTGAATCAGTATTAATACTACTCAGCTAATTCATCCCATTTTAGCCAATAGTATCAGTACTGTTCTATTAGTACCGATACCCTTGCCCAGTTTTTCCAGTTTTCAACCTGATTATTACATAAATTGGGTCAAATTTAGTTATATTTACACCATACAATACTATCAAACTCTTATTTAACTATCCATACTAACATTCCTTCATTTTAATACTTAAAACATCTAATACCCCTCAAGATCATTGGATTCTAAGAATCACACCAAAATTTCTAACTTGTTTTTAAGTTCATCCAAGGTTCCTAATCTCTTATTTACTACTTTGACAAATCAAAACTACTAATAATCATCAATAAATACCAATATACTAACATATCATTATAAAACTCATTTTCTATAATCTCCTTTATTTCCCTTATCTCATTGTTTTAATCTCTTCTAAACCTTCCTTAGGCTTCCATCATATACAAGGCTTGAATAAACAACAAAAAATGAAGGAATAAACTAGTAAATTGAAAACTCACCTTTGAGCTATGGAGGAGCTTTTCTACGGGGGAAAGAGGAAGAAAAAGGAATAAGACTTTTTGGCAACCTAATTCCCTTTTCCCCTTATCTTTAATACCGATTTAAAATACACTTTAATTTCTCCTTCATTTAAAGGACTAAAATGCCTCTTAAAAATCCATTGTCACAATTTAGTCTAAACCATTAATCCTAATCATTCTCATCTTTTATCATTTAATCGAATAAATCCTCCTATTTTTAAATCCTTTCAATAAGTTTTTAATCCAATATTTGGGGCATTACATCTCAGACTATGTAGGCTCTCCAGTCATCAATGGGCAATCCAGGATAAAATGTCTCATATCCCCACATCTGAAACATGCTCCAGAGTTCATTGGACATATGCTACTATGATTTTTACCACAATGCTGACATTGACTTGGCCTTCCAACTCCTGATTCAGTAGATTGGGTATGCTTAATTCTAATTGGGTTTGATCATCTACATGAGGATACAGCTGATTTAGATCTAGATTGAGGTCGAAAACCTGAACCTCAACTTTTCTTTAATTATAATACGCTCGACGAGGCACCCGCTCTCTTAGTCAATTGGGTCTTGTACTCCCCATATATTTTATTTTGAGCTTGCTCTAAGGCTTTAACTCGATTTACCACCTCTTGAAATGTAGAAAGGTTCAGCGCTCACAGCATCTCCTTCAATCTAGGGCGCAAACCCTTTACAAACCCTTTACAAACTGATCACCGATATACTTATTTTTGAACTCTTCCAAAAAGAATGGCCATGTCACTTGGTCCCTAAGAGTTCTCATCATCGTGTTAGTTCACCATATAATCGATTGACCTCGTAGCAATGAGACTACTCCATCAAGCCTCTTCATTTCAGAACAATAGAGACGCTCAAGAATAAGCTTAACATCGTTTAGCCAAAGATCCGCAGAAACGGGAACTTCCTCCGATTTCCCCTAAACTCAGGTGCTCCTAAACTCTTAAGCTCCTTTGTCATATTCATCTTAGGAGCTGGGGGAGCAAACGGTTGGAAACGCGTTAGAATCGCATTCAAAGTCCTGAAAAAGATTCTCTGATCTTGTACATGCACTCCCTGAGGTATATGTTCTTCACCTTGCCTAACTAGGGCAGGTGAATTACTATTTCCCTCATGTACATTTCCCTCGTCACTTCGGGAGCCGTCGTAGTCCGATATCTATTAAGATACAATCACTAACTATATCAGCAAAGACAGCATTCCAGTTACCTTATCAGATCAGAGATTTTTAACATTTCGTTGGCATGTACACGTTTTAAAACATAAATTATTTTGTTTCAAACTTAAAATCAGTTAAATCATAGCTTTGATATCAATAAATAGAACACCCCCAACCTGTACCTGACCTGGATACGAA
Organism: Hibiscus syriacus; assembly: GCF_006381635.1. Classification (NCBI taxonomy): domain Eukaryota; kingdom Viridiplantae; phylum Streptophyta; class Magnoliopsida; order Malvales; family Malvaceae; genus Hibiscus; species Hibiscus syriacus. The sequence continues at coordinate 776,199 of NW_024062907.1, forward strand.
TCCAAAGTATCACATTGACTTTTTAAAACATTGACTCTCTAAAAATCATTGTAATTTAAAATTTTATTTTTTTCTTTTAGTGAAGAACTCTTATACAAAAGTTAATATTGAAAATTCATATTTTTTAAAATGAAAATAAATACTTTATAATTTATATAAATGTAAAATAATAAATTTACAAAAAAATTGATCAGAGTATTACAATTTAAAACTATATGATACATGCCAACAAAATAACAAAATAATAAGAAACCTACAGTTCAAATTATTCTGATATGATATTCTTCAAGTGTATGATGTCCTCTCCTAACTTTAGCCCTCGTATCTCTTTGAACCTACATGCGAAACAATCACACAATAAGTCATTGACTTAGTGAGGCAATAATGAGTATAATAAAAAATTTAAAAACACTTGCTTATTCATCTCATGGAAAATATTTCATACTGAAATCAAGATACATTTCATGAAAATAACTTACACTTTTACACTTTATTAAATTTATATCACTTTGTCTTAATAACCCAATGAATATAATTGAGAACTCAAGGTATGTGTGTACTTTGAGGTTGTGTACTATAATTGCAGTCACCATTGCTCAAAAAATTTGCACCGAAGTGCCACTTAGAATTTGCACCGAAGTGTCACGTAGAATTTACACCAAAGTGCCACGTAGATATGTTCAGAATGACCACGTAGAATTTGTCCCGAAAGACCACGTAGAATTATCCTGAAGAATAGCGTAGAACCCTAAACTCTTGGCATGCCAACTATACCTCTAAATCTCATACATATACTTTGGGCTTTAACTTTATAATTAATTTTCCTTACTTTATTCAAGTGTCTTTTATACATATAAAAAAAATTTTGCATAGAGCATTTTCACGTATAACACATTCACATAAAGCACTTTCACATAGAACACATTCATATGTTAATAAAATCAAACAATACTTTGGAAATACAATTTATATAAAACATCATAAAATTATTGCGCAAAATAAATAAATAAAACTATTTTTAATCGAAAACCTTCGAGGTTGCCTTATCACAAGTCGTCATCATATCTAATATAAAACAATAAATTGCACTCACATTTACCTCACGAAAGTCCTAAACGAAATCCTTTTTCTTTCATTCAATCTCTTCTATGTCAATTCTTTTGGTACGTTTCGATCCAAATCTACACATCAATATGTCCAAGATAAATACCGAATTTCTATTAACGAATAACCAATTAGCACTTACATAAACGGAACTAAACCTCCTAATTTAAATTTCAAACTGAATAGCATCAGTACCCCTCCTACAGTACCGATACTTCTCTCATACTTTTAACTCCAATCAAACACTTAAACTTACTACCATTTATCACCACCAACTTATATCCATTAATTACCTTTTAAAATCCAAATTTCTCTATGGAATACTTAAAACTAAAAATCATACCCATTCCTCCAAATTATTTCCAAACGTTTCTAAAACTTCAAAAACCTTAATTAAACCCTTAACAAGTCAAATATATCATTAAAAATTCAATTACTAATCAATTTCATAAAATCTCTTAAAAACCCCATTTTACCAATTTATCATTAATTCGCCAAAGTCTTAGTTTTATTCATCCTTAAGCCTTCCTTAAGCTTCTATACCAACTAAAGATTCAAAACCAACCCAAAAATGATAAAAATAACCAACTTAAAATAACTCACCTTGGCAAAGAGGAAGCTCACGGGAAAAGAAAGAATAAGAGAAGATAACTAAATGTTATAGGCTTTTCTTTTTTCCTCTATTCATCACATGTTAAATATCTTTAAAATTGAATATTAAATTCATTTCCTGCCAAAAAACCATAATACCCTTCCATTCTTCAATATTTGATAATAAGTCCTAGACAAAAATTCTCAAAATCAATCCTTGAACTTTTTAATTTATTCAAATTACACCACTAAATTTTAAAATCTTATACTTTAGTCACTAAGTCGATGTTTGGGGTACTACAAGGATGTTTTAATCTGTAATTAGAATTAAAGGGATCAAGTAATCAATTATACCATTGTTTGAAATAAAAGCTGAAACCAATTAAGAATTGGTGATCTCACGTCTGATTTTTCATCCTTCTTTTCCCTCACCTTTGTCTTCTTATATCAAACTCTCTTCTTCATCTTCTTCCTAAGCATTTCAAGTGAAAAGTGGGAACTTTATTCTTTCCAGCTTCTTCCATCAACACCAAGGTAAGGATTAAACTCAGCACCCCTAGAGCTTTTATTTGAAACCAAAAGGATAAGGTTTGGCTATGGTTTTTGAAAATAGGTTTTGAGACTTAAATCTTTGGGTTTAAATCTGATTTTTAGTAGGCTTAGGCCCTTAGAAGTGTTTTTAAACCTTTGGCTATGGTTTTTGAAAGTGTTTTATGAGAGGGTTTAAGAAACCTTTGGGTTTCAATATGATTTTCAGTAAGCTTAGGCCCTTAGAAGTGTTTTTAAACCTTTATTAAACCCTAAATTCAACTAATGCCCATAGTTTTACAATATTTTCTAGTGAGAGAGATTGGAGAAAGCTCTAAGACTAAAGGGAATGAGAAACTCGCCTTGGGTTGAGTCTTGAACATTTCAAAAGCAAAGTTTAATAAGGTAACTCATTTCTAACTCACCTATGCCATGTAGAGATTATTTAGATGAGAAATGGGTAGGTTACATAAGCTTGAAGCTTTTTCATGGTAGATTCATATTTTTTATGTTTCAACATGTGTTAAAACCTATTTATGACCCCTAATATCAATAAAATACTAAAACATCAGTTGGGGACCTCAATGGGGCATTTGGGTATGGAAAGATATGATTTTCGTGCCCAAAACAGAACATCCAGTAGTAACTGTATCGATATTGTAAGAACAATATATATTGTTCTTCAGTCGGGCATAAATTAGACAGTCATAGGAGTACCAATACTGAGGTATTTTTCTAAACATCGAACCGAAATTTGGTATCGGTACTCAGTCAAATATCGATACACCATCACTTTAGTATCAATACCCATATGAGAGTATCGATACTGCCTTAATCCAAAAGTCACATCAATCAGGGGGTATCAATACCAAAGGTGTAGTATCGATATTGAAGGGTCAGTATAGGTACCCATGAACAAATTTGGATAAATAATCCAAGGAGTAAGGGATCATACTCGAGTACCTCAAATACACTTTAATACAACAAATAAGACTTACAGCGATAACAGTAATTAATAACAGAATTGTAGTAATAGAAATAGTTAAGTTTACATAAAACTAGCTTTGTTTGACGCTCTAGAAATAATTAGGACACCTAAGTTCCTCTCTAGCAGAATACGACAGTCAGTGGATATCCAAGTCAGTGCTAATGCAATTTAGCAGCCGACTGGCCCAAATGCCCAAGACTCAATGGAGTTAGTTAGCGGGTGTACGTCTGATGTAGCTCTGGATCTCACCCTAGATACCTGAGGGTATCTCATATAGGATAGAGGGGTGTGTGAGCTCCAAGATGCAGAACCCTCAGCCACATCATGACGCTTACTTAGTAGATAAACCAATAACTTTGCATGTTTGAACTTGTGCCACCAGCTATCTCATTTAGTGAATGCATGTAGTATAGTACAGTTATTAGTGAGGCACTGAGCTCGTAATCTCAGCGTTCGGAATGAGTTTTTGTGTGCAGGTTCTTAGGGGTAGATCGTGGGGAGTTATCATCGCCAGGCATTCCAGTGTAACAGTACAGACCAACAATGACCACCAGAATACGTCTTGAGTTATCCTTAGAGGGCATATACTATTTATGGATCCTTTTATGTATTCATTTGTAACTCTTTCGATACTCAGTATTTGTATTATTTTTTGATGTACTTTGGGAGAACCCCATTATTTTGTAGACCTAGATTATCATTTTTATTTTTATTACTATGGATGGATTATTTCAGTAATTATAAACAGTTTTATAAGAAAATTTTTGGGTCACTTTTCGGTAGTCCCGTATAACATTATATTTCATTGATCTTCGGGTCAAACTAGATTAGGGTGTTACATAATGTCTCGTTTAAGCCTGTTGGGAATTGAAACAAACATTTTTGGAGACAGTGATTCAAATTAGCTTAAGAAATATCACACTCACAGATAGAAAACGGAATTAGGGCTTCGAATTCATCCTAAAGCACCTTTAATTTTGTAAAATGGGCAGAATAGGAGATATCACCTTGAACAACAGTAGCAATCTCACAGTGCAAGAAAAAAAATCTAGACCCGTCCACTTTGTCATAACGTTCCTGAAGATCCTTTCAAATGGCGATGGCGTTTGAAGAAAATAGAATCCCTTCTGAAAGCTTATTCGAAACAGAATTGATGATCCATGAGAGAACAATCGCATTACAACGATCCCAATAGGGATGAAGCGACTTATCAAAGTCATCACGTCTGCATCACCATCGATAAATTTGATCTTATTTTTTTACGAGAAGAGTCAAATATATCGACCTGCTCCAAAGTTTATAGGTCTCAATCCCATTTAATTGATGAGATCAAGAACTGAACCCGATGTATCAAAAGGATTAAGATAAAGCATGTGATTAAAATCAACAACGAGACTATCCACCATAGGCATGATATCAAAGAGAAGAAACAATGAAAAACGAAGAAGAAACGAAACAAATAGAGAAGAGAAAGGGCACACAGAAACGAAAAACAACCCAAGAAGAAAAAAACAACCAAAGGCCTAATGGATAAAAAACCTCAGCGACTGATACCATGTTAAACTACAATGAGAGTGGAAAAATACTTCAAAAATTATTATTTTGCACAATGATTACAAAGTGTTATATACAAATATATAATTGCTACAGTTAGTAATTGCCCCTAACTAACTACTTAACTAATATAACAACTAACTAAAACTAAAATTATAGCTTAATTGTAATTCTCAACATTGTTTTTCATGCAATAGGTTACCAATTAGTTAAAAATATTTTTTTAAGAAATATTAAAAAATATATCAAAATAAAATTTTAGTTATAATTAAAAGAAAAAAATAAGATATTCTTTATTAAGTTAATAATTCATGTCATCCTATCGAGGGTAATGTTCATTTTATTGCAAAATTCAAAATTTAATTTATAACTTTTAAAAATTCAATGCCTAAAAAAAATTTAACATAGTTTAGTTATAATTAAAAAAAATTGTTATCCTTTAAATTTTCAAATTTGAATATCATATATGTCAAATATATAAACGTTCGATGTTAAAAAAATTGTATACTTTTTTTCTCTAAATTTTTTCCTATTTTTAAAATACTTACAACTCAATAAAAATATATAAACTTCTTGCAAAAAAAATATCCACGATTTAAGAAGAAGAAAAAAAACATGCAAAAGGGTACCTAAGGCTCTCAAACTTTTCAAAAAAAAACTAATGTGGCCCTCTATTTTTTTTGCACCCAATGTGGCCCTCCAAATCAGGAAAAAATTCATTGTGATTCTTTGACCAACGTTTTTCTTCGTTGACCAACAGCTCCGTTATTTTATGTTGGCGTGGCATGTTAAGCAAACCAACATCCTATTTTTTTCTCTCAATTTAGCCCTCCAACTCAATAAAATAACTCAATCTGACCCTCTTAATTTTTCTCTTCTATTTTGATCACTAAATTTTAAAAGTTTTCAATTTAATCACTCAACTTTTGAACTACTCATGTTTTAATCATCATTATTTATTTTATTAATATTTATGTATAATATGGAATTTATTATTCTTATTTTTTTAATATATGATTAAAATATATTAATTAAATTAAAATTTTAAAATTATATTGAAAAAAAATATTCCCAAAATTATAATTAAATTGAAAAATATTTCATTTGCTTTATATATTTTCAAATCTCCACTCTCCTCATTTATCTTTTCATTTCATTTTTCTTCATTTTCAACCAAAATTTCTTTTTTTTTCCCTTTCATTACACGATCAAGTAGCTCATTACCAATTTTTTTAATTTTTTTACAAGTTCATTATGGATTCACTAAATCTGGTAATGAAAGAAAAAAAATCTTTGATTAAAAAGAAAAAATGTCACATCATACATAAATATTAATAAAATAAATATGATGATTAAAACAATAACAATTCAAAAATAGAATGTTGCTTACTTAACATGCCATGTCAATACAAAATAATAGAGTTGTTAGTCGACGACAAAAATATTGATCAAATGACTACATTAAATTTTTTTTACTTAGAGGATTATATTGAATGAAAAAAATAAAATATCATTATGATTTTTTTCTAAAAATACGAGGACTTTAAGTAATATTTTTTTAAATAATATAAATTGACGGAGGACCTAAAAAAATAAAAACAGAATAAACTTAAAAGAAAGAAAAAAAGAAAGAGAAGTCCACAAGAAACCAGCTTTAACATCCACCACACTCCATCCTTCTTGCAGCATTGTCACCATTATCAAAAGTCTTTTCAGTCCTCTTAAACTTGAGGATTCTAGTTTAGGGTTTTATTAAAAAAAAAAGAAATAAGCAGAGTAAGAAATGCAGATTGCAGGATTAACAAGCGAAGTGTTGGTAGCCATCCCTTCAGCTGGAACCCTCAGTTTCAGACACTTCAATTCCATCCACTTCTTCTCATCTTCTCCTTACTTCAAAGTATGACCCTTTTCTTTTTCTTTTTCCTTTTCTTAATATACATATTTATATGTATGTTTCTGTTGCATCGAATTTTCCAAAATAATAATAATAATAATAATAATAATAATAAAGATCATAACTGGCTTATTTCTTTCATTTGAGAATTCAGGGCAAAATTCTAAATTCTTGGGGGGGGTGGGGGGTTGTCCCTTAAAATAGTTGTTTCTTTGTGACATAGAGAACATAAAACTTGGTAGTTGAATAGAAAGTTGTTTCTTGATACTAGGGTTACGTTAGTGGTTTGCAAAATCCAGCTTGGTTGATGGTTATTAGGAATCTGTTGGCAGGATTGAAAGTAGAAAATTTTCTTGGGGGCCAAGGCCACTGCCTGTTAGAGCTTTATTTTCCCGTTGGCTGCAATCCACTGGCAACTGCATAATCTTTGTTCATATTTGCTGCCATGATAACTTAAGCCAGTTGGGTACTTTATTGAAAGATTGGAAGATGAAATGCGCGGGTTCTACTTTGACCTTGTACTTTTCTTGGCGAATCCTAAAGAAATAAATATGGAAATTATTGGAAGCATGTTTCTTTTAGTTTAAACAGTCCTTGAAGTTTATATGGCCTTTGGATCTTCATGCTTTTGTAGGTGCTATGTTTGTGTCCCAAGACCAAGAAGCCTTTTCTTGTCTGTCCGATGGGTTACTGTTATTAGGAAATCGTGTAATTTTGATGTTTAAAACATGATGTTGCAATTGTGAAATAGAGTAGCTGAGAGCAATCTGGTTAAAGACTATATATAGTCTCTTGCTCGTGTAAACTTCTGTTTTAGAAAAAAGCCTTGCTTTATATGGCAATGCCTGGAGACTTGAGCTGTGCGAGTAAACATAGAATCTTCAATCTTTTGATACTTTCCCTTGTCTTCTTAGCTCTCAAGAATCTTTTCTATCCAGAGATATCCTTCATTCTGCAATCCAAAGTTAGCGATGGCACCCGATAAATACCAAGGAGGAAGATGCTTAACTGTGAGAGCCTCAGGGGAGTCGGGTGATAATTTGTCACCAATTGCTCCTGTAGAATTCGAGTCCCCAGTTGGCCAGCTTTTGGCACAAATATTGAGAACTCATCCTCATTTACTGCCTTCAGCCGTTGATCAACAGCTGGGTAACCTTCGGAGTGATAAAGATGACCAGAAAGAAGAAACTCCACCATCTCAAGATCTCCTCTACAAGTGAGCATCTCTTTCCTTTTATTGTGCAGTTGTTGCAAATTGAAAAATTCTATCACATTTAACATTTGGATGTGTGTGTGCACACACGTGAGTTAGACTAAACGAAAAGGTTTTTGGTTTTGTATATTAACAGGATAATGGCATTTACCAGGGAATCGGTTTATGTTATGCTAAGTTCCTTCTAAAAGATTATTGGTTTTTAACTTAGTTATTTCAAGTTTCAACTAGTGATTAGTATATTGCTGGTTTTCTATACGTCCATTACCAAATTACTGATATAACTGAAACAATTGAACTGTAGGAGAATAGCTGAAGTTAAAGAAAAGGAGAGGCGGAAAACATTGGAGGAAATAATATACTACTTGATTGTACAGAAATTTGTTGACAATGAGATTTCAATGATTCCTAAGGTAACAGCAACTTCAGAACCTACTCGACGAGTGGACTTTTGGCCAAACCAGGAAGAGAAATTGGAATCCGTTCATTCTCCTGAAGCATTGGAAATGATTCAAAGCCACGTATCCCTTGTACTCGGAGACCGAGTGGTCGGTCCCCTCAGCACCATTGTTGAAATTACCAAGATCAAACTTGGAAAGCTCTATGCTGCTTCGATAATGTATGGATATTTCCTTCGAAGAGTTGATCAACGCTTTCAACTCGAGAGAACGATGAAGACCCTTCCTGAAGATTTCACCAAGGGCCAAGCAAGATTTGAGTTTCCGAATCCGGAGAAGCAGCTCTGGGATCCAGATTCTTTGATTATGATCCCACCTGATGATGGCGATGATGGTGATGGAGGAGGATACGCTGATGCTGAAGGAAAATCATATAGACTGAGATCCTATGTTATGTATTTGGATTCTGAGACACTTCAGAGATACGCAACCATAAGATCCAAAGAAGCTATTTCATTGATTGAAAAGCAAACGCAAGCACTGTTCGGGAGGCCTGACATTCTGATTCTTGACGATGGTTCAATTGATACATCGAATGATGAAGTAGTCTCCATCACTTTCTCTGGGTTGACAATGCTAGTCTTGGAAGCGGTGGCATTCGGTTCATTCCTATGGGATGCAGAGAGCTATGTCGAATCAAAATATCATTTTCTTAAGAGCTAACCATCATCTTTGCAATTGTTGTGTCATGAATGAGTCCCGTTGCAGCTATATAAAACATGATGAATGGTTAAAAAGTTGTATTACATGCTAGTTTCTAGGGAATATGACGTAAGTTTGTACAAGTTCGCAAAATGGTAAACAATGCTGCAAAAAAGGAATAAATACTAAAACTGAGTCGAACCCAGGTCGTTGAGTGCAAACCACTACACCATAGAACCAATTTGTTGATGTAATTCATCTCACATATTAAATTAATAAAAAAACAACATGCCTTTGAAATGGCAATATATGAGCACTCTACGGCTCGATCGAAATCAATGATATATCATCCATCATTTGAGCAAAAGAGAAATGATAAATATCCTATCTGAACATGCAAGATGAAATTAGTGAAGGCTTTGGAGGTTGCTCGTAGGAAATAACAATCTTGGAAGTATATTTGTAGTGATAAATAAAGAAGTTGGCTTCTATTCACCATGATCTTTCCAGCAATGCTCCACTTATAATAGATTTCAATTTATCTATTTCATATGCTTTTGTATCGAATGGAAAGGAAAGTTGCTTTTATTTAAAATTATAATAAAAAATGAAAAACACAACCAAATTTCCAGGAAAAAATAAAGTACCTATCGTTTTGTACGCTAGATTAGAGGGCTATACAAAGCACATTAGCCCTCTTTCTTGCCATTTATCTGAGTATTCATATTACTGTGTACCCCCACATCTCCACCATGAACATTTGATGCAGTAGCAGCAACACCAGGACAGGCATTTCGGTTTCCGTAAACAGTTCACACAGGTCGGTGGCCAGCAATTAGAGCACTTAGGCCACCAGCAACATCTGCTGAATCTTGGCTTTGGACATCTGAGGCATTTGGTTTGGCATGATTTAATCTCATAGCATCTGTCACTTTTAACTGAGGAACCAGTATTCGACCTTGTTGGTAGACGCATACTCTGCCGGATCCTTTTAAGGCGAATCTCCGTTGTCAGTTCTCCATTTCGTAAACGAACTTGTATAGATGACGTATGTAATAGGAGTATTGCTCTAAGTTGCAGTGACCACCCCCTTTCACCCACAAAGGCTCATACGATTCCCTTGCCTTTTTCCACAGTCCGTTTCCATGCAGCCAGTTGACAACATCATCTTCTGTGCCCTGATTAATTATCATATTTGATATTAGCACAACTTTATGGTACTTAATATTTGACATTAACAAGAATTATGGCCATACTTCAAATCTGGAATGAGATCTAATTTAATATTCGACAAATTCGAAAGGTACTTACGTGTATTACAAGCACAGGGCACTTTACCTTTTTAACTTTATTGATATTCTGCAGTTTTAAGGACAGTAATTAGCTCAAGTTGCCAATGATGTCAACAAACTGATATACCAATCATCAGACTGTCTTAAAATCAATATGGTTAAATATTGTTCTCGCAAGGCAGTTGATTTACGGGTTATTACCTCGAAAATGTCGTAGCAGAATGTAAATTTAACATGGCAAAGAACACGAAGGCGGAAAGAATGCCGCTATGCAGAACTACACCTCTAAGCCTCGGAAGTTTAGCTGCCAAATGTAAGGTCGGTCCACTTCCGATCGATTGGCCGTATAGAATTAAGTCTTCCTGGCTAATTCCATATTCGGTCTGAAGAAATTGGTACACAGCCTCTATATCAGCATAAGTGTTGGATTCACTAGGCTGCAAATCATACAATCAAAACAATAGCAAAAAAAAAACACAAAATCAACATCAGGTTTATAACACTTTAACAGCAAGAAAACGAAATAATAAGAAAAGATAATCGACCTACCTTACCAGTAGATGCTCCATAGCCAGAGTAGTCATACCTGCAGTTTAGCATTCAGCAAGGAACCTGATCAAATTGAGCATCATGCATTTGCTCAAAGAGCCCATTTTATAAAAACTTGTGTGCTCAAGTGTTAAACAATAGATCTCTCCAAATGAATCAGAAGAGAAATGCAGAACCTCATATGCTGCCACAATGCACTGAAGTCCAGGACTGAAACCAAACATATATTTGCAGGAAAAAGTAAAAAAAAAAAAAGTGAATGCAGAAGAGGAACCCCATTTTTACTTGCACTTTTAATGTCTACAAACCACGAGACACTTTACCAACTGAATAGTGCATATACTTAGAAATGGAGTAATAAGCTGAAGAAGAGAGTGATTACAGATCTAAGCCAAATAAGACCAGTCGGACCCAAAACAAGAAGAAAACATGATATTGACATATTGAAGACAGCCTAAACAAGAACAACCAACTTACACAGGCAAAGCACAGATAAGTGCAAATGACTAAATTTTGAACTAAAAATTGAAATGAGAATAAGAGGAAGAAGACTACCCCATAAGATTGACTCTGAGGTTGGCCTTTAGCTGGACAAAGAGGTCGTGGAGATGGCCAAGGTCAGCGCCATTGCCATGAGAGTAAAGCACTGTAAGGCGAGCGTATGGATTTCTCAAATAAAAACCAACAATCTTGTTACCAAGCTTGGTGTCAATCAAAAGCACATCCAAAGAAGGATCATCAGAAGCACCAGCAAGGGCTGAAGAAGAGGAGGAGGAGGAAGATGAAACTACCGTGACCTTCCCATTGTCACGCTTCTTGATCTGATATGTGGGCGGAGATGGCGGAAAGAAGGCAAACTTTGCAGCCAACTGAGAACACATACACCCCATTCAACCCCACCAACAAGAAGAGCTAAGACAACCCCAACTCATTGAAAAAAGAACAAGCTTGAGTGCATGGCACAAGATACGGAAGAACTGTAGGCTCTCTTTACTTAAAGCTGTTTGCTTTCAAAATGATGAGCGAAAAAGAAAATGAAAAACAGATCAGAGACAGGCAGAGATGTGAATCTGTAGTTGTGCATAACTTCATTGCGTATACGTGTCAGTTTGAACAGCGGAGTGAATACGTACAATCTCTATCTTCGCGTCTTTGCTTCCTACCAGTTCTGCTACATCAATAAAGACAATTTTCTGTTTCGTCTCTTTGTTATCTCCTTTTCTCCACTCTCCTGCGGCTATCAATCTCTGTTACTCGCCTCTCTTCTTTTCCTTTTTTTCTTATTTCTGGTCCAATCGTGAATTTTATCCTCAACTTTATGAAAACTTCGGCCTTCTATTTTAATTTGTTACATGTAGGGATGAGCGTTCGATCAAGTCGAGTCGGGTTGAGTCAAAAATTTTGAGTTATTCGAGTTTACGAGTCTTGTTTTACAACTCGAAGTTGACTTGAAATTTTTTCGAATCGATTTTTTGAGTTTTTGTTTAAATTTAATTGTGAATATTTATAATATTATAATATTTTTTTGTTCCAATTTAAGTGACTTTCTATAATCATATGTACAATACAAATATGTTTCTTCATATATTTTCTCATATGTGATATATATATATCATACAAAGTCCAATAACTCGACTCAAACTTGAAAATAAATCTACTAAATACTAAAAATTTTGAGTTATTCGAGTTGCATTTTACAAGTTGATTTGAACTTGATTTTTCTTTTTAGTTGAGTCGAGTTTATGAAATTGTAACTCGAAGTTAATTCGAGTCGAGTTTTTTATTCGAATCTAGTCGAAAAAATCAATTTTTCGAGTCGAATTTTACTCACCCCTAGTTACAAATTTGTTCTATATGAAATTACTTCATTTGTTGGTGAATGCATGAAAATAAACTATTGATTTTTATTAATTTATTGAATACAAATTATTATTTTTATTGAAAGTAACTAGTTTTATTAAAATAGAAAATAATTAAAATTATAATAAAGATTTACAAGTATAACCGTAAACTTAAAATATAATTATTACATTTTCCTTTTAACATTGAAACAAAATCTAGCCACCTAGATCATATAAGACCAAAAAAGAAAAAAGTTAAAAAACCTAACAAAAAAACTCTAATAAAATAAAGATACGAACAAATCTGACTGCATCGATAAACGAATAAAAAATGGGATTAAACTACTGAAAGACCACTGACATCTCACAAATCAGAATCAAGCGAAGTGAAAGAACTATCCACGAACGGAAAACACGTATCCAAATCAATTTGATTGTCCAAAGCAGAAAGATCATCATAATAACAAATAAGTGTCATCTTGATCAGTCATGCAATGTCAAATCAAACCATGAGAAAAAAGATAAACAAAAATAACGACAAAAAACCGTAAGTTACCAAAAGGCAGAGAAAAACATGCCACAAAGACAAAGATAAACATATCATAAAGGCATAGAACATATCACAGAGACATAATTATTCTTATTAAAAAACAAAAAAAAACAGATAACTGGAGGACGGCAACCAACATTAAAAATGGTATCGTCGCCGGTTAAATAAAATTAAAGAAGAAAATTTTGGATTGATCAATAAAATTAACACAAGTGATAAAGAAAAACAAAAGAGAACGAGAGGAGGAGGAGGAAGAAGAAAGCAGCTTATTGAATACAAATTGTTGAATCATTTTTAGTAATTTCTTATCTATAGATTATTAAACTAATAATTTTTAGGTCAGAGTTTAAGGACAAAATTTAATATTGTTATCCAGTTAATTAACTTCTTAACTTTTTGAAAAGTTGATGAGTATAATCTAATGAAAACTAAGTTTTCAATTTTAAGTAATTGGGTTTTTGTAAATAATCTAATAAATTAAAATATAGAAACTAAGCTTTCAATTTTTGTGAAGTAAAATGAATAAGATATTATTTTAAGCAATTGGATTTTTGTAAAGTTGATGCTTCATCATTATCTAAAAAATAGTTTCATTTAGATTTCATGCATAATCATATAAAGAGTAAGAGGCTATTTAATAAAATAATTAAGCGTTGAATAATTCAATAGCCTGAATGATTCAAATGCTTTGTATGAATTAGCTCTGAATGTGACATGTTGTTTGATAATGGTTCTGAATGTACAATCTGAATTATGAATATTTTCATTTTTACCTTCATAATGATTTATTATATTATAAGATATGATTGTTTAATAAGACAATATGTGAAAAATAGGTATTATGGTAAAATATCGGGTGCTTAATGATTCAGAATGTACTTTAATGCTGAATCATTCAGCAATGTTTTGTTGTTTCATTCAGCATAATCTTCATTCAGATGTGAGAATCACACACGTTGAATACTAAACGATTTAAGAAACAGCCCCTAAGTAAAAAAAATGCTTGTATCAAATCTCATGAAAGAGAAATCCACTTACTTTCTTTTATGGATATTTTCTATTATTAAGTAATTATTATTTAATACATTAAATTCATTATTGACTTATCCGTGTAATATTTATAAATAATAATATTTTTTAATTAATCACCGATATTCGATTTATTAACCTATTAATCTAGATCAGATATTACATTAAATTCATTATTGACTGATACGTGTAATATTTATAAATAATAATTTTTTAAATTAATCACTGATATTTGATCTATTGACCGACTAATCTAGATCGATATTGCAGAGGCGAGGGCGACCCTCCCAACCCAGTTTGCTTCATTCGCAAATACCAGGATTCGAACCCCTAACATTACTTAAGGGACCTACTGCCTCATCCCACTTATAAAATATTAGTTAATAAAATCATTCTAAATATAATATTTTACTATTACACCTCATCATTACAAAACATAAAAGATGAAGATTTTATAAACGAACTCACAATTAAAATACAAAAATAATCATTACAAAACACCATCAAAATAATAATTAGAATATAAATTAACAATAACCACACATGATAAGACTTAAACTATATTTAATAATTAAAATTCAAATGTTAAATCAAATAAAACAATAGATTTGTTATTATTGTTTGTATATATATTGAATGCAATATCAATAAATATCTAAATATATCGTTGAAGTGATAATCACATATATTTTAAACAACATAATTCTCAGTATTTATTTTCAAAGTTTATTAATATCAAATGCTAAACCTTATTAGTTTCAACGTCTGCATCTGTATCGAATATATATGGAGTTAACAATTTTATCATTTCATTTTCGTTTTTTATACGATGATTAAATTATTTATAGTTTTTAAGTTTTTAAATAAAAACTTATATATTTCAATGTACTTAAATTTATATTTTTTATTTATGATGATAATAATAATAAAAATAAGAATAAAATTCAATCAATTTAATATTTTATTTTATTGATAAAAGAATACAAACAAAAATGTTTATTTTGCATGAAATATTATTTTAGTTTAGATTAATTATGATGGTGCTGACAAAGCCATAAATAACCACATGAAGTATATAAATAATAAGATAAATTACGCGTTTAATACCTAAACTATTAGTTTTGATCTTTTTTTAGTATTTAAACTTTTAATTTTTTTAAAATTATACCTAACATTTAGTTTTTGTTTCATTTTAATACCGTTAAAAATTTAACATTAGTTTTGAAAAAAAAATGAAAGTTTAAGTACTAAAATAGACCAAAACTGATAGTTTAAGTACTAAACATGTTAAGTTTTTAAAGACAATGTACTAAAATAAAATAAAAATTAAATGTTCGTATAATTTTAAAAAAAATAAAAGTTTAAATATTAAAACAAAACCAAAGATGATAATTTAAATATTAAACATGTAAACCCCCCAGACCGATACGGGTAGCCCGATCCGATCCGGGAAGTCACATTAGGGCCACCGGAGTGACCCACTGTAAAAATAGCAGAAAATTTAAAACTTTTTATCAGAACATGTAAACTTATAAAATCAATTTTTACTATTTAAAAATAAAACAGATTTCCAAACTCGTATATAAATCAAAATACAATTACATGCCCCCTAATCACATGTACCATACTCTGCTACAACACCGGAAGAACTCCCTTACTGAAGTCGATAGATGCACTGGTACAATTCTTTTAACCTGAAAAGGTGAGTAATAGAGTGAGCTTTGGAAAGCTCAGTAATACAGAACTACCAGATGATGCTGATGAACGTGCAGATACAGATAAATATTTATTTCCTTATTGTTTCAGACATTTACAGATCTTTATACTGAGCATAGATTCTACGGATATTTCAGGTAGTAACAAATAGTATTCATTTCAGAAGGAAATATTTCGGATGTCTAGGTTCAGGATATCAGAATAGGTTTTCTAGTGTGTTCCCATAAAACCAGTAAAAAGATACGGATTTTTTAAAACATATATATATATATATATATATATATATATATATATATATATATATACCCCCATCCAACAAGTCCAAATTGTGTAGGTTCCCCAGAACCATACACCCACCATCAAGTCCAGTTGGCCCTGAGCACACAGCCGAGGAACCGGTAAATAAGGCCCTGAGCACACAGCCGAGGAGCCTCCAGGTATACTTCCTCCAACATTACCCCCCAAGTAAAATATGTCCGTCCGTAAATGGATATATCAAAAATCAAAACATAAATCAGGTCAAGTATCATATCAAAATCCAGGTCAAGTATCAGATCAGAATCCAAGTCAAGTATCAGATCAGAATCTATGTCAGATATCAGATCAGAATCCATGTCAAGTATCAGATCAGAATTCAAATCAAAAATCAGATAAAATATTCATGTGAGTAGGGAACACACCAGAATTTACAGATAGTATTCAAAGATATTGAATAATCTTAACAAGTAGAGGAATACGGATCTTCAGTATACCGATAGAATATCGGAATTTAGAATCACTATTGGAAGAGTTCAATGACTGACAGAATCATCAGTTATTCAGAATGTGACTTGAGCTGATAAGGAAAAATGAAGGTTCAGGACATTTATATTATATGTTGATTGATCGGATTATCAGACAACTCTTACATGAATAGTTCCCAGAACTAATGCATGTCGATTGGTCAATTCATTGTTCTTCTAGGGTATTTACTCTTTAATACCACAATTCTTGTCCATAGACCATTTTCGGAATCATCGTTGAATAGATCTTTCAATGTCTTTATTTCATTTCCACACTTCCACAATATCATGAAATGCTGACGTACTTGATTAATTTGTTCATAACCCATTTAATTGTACACTACGTAAACTCATCAGAGTTTCCAGACTTATCCAAATCACTTACTAAATACTCAGTCATTGAGGTTACCTATTTCATTTAGCAGTCATCTCCATTCCAGTTACTTCAGGATTTTCCAAAGTAATTCAAATATTCCTGAATTTCAGATACATGTTGTACTTCCATTCCATTCAATTTGGTCTTCGTGGTTGATTGTCGAACAAACGTCCAATTCTTAGTACTGAATACAATCTAGAGTTGGGTTGAGCTGAATACTTCCAAAATTTATCATCGAGCCAAACTTGAGAAGACGAACACATGTTCCAGTAATATCTATGCCATTCAGGTATTGACATAGTTTTAAGGTTGATCTACTCACTTAAATTGTTTCTCATTACCTTTAAAGGTAGTCCAATACCTATGCTTACTTGGATTCCTTAATTAATCCAAGACATTTACTTAGTTTAGACCATAAGGTTATTTTTTAATTTTTGGTATTCAGTTTTATTCCATTCATTTCAGAGCTCGAGGATATCCAATCATTTCTGAGCTTGGTGATATTCTTGGGTCATTTCCATTACAGGGGTATTTTGGTCATTTTATAGATCTACGGTATTTCAATCTTTTCCTTCCATCCGATCTTATTATTTAATTCAATCTTACCATTTACTTCAGTCATTTCGAACAATTCTGACAGCAGAATACCCCCGATAAATTACTCTTCAAGTATTTACTCATTATTCGAATATTTCAGGTCAAGTGTCTTCTCATACTTTACAAACAGAATATCAGAAATTTTCCTGCACTAAGTCAGGATCTTAACAAGTAAATCCATACTTAATCGAGTTAAGTACGAATCCTCTAAGTATTTTCTCATTCAGAGTCATCTTAGACTATTCTACCTCTTAAGGGCATTTCCGTAATTTCTTAACCAGATAAGTTTGATATTAGCTCTTAACGAAAATAATATACTTCAGAGATCCTATGATTAATTGCTTTCTTGAACACTCTCTGATCTTGAAATAATTCCCTTAACACACTTCTAGTATCTTGCATAAACTCTCTTGGGGTTAAAAACCGGTTATCCATAATTTCTAAGTACAACTATCATTTCTTATGCACATCAATATATTTATCGTATCAATATGTCTTTTTAGATTTATTAATCCATTTCTAGTGACAATTCTTATCATTTTCCAATATAAGGGTAATTTCGTATTTTTACCATATCGAAGTATTCTCATAATTTCCCAGCCAAGTACCTTTAACATTTAACCTTTGATGATATAAAATATAATTTACAAATCCATGTCTGATTTCTTTATCACTATTCACAAACTTGTAATTTAATTCTAACAATCTTTCAATCTCTTATATTAGTCATTTGATCCGTATTCAGTTACAGAATTTCTACCACATTCATATCGAGTGAATAAATTATTCATCTCCACAAAAGTGACCAACATTATCTTATTCATGCATTTACCAATATCAACATGTTCCATAAAGCATAAAGAGGTAGTAAAGTATTACCTCGATTTCTGTGCAATACTGATCGACCATAAAAATTCCATTCGCACGCCTTTGATCTTCAATTCAACTTCCAATAATTCCTCAGATACATATCAACATAAATTATATCAGAAACAGAGCTTAATCACGATAAACAGATCGAATCGGGTGATAAATCAGTGAGAGACGACTTACCGGGTTTGAATTTGGCAAACGGACTTCGGATTCGGATTCAGGACGTCGAAAGCATAAAATATGATTTTTCGGAAATTTGGAATTTTCGGTCAAAATCAAAGTCAACAGGTTTGACTGGCAATTTGGAGGCCTTCGGGTTCGAATTTCAAAAAACGGACAGCGAAATCGGATTTGGAACATCGAAAAATGTCAGGATAGGTATACTCGGTCGAAGTCAAAGGTCGTTTAATACCCGATCAAAGTCGGTCAAAGTTTTGGTCAATAGTGGTCAACGACGGTCAACGGTCGTTGGTCAACGGTCAATGGGTCGGGTCAACGGGTCGGGTCGGGTCAACGGGTCGGGTCGGGTTGTGACCGGTTAAACCGGTCAAAACAGTTCCAAAACCGGTCAAACCGGTCACTTTTCCCTTCCCCACGCGCAGTGGAGGCGCGTGGGGGCGCGTGAACAGTGATAAAATCCCGAAAATTTTCTAAAAATTATTTTGAGCGATTTTGAGATACTTACAAAGCTCGGTTCACAATTGTGAACGGGGAGAGCTCGATTTCAACAAATCGAAAACTTTGACCGCTTCACCTCCTCACGCGCCGCCGTCGACGGAGACCAAGGATGACACCGGCAAACTCGGAACAATGCAACGAACACGATGGTGTGGGAGGTGTCGTAAACGGATGACCCGATCGTCGTGAATCGATGAAAAACCAACTAAAATCGAGTTATTACCGACGATACTTCCGACTGAAATTAACGACGAACGGAGATGATTCACGATGAAAGGTTTGAGGGGTTTTGTTCCTCGGTTGACAACGAACACGATGATGGTTTTGGCTCGTCGATCGGAGGTCGGACGGCGAGTAGATCGAAGTTGGAAGTTGGTGACCGGGAGAGGAATTATGAGCATTTTCTGCAAAAAAAAAAAATACACGGGAAATGGGGGTTATATTAACTCCTAAAGAAAAATGGTTAAATCATGGGTTTAGCCACTGAATTTCTGCACTTTATAAAATGGTCTGCCAACTTTAAAACTTTACAATTTAATCCCCAATGTTTCTTTCAAAATATCAATTAAATCCGCCACTTTATAATTTCTTAATTTTAGCCCCTAAATTGGGGTGTTACAAAACATATAATTTACCTTAACTAACAGTGTAGATCTTAGAAAGGTGTGTATCGTTTTGACTTTTGAGTTTAGTTAAAATATTAAAAGATCTCAAAATTAATTATTTATAAGTGATTTTTATTATTTTTATTATTTTTAAACAAATTCAACAGAAAGAAGAATTTTACTCCTAATGAGTATTGAACCTACAATCTAAAGGAGAGGTGAGGTGTCGATTGAGAGCTTTTAACCATTCGCTCTAGATATTGTTGACTTTTATTATATTTAAGTAAAGTTATCATTCTTAGAGATGGGTATGGGATTCGAACTCGACGAGTTCATATCTGATCTAATTGGGTTGAGTTTTCATTTAAAAAAAGAGTTCGATTCAAATCAGGTTAGGTTTTTTATAGAATAAATCCGAGTTAGTTTGGGTCGTAATTAGGGTGAAAAATATCTGACTAAAAAAATAATATAATTATACACTATATATTTAGGGATAATTGTAATAATATCCCTATTTATATTTTTTTTCAATTAAGTCCCTATTTTATTGAATAAAATTAATAATTTTATATTATTTCGGGTTGAGCTAGATTATAGTATGTTTTTATCTCAAAAGTCGGGTGAGTTTTGCGTTGAGTCATGTTTCGAGTGGAGGGTATAAAATCAACCCGACCTATGTCCATCACTAGTCATTCCTCCTATCATAAATAAAAAAAATATACAGTTTAACATCCAACTCAGACTCTGTCAAATTCTTAACGAAAAAAGACAAGTTTAAAACATATAAATAGTTAAGTGATCATTTTATAATTTTTAATAATTAAGAGATGCAATAAAGTAATCCTATAATTGAGGGATCGTTTATGGGAAATGCTCACGTGAGGCGCTTAATGTACTGCTAAAAAAAGGCGGTATCGGTTTTGTTATTGTTGTGTATAACAAAACTGGTAAAAATTACCGAAAACATCATTATTTCTACCGGTTTTATTATTATTGGGCATTTTACCATAAAAAATATACCGGTTTTGTTATTGTTGTGCATAACAAAACCGGTAAAAATTATCGAAAATATCATTATTTTAACAAAACAGTTAAAGCGCTACCGGTTTTGTTATTTTTTTACCGGCTTTGTTATTGTTGGGCATTTTACCGGAAATGTTAAAAAACATTGATGTTTTAAGTAGAAATAATAATGTTTTAGGTAATTTTATCGGTTTTATTATACCCAACAATAACAAAACCGGTAAAAATAGATTTTTTAATGATACAATTAGTAAACACAAATTATACAATTTTTTTTAAAAATTCTTTATTATAAACATCAAATACAATAAAATAATATTATTTATTAACAAAATAATATTATTATTTTTAAAATATTAGAATAATTTATTTAATATTATTTATGTCAATATTACTATTAAAATATTATATCTATAATTTTATAAATAAAAAATTATGATTATTATATTTTATTAAATATAAATTATATTTATTATAATAAGAATAATATATCATTAATTATATTATAATGAGAGAATAGTTAAACATATGTGTTGATATTTTCAAAAAGTATCGACACATATGTTACATCGAAACCGATAATTATAATGTAATAGGTAAATTTACAATGTAACCGGTATAAATATCAGTTTTATGAGAGAATAGGTCAACATAATGTATCAACACAAATTTAAAAAGTGTCTATACATTTTGTCCAGAATGAATGCCAAACGAGGTGCACACATAAAGTGTCGATACATTTATTAAAAGTATCGATCCCAAAAACATCGAAACTGATAATTACATGTAATAGGTAAATTTACAATGTACCCGGTAGAAATATACCGGTTTTATGATAAAATAGGTCTATATAATGTATCGACACATTTTAAGTTTATGTCGATATTTTTTTCCAAAATGAATGTCCAACGAGGTGCACATATAAAGTGTCGATATATTTAAAATTGTATCGATCCCAAAAAATATCGAACCGATTATTATAATGTAATAGGTAAATTTGTAATGTTTATTTTAAAAATAATATTATTATTTTGTTAATAAATAATATTATTTTATTGTTATCTTTGGTAACATTTTAAGTGTTTACCTAATATGTTGTACTTAATATGTTGTAATAACATTTTATTATATAAGTGATACCTATTACATTATATAATCGTACATAATATGTTATTGTGCTTAATAATGTTTCCAGTAATTAACCTATTTTATTATATAAGCGTTACATATTACATTATATAAGCGGTACCTAATATGTTATTGTATTTGATAATATTTCCAATTAAATGATATAACATAATCGGTCTAAATTTTAACTGGTCACTTATTTATCCGATCACGTTATTTTTTAACCGTTTTTTAAACGCCGAATAGCAGAACTTCCCTAAATATACTTTACACATAATTAAACTCTATCTCGTCTCGATGCCATCCTTACGTGCGTTGACAGTTTCACCACATGAAAACATCATAAGCTTCCCAATGGAAGAACACAAACAGGGTGGCGCCTGAACCACAAAACACAATTGTCAGGCTGCATCATCAATATCTCTGAAGTTTCACTTTCAGACACGGACTTTGATTTCTCTCACCCGAGTTAGCAAAATCAGCCAAAAGACACCATTTCAACTGATCTGATTGGTGATACCAATCTTTTTATTCATTTTACATGCAATTAAACAATTAATTCGAAAGTTGATGCATGTAATCAAACTTTAGAATGAGCTTTAAATGACATTTTATACAATGTTAATGAACTAAAAAAAGCATTCGATGGACTAAGGTTAACAATGAATATTTTTTTTATTAGTCTGAGATAAGTAGATGGTATTATATATTTAAATATAACTCTCAATCATTTAATATTGAACACTTACACTTCTGACATTCCTAGTACTCGAATTTAAAACTTTAAAGAATAATAACAATTACTTTATCATCAAAGTCACTTTGTTGGTGCTAACAATGAATAATAAGATCAATAACAAAGAGATCCATTAATAAACTACTTGAATGATACATAGATTAGGGATCAAACTCTGATAACATTATTTAATTTCCAAGAAACCGGCATAATTTAAAACATTGGTATGACGCTCTCTTCACTACAAAAAGTGGCCATAAAAAAATTGAACAACCAATCTAAGAAATGTGAGATGATTCGAAACCCTCGGGAATGCAAAACATTAATCAAATAATACATAGAGAAGGGAATGCATGCTCCTTTTTTGTATTATATCTATGTTTCTTTCTTTATTTTATTATATAGTTTTATTATATTAATGTTGCCTCCTCCTGTTGTCGTAATCCATGCATATAAATCATATTAAAAAACGAGGAGTTAATTACATCATGTTTTTCTATCTATGACCTCATTTCAACTCGGTCTCTAAACTTTTAAGCATTTTAATTTCATCCTTAAACTATGACTATCAAACTTTTGAACATTTTATTTTTCATCCCCAAACTATGATCTTCATTTTAAATTGGTCCTCAAAATGTTTAAATATTTCAATTTTATCCTAAAATTTATGTATATACTAATCACATTTCTTGTTAATAAAATCATTAGGACAAGTTATATTATTATATATTTGAGAAAAATAAAATTTAGGTTAAATTGTGGTTGGAATAGATTACATATTTGGATGAATTTGGGGATGAAATCGGAAGATCTAAAAGTTTAGGGACCAATTTAGAATGAGATTCATAGTGTGGGATGAAATTGAAATGTTCAAAAGTTTAAGGAATATTTTAGAATGAGATTCATAGTTTGAGGATGTAATAAGAATGCTTAAAAATTTAAGGACTAATTTAAAATGAGGGTCATAGTTTAGAGATATATGATGCAATTAACTAAAAAAATGATTGAAAGGAAAACATTGTGTTTTAGTTAGACCAGCTTTAGCAAATGGGAAGATGGCGTGGGGAGAGTGCATGTGATCTTCCATCTACGTTAGTCCTCATGATCCATCCTTGTGCTCCATTGCTTATATCGTCTAGAAACAAAATGTATATGTTGGAATAAAATCGATCATTGTGGACAAATATATAATGTTATCATAAAGTATGGTAAAAAAATAAAATGATTAATTATGTTACACGTGTCAGATGACACTGAAAGTAACATTTTAAGTTTTAACCTGAAAATTTATATGATCTATATGATTTATTATGGTGAATGTAATATTTCCGGTTCTAACCTAAAATGTTACAATGTCCGTACTTTATGACTCGAACTTAACTTGAATTTTTTTCAATCAAGTCAAGTTTATGAAATTCGAGTCAAGTCAAATTGTTCGAATTTCTATACAAATTTCGTTATAATTATTTATACTATTATGGTACAGATTGGTTCCGAATTTTTTTTATTTTCACTAACAATAAAATATATATAATGCAATCTAAAAGTATAAAATATATTTACAATATTATATCTTCAAGAAGGTATTTTAAGGGTGAAATATTGACGAGAGTACGGAGGAGTCAAGATATTGATGGGGAAAAAATCTGTAAACAATTGTAGTCAAAAGATCAAATTGAGTAAACTGCAAAGTTAAGGGACTAAATTTAAAAACAGTACATTTTTAGTTAAAAAAATAGGAATTGAAGTTTCGTAGGTATTCTATAGTGGAATAAGAGCTTGGGGTTTAAATTTGGTCAAAAGAGGCTTAAAATGAAGGATGAAATGAAGAAATAAGAAAATCATGAAAAGTTAAGGGAGTAAATTGAAAAATATAAATTTTGTTATCAAACAAAGGAATTGAAAGTACATAAGTATTCTACGATTATTTTAGGAGCATGTGGTTTAAATTTAATAAAAAAATGAACTTAATGAATGATGAATTAAGGGCGTGTTTGATTCAAGTAATATGGATTATCGGGGGAATGGAATGACATTCCTCTGTTTGGTTGGCAAACATTCCCGCCGCCTGGTAATCTTTTATTCCCAACAGTGGTATTTTGGAGGTATATTACCAGGAATGTGAATATATCCTTCTCTTAGGTATTGTTGGATTACCTGCGTTTTGGACTAAAATGCCCTTAAATATTTTTTCAAAAATATCCTTCTTCTGTCGTTGAATAAAAAAAATTCTACGAATATTAAATTACAAATTTATCCTTAAACCATTTTAGATTTACAAAAAAGTCATAATTAGAATTTTATATGAAGTTCAGGGGTTAAAATAAAAATTTACCCTTTTATTAAACCTATTTATCTTTTCAATTTTGTAAAAAAATTATATAAATTTTATGAATTTAATTTTTTAAAGAAAATATATAGATTAATTATAGTAATATTATAGTAGAATTCAACTTGTTAAAAAACAAATATATAATAAGGACAATTTGGTAAAATATACATTCCAATAATCTTTTATTCCTTTAACCAAACACTGCAATCTTACATTCCTGCTAAATGAACCAAACACAAAATACAATATTCCCAGTAATCTTATTCTCACCGGTAATCCTATTCCCACTGGTAATCTTACATTCCGTGAACCAAACGTACCCTAAAAAAACAAGGAAATCATGGATAAAATCACGAAACTATCAAAATACTCAATCAAATTTTTAGTTTTTTAATGACTCAAAAATTTCAAATTTCAACTTGACTCAAACTCAAAAATCAACTCGAATAATTCGACTCGAACAACTCAAAATTAAAATTTTGCTCACCCCTAATTCTATCTACATGATTTATTACGGTGAACATAACATTTTTGGCTCCAACCTTAAATGTTACAATATCCAACTTAAAATTTACATATTTGATAAGAAAATCGATTAAAACCTAAAATGTTAGATAAGTTTTTCAATTGAAAAAAAAAACTTAACAATGATGGTAACATTTTAAGTTTTAACCTAAAAATTTATATGATCTATATGATTTATTATAACGAACATAACATTTTCGATTATGACCTAAAATATTACCTTGTGAAATCTAAAAGTTATACATTCGGTAATAAAACCAATTACAAGCTAAAATATTACATGACTTTATAACCCTTTTCTTTCCACTCTTAACCGAGTTAACCTATAATCCCGATTTCTCTCTTTTTTAATCAAACGGTTAATTTTCTATTTTTTATCTAAAAACTTACCCAAATGCTAAAAAATAATAGCCTTATTTAAAGGGGGTTGAACTAGGGATGACACGGTATTCGAACTTGACGGTTTCCAATTTTTATAGGTTATGTTTGAATCGAATTTAGTTAGGGTAAAATTTATCTTATCCAATTCAACCCGAAAAAATTATGATTTTACCTTATATATTTAAAGACAATTACAATGATAACTCTCTATATATTATATTTTCAATTAAATCTTTATTTTTATTGAATAAAATTAATATTTTTAATCAATATATTATTTCAGGTCGTGTTAAATTTTATCTCAAAAAGAAAGTCATTTCAGTTTGAGTGGACCAAAACTCATCCCAACTCATGCCCATCAATAGATTGAACCCTATGTTATCAAAAACATAAAAATTGGCATCAGCCAACCGCTCAAAGCCGAATTTTTTGCATTCTCTGTTTGTACATAAACGCTCCTTCTGGTTGTGGTCTTTGATGGGCGCCAATTATGCTTTTATTGCGGCAATGCAACCGATGTTTAGCATCGGGAATTTGGCATCTCTAAAGATCACTAATTCATGACCAAAATTTCTTTGCCAATTGTTTCCTTTGCAACTCATTAATATCAGAAAACTTGTGTATTATAAAATATAGTAATATCTTAATATTTATGAGTCCGGTGCACCCTAGGAACCAACAATGTTATCACTAGCCGCACGTCGATACTTTCATATGTTTCATCCAAGACATAATAACATCGAGGGAGATTAATATCACCAGCCAATATACTAAAGCACAGGAGAGATCTAAAGTCTATAAAACACCTTTGCATGAAAGAAAAACACTGAAAGTACTCAGAACAAGCAAAATGACACTCAAACATCATCCCCCCCTCCAAGTAACTTCCAAACTCTTTACCTAAAGGCAACATCAAATTCTTACTACAGTTCCCGCTTATATGTGCTATATGCATAAACTCATATTATTGACCTAGGAGTCTTGCTTCATACTATAAATATGAATCACAGCCAGAAACCGAGAGACCATCAGTCCAGCAAACCTCGCGCATTGATTTATCCAAGGAAATTCATTATCACTAAATGGAGTACCAAGTTGCAAAGAACAAAATCTGCAAAAGCTCGCTCAGGTGGTAGATCCTGCAATTAATATGAGAATTTTCAAGTTAAGTATTGTGGTAAGAGGATGTACATATACTCATCACCCAAAACACACCTCAAGGCAGATGCATAATGCATCGATTTAAAGTCAACAGAGGTTAGAAAGATTTGCAGTCTTGATATCATTTGAGTTTTAGAAAGATAATAAGAACATTCCATTTTGTATTTATTCCTCTGCCTTGTAACTCACGTTGTAAAGTCAAAGAGACCAAGAACAATCTTACCTTGAATTCCTTGTTGTTTTGTTCACTTGAATACGAAGACAAACTGAATCAAGAGAAACGAAATAAGTGTCAGATGCGATCATTTACCTTGCAATGAGGTACGATAAGAAGCTGACTTACCAGCAAGGACTGCAGTTCCAACACAAGAAAGCACCCCAGAAAGAAATGAGTTGAAAGGAAATGATCCCACGATAGCCATGTAAACTACCTGCGTTCCCCAATCGGAGTGTGCAAATTTTGAACATATATGAAACTAAATTAAATATATTGGAATATTAAACAGGTGGAATATTAAACAGGGTCGAATTGCAACAATGGGTTAGGAAGAAATATAAAGAGTAAGCGAGCAAAATCAAAAGATGCATTTACCTTAACCCAACAATTAAATGGATCCAGGGAGCATTCTCGTCTAATTAGATTCTCATGGAGTTTCAAAATACAATTCAACTTATACTTGCATTTTCTAAAGAATAATTCTTCATTTCTTGATTCGTTATTAAATTTAATGTATTTAAAAAATGAAGTTCGAGCGGATGAAAGCAGAGATTAGGAAACGCGTTACTGAAGATGAATGGAAGCACCTGGATCAGGGCGGTGAAGATTGCGAAACCCATATATAGATCAATGACCTGTAAATAGAAAACCCCAGAAAGGAAAAAGGGGGAATTGGATCAAAACCCCAAAATTTGGATCAAATTAAAAGGGGGGAAGAAGGAGAGAAACCTTGAGATTGACGGGGGTTGCAGCGTAAGCAGATCGAAGAGAATGGAAGAGGGCTCCAGCGTCTTCCTTGCTCGATGTTCTACCCATGGTTTTGCCCTAATTCAATTGCTCTCCTTCGGAGCTACACTCCCGCTGCTGAACAATCTATTTAATTGGACCTTGAGTTTATTTACTCGGGATGACTAAACTAAAATAATTTCACAAGATTCGATATATAGTGAAATATCTTTTAATTGTATTTAATATTATCAATAATATATCAAAAATTAATTTTTATATTTTATTATAATTATGCTAGGAGTATCGGGCACTTTTACCCAAAAATCACCCAAATATATATTATTTACCTATCAGGTACCGTTTCTTCAAATATTACCGATCTAGTACCCTTTGATAGCAAAGCGCGACTGACTAAACACGCATTGCACACGTTAATGGAAGGTGCAGATCATCAAGAGTGTTTTCCGTCCGAGCTGGCGCCACGGGGAGGATAAAGCATGGATCCTCAGGCGTGCTTTCAATGGGATTCTTACCTTCTATAAATATCTCCTTTAATACCGCCGAACAGTCCCCCATCCCCTTTAATTCCACTTGTCCCCCTCCTTCCTCCACCTATAAATACTCCATCATACAACCCTCAAACCGCACCAAAAATTTTCTCCTCTTCATTTTATCAATCATTCTAGTAAGCTTTAAGTAAGTTATATTATCGTTTTTATAAGGTAAAACTTTTATTATTATATTATAATCATTTAATAGTTTATTATTTTATTATATTTTATTGCACTAATTTTTTATTGCTTTTTGCAGTTATAAAATGGAAAGCATGTTAATGCGTTTAGATGGAAATCATATCTACAATCATTTTGTCGATATGATAACAAATTTAAATTGTGTTATTTTAATTATTGTGAATGTTTTATTTATTTTAGTATTAGTTTAGATTTAATTTATATACCATTTATTTAATTAGGGGAATGATCGTATATTAGATCCATTTATTCATAATGTTAAGTTAGAGATAACGAATTATGTATGGACATATTTAGCCGAGGTTGGATTTGGTTACATAACGAGATATGAAGGGTATTGTAACCTTGAACTTCCCCTTATTTTTGCACTGTTTGAAAGGTGAAGACCAGACACACAAACATTCCATCTTTCGTGTGGGAAGTGCACATTACGCTGGAGGATGTTTCTATACATTTGGGGCTTTCGGTAGATGGGGTTGTGTCTGCGAATTGTGACTACTAAATATGGTCGCGAAATATGTACAAGTATACACAATCGAACAAGTAATACAATGATGAGTAAATATCGTATCCATAGGAATTGGAGGAAATTTATAAGTTCAATCAAAGCAATTATCTATTTTACCTAAATATAGTTAGTAATGAAATGTACAAATGAGAATGATGTGTCAAAATGAAATGGATGTTGGTGGGAATGGAATGATGGTGTAATGTAATGTGACAACAAATGGAGATGTCGTGACAAAATGGATTGAAATGTCTTGGTATAAATAAATGAGTGTAGTGGATCAATTGAAAATGTAAAGGAAAAACGAAATGTAAGCACTGGATTTGATTAAAATGACTTTAGAATCCTCACACAACAAGTTACTATGAGAATAATGATAGGAGTCACTTTGGAAACTTAAGTCTAATTTCTCAGGATGGTCTTACTTCTATGCCTTACTTGCCCGAAAGAGTTTACTAAAGGTTCCCTATGCTATCTTTAGTTAAAGGAATCAACATGTTAAGGATGCAATGGTAGTACCTCTCAGCGTTAGTAGGTGCATGATTCTTTTGGTTCAGATCAACAGAATATGTCACGATAATACCATTCAGCGTTAGCACTAGCATTTAACCTCTCAACCGAGCACTACTCCTTTTAGTCAATTGAAATCCTAGACTTATGTCTAAGGTTGGATTAGGTCTAGTTACTATCTAGAACCACTTGCTTATGTGGATCCTCCTTAGTTTCTCTCGAACACTAAACATATGTTACTTAGTCATTCTCTCGAACACTAAGCATTATCCTAAGGAATGACTACTCTCATAGCTCCTACAACCTTAAGGCATTAATCATCATAAGCAAAACAAATAATAGCATACAAAACAACCATCAATTAAAATAAAACTTAAGTATCCATAATGAACTCCCACCAAATAAGGCTAGTTCATGGTGGGGTTCGAATATTCCAAGCAACAAGGCATAAAGTTTATTTGATCCATACAACCTAAATAAGATAAATGATACAAACATAAAAGGGATGGAGGAAAAGCCTTCGACGTGCACTGCCTGAGCTTCCCTCAGCCATCACGAACTACCCTAGCTCACTAGCTCCTCTCGAAAG
This sequence comes from Hibiscus syriacus, assembly GCF_006381635.1. Lineage (NCBI taxonomy): Eukaryota > Viridiplantae > Streptophyta > Magnoliopsida > Malvales > Malvaceae > Hibiscus > Hibiscus syriacus. The sequence continues at coordinate 806,650 of NW_024062907.1, forward strand.
CCTAGCTCGCCACTCCCTCTAGCTTGTTAATGGAGCAATGCCACGGAAAAAACAATTGACGAGAAAAAAGAGAGACATTTTATCTTTTGAAATTAAGCTCAAACAACGTATAAAGAAGTCTCTAAGTCTGGTGGCTTCATCTCCTATTTATAATGGGGAATAAACCTAGGAATTTGAGTTAAAATTCCTAGGATACCCCGAGCTTGTTTTCTTCACGTGAGGGGTGTAACAGAGGTTGCAATGGTCCCCTCTTGGGAAGCTGGCAGTGGTCCATCCTGGGAGACTTACAGCTGGACGTAAGTGCCGACAGGATCAGCTGACCCATATGGTAGATGTTCACTCCTAGGTGTCTGGCAGCTGAAGGCACGCGAATACAGTGACATCTGGCTCTTAAAAATATATTCCTTTATCTTTTTTTCTTCCAAAATACCGTACGAGTTGGCATTTGCATTCTGCTAAGCATTCCCAGAATGTCACGGCAATTAACCTGCTTATCATTGCTCCCAAATCCTGCACATCATTAGACAAAACACCTTCCCCATAACGCAACATTGTTTACAAAATCAAATACCATGACAAAATATATTTCCACCACCTGCAACTATATGCTCCTAAATGCATCTATATGATCCTATATGAGCTCTTAGATAGTCAATAACTTAAGTGAAAAGACCCTAAATATTACTTTTTTACTAAGTTATCACCCCCAAACTTAAGCTATTGCTTGTTCTCAAACAATGGATAATATTAAGCAAAATAAAAATACCATGGCAAGTTCAGGTTCAAGATAGTCATATGGGATAGAATTTCATCCCTCAGAATAATTGGCTTCAACATGCTAGACTAATTTGAGAAATCAAGTATTGTTCCCTAGGGCAAGATCCTTTGTGTGTTTGCGTGATTGTATCAAGTCCATGCTTAACAAATCTTGAAAATTTCTAAGTGTTTTGCCACAACATTTACAAGTTTACTCCCACATTGTTTTCTTTTTCTTCTTTAACACTGCTACGAGGGGAGTCAACTCATCACAACTACCGTTCTAGACTTGACAATGAGGTAGAGCAAACACTTCATTCCCTAGCCTATTGGGCAGAGTCATCCCGTGACTACTTTCAATCACTCATATAATATGACTGCCATTTATTTAAATGCAGTATTTAGACAATGTCATGGCATAGCAGAGTGTCTCTCTACAGTTATGCCGAAGCATTTATTCGTAATTTTTTTATAATTATAATTTTTCATTTTTTTCTTTTAGGAACATGTGGGGGTTTTCATCATTCAAGAACATTGTCAAAATTTTATGCCAAGGCATGCAAGAGTTCTCTTATAAAAAAAATTCTAAGTTCCTTAAGCATGAAAACTTGTGTTTCAAAAAGTTACAAAGAAGCAAGTCCTAGAATTGGTTCTATCATCCTTAACAGTTATGTATATTCAATTCTAGCCATAAAGAGTTCATCATCATCGGACATCATTAATTTATTCCATAAAACTAATTCAAACACTTACTAATGGAATGGCATATTCATTCTACTAATGCTATCATGCAATAAATTAAGAACCCTACCTCCCCCAAACTTGAGAGAAATGTTATCCTCAATGCTAAATAAAAACTAAGTTAAAAATAGACTACATGATATGCAATGTAATGCAATGCAATGCAAGGTACCTTGACTATTTAAGGTGATGGTGCTACATGCGACGTGAGCTCTTGTATGATGGTGTGGGGCTGGAGTGTTCAGAATGTGATGGTGTTGCAGTAGGGGGTCCTAAGGTTTTCAAGGATCGAGGTGAATTGAGGTTCTCACATTGAATGCCTTCTTCAAATGGCGTCGACTCCTTCGTAGAGGGATGTGCTGTGGCATTTTTGATTGTGCTGCCTCAAGTGGCTCTGTGGGTTACGAGGGTGTTGGTAAGGTTGAGAGCTAGAGCTCGGTCTCTTAGCATTCGATTATTAGCATTGAGTGGATTGGATCAGGATCTGCTGGCTCCTCATCATCAACGAAAAAGACAAAATCATTAAATAAAAAAGTAAACCCTAAAAAAATTCAAAAAAGTCAAAAGTGAAGAATTTACCTCCTCATTTTGTCTTGGTGCAACACACTCCTATGCCCTTAGCCGCACGATTGTCACATGCCTTCTTCGTGGGTCCCTAAAATTCAAAATAACTTAATTAAACAAGAAATAATTGAATATAAAGTAAAATAAAATAAAATAAACATTTATTTATGCACATGAGTAAATCTGAAATGTCATGGCATCTTCAAAATGCTCTGCAGATTCAATCATCTTGCAATAAAAGTGCTGATTTGTCACGCAAGGGCGAGCTCCTTGATAAGCATTCAGATGCTGATCATTAACTTTAAAAATGATCCTATCATCTATATTTTTGATATCAACAACACTATGAGGGTAAACATGGTACTTCAAAGGGTCCGGACCATCATGACTTTAGTTTGCTAGGAAAAAGCTTCAGCCTCGAGTTGAAGAGGAGCACTGCTGGCCAATATGAAAATGCCTTGGCAAAAGCATTTGATCATGCAACTTCTTGGTTTTTTCTTTGTAAATCTTGGCATTTTCATATTCTTGTGCTCTAAATTCTTCAGTTCATTTAGATCGAGTAATCATTTCTCCCCAGCTAGATGTGTGTCAAAGTTAAGCTTTTTGATAACCCAATATGCTATATGCTATAACTCTACAGATAGGTGGCATGCTTTCCCATATACCATCCTAAACGGTGACATTCCCAAAGGCATTTTGAATGTCATTCGATAAGCCCAGAGCGATTCATCAAGCTTCGGGGAGTAATCATTCCTTCTAGGATTCACTACCTTCTCCAAGATTTGCTTAATCTCCCGGTTAGACACTTCAGCTTGCCCATTGGTGTGTGGGTGATATGCCATGGAAATTTTGTGTCATACTCCATATCTTTGTAATGCTCTGGCAATTAGATTGTTATCAAAATGAGTTCATTCGTCATTGATGATGGCTCCAGGTGCTCCAAATAGGGTGAAGATATTCTTGTGAAGGAACTTGAGCACGATTTTAAAGTCATTCCTTGGTGTTGCAATTGCTTCAACCTACTTAGATACATAGTCTACAGTAAGCAAGATGTACAAGTCTCCAAAAGAATATGAGAACGATCCCATGAAGTCAATGTCCCATACATCAAAGAGCTCGATCTCCAGAATATTTTGCAATGATATTTCATATTGCTTGGAAATGTTCCCAGTGCATTGACATCTACCAGACGCTTTGCAAAACTCGTTGCACCATTGAACAATGAAGGCCAATAAAAGCCTGATTGGAGACCTTAGCAGCAGTCTCACACATCTGAAATGGCCTCCACAAGGGGGTTGTGTGGCAATGGTGTAAAATGTATCTTTGCTCCTCCTTAGGGACGCAACGCCAAATTATTTAATTGGCACATTGTTTGAAAAAGTATGGTTCATCCCAAAAGTAGAACTTGGCATTATGCTTGAACTTCTTCCTACCTGGCTATTCAAGTCTTAAGGAAAAATACCACTAACAAGAAAACTGATTATGTTAGTGTACCACAGAATTGTCGTGGCATATAAAATTTTCTCATCAGAGAATTCTTCTTGAATATCTAAAATGTCATGACATTCAGAATTGTTCTCTAGCCTAGATAAATGATTTGCAACCTGGTTCTCAATACCTTTTCTATCTATCACCTCTAAGTCAAAATATTGCAATAGTAATATCCACCTAATAAGTCTAGGCTTGGCATATTTCTTGTTCACTAAGTATTTTATAGCTGAGTGATTAGTGTGAACAATAACTTTGGTGCCTATCAAGTATGACCTAAACTTGTCAAATGCAAATACCACGACAAGTAATTCCTTCTCAGTGGTTGTGTAATTGCTTCATTCAAGGTACAACTAGCATAATATATAACATTGAAAATTTTACCTCAGCGTTGCCCAAGCACAGCTCCCAAGGAAAAATCGTTCGCATCACACATTAGCTCAAATGGTGACGTCCAATCGGGGGAAACCACGATGGGTACAGAGATAAGTCTTTCTTTCAGCTCGGTGAACGCACCATGACAATTTTTATCGAACAAGAAGGGTTAATTTTGTTGAACTAGGGTGCATAAGGGCTTGGATATCATGGACAAGTCCTTGATGAATCTTCTATAGAATCCAACATATCCAAGGAAACTCCTAATGCCCTTGACAGATGTTGGTGGGGGTAGCTTCTCGATCACCTCGATTTTGGCTTTATCCAATTCAATACCCTTATGAGAGATCTTATGGCCTAGCACAATGCCTTCGGTCACCATAAAGTGTCACTTTTCCCAATTCAGCACAAGGTCGACCTCCTTACATCGATTGAGTACTTTTGCCAAATTGCAGAGGCATTTCTCAAAGTCATCCATAGAGATTTATAGGAAGTCCTCAACCATTTCAGAAAAGATAGCTTGCATACAACGCTGAAAATTTTCGAGGTATTACAAAGTCCAAAAGGTATCCTCCAGAAAGCATAAGTACCATAGGGACACTTGAACGTAGTCTTCTCTTGACCATCTAGTGCGATGACAATTTGATTATACCCTAAATATCTTTATAAGAACAATAAAATGCCTTACCTTCCAATCAATCCATCATGTGATCGATGAAGGGCAAAGGGAAGTGATCCTTTTTGGTGGAATTGTTTAGCTTGCGGTAGTCCATGCATATCCGCCACCCGATGATAGTTCGTGTTGGAAACAACTTATTGTCCTCACTAGTCACTACGGTCGTGCCTTCTTTCTTTGGAACACATTGGATGGGACTCACCCATGAACTATTAGATATGAGGTAAATCACTCCAACATCAAGCCATTTGAGAATTTCTTTCATCACGACTTTATTCATGATTGGGCTTAATCTTCTTTGTAGTTATATGGATTTGCCATGAAATTCTTCCATCAGGATCTTGTTCATGCAAATAGTGGGACTTATCCCCTTTAAATATTCCATAGTTTATCCTAACGCTTTCTTGTGCTATGACAAAACACTTAACATACTACATTCTTGGTTAGGAGTAAGGGCAGAGGAAATAATAACAGGTAAATTTTTATTACTACCCAAGTAAGCATATTTACTATGTTGTGGCAAATTCTATAACTCTAGGGTAGGTCCATGCTGTAATGAGGGCTTAGGAAGAACAAACTCATCAAAATCAAGAGGTTCAAATCGTGTACTTGGGCTAGCTATGAGAAAGCTAGCCTAATGCACCTCCAAAGAAAAGTCATTGAGCTCCTCGACACTTTCTTCTTCAATAAACCTCTCATAATTTTCCAGTTGAATGAATTGTCATGGAAAAATTGATTAGATTTTCCTGCTATCAATGAATCTACTTCGAAAATGCTCTGACATTCTTCAGACTCATCCATGTACTTGAGAGTATGAAAAACATTAATGGTGACACATTGGTCGGCCACTCTCATGGTGAGTTTACCCTTTTAACAGTCGATAAGAATACACCCAGTAGTTAGGAAGGGTCTCCCCAAGATTATGGGTGTTATGGCATCAACCTCGCAATCCAGTATAAGGAAGTCTACTAGAAACACAAATTTGTCCACCTTTACAATGACATCCTCGACTCGCCCCTCGGGACGAACATGGCAGTAGTCAACTAGTTGCAAGATAATAGAGGTGGGTCTTGCATTTCCTATTCTAAACTTCACGAAGATTGACTTAGGCATTAAGTTCACGCTTGAGCCAAGGTCACATAGTGCCTTCACAACATAATTTTCTCTTATCGAACATGGAATGATAAAGCTGCCTGGATCTTATCTTTTTGGTGGCAGCATGCTTAAGGCAGAGCATTATGTTTTTACCATGGAAACGATCTCATACTTTTTAGCTTTTCTTTTCTTGGTAACAATCTCTTTGAGAAATTTAGCATATGTTGACATTTGTTCTATAGCTTCAAGAAAAGGAACATTGATGTGGAGTTGATCCAGAATGTCGATAAACTTCTTGAATTGAATGTCATCATTATGCTTCTTAAGTCTTTGTGGGAAATGAGGTGGGGGTTTGACTTCCTCTAATGAAGGAATGAGAATAAAATTTATCGTGGCATTTTTGTTTACTCCCTCAGTTGCTTTACTGGATGAACCCTCATCCTTATCCTCCTCCACTTGCATTTCTTCTAACACTTAATTCTCACCTGGCACAGTGATAGGGGAAATCATTCTTCTTTCTTCCCCCAAACTTATCTTGTATATTGATTTGGGTGCCACTCGTAGAGTGAGTACATCATATTGCTAATTGTCATGAGGTTTAGTGACTTCAATGTCACTCGATAGACGACCTAGTTGACGTTCTTGTAATGTTGCGATAATTTGACCAACCTGACCCTCCAATGCCCTCAGAGATGAGTTGTGGCTTTGAAAAAAAGCTCATTGGTTCTTTATAGAGGTCACATGGTCCTATAGCATGGTCTTCGTGGTTGCTATAAAATCTTGCATTGTGGCCTACAAAGAACTTGTGTTGGATGAAGATGATACTCCATTGTTAGAATTATGCTATGACATATTCGTTTGAAAACCTTAGGAGTTATTTAATTTTGCTGACTAGTAGGCTTATTAGTATCGATGGTTCCTTGATTTCCCCACAAAAGTTTGGATTTTGACGTTATTCTGGATTATAGGTGTTAGAATATGACTTATTGTTGCCTCTATTGTAGTTCCCTACATAGTTGATGGATTCCTAATTGGTCGGACACTTGCTCTCGTGGTGATTACCATGGTATAATAAACATGTTGAATTGGTTGTCTTCACTTCTTTCACCTCACTTGGTCTTTACAAATTCTTTAACATATTGGTGATGACAGTAAGTTCGGTGGACACTGAATCCTTAGTATATAACTCGAATGCCCCATGTGATTTTCTCCCAATTCCAAGCCTTATATATGGCAATTGATAATTATTGTTGGAAATGCTGTCCAGAATGTCGAATGCCTCTGCACATGATTTATCGAGCAATGTCCCATTTACCGAGATATCTAGCATCTCTTCGTGGGCATTTACTCCATTATAGAACATTACCCTTGAGTTTAATCTTGAAAACCATGATTTGAACATTTGTGAAACAATCCTTTATATCGATCCCAACATTCATACATTGATTGTCATCATCTTGATGAAAAGAAGCAATGTCGTTCCTCTGTTTGATGTTCATGTTCAGCGGATTATATCATAGAAATTTTGCACAAATCAGTCCAAGACTTCATCGAACCCGCTGGAACACCACTCAAACAAGCCCTTGCTCGATCATGCTGAGAATATGGAAATAACTTTAACTTTAATACATCTTTGTGTACTCCTTGTTGATGGAAAGAATAACATACATCTAAAAAGTTACGAATATGTTGTCTGGCATCTTCATTAGGCATGCTCCCAAATTTCTCTATGGAATTTAGCATATTGAAAATGACAGGTTTGAACTCAAAATAGGCTGCCTGAATCTCGGGTGCCACAATTCTTGGATTTAAGTCATCCAAGATAGGATTTAAGTGATCACGAATAGCACGAGGCCTGGCTGCATTCCCAGCATTCGAAATTGCTTTGGCATTCTGATCTTCCTCGTGATCAATACCTTGATTTCCAATTTGATACATGTTTACACGTTGAACACGTCTTCTTTACCTAAAGAGCCTTTCAATCTCAGGTTCAATTGGCTCTAATGGCTCGTCAGAGTGTCTTCTGGTCATACACCAAGAAAATCCTAAAAAATGTAAGAAAAATAACAAGTAAAACTATTTAAAAATAAAGAAGTAAAATAAAAATGCTATGAAAAAACTAATTAACTTCCAGTTGCCAATCCTCGACAACGGTGCCAAAAACTTGTTCGCGAATAGTGACTACTAAATATGGTCGCAAAATATGTGCAAGTATACACAATTGAACAAGTAATATAGTGATGAGTGAGTATCGTATCCATAGAGATTGGAGGAAATTTATAAGTTCAATCAAAGCAATTATTTATTTTACATAAATATAGTTAGAAATGGTATGTACAAATGAGAATGCTGTGACAAAATGAAATGGATGTTGGTGGGAATGGAATAATGGTGTAATGTAATGTGGCAGCAAATGGAGATGACATGGCAAAATGGGTAGAAATATCTTGGCATAAATAAATTGAGTGTAGCGGAATCAATTGAAAATGTAAAGGAAAAATGAAATGTAAACACTGGATTTGATTAAAATGACTTTAGAATCCTCACACGACAAGCTACTATGGGACTGAATGATAGGAGTCGCTTATGAAACTTAAGTCTAATTTCTCACGATGATCTTACTTCTATGCCTTACTTACCGACAAAATTTACTAAAGGTGCCCTATGCTATATCTAGTTAAGGGACTGGACAGGTTGATGATGCCTTGGCAATACCTCTCGGCGTTAGCAGATGCAGGATTCTATTGGTTCAGATCAACATAATATGCCACAACAATACCACTCAGCGTTAGCACTAGCATCTAATCTCTCAACCGAGCACTACTCCTTTTAGTCGATTGAAATCCTAGCCTTATGTCTAAGGTTGGATTAGGTCTAGTTACTATCTAGAACCCCTTGCTTATGTGGACCCTCCTTAGTTTCTTTCGAACACTAAAGATATGTTACTTAGTCATTCTCTCGAACACTAAGCATTCTCCTACGGAATGACTACTCTCATAGCTCCTACAACCTTAAGGCATTAAGCATCATAAGCAAAACAAATAATAGTATACAAAACAACCATCCATTAAAATAAACTTAAGTATCCATAATAAACTTCCACCAAATAAGGCTAGTTCATGGTGGGGTTCAAATATTCCAAGCAACAAGGAATAAAGTTCATTCGATCCATACAACCTAAATATGATAAATGACACAAACATAAAAGGTATGGAGGAAAAGCCTTCGACGTTCACTGCCTGAGCTCCCCTCAGCCACCACGAACTGCCCTAGCTCACTAGCTCCTTTCTGACGCCTAGCTCGCCACTCCCTCTAGCTTGTTCATGGAGGAATGCCACGGAAAAAATGATTGAACAGAAAAATGAGAGACATTTTCTCTTTTGAAATTAAGTTCAAACGACGTGTAAACAAGTCTCTATGTCTAGTGGCTTCATCTTCTATTTATAGTGGGGAATAAACCTAGGAATTTATGTTAAAATTCCTAGTATACCCCGAGCTGGTTTCCTTCACGTGAGGGGTGTAGAATAGGTTGCAATGGTCCCCTCCTAGGAAGCTGGAAGTGGTCAATCTTGGGAGACTTGCAGCTGGGCGTACGTGTCGACAGGATCAACCGACCCAGATGATAGATATTTCCTCCTAGGTGTCTGGTAGTTGAAGGCACGTGAAGACAGGGACAACTGGCTCTTAAAAATATATTCCTTTATCTTTTTCGCTTCCGAAATGTCATCCGAGTTGGCATTTTCATTCTGCTCAGTATTCTCAGCATGTCAAGATAATTCAGGTCGCTTATCCTTGCTCCCAAATCATGTACATCAACAGACAAAACACCTTCCCCATAACATATTGTCGTTTACAAAATAACTTAAGTGAAAAGGCCCTAAATATGGCCTTTTTACGGAGTTATCAGGTTATTATTTCTAGTGTAGCGAATAGTGATTGGCATTCCTTGTATAATGAGTATCTTGGAGGTATCCCGCCTACTTGGTTGAATACCGTTATCATGGTTGGCTACAAATTTTAAAAATTTGAGTGAAGACTATTTCGAGGAATAGGCTAAAAGATTTGCTGGGGCTTCCATATTACAACTCATAGGAGGGATATTGATGCCTGACAAATCTCGCAACAAAGTTCATTGTATGTGGTTGTGTCACTCAATGATTTTCATGTTGTCGGCTTACTCATTTGGGGCTCAGCAGTTTTGGCATCTCTGTATAGAGAATTGTGTTGGGTAACTGATTATCAAAAAATGCTATCGGAGGATGTCTCATTCTTTTCCAATCTTGGGCGTGGTATCGCACGCCCTTTTTATGTTGGTCGTGAATAACCTGTTGGTCTTCCCGTTATTGTTGAGTTCATTTCAATACTAAGTTCATATATAAATAATTTTTTGTGAGTATATAATGAAATATTTTTTACATTGAATAGGTGGTCCTGTAGAAGGAAAGATCATCGTGATATACCAGACGAATTGAAAGAAATTCAGCTACTCATTGATTATAATGATGGTTCATAGGTATGTATTTAAATTTTATTATTTACCTTTAATTATCATTATATAATTAGATTGTTTTATTTATAAGAATTATATATATATTTTTAGTTTGAATGGGCTCCTTATTCTACTGAATAAATGAGGCTGTACATCCCACCTCACTTGAGTGGCTTATCAAATGTATGGATGGCAATGGTCCCTCTGATATGTGATGCTATTGTGAGTGGCATCCTTTTGATCGCGTTCTATGCCAATTTGGCTTCATACAATATATTCTTGAAGCACCTAAGAATCTCAACCATTTGCATAAAGTCAATAGACGGGGCAAAAAGGATGTCAACTGGTTGATAAAGCACAGGGAGTGGATAATGATATGGGAGGATCGACGTGGACACATTCCCCAAAGGGAGTCAATTTATAAGGATCATTATTTGATTGGGGCTGACTATTATCAGTGGTTCAACATGTTCGAGAAGTCATTCCTACTTTCCGAGGAAGCACGAGGCATGACCATTCATCAACGCTGATAAAAGCATCCACTGTCACAACATCATCGTCCCCCGACTCGTGGAATGAGAACAAGCGCTTGGGGCTCGTCCTCAACTGCCCGATGTTAAAAGAGATGGACATTTTTTCCTATTGTGATGCTTAACAGTTGCACGATGTTAAAAGAGATTGACATTTATTCCTATTGTGATACTTAACAGTTGCACGATGTTAAAAGAGATGGACATGTTTTCCTATTGTGATGCTTAACAGTTGCGAGATGTTAATGGACATTTTTTCCTATTGTGACCAATGCCCACATCTTTTGTTTTCTTTGGACGTCTATCGAATATTCATATCACAATGAATTTGAGTGGATTTTGGCCGACCTGGCTCCCTTAATAAGGATAGATCTGGTACAATCTGAAGCCAATTCTGAACCTCATTTGGGTTTTCACATTGCCTATCAAGGGAAACTCAAATTCATATACCTTAAATATGGTTGAAAGTCGTTATATGGGATCCTCAAAACGGTTATAGTATTGACGGTATAAGAGCAAGTTGTTATGACATGGGAGCATGAATACTTCAGAGCTTGAAAAAATCCATAGTCACATCACATGTCTTGTATATTAACTCCGAACGACCTAGCTTCAATCCCTTGAAGAGTTCATGGCATTTTTGTGACACGAAATAATTAATGGGTCCGAGAAACGTTTGTCACAGGCATTCCATTTGATACAACAATTCTTTTTTTAGATCTGTAACTAATCTTGGGTTATAAGCATGGTTGTTTTGCATCCAAATTAGAGCTTATCTCTCGAGCTTGGCAAAAATCACCCCCAAACAAAAATACTTCTTTTTGACCAAAGTTGTTATTGGTAAATGGCACACCCCCTTTAAGGTTGAATTGATTATCTCAACCAAGTTGATCTTCATATATCTATATCGGTATCCGCCATCGTATGCATTTATCCACATTTCTTTGTTAATGAGGTTGATATAATTATATCCTTACTCATTTTTCCTCGCAAATCTTGAAGCATGGACTCAAACATTTGAGGTAATAGTTCGTAACAGCGCATCAAATGCAGTACTAACTGTTAAGTTCACATACAAAAATAAAAATGATTGAGAAATGAAATTAGGCATCGTGACATACCTATAAGTACAAATAATTGGCATTTATCATTCTTCTTAAATTTTCCATGATTGTTTGCAGCAATATGTCATATACAATATCGATGTTTGACATGGGACAATTGCCACATTGGACCCGAAGAGTCCATTGTTACTTTGATCACAACTCTGCAGTCTAAAATGATGCAAATTTTACCTTCGTGACAACATGTAAGTGTAAGTTTCTGAGGAAAAACCCCCCAAGAATTTGTATCTTCACCTTCAAAAAGGGCAAAAGCAACTGGAAGAATGTTGCGATTACCATCTTGGATAACTACCAATAGTAAAACTTGATTGTATTTTCCATACAAGAATGTCCTATCAATTTGGATCACAGGCTTGCAATACTTTACAACATTAATGCATTGTGGGTACGTCCAAAAAAGCCTGTATAATTGACATCGATTGCAAATCACTCGATCATTGTGGTATGAATGCAAGTTTGGAAGTCAACTATTATCCCTGGATTCAGTCTGCGCAATACGTTAAACCAGCTTAGTAGTTCGTTGTAAGATGAATCCCACTCACCGTTAAGTTTTTTAATGGCATTCTACTTTGCCTTCCATGCTTTCCTGTAGGAGACAGTGTACACATATTGAGACTGTATAGCTGAAATCATCACTGCAATAGCTATATAGGAGCTTGCTTTGATCATGGGCATGATGGCTTAGCAGATAATTTTAGAGTCCAAGTTGGGATGGTAATGGTTGATCCCTCTAACACATCATATATGAGGACCATTGTATACTGTTAGTTCCCATATGTTATTTTTCCTCTTCCTCTTTGATACACGAACCATCCAGTTGCATCTGTTATCACGTTGGATGCAATGGAAAACATACTTTTTGTTGGTTGATCAGTTGACTTTGGAGTGAAAAGAATTACGAATGTTGTAATTCTTAATTGAAATAATCGCTTCTTCTTTGGATGGAAACTCAATTCCCTTATATAGCTCACCATTATTGATTGATGAGTTAAATTCGTACTTACCAACATTAGGCATATCTGTAAATTCTGGCTCGTGCATTGTATTATAGTCAGCTTCATACATGTGTATTAGGAGGTTCGTTGTGTATCGTATTTATGGGAACTTCATATGTATCATCATCATTGGAGTCCATGTTGAACTACAGTGATTCAGTCTCAACGAATAGTCCAATCCCAACACCATCCTCATCTAGCTCACAAAAAAGTTTTTTTGGTAGAGATGATGGTTCCTCTGTGATGCTGATATTTAGGTCGAACAAGCTGGCAGTTGAATGCCTTCCCCTTGAACTTGAAGACATCATGTCAAACGGGTTTTGAACTGAGCAATATGTTGCAGGCATATCCATATTGAGGTCGAAGAAGCTCACAATTGAATGCCTCCCTTGGAACTTGAAGGCATTGTGTCAAATAGGTACTGAACAGATTTGTTGCGTCGAGTGTATCTCCATATTCAGGTCAAAGAAATTGGCAGATGAATGATTTCCTTTGAACTAAAAGTGATGTTTCCATACGGATTATTCGTGGAGCCACCTCAGTAGAGATCGTAACAAGTTGCTGATGAATGTCTCTCCATTGAACTTGATGGGATGGTACCAAGATGTGGATTTCTCATTAACGAGTTAAAATCATTACACGTTACTTGATAAGCTTGTTGAGTAGCCCATAGTGGTAGCATAGTGACATACTACGAACTGCAGATACTTCAACAAATGTGGCATACATTTGTGTAACAACGTCTGTATTTTGATTCTGAGCATCAACCATCATAGCAACATCGCCATCGTTGGAGAGTTCGAACTCTGTATAAGTTTACGAAAATAATGATGTTGGAAATATGTACTAAAGTGAAGACATTCTTGTAGTACTTCAAACATGAACCTTCTTTGAAATTTTAGTGATTAGTTCCTCAAGAGTGATGTACCTCTTGAAGGATAAGTTGACATAATGATTTGATGCGAAGACAACATCGGTTCTATCTTCCCGAATTTCTCCATCATAGTAAACAATAGTTGAAATGCGCATCATTTTGAGAGTTTAAGAGTTTGAAATATTTGAAGTCTTATATCTGTAAAAAAAAGATGTTAATTGTTTCTAATATACGAATTAAAATATAAACTAATATTAATTTTTTTTAAAATATTCACAATAATTTAAAAAACACAATTTAATATTGTTACTGTATCGACAAAATGCCTCGAGATATGATCCGCCTTCCATTTTACAACCGCAAAAAAATAAAACATAATTAATACAATAAAATTTGGTCAAAAAATTCAATATGAAATTAAATATAATATAATAAAACATAATTTACCTTCTAAAAACCATAAAAACTTCTACTTAGCTTGATAAAAGGAATTGATAGAAGAAGAATATAGCTGGATTTGTGTGGCTCGATATTTACATTTGGGGCGATATTTATAGGGGAGGGGATGGTCGATTGTCGGCCTGGGTAAATAATTGAAGTGGCAATAATTTTGGGGAATAATGGAAGGCGCGGATAAATGATCCGCGCCTTCCAGCACGTGTCAGAATCCCAGAGAATGAGCGCCTGAGATCCGCGCTTTACCCCCGTGGCACCGGCTCAGACGGAAGACACTCTTGATGATTTGTGCCTTCCATCAACGTGTGCAAGGCACATTTGGTCAACTACGCTTTACTACCAAAGGTTGCTAGATCGGTAATATTTGGAGAAACGATGTCTGACAGGTAAATAGTATATATTTGGGTAAAAACACCGGAAGTATAGTCTGTTTGATTCAGTTCATTTTTTATGAAATATGAATCGATTTGTATTATGCATTTTTAAAAAATGAAATTGAAACCAAATGACATAAAAATCATTCTTTTTCATTCGATTTTACGATTTTGAACATTTCACTAATATTCAAACTCAATTAAAAAAACAAATTTCATGCTTAAATTGAGTACAAACACACAACTTTAAATTCACAAAAATAGTAATATTATTTTAAGACTTTTGTTTATTTAAGTTTGTCTTATAACAAGTCCAAAACCCATTTGATTTGGATCATTATTTTTTTCTTTTTAATTCGGGTTGATTTGAAACAAACGTATTTTATATGAAAAATCAAAATCAAACGAATTATAAAATAAAATGTCTAAACTCAACCAAAATCGAATCGTAATATGAAAAATCCAAACCAAACTAAACCACAAAATACAATTCAGAACGATTTTTTTAATTCCTTGCTTAGCCCTAGTTGTGAGTGAAATAAAAATATATATTTATCAAAATTTGCATCATGACTTAAATATTTTACTAAATTAGTATCATAGGCTAATTAGACAATAATTTAATTAAGAAAAAATTAAAAAATATATTTTTTTAAATAAAAAATTTATTGTTTATCTTTCAGTATTTTAAATAACTATAAAACTTTGATAGTTTAAGCAACTTAAAGAAGCAAAAATGAAAGTGAGGATAAATTAAGAGATTTAAGATCTTTGCATTTGGATGCAAAATCAATCTTTGATGTTAGTGCTAATTGTATTTATTCATATATTCAATTGTTAGTTTTCTTATATATGCTCGGGTAAATTTTCCTTCACCAACAACAAAATCAAACATATAAATTACCAAATTGCTTTGACCTTGCAAAAAGTAGGCTTTAATGTTTTCTAGAATTAGAAACTGATTGCCATTGCTTTTTAGCCTCAAAATACTGCAAAAATAATCTCATACACAGTTTTTGAATAAATCACAGCAAATACTAAGGCAGGTCCAAATATGCAGTTTCTATACAAAAATCCTTACAGCAGACGCTATAGCCTGCACCTCTGTTTCCCCAACTATCTTCCACACTCCATCCATCATCCACAAGTGCTCGGTGAAGAAACAAATATGAGAGATGTTGTATTTCGTAAGCCTCTTGTCTTCTCCCTGATGATGCCGAATGACTTTCTAAATAAGAAACAGAAAAAGATGAGTGAGATAGAAAGTAAACAAAGGTTCAATCAGGTAGAAATCTTCCACTAAGCTAGGAAACAGCAGACATAGACAGAAAGGTGACATTCAAAAGGGATGCACAACCTAGTCGATATAATTACATGTTTACCTGTTTCATATTTTGATGCATCGTTTGCCCAAATCATATCTAGAATCCTCTGAAAAAGGGCAAGAAGCAATTCTGGTTCCTTCTTTGAAATTTTTTTTTTATGACAAGCTGCCAATCATCCAATGCAGCATGTTTATCTAGGCCATCTTCGGTACCTTTTGAAATGTTCATGGAGCTTGACGAATCTAAAGCCTTCCGCAAGAATTCCAATAATACAGACACTACTTCTGAGGATGAAGTAGAATATAAGCTTATAAGACTTTTTAAGGTTTTGCTAATCTGTTTCTTAGCACCTGAAAACACAGACACTCGTCAGAAAATGAGTAATTTTATTAAAGACATGAAGTGCACATTCTAGAGCCTAGACAGCGATATCTTAACACATTCATTAAAAATTCTGTAAAGTAAATGTCTCAATATGTTTGATGGTGAGGCAAACCCATAATAATTAAATATAAGATATTATTTTCAGGAAAAACCAATGCTCTTCATCTCCTATATTTTGAGCTAAACAAGGAAAGGGAGAAACTGAAACAACATAGACAAAGAGAATTTAGGAAAACACATACTTTCTAAAAGAGTCGTCTATCATTTCAGGTAAAACAAATGCTTTCTAATAATTAATAATCGTATAGAATAATAGAAGTAGCTTTCATGGGGAAGATAATTCTAATGTTCTTTCAGTTGAAATAATGAAGCAACATGTTCTAAACAGGTCAACCGAAGAATAGCGTAATTAAATTATTTGGTTTCTTATCTTGGTTTTAAAAGGCGCAAGGTGCACCTAGGCGCAAAAGGCACCTGGAGCCTAGGCACAAGGAGCAGGCGCAGGCGCGCCTTTCGTAGGTGAGACGCACTTTCATACTAAAAAAACCTATAAATTAATTATGGAACGTATTTTATACTTAGAACAATATTATATACATATCTATGTTAAAAAGTTTATAAATTAATTGTATGAGTATATTTATATTCATTACCCACCGATTAACTCCTAAAATACTTGTCTACAATGTATTACTTTATACTTAAAGTTTTTAATATTTAAAACTATTATTTTATTTATTTTTATAAACATATTTTAATCCCCTTTCACTAAAATCTACACTGTTATTGATTTATTTTTAAATGATATAAATTTATTTTCTTATCAATTTAAAATTTGTAATTATTATAAAAATTAATTTTTATATTTAATATAATTTATTAAGTAACTAATATTTAAATTTAATATTTTATTAAATTAAAATTAATTATGTATAATAATAACTAAATTTCTAAAAAAAACATATACTTTTAGTTAAATGCAGACAAAGGGTGAAAGAAGTTATAATGATTTATTATAAATAAATAAACATTAGAGTTGAATTATAAATTTGGGCTATAGGATTGGGCTTGTTAATAGATCAAATATTAGGGTTAAAAAATGAGAAAATGTGATAAAAGAAAGAGTTTTCTAGTCTTCAGCCGTTTTCTTCCTTTCTTCCTACTACAATTTTTTTTTATCTTCTTTCTTCTTTAATTCGTTCTACTTCCTATTAACATCTTCTAAAAAATCCGAAAGGCTCTACGCCCGGCGCCTAAATCCCAGAGGCACGCGCCTCTTGTATCTCGCCTCCCCTCATCCGAGGCGGGCGCCATCTTCAAAGCCTGGCTGCGCCTCGCGCCTTTTAAAACCAAGTTTCTTATACTAAACATCACAATTCTTCTGTACCAAATGCACCTAAAAGTAACTGATCAGGGAGGATATTCTACCTCCAGATTGTCATGAATGGACTTTCCTAGCCATAAGTGAAAAAAATTTACTACGGCCACAAAGGTGTTTGACCTGTAAAAAGTAGATAATATAAATTATGGTGTTTTCAGAAGAACCCTAAAGATTAAGAGGAAAATATTACAGAAGGCACCAGGTAATGGGAACAGATCAGTTACACTTATATTAGTTACAGGAGAGAGAAAAAAGGGCTCACACATTAGGAACAAAGTATTGGAATAAATGAAAGTTAAAGACGAGACAAAAGCACCTTTTCCTTTAACAAGCAAAGATCTAAGCTCAGGATTATGCTGGACTTTTATGCATAAAGTTTGGATTTGATTTCTCTTTGAGTATTGACAATTCCATCTCTATGAAATGAAATTTGATTCTTCTGAGGTTCCCAGTAATAGGATTTCAACCAATTAAGTGCCTGAAATTAGAAAGAACCACATAACACATCACAAATTTAAAAAATACAACGGAAAAACGACTATAAGATAAAGATGAAGAAGACAAGAACAAATGAAGCACCTACCACGACTGATGAATCCCGAGCAATTGTCAGTGCCAGTAGGTCACGGTGAGAACCCTCTGCAAATATAAAGAAACAATGAAATCAAATCATTTTTTCTTGTTCGAGCTGAATGACTCAATGAAGATAACTTCCACACTACCACCATACCAATTATTAAAGCTGTGCTTACCATGACGAACATCAATCAGTCTTCTCGGAATACCAATGGCATCGGCTGCATCAGCAATCGAAATGCCAGTTCTCTTACGTGTCTTCTCGATGACACAGTTAACAAGCCTTCAAATATTAACATAAAAAAACATATCAAAGCATAAAACTAGAAAGACGCTAACTTTAGCCCCCCCGCCCAAGTTTTTTCCATTTAACTAAGAAAAAGAAAGAAATTCACCTCAAGATTGCCGTGCAATACAACATAGCTACCATTTGTTCTGAATGTGAACCGTCGTTTGAATTGTCGCCTCTATAGATAGAAGGGAACTATACATAACTCTGTTGGTAAAATAGGGGAAATTTTAATGAGTAAAATGGTTATCGGACTGCTGAATTTCAACGATTGAAGCAGTGGCATCAATCACAACTGGTAAACAACCTCTTCTTCTTCCTCTTCTTCTTCTTCTTCTTCAATGATGGAATTTTTATTATTGGTAGGACCTGTTTAGTTCACTTCTCTTCTTCTTCTTCTTATTCTTCTTCTTCTTCTTCTTCTTCTTCTTCTTCTTCTTCTTCTTCTTCTTCTTCTTCTCTTCCTCCTCGCAATCTAGGAAATTCAACCCTTCGCAATCTAGGAAATTCAATGATGGAATTTTTGTTATTGGTAGGACCCGTTTGGTTCACGGAATATTTCATTCTTAGGAGGGATATTTTTTTTCGAGGTTAAGATACCACGTTTAGATGGGCCACATTCTCAAGTACCAATAAAAAATGAATAACAACAGTGGTATTTTTTTCTGGTTCACCTAATATTTCATTCTTAGAAGGGATGTTTTTTTTCGAGGTTAAGATACTCACGTTTGAATGGGCCACATTCTTAAGTACCAATAAAAAATGAATACCAATAGTGGTATTTTTTCTGTTTTCTCGGGAATATTAGTCCCCTATCTCCCTTAGGTATTTTTTTCTGTTTTCCCGAGAATATTAGTCCCCTATCTCCCTTAGGTATTTGCTTATTCCCGTCCCCGTTGTCTAAAATATCATTCTCCCCACTTGCTTCAATGGAAGAGGAGAGAGTTTTAAGTACTCGAGAGAGAGCAAAGGAAATCTCGAGTGGAGAAGAAGAGAAGAGGGATTTTCTAACGGATTTCCATTCGGCCCAGTTCAACCAGGGCACCAATGTGTAGTATCCGGAAGGTGTGGATGATGAAGACTCTTGATTATAAGCTTCAATGGTTTCCTCTTAGAACCCTAGCAGTGGTTCCATTAGAACCGAACAACGATGTACAGAGGGGTTTCTCTTTTTTTCTTCTTCTTTTTCTTCTTCAACCCTTCGCAATCTAAGAAATTCAAGTTGGGTTAACCCCAAATAAAAACATGATAGAATTTTTATTATTGTTAGGATCCGTTTGGTTCACGAAATATTTCATTCTAGGAGGGATATTTTTTTTCGAGGTTAAGATACCACGTTTGGATGGGCCACATCCCAAGTACCAATAAAAAATGAATACCAACAGTGGTATTTTTTTCGGTTTTCCGGGAATATTAGTCCCCTATCTCCTTTAGGTATTTGCTTATTCATGTCCCCGTTGTCTAAAATATCATTCTCCCCGCTTGTTTCTGGCTGATACAAAATCTTCTTCCTCTTCGATTTGGCGAGAGTTGTTGCGAGGAGATTCCATTACTGCTCCAACAGACTTATTCTTCTGTGGTGCTCTATCTCTATCTGCTAATCTCTTGTTAGGTTCGTCTCTCTCTCCCTATTTGTAGTTTATTTTATTTTATTTTGGAGTTGATGGTTGAATTTGAAAAATGAGTTTTTTTTAGTTTTTTTTGGAGCAGATACAGTGTCGGGGTTTGGTAATCATAGCATACGACGCTGAGGTTAATATTAGTCTTGGGATCTTTTCCAGAGATTTTACAATAATTTTCAAGTATTGCTCAAGTAGTCAGCTGAGGATAAGTAATACATGGAATGGGAAGAGTTTTTATATTTGCGGATGTTTTTAGACAGAATAAAGCTTCCATTTGAGAGCTGAAAATTGGGGAGGAAATCATTCTTTTTAGAGCATTTTTACATTTTATGAGAGTTTTATTCTGGCGAGGGGCTTCCATTTTAGAGCTGAACGTTTTTAATTGTTCTTTTTAGAGCATTTTTGCATTTTATGAGAGTTTTTGGGTTGGCTATTTTCTTTGTATGCTTACCTATCTATTACTTTCAGTGATGCTTCTCTCTTTACAGAGAACATTTCTTCAAAGTTATTGCAACGTCTGATATTTATCAAACTAGTTGTTCATTCTCGAAAAAACAAGCTACTTATGTTAACTATTCTCAACTTCCTTTGAGGATTCAGTGGAATCCTTTCTAGATCGACCTTGAAAATGACAGGGAAAATTATCATTACATACGGCACTCATGCATCATATGGTCTTCATTATTTGTTCCAGCTTTTGGCAATGATACTCAAAAGAGTTTGGGAGTTAGGACTAGAGGTATATACACTCAAATATATATACGTTATAACAAAGATAAATGTTACAAAATATTAGTGATCAAATACATAACAACATATTAGAGTTGTGTTGCAGAAGCATGGTGGGCCTATATTCCACATGTCCTAGGAATGAAGCCTGGCGTTGATATTTCAATTTTTATTTTCAACATTTTTTTTGGTTTGTTTCACTGTTCATCTTTATGGGTTTTTGTTTTCACTCAGATTTCAGTTTAGAGTGTTTTTCAAATTTTTCTGGGGATGATGTTCATCATCACGGGTCTTGTGCACCTATGATTCGAATTTGAATTTTAGTTTCTGGGTTCAGTCTATTTAACTCCCTATAACAGTGAATACATAAAAATATGTAAATTGCATTTGAGATTGATAACGTTGAATTTTGTTTCTGCTTTTTATTTAGTTAAATTTAGGTAATCAAAGGTCCTTTAATTTCTATATATAGTGTTTGTATATTTACCGGATATGGAGAACTTGAGTATGAATTTCTACACTTTAGCGTCGTTTCTCTTTGGAAACATGTATGTGTTCATTAACATGTTTTTCAATTTAAGTGCATCCATTGCCGTCCTGTTTTGGTAGGTCTAATTCCCAAATCCCACTCCCACCATTTTTCTCTCCCTCTCTGATTTGGCTTAAGGTTTTTCCCTAAAAATCACATCTCCCTCTGTTAGCATCGCTTCAATGTCTTATGTGATTTTTCCTTTCCTTTTAATTTTCTCAACTATTATTATTTACATCGAACTATAATAGATATATTGCTAAAATCATCTTAGATTTCAATTCGCTTGCTAGGCTTGCTTCGTTTCTTGTTTTTATGTTTGATTTTGAAAATGTTAAAATTTTATGCTTAAATATATGGTTAGTGGCAGGGAAGATGATTGGGCATGCTCTAGTTGTGTAAATATCCATTTTCATTTAGGATTACTTACAATATGCCTGGTCGCACTCAACCATTTAAGAGAAGAATTAAACAAAAAAAATACAAATTAGAATTGAAAGACAGGGAAACATAAGCCTGCTTTAAGAGAAATTGAAACTAACCTGTTCTTATTTATTATTGCATCTCCTTGTTCAGTGAACCGCTCCCTGTCCTGCAGGTTATCCAAATAATCCACTGTCCCAAACAATCCACTGTCTCTAGTCTTTCTACTCGCACTGCACTAAATAAAAGTAAATACAAAATGAATTGTACAGAACAAAGAACAAGTCATTCCCTTGCTTATGATGAAACTACATTGCTACTATGTAGCTTTCTCGAATGCTTTCATATATGCTTTTATAATCTGCATTGCTTTTGATGCTACTATGTACTTCTAAGCTCTGTCTGAGAATGTTGTTTGTGTGAGATTTTAAACTTGAAGCTGCTCTTCTTTTCGGGGACCTGACATATGTTTAGACTTCTGCATTGCTTCCAGGATTTGCTCTTAGATTTTCTATAATTTTCTAAGCTTATGTTAAACTCATGATTTATGTTAAATAGTTATGACTCTTTACCAATGCGAAAGAAGACGTATATTGCCACAATTCTTATTTTACAACTGCAAATGATGAGATTGTGTGTCATATACTTATGGTTATTTCAGTTATTCTTAGAAAATATAAAAATATACCTAAAATAAGTTATGCACATGAAAGACTTCATAGACATAATATTAGATCACTTAATTTACATAAATTTGTATTTGAAAGTGATAGACAAAGTGTTGATAATTGTCGAATGGATAGGAGAGCATTTCTCAAATTGTGTCACCTATTACAAAGTCAAGGTGGGTTAAAAGAGAGTCGATCTATGTCTATAGAAGAAATGATTATTACTTTCCTTCATATTATATCCCACCATAGTAAGAATAGAGTTCTAAAACGTCAAACAGTAAGTTCTGGTAAAACAATTAGTAGAGTTCTCCATACAGTGTTAGCTTCAATTTTGAAACTACATCCGATTCTTTTTAGAAAACCAGAATCGATACAAGATAATTCAACAGACGATAGATGAAAATGGTTTAAGGTATTGTATCATAATTCTAAACTTTCTTTTAAGTTAATTAGTAATACTTAATACATAAATAGATAGTAATAATGTAATTTAACTTTATTTGATGAATATATGGATGTTTGGGTTCTCTAGATGGAACGTATATTAAGGTCAATGTAGCTTCAATCGATAAACCTAGGTACAAAACAAGAAAAAATGAAATTGCAACAAATGTACTTGGTGTTTGCACACCAAACAATGTTGCGTTTTGGTTCTGTTTCGATAATTTATCATTAAAAATTAATGATAATACTAATATGTCATCACAAGATAATGTCATATCATCATCGAAAAATAAAATAATTGTCATGTTAGCAGTCTTATTTTAATACCTAAAGTATTATTTTCGTTCCATTTTGGTACTCAAACTTGGTTTTTTTTTCAAAATCATTCCTAATATTTAGTTTAGGCTTCAATTTGTAGTACTTTCACCGTTAAAAATTAAAAGGACTACTGATGTGATTTTTTTATATTTTTAATTATGACATGACATTACTCTATGATGACACGTAAACATTATAGTTAATTTTTTAAATGGCGAGAACCAAAATGAAACCTAAGTTAAACATTAGGTATGCTTTTGAAACAAAATAAAGTTTGGATACCAAAATTGAATAAAAATAATAATTTAGATACTAAATATTGTTGTTATTCCTTGAGAATCTGGTTTCGAGCACCAAGAATGTCAAAGATATAAGTGTGCAATATCAAATGATTGAGAGTTATTTTTAAACAAATAATATGTTGTAATTACCCCATATTAATAAAAAGATAGTAAAAATAACCTAAACAAAATCAAAGTGTTTTGTATTATATTTATTTACACCTAAAATATAGATAAAATTTTAGGGTAAATTACATCATTCCTAACTGAATTTTATTCTCTCTCCTATTTTGCTCATCGTACTTTCAATTTTTTTATTTTGCTCACTGAACTTTACAAATTAAATCATTTTGCTCACTCTGCCGTTAACTCTCTAACGGTGTGATACTAATCATTTTATTATTATTATTTAATATAAAATAGTTAAAAATATAAAGGACAAATTACATCATTCCTCATTTAACTTTACTTTCTCTCCTATTTTACTCACCTTGTTATAAAAAAAACAGAAGATGGCCAAATGTCATCGTTGACCGCCGTAGATGGTGATCGTTCGGTCCTAAATTTCATGGATCGCCTCGTCACCTTGAGTCTAAATATGACCTCCATTTTGTCAGAACTTGCTCTGAAGTCCACAAATCAGAGATTAAAAGTGAGTAAGCCGAAACATTTCAGTCGAGATTCATAGATTTTGACACATTTTCCAATGAAACAATCACAAGATTCGAACTTAGGGGTCGAGATGAACCGACCCATGAATTTTAGGACCGAACAACCACCATCAACAACGGTCAACGGTGACCGGAATGAAAAATGACGTGGTGGCCGAGGACGACAATGGGGGAAGAAGAAGATTCAAAACGAAGTCGTTTTGGTATATATTTGAGTTTTTCAAAATGATGTCGTTTTTATGTTTATGTCATGTCATCACATCGTTAGAGAGTTAATTAACAGCAGAGTGAGCAAAATGATTCAATTTGTAAAATTCAGTGAGCAAAATAAAAAAATTAAAAGTACGATAAGCAAAATATGAGATAGAGTAAAGTTTAATGAATAACGATATAATTTACCCAAAAATTTTATTACCAACTATGGTGGCACTGCAGTTTCATAAAAATCAAGCAACGCCACTGACTCCCATTTTTTTTGCCCCTCTTGCAAGCTCATGCTTGTTTCCTGTAGACATTAATTTTTTCATAATTATAATTATAATTATTATTAATATAATATATTAATATTATTATTTATTATTAAATAAATATATATATTACAAATTACATCAGAAGCCCAATAAAACCCTAAAACCCAATTAGGGTTTTCATCTCAGCTTCAGCAGCCGCCTTGCTTCTCAGTCGTTGGATCTAACTTAGATCTAACGGTCCCGATGGTTCCAGCAAATGAAGCCTTAGGGTTTCACAACCCTAGGTTTATATCCCAGCCGCCGCCTCCAAGCTTCAAGAACATCCACGCGGCGTCACCTTTGCCTCCAGCCGCCTTGCCGACGCTTCAGTGCCACGATGACGCCAACAGAATACTCCAAAAGCTCTGTTGTAACGATAACAACCGCCCACGTCAAGCTCTATGGTGAGTCACCACAATAGCTATGGTGACTCACCGAACTCGACCCTCTATTATCCGATCCGAGGAGTACAATGTGGTGGCTATAAAATCCACCACCGAACCTGCAAAGAAAGAGGACGTACACAGCAACCAACAGACCAGAGAGAGCAATGAAGAGATATCGAACAGACGGCAGAAAACAGAGAAAAAAATAACAATAACCCTCAGCAACAAACAAAACAGAAAGTAAGAAAGGAGAAAGAACTTACCGAGGAAACCACGCGGTGACCGGAGACGCTACGTGCCGACGAAACATTCGAAATACCCGAAGGTATTTCTCTAGATCTGCTCCGATCAAGAGTTTTTTAGGGCAAACCAAGGCCAGATTCGGCTTTGGGAGGTTATGGGCTTTATTTTGAGGTCTTTATGTAAAATCCGGCCACCGTATATGGTGGCCGGCGGCGGTGGTTACCATCGGAGCACGGTGGCCAGCATCTCTGAATTTCCCTCAGGCGAGGGAAGCTGGAGAGAAGCGAGAGAGATGATGTATCTATCTCCAGAAGAGAGAGAAGAAGAAAAGAGAGAATGAGAGGCTTGGAGCCTTTCTCAACCGATTTAAGGGTATATAAATCCCTCCCCAAACGACGCCGTTTTGGGGAGGGACCCCTGCGTAATTTCTCACGTAGGTAAACCATGCCCGCTAACCTCCAGGTTTTGTAAACTTTCATTTTGGTCATTAAATTTAATTTTTATACGTTTAATTATATCTTTGAATTTTAGTTTATTATATTAGTCACTGATATGTGTTTCTATACAACATTTAGTCCCTAAAATTTTAATTATTATTATTGTAATCCTGAATAGTTTATTATGGTTAATTTACACTCCTAATATCTATATTATATGATAATTCTAATTATGTCCATTGATTGTTTATATTTTATAATTTGATCATCAATTTTTATATAATTTTCTTTTTAACCATAAGTTTTATTATTTTAAACTTATATATTTTAGTTTTATAATTTTAATTTCTTTTATTTAATCATTATTATTTGCAATATTATTATTATTACTTTTGATATTTAAATTATTATTTCATTTTATTATTTATATATTTAGTTATATATATATACAATAAATAATATTTATTTTTTTGTTTTCCACTAAATAAAAATCCTATTTATGAACTATATATATTTTATTATTATTTTAAGAAAATGTTTTAGTCATTTATTTATTTTTTAAATATCGAAGAAAAGAGTTGTCTTAAAGCACCTAGATGCCCTTTTCTAATATTCTTAAATAAATAAATGTCCTATTTACAAAACTCTCTTTATATATATATATTTTTTAATATTCTTCCTTAAAATTATCCGATTAAAATACGAAATAACATAATTATTAATTAAATATATCTTTGAATTTTTAAAATTCTAACAAATAGAGACAATTTATAATTAATAAAGTACCAATTTTGGGCGTTGTAGGGGTGCTAATCCTTCCCTAAACGTAATCGACCACGAATCCCTTTTTATTTATAAAAAGAATGAATTTTTGGTTAAAACGCAGATCAGTTTATCTTTTAATTGATGTTTTCTTAAAAACTCTTTTAAATGATATTTTTTAGGCGACCTACCTGACCCAAAAGGCCGATGGCGACTCCCAAAATATTTTTAAATCAAAAATCATTTTTATCCACATTATTTTTCCCGCCAAGTAAAAAATTCGTGCCCGGACGAAAACTGGTTACGACAGCTTGGCGACTCCGCTGGGGATTGGTCAAACTTTAAAATCAATTACAAATTGTCTCTATTAATTAGAAATTAAAAATTCATATATTTAATTTATGTTTCTTTCTTTTCAAAATTTTTATATATACTTATTATTTTCATAATATTTATGTATATTATTTTATTAATGTTTCATTTTATTTTTCAAGTATTTTATTTCATTATTTATCTGTCAGAGGTTTGAACATTTCTCCTCACACACAACACATGCATTGCATAAACATAATCTCTATAACTGAGATTTGTCCCTTTTAAGTGGGAGTGAAAGCGACGTCTTCGTGAGAATTTATTCTCTGTATCAGACCTAGCAAGTAGCTTTCGAGGTTCATATGATCTATGTCTTCGAGAGAATTTATCCTCCGGTCAGGCATAAAGAAATGTGTCCCCTCGAATTGAACTCGATCCATTTAAGTCTGTAGTGGACTAGGATTGAGGGTTGGCAGCCCAAGGGGCACTAATAAGAACAATTCGGGTACCTTTACTCCCAGAACTGAAACCCTGCATATAATAAACCCTAGAAATTCTCCTGATATAAGACTGTGAAGTAGAAATCATGCAGTTAGGAAACAAAGCATGAAACTAGAAAGCATGAGGTTAGGATTTATACCTAGGATCTTTTCTTGGTACTAACCAATTTATTTTTTCTTTCTCATTTTTATATTAATTTCTTGTGTTTGCATTCCATGATCATTGCATAATCAAAAGGTGTTGACTTGAAAGACTGTTCATCAAATTGGAAAGACTTCATAAATGGACAAAAAGTTTTATGATCAAACAAAATATGACGCGGCCAAGGAAAGGCATCCTGAGGAAAGCTGTGCACCAAAAGATCGTGTATCCATTGAGGAGAAAAATGAGATACCAGAAATAAAAGAGCAGATGTCCAAGATGATGGGAAGAATATCTGTTTTGGCCAAAGAAAAAGAGATTCCAGCACAAATAGAGACAGTCTTCATTCGTATTCACAAGTTATTTGGAGATACCCAGGAAATGGTGACAACTGTAAAAGCTCCCAGAGATGAGAAGAAATCATCAAGGTCTAGTCTGCTCCCGATGTCTAAAACTCAGGTTCAATCAAAGATAAAAGGCGGTTCTCATTTTAATGCTATCCCTATATCATATAAAGAGTTGTATGAGAAGCTAATGGAAGCACGAGAAGTGGCTTCGTACTATATAAAACCATTCCAACCTCCGTATCCGAATTGGTATGACATCAACGCTTATTGTGAATATCATGCCGGAGCTCAATGACATACCATCGAGAATTGTCTTGCCTTCAAACGTCGAGTCCAAAGTCTTTTGGATCATGGAACATTACAATTTTTTTTAAATGATCAACCTAGTTTGGTCACTAAAGATCCTGCAAGATTAACACCAAAAGTGTTCAAAGGTAAGAACATCACTAGGGGCGCCCAGAGAGAAGAAGATTTACTGAGATCTGAGGCTCAATTACGTCATCTAAAGATTATAAACGATAAATTGAGCACCAAAATGGAAACCATGCATGAAGATTTCCAGAAGGTCAGTCAAGGCTTTCAAAATGTTGGCCTAGGAAACACCCCAGAAGAGTGGATAACAGGGGTCACCAAACTAAAAAAGAACTGTAACATACATGAAGGACGAGCCAAGAAGTTTTCTCATGATTTAAGAGTTGCAGAAGAAAGATGTAATACATTTGTCAGTGAATTAAAAAGATGTCAAGACAAAAATCAAAGGTTAAATATGGATATGACCAACATAGAAGCATCATATTAGATCCATCAGCTTGAGATCGATACTGAATTAGAAATCACTAAGACTAGAAACAAGATGTTGGAGAAATGTTTAGATGAGTATAGAGATCTTGTACAAGAACTCCTTGGATACAAAGGGTCTCTTACAAGGGAAAACGAGCAAATCTGAGAAGTGACATAGAAGATGAAGGAAAAAGAGAATGTCATGGAAGAAGCTGCAGTCCAGACAAGCAATATGGCCCATAAGCTGATAAACTAACTTGGCTTTAGAGGGAAAGTTATCCCCTATATATAAACTTTTGTGTTCAATGAAATCTGTTCTAAGATGATCACTCTTGAGTAATACCTTTTCATACATGCATTTGCATTTTACATCTTTGCATTTTCATTTTGTATTCATACTTTTATGTTTACTTTTGCATTACATAGTTTGCATTCTCATTTTTGTATTTATGCATTTTCGCATTTACATTACATTTTTTATTTGTTCAAATATTGGTATATACATTAATTATAAAAACATGTAAATAATTAATGAAAGATTTTGTAACAGTAAAATCAAGATCATTCATTCATTTTACTATACCATCATCATGAAAACAATGGAGCAATCTTATGAGGGGCTACAAGATCAGTGGCCAGAATAATTGACGGGGTTACCTAAGGATATAAGGAAAGAAGCCTCAGATTCAGTACCAGATGGATCAAATCAAATTATTCAGGGGATGACATCTGATAAAGAAGAGATCATAACTGATAAAGAGCAACCATGTTGTCAGATTGAAGAGTGAGAATGATAACGTACCCTGGGGCATCCCAATCGAACCCAAAGAATAGCCTCACTAATTATTCATAATATAAGGAGAGATTCAAGAAGATGGATGAATCAATCAGAAATATGAAAGATGTTAATGCCTCCTGCAAAGAATTAGAAGCAAGAGAGCTCAGCTTGGTTCCAGACTTGGTTATTCCCCATGAATTCAAAATACCTGATTTTGAGAAATATGATGGCACCAGTTGTCCCCTAATCCATCTGAGAATATTCTGCAGAAAAATAGAAGGATATTTAAGTTCTGATGATCTGTTAATTCATTCCTTCCATGCTAGTCTTATTGGCCCAACAGTAGTATGGTACAATCAGTTGACCCAAGAATAGATCAAAAGATGGGTTGATTCAGCTGATGCATTTTTGGGACAATATCGGTATGAATCTTCAAGGAGTAAAGAAGAAAGCAATGAAAGGTTTCAAGAATATGCCTTAAGATGGAGAGGAGTGGCGGCACAAGTTCAACCTCCCATGTTAGAAAAAGAGATATCACGTATGTTTTGTGATTCCCTTCCCGCTCCTTTCTTCAAGTTAATGCAGACAAATCCGACGAAGGAATTCAAGAATTTGTTACAAGTGGAGAATTAATTGAGAATGTAATCAGCGAAGAAAACTCACAAGTCACATCCAAGAGCTCGAAGGATCAGAAAGTGAAAGTTGATGATATGAATGAATATAACATCCAGAATACCCGCGACTGCAAAAGAAAAAGAGCAAGTAGTTGTTCGGATCGACCAAAGAAAATCATGCGATCAAGAAAAACTTTAGAAGTGTTGCAAACTTCCATTTCAGACTTGTACCCTCATTTGATTAAAGGTCGATACATTACACCAATACCAACGAAAGTACCACCAAACCCTTCTGTCCATTGCTATGATCAAAATAGTTTCTACAATTTTCACTTGGGGGTGAAGGGGCATTCAACAGGGAATTGTTGGCCACTATTAAATGAAATAGAGACGCTTGTTGACAAAGGAGTCTTGACACAATAAATGATCAAGAAACGGGGGGAAAATGAGGAAAATGACCCTGATCCTATTACACACCCAACATTAGAGGAGTAATGATGCATAAATAAGTGGAAGTGTTATCTACCACTATAGTACTTTCCTATTTTCAGCATCTTGTTTGAACTTGTTTTTTTTGTTCCTTTCTCCGCTTTTTGTGCAATAAATAAACTTGTGTTGCTTTTATGGTTATGAGCAAAGAATTAAATTTTAATCTTGAGATTATTGAGTATCAAGTAGATTAAATATTCTTTTAATTTTTCAAGAATTATAGATCTTTGGCAAGTGATAAAATTATATCTTCCATATCCCATCAAGTAAGCCAATTACTTGACCCTTACCAAAACCAAACCCTGATACTACATTTATCTGAGACTCTGAAGAAATGTCTCTACCTGTTTTTGAGACACTCACTCTAGATGTTTACCTTTTCGGGTGGAATTGATTGATGATACTACCTTCCACCATATACATGACTGTAAAAAGTCACACATTTTTCCTTCCAAATACAAAACCATCATAAACCAAAAAAACCTCAAAAGAACCAAACTTTCAATTATCCATAAATCTTCCTACAAGAAGAGATGAAATGAGACATCATGGATCAACTTATCAAAGATAATTTTGAGTGATTAGGGCATACTCAAAGAAGAAGAAAAAGGGATCGATTGAAATAAATATATCATGCATTAATTACATTGTTTTCAGATAAGTAAAAGCTAATCTTGAATATTCATCCCCCTGGA
Source organism: Hibiscus syriacus (assembly GCF_006381635.1). NCBI lineage: Eukaryota > Viridiplantae > Streptophyta > Magnoliopsida > Malvales > Malvaceae > Hibiscus > Hibiscus syriacus. The sequence continues at coordinate 837,824 of NW_024062907.1, forward strand.
GATACCTCTTTTTACAAAGACTTCTATGTATGAGATGACTGAACTTTGCGCACAGTTTAAGATCAAGCATGCCAACTCAGTGGCATATCACCCAAAGATGAATGGGGCAGTTGAAGCAGCAAATAAGAACATTAAGAGGATCATTATACAAGGATTGGCATGAGAAGTTACCTTTTGCCTTTTATGCATATCAAATTACTGTGCGAACAACTACTGGGGTAACACTTTATTATTTAGTCTATGGGATGGAAACAGTCTTACCAATTTAAGTTGAGATCCCATCACTTTGTATCTTGAAGGAGGCTGAATGGATCCAAGCTCGATTTGATCAATTAGATCTTATTGATGAGAAGATATTGAAAGCTATTTACCATGGGAAAATGTATCAGAAACAGATGATGAAAGATCATAACAAGAAAGTATATCTGAGAGAGTTCCAAAAGGGCGATCTAGTGTTTAAAAATATCCTACCTATACATAAAGATTTCCATGGGAAATGGATGCTTAATTGGGAAAGACCTATGTTGTAAAAAGGACCTTTTCCAGAAAAGCGTTGATCTTTGCAGAAATGGACGGGAAAGTTCTGAGAAACCAAAATAAACTCAAATTCTGTTAAGAAATATTATGCTTGAGAGAAAAAAGGGACAAAAGGAAAAGGAGGCGTTCAAAGCAATTGAAGTCTTATACTCATCCATCAAAGAAAGAAGAAGAAAAAATGAAAAAGGAAAATTGAGAAAAAAGGAGAAAAAATGAAAAATTGAAACAAGATTGGTGACTCATGGAGCCTCAAGTTACAAGATTGATCAAGTACAATTAGTTCAAAGATTCATATTCAACAAGAAGCGCAAGAAATACTGGAGATGAATGAATATTATGGAAAAATCCCCAGCAAGGCAGATCCCAAGCCAAGAAAAGCAAGATTGAAGGCATCCAATTAAAAGAGCGTATCTTCAGAATTCATTCCGCCTCTCAAGATTAATTTTTATTTACAAAATTGTTTTTTAAATCTTTAATACATGAAAAATGATAAAAAGGGGGTTCAAGATATAAATTTTTAAATAACATCTTGAAACCAAAGGAGGATTCGAGTTGAAAACCTGAAAAAGCGGCTCGAATATTGAATGGTGCAACAACGACATGAGAGACGATCTTAAGCTTTTGATAAAGCACCGCATATCCCAAAGACGTTCCTGAGATTCGGGAACCAAGAAGTATCTCCATCAGATGAGATAACAACCCTTCTTTCAAGATAGTAGAAGCTCAAAGAAGACATATATGCTTGACTAACTGAGAGACCTTACTTTACCAGAATCAACCTACATCTCAAATCAGTCAATAATTTTGACACTTGCCATAGGACTATGATTTTTGAATGATTTGAAAGAGTAGTTGATTTATTTAATATTCTTTAAATTCATGCTTATGATTTGATTCTATTGTGAACCTGTGATAGGCAACATTTTACCAAATTTTTTTATTCTTCGATAAAGAAAGGAGAAAAAAAACATTTTCAAACAAGACAGTCTCAAATGAGGAAGGTCGTCGTTTATTCTACCTCTAGAAAAAATGATACCAGAATGATGAAGCATTCTTGAAAGAAAGTGGTCCAAAAAGCCTAAAAGTTTGGAGAATTGAACTTATGATGCTCTTCCGTGACATTATTAGCAACTTATCAAGAATTATTACCTTATTCTAAAGGGAGATACCGAAAGCCCGTTTCAACTAAACCTTTCCATAGTTTGGGAAGAGTGGGATATGTAGGTGTCTATCTTGAAGCAGCATGAGAGACAGTCACTTTAGTAGCCATTGCAAGAAAAGGTGCCAACAAAAAAAAAACTTCTAGTTCATCCTGATGATGTTTATTTCTTCCGATAAGGTTGTTACACGGAATGTCACCGACAACAAGGTCAAATTTGACAAATCTACTCATCAATTGCTTCAACCATCATCATTCAGTTCTTGCACATTTGCTTTCAAAGGTATGCTGAGCCGGTAAAGGACACCCTCTGCATCACTGATCCCAGAAAAAAAGAGACAGGACATTGATATCACCGGAGAATATGTCTCTAGCAGATCCTTCTCCTCGTGTATGGTTTTTAGGGAAACCTAGAAGCATTTCTACCTCATCAGGTTCAAGTGGAATAATTTTATTCCTTCCAACCCATACCATATTCCATTTTCAGCACTCATCAAGAACATACTTCTGGACACTCGAAGATGGCTCATCGTCATAAGCTTCAAGAGCCTTACAGATCCTTTCTGTCAATTTGGCACTTCCTGTACATGTTTGTAAATAGTTCAACTTTGTTCTTGGATCCCAGGAAGGCACCATTTCTTTGTCAATGGAAAAATATCATGTATGGTGCATGGAGTAAGCAGAATAAGAGGAAATTTGTTCTCGATTGGCAGATTATGAATATAGCCCCGTTTCTGGGTAGCAGCATAAAAATGTTTGAAATCTACAAATTCTATCTCTACATCGAATAAGTACTGTGATATTCTAGTCCAAACATCAACTGTAGCAAGTGCCACGTTCTCGTAGTAGAAATAAGGATGCCCAATAGCATTTTCTGGAAGTGTTCTTTGAGTTATCTGATCAGATTCGGTAAAAACCCCAAAACCAATCATTGGATTTAGAAGATGAACTACACAATTGTCTTCATTAAGAAACTTCTTTTCAAGCTTCCTCTGCTTTGTCCTTTTCCAAAAATCATAGCCCGAGTTTCGCCTTTTCTTGTAATTAGGATTATTGCATAATGGCTTCCTATCTTCTACCGGAAGAAGTGTGTCAACAGCCCTAACCATTTGAGCAACACATATAAAATCTGTCAACTCTGCAATTGATGAATCCGGATCACATTTCTCCATGGCTATTGAAGCCTCAGCTTCTGAGTACCCCATTTTCGTCAAGTATAACAGTTTATTCTCCTCGTCAGAATCAGAATTCAGGATTTCCTCGGTATCAAAAGAACTATCAATATCTGTGAAATTATCGCTAAAGATCGCTTCATAATCAGATGAGTAGTTATCAGAACCAACATGTTGTATGGAAAAGCATGTTCCAGAACTAGCCTTCACTGAAAACAAGGTTCATTGTGTCGACCTGGAATGAATCACCAAGCAATTTACACCATTCTGTCCGACTAGATCCCTCCAGATCTAAAAAATGGGAACATCATTCAGAAGAGACACATATCTCAGACATTTCAGTCAGAATGATTGATCACTTCTTAAGATTGTGACAACATGAAGAGAATTCCTCAAGTTACTTAACAACTGCTGTTTAGTGACATCAGAATGAGAGTATTCAAGATAAACAGATTTGAGGCACGGATAAAGCCATAAGTACCCATAACAGTGCATTGTCAGAACTGGACCTTGTGGAGATCATGATATTCCCGTCAAACAGACATTGAGAGTGAATCAGAAGTAGAATATTGGGGCATCTCGAAAGCCCATTTCAGACAGAAATATTTTATGTAGGGCAACCTGAAAGCCCACCTCAGTATGAATATTTGGTCATTCTTGAAGGCTCATCTCAACAAGAAGTAATGTGAATGCATTTTTAAACATCTGTATATGTACATGTTAGGGTATTTTTGAAGGCCCAATTCAGACATATCCATGCGATCCATCTTGAAAGCCCATTTCAACCAGAAATAGAATGATGGGGAATTTTGAAGGCTTATAGTAATATTAATATTTGGGTATTCTTGGAAGTTCATCTCAGCAAGAAGTAATGTTGAGCATACTTTTAACATCTGTATCAACAAATATTGGAGCATTTTAAAGGTTATTTCAAATAGATCCATGTGGGGCATTTTGAAGGCTCAGATTAACAAGAAACAAATGATGGAGCATGTTGAAAGCCCATTTCATTCATGATCAGGAATGTTGACACATTTTGAACGTTTGTATTAGCTAATGCTGGGGCATGCTGAATGCCCCTTTCAATCAGAATCAAGAATGTTGACACATTTTGAACATTTGTATTAGTCAATGTTGGGGCATGCTGAAGGCCCACATCGTTATATGTTAAAGATCATTTGACGTGAGCAAATATTTCCAATAAGATAGAAAGGAATGAAAAATTAAAATGGTGAAACAATTACAGTGGAGCTGACTATACATTATTGTTTCATTCATCAAACAGTTACATCAGGATCATATTGTTGAACAAATATCTACTCAGCAAGAATGGTTTCAAATACTCAATCTTCTTAAATCATGTGTCACACGACAACATGTTCTTTGTTAAGCTATATCACGGTTACATGAATAAGGATGGTCCCTAGGCAAACCATTTAATCTAGGGTTCAGTTTCTCAAAATCTCGGCTTTGAATTTTGTATTTTGTGTATCGGTGATGATTGGAAATATTTCTTTGATATTCCTGACAGTTAGTTTCAACCATACTGTTGAGGTTACGAAGTTGTTTTTCACATTAGTGTTTGTTTACTTGATGATATTGAACAAATAAAGAGGCTCATCTTATGTTATTCTTATTCTCATTGTTACCGGGGTTATCATTACCAGCCAGGGTGAACTGAGTTTTCATATATTTGGTTTATCCTGTGTGTTTCATCCCCAGTGGCAAGAATTCCATAAATCTCATTTTGTACATGGATCCTATAGCTGAAGTGTTTCTATTTTCTATAGTGCTCATTTCGGAAGAAAACGTGATCGATATCACACTTTCCCTTGCTCGAGATGATATCAAGATCATTTGAAATCACAAGAAATGATTGAACGTGCTTTTAAATGTTTTACAACAAGAAACTAGTGAAGCCAACTAAAGTTGAATGACAAGTTGCCTTGTTCGAGATCCAATTAGATGTGGAGACATGAAAGGAATCAGGATACATCCTCCTTATAATGTGTTGCAAGAGTCAAATCAAAACAAACATTGCTCTTCTAATTAATCCCTACTGAGTATGACATATCTACATCTACACTTTTCAAAGATGATAGACTATTTCTTCAAAGATGATAGCATATCTCTTTAAAGATGATAGATTCTCTTTTCAAAGATTAAAGCTTTATTGGATTTCTACACAAGTCCATACAAAGAAAGTCGGTTTTATCCAGACAAAATGGGGCATCAAGATCATAATTCTGATTACGGCAAGAGTTCTGTAAATGAAACATTTCTTATGAGATTTTAATGCAAGCAAAGAAGTTACAAAGATACAAAATTGCTCAGATGGTTCTTTAGCTTTATGGCATAAGTTGCTATACTGATATCCAAAGGTAACCCTGGCAATAAATGATGAAGTAAAAGAAGCCCAAGTTCACCACTTTGAAGTCAAATGAAGATTGCACCAACATTCATGCATTCATAAGAACATCATTTACACAATAGACAATGCATTACATCGATACATCTGAGTGCATTCAAACATGAAATTTTACAGATCTTCGTATGAACAAGAAGATTCATAGATGAAAAAATACCTTACAAGAAGAAGGTAGAATTCAAAACCTCAAATACAGATTCACGTAAACATCTGAAGAATATGGACGCAATTCACAAGAATGAGCATTATCTTTATTTTGGGGCATGTTACCCAATCAACAAATTATTTCAATGAGAAAACGCTTTCCAAAGTTTCTCATTTAATATTTTCTGAAAATGAAATTGTTGAATAGTAAGAAAACGATTTCCATAGTTCTTACTTAGTAAACTATTTCACATATCTGTAAGCCCTTCAGTATGATGCTTTCAAAACCTTCGGGTCATCCGTAAGCCCTGCAGTGCAGGATGTTTTCAAAAAGCCTTCGGGAGCTTTTTGATGTTTTCAAAAAAAACCTTCGGGTCATCTGTAAGTCCTTTAGTGCATGATGTTTTCAAAAAAGCCTTCGGGTCATCTGTAAGCCCTTCAGTGCATGATGTTATCAAAAACCTTCGGGTCATCTGTAAGTCCTTCAGTGCATGATGTTATCAAAAACCTTCGGGTCATCTGTAAGCCCTTCAGTGCTTGATGTTTTTCAAAATCTTCGGGTCATCTGTAAGTCCTTCAGTGCATGATGTTTTCAAAAACCTTCGGGTCATCTGTAAGCCCTTCAGTGCTTGATGTTTTTCAAAACCTTCGGGTCATCTGTAAGTCCTTTAGTGCTTGATGTTATCAAAAACCTTCGGGTCATCTGTAAGTCCTTCATGCATGATGTTTTCAAAAAAACCTTCGGGTCATCTGTAAGTCCTTCAGTGCATGATGTTTTCAAAAAAGCCTTCGGGTCATCTGTAAGCCCTTCAGTGCATGATGTTTTCAAAAAACTTTCAGTTCATCTGTAAGCCCTTCAGTGCATGATGTTTTCAAAAACCTTCGGGTCATCTGTAAGCCCTTCAGTGCATGATGTTTTCAAAAAACCTTCAGGTCATCTGTAAGCCCTTCAGTGCATGATGTTTTCAAACATTTCCATCCTACTCAATAAAGGCCAAATGAAAAAATTATTATCTTTTTCTTGTTTACTCTATTCTTGTTAACACAAGAATGAGCAAAGAGGGGCAGCTGTAGACATTAATTTTTTCATAATTATAATTATAATTATTATTAATATAATATATTAATAATATTATTTATTATTAAATAAATATATATATTACAAATTATATCAGAAGCCCAACAAAACCCTAAAACCCAACTAGGGTTTTCATCTCAGCTTCAGCAGCCGCCTTGCTTCTCAACCGTTGGATCTAACTTAGATCCAACGGTCCCGATGGTTCCAGTAAATGAAGCCCTAGGGTTTCACAACCCTAGGTTTATATCCCAGCCGCCGCCTCCAAGCTTCAAGAACATCCACGCGCGTCACCTCTGCCTCCAGCCGCCTTGCTGACGCTTCAGTGCCACGATGACGTCAACATAATACTCCAGAAGCTCTGCTGTAACGATAACAGCCGCCCACGTCAAGCTCTATGGTGAGTCACCACCATAGCTATAGTGACTCACCGAACTCGACCCTCTATTATCCGGTCGAGGAGTACACTGTGGTGGCTATAAAAGCCACCACCGAACCTGCAAAGAAAGAGGACGGACACAGCAACCAACAGACCAGAGAGAGCAACGAAGAGATACCGAACAGACGGAAGAAAATAGAGAAAAAAATAACAACAACCCTCAGCAGCAAACAAAACAAAAAGTAAGAAAGGAGAAAGAACTTACCGAGGAAACCACGCGGTGACCGGAGACGCTACGTGTCGACGGAACATTCGAAATACCGAAGGTGTTTCTCTAGATCTGCTCCGATCAAGAGTTTTTTAGGGCAAACCAAGGCCAGATTCGGCCTTGGGAGGTTATGGGCTTTATTTTGGGGTCTTTATGTAAAATCCGGCCACCGTATATGGTGGCCGGCAGCAGTGGTTACCACCAGAGCACGGTGGCCAGCATCTCTGAATTTCCCTCAGGCGATGGAAGCTGGAGAAAGCGAGAGAGATGATGTATCTCTCTCCAGAAGAGAGAGAAGAAGAAAAGAGAGAATGAGAGGCTTGGAGCCTTTCTCAGCCGATTTAGGGGTATATAAATCCCTCCCCAAACGACGCCGTTTTAGGGAGGGACCCCTGCGTAATTTCTCACGTAGGTAAATCATGCCCCCTAACCTCCAGGTTTTGTAAACTTTCATTTTGGTCATTAAATTTAATTTTTATACGTTTTAATTATATCTTTGAATTTTAGTTTATTATAAATTAGTCACTGATATGTGTTTCTATATATATTAGGGTAAATACAACATTTAGTCTTTAAAATTTTAATTATTATTATTGTAATCCTGAATAGTTTATTATGGTTAACTTACACTCCTAATATCTATATTATATGATAATTCTAATTATGTCCATTAATTGTTTATATTTTATAATTTGATCATCAATTTTTATATAATTTTCATTTTAACCATAAGTTTTATTATTTTAAACTTATATATTTTAGTTTTATAATTTTAATTTCTTTTATTTTAATCATTATTTATTTGCAATATTATTTTATTATTACTTTTGATATATTTAAATTATTATTCCAATTTTATTATTTATTATTATTTAGTTATTTATATATATAATCAATAATATTTATTTATTTTATTTGTTTTCCACTAAATAAAAATCCTATTTATGAACTATACATATTTTATTATTATTTTAAGAAACTGTTTTAGTCATTTATTTATTTTTTAAATATCGAAGAAAAGAGCTGTCTTAAAGCACCTAGAAGCCATTTTCTGATATTCTTAAATAAATAAATGTCCTATTTACAAAACTCTTTATATATATATATATATTTTTAATATTCTTCCTTAAAATTATCCGATTAAAATACGAAATAACAGAATTATTAATTAAATATATCTTTGAATTTTTAAAATTCTAACAAATAGAGACAATTTATAATTAATAAAGTACCAATTTTTGGCATTGTAGGGGTATTAATCATTCCCTAAACGTAATCGACCACAAATCCCTTTTTATTTATAAAAAGAGTAATTTTTTACTTAAAACGCAGATCAGTTTATGTTTTAATTGATTTTTTCTTAAAAACTCTTTTAAATTATATTTTTTAGGTATTCGACCTACCTGACCCAAAAGGCCGATGACGACTACCAAAATATTTTTAAATCAAAAATTATTTTTTATCCACATTATTTTTTCGACAAGTAAAAAATTCGTGCCGAACGAAAACCGTTACGACATCCATAACAAAAAAAATCCACTCTTCCATACGTTTCCCAAATTAAATATAGAAAATAAAATAGTCAAACAACAACCTTAGTTTATTTCTTCCTTGTTACACGCGCTTGACGAGTGCCGTGAAGTTAACGTTCGTCTGATCTTGGTTCCATGTTTAACTTTCACGCTCTCCTCTCGCGTGCGTTGTGCTTGTTTTGTAAACCTTTCCCTTCGGTTAGAAAATAAGCCAAAAAGGGCAATTTTGGGAAAAGATATGTCAAACGATCGAAGCCGACCATTAGGGATTTTAGGTTCCATCAATTTTGGGTTGCAAATAAACAAATGTATATTCAAAGTTGGTAATTCCTTAAATTTAATATTTGATTCTTAAATAGATCTTATTACCGGTTCAATTCTAATGTCAATTATATTACACCGCTTTCATATCCTCCGTACAAATTAACTTGAAACATCCAGAAGATTCTTCGCAGAAGTTCACATGAAGCTCACAAAAGATCCTCCCCTTAAGTAAACCTTGAGGCCCCCGAAGCCCCTATCCTCTCAAGTTCTCTTGAAGTCTCCGAAAGATCAATTCTCAAACTTGTCTTTAACGTTCTCTGGTAATCAGTATATCTTAAAATTATTTTTTAAAAGGAGATTTTCAAAATTTCCTTTCAAAAGGCGATTTATAAGTATTCGTCATGTCTAACCTCAAATGATCGATAATGACTAATATTTAAATTTTAAATTCAGATTTCCAAACAAATATAAATATTCACACGTATTTAAAAAAAATGATCGATAATTGTCGAGCTTAAAGATTATTCTGAAATTATAAATCCAAGACTTTGAACCACAAAGGTTGAGTGTTGGCCCAATTGAGAAAATAAATTCTTCCAAAGCAAATAGAAAATGGAGTGGGTGAGAAAAACTGTACCAAAGTAAATGTTAATCGAATATATAGGTGCCGGTTGGAAGGACAGACATGCAACAAGCAAAGTCGTTGAAACAGCTGCAGTTGTGGGCCATTTATTTTCGACACCCCTATTTGGAACTTGACACTCTAGTATCTTGTTTATATAGTACAACACTAGAAGTAGGACATTATAATATATTTTCATACAGCAATTAATTAATGAGGCTTATGGTTTAAGGTTTCGCAATTATCCACACCAAAAATTTGATTCGTGTCCAACTGTCAACGTTTATTGTTAATTTATTTCTGATTCGCAGGTCATATGATAGCATCAATTAAAAAGAAGCATTGACATTAAATTATCATGGAATCAATTAAAAAGAAGCATTGACGTTTTAAAAATGATTTTTATATTAATACTTTTTATTCATTTTTTTTATTTCGTTTTAGGTCAAATGCAGTCCAATTTGGAGGAAAATGGGCCTGAACCATCTAATTAGGATTAGGGTTTTGTGACCCTGAAGTAATGTGACAGCAAGCAGCGCCGCCGGCCACAACGAAAATCGACCAAACGTCCGGCCGAAGAACCCGAGACTACACTATCCGGGGTTTTTGGTCAACTCACGACAACATAATTGGGAATGGTCCCGAGATCATCGGAAAACGACCACCGGTGGAGGGGTATAAATACCCCCACCAAACCACGGCAAAGATCAACATTGAAACACGACAAGAACAAGCAACCGGTGAAGAACCCAGACCAACACCAAAAAGATCGAACAACAAATAGCAACACAGAGACATAAACGAGAGAAAAACCATAAACACAAGCAACCAAATCACCAAGAAATACAAATCAAAATAGCAATGTAAACACGAAAAACCACTCGCAAAGAAGAATGAGAGGCGTCGGTATGGCTCGGGAAAGAAATGGCCGCCGAAAGATGAAGGGGCTAGTCGGAAAAGGTAAAAATGACTAGTTTTCTTTAGATCTATGTCGTTTGAGGTCCAAGTTGGAAAATCGAGGCTCGATGTTAGCTTTAGGGTGACGGGAAGAGTATTTGCGTTAAGTTTGGTTTTTTCCGGCCGCCGTTACGGTCAGTCATCGGGGTCGGTTGAGGCTTAGTAGAGTTTTTGAGGATGAGAGGTTTTTTTTTGGTTTTGGAGGAAAATAATAATTTTTTTTAGTTTTTAGGCTATTTATAGCCGAGAGACTAGGTTGTAATTAGGAGATTGTTAAATCCTTTCCGTCGTCTGTAACATCCCAAACTATGGGTTAGTGATTAAATTGTAAAATTTCAGAATTTGGTGATTAAAGTGGAAATAGTTGAATAGTTTATTTGGGGATATTTCCTGAAAGTTTTAAGTAATTATCCAAAGAATTAAAGGGCAAAATGGTCATTTGACATTAAAGATATTTTTATCCCTTTAATAAGAGATAAAAACGTGGAAGATGAAAACATTTCATCTTCTTCTTCCTCCTCCTCGTGGAAGCTAAGCAAAGGTGAGTTTTCTATTGTGTTGATTATTGGTTGAATTAAAAGTTGGGTTTTGATCATTAGATGATAATTAAGCTTAAGGAAAGCTTAATTTGTTCTAAAACAACAAGATGAAAGGTATAGGAGAGATTAAAGATTTTGAGTTCTTGATGAAATCTTGAAATAAATTGATAATTTGAATTTTAAGTTGAATTTGACTTGTCATCTATGTGAATAAGAAGTTAGAAATGTTAGAATTAAGTTTGGATAACATGGAAATTTTGGTATGATTATTGATTTCTATACGGAGAATAGAATTTTGAGGTTTAAGATGAAATAAATGGATATAAATTAGTTTAAGTATGTATATTTGAGTTAAGAATATAAAAGGGGATGAAATATGAAGAATTGAAGCAAAGGTAGTGAATTTTGTGTAATGAACAGTGATTTCTGGGCTTGAACAAAATTTCCAGATTACGCAGGGGGTACAGATTCCCCCCTGGGGGGTATCGATTCCCCCTAAATGAAAAAAATGGAATTTGGTTCTTTAAACCGGTTTAAGTTATTAACATCAAGTTTAAAGTTTAGGCTTCTGATAGTTGTTTTGAAATGTTGTATTTATGTAGATATTGAGCCTAAACAAGTTCCGGAATAATCAAAGGATTAGGATTGAATCAAAGCAAGGCTAAGGTGATTGCAATTTAATTGTACTTATGCTATCGAAAAATATTGGCTTGCAATGAGCCAGTGACGGAGTTACTATGGTAAGAAGTGACTCCTAAAATGTTATATGATTGATATGATTCTTATGAGTGCATTTTAGTTTATAGGATTATAAGGAATTGGACTTGTGATAAGTATATTTCCATTAGTTATAATGTATGGAGTATTGATTATAATGATGTGAATGAAATGAAATGTATGTATACTTGATTATATGAACTGATATATGCTATGTGATGCATGTGAAGCATATGAGAACAAGAGATGACATGATTTGTATGATATATGAATTCATGAGTAAAGGCATATGTGAATATAATTTGTATGCATTATATGTCATGTGAACATAAGAGAATAAAGCATATTATATGATATGAGGTTAGGTGATAAAACATAGATGAAATATATATGATGATATAAGAATAAGACATGAATCAAATGATATATATGTTTATGTGAATCCATTCAAAGTGATACGAGCTATGTGACATATGAATATGAATTCATACGGAAAGTGACATGAAAGTAAACTACGTGATTATATGCACATGTGATATGTGATTACAAGAGAAATGACATGAGTACATGAACATATGAAACATAAGAATAATGCCCATGTTATATATTACGAGAGCTATAGGTATAGTTGGCATGCCAAGAGTCGAGGGTCTACGCGGTCCTTCGGGACATATACAGTTGTCTTTCGAGACAAATACATAGGTCCTTCAAGACAAATTTCATATGCCACTCAGTGGGACTTATACGAGCTGTGGTGATAGCATTAGTGCACAATCTCAATGTACTCACATACCTTCAGTTCTCAACGGTGTACATGGGCTAATAAAGAGATTAAATATAATATATATGATGTATATGCTTTTGATTATATGAAATGTTACAAGAATTATATGATGATATATGTTTCTATATGATATGAATTGTATGAAATGATATATGTGTGTTATGAGTCATTGTATCTGTTATAAGAATGAGACATAATATATATGATAAGAGCATAAGAGTTATATGAACAAGAGATAAGAAATATGAATGATAATAGTGTATGAATATGATAGAGATAATGATAATGTTGCCATATGTACATGTATGTATTATGTTATGTGAAATGTTTTATGATTTTTATTATATGTTTATATGCCTCTAAGTCATCGACTTAGCGTGTGATTGTTTCACACATAGATTTAGAAAGCGAAAAGAGAAGTAAAGAGGAACAAGACATGTCAGTTCTCCTTATCTAGATCAGATCAGAAATGTAAATCGAATTACATGTATTTTGTTAGAAAGAATTTAGTTGGCATGTACTAATATAAAATATTTGAATCTGATATGTTTTAATCGGTTTTGTAAAATCATATGATTGAATTTTGTAAGTTTTAAAGGCATATATGTAAATGGAAATTTTATACTAATGAAAACTATGATTTTTATAAATTTATACGTATTTTTACGGTAGTACTATAGAAGGGTATCGATTCCCTGTAGCAGGGGAATCGGTTCCCTTATTACAAACTGGAAATTTTAACATTCGGGGTACTGTAGCAGGTTACTATTCATATGGTATTGTTCACTGTTCATACCATATTTTACTGTTCGCAAATATGTTTTTACCTCAAAATTTTATACCAAACACAATTGAACAATAAACCATGTATTTTCTTAAAATAAGTTCAAATGTTTTCATATTTTGTACGAATATCGTTTTTAAAAGTCAATGTGACATCTCGGACTCGTATTCGGGTCGGATACGGGTTGGGGTGTTACACCGTCCCCCAACTTTTAAAGTGTAATTCATTTGCAGTCACTGTGTTCAATTTGGCTTCTGAATCTTTAATTTATTCAATTTGGTCCCTAGTTATAATTTATATTTTTGCAATTTAACCCTCTAACTCTTTATTTTATTTTGCAGCTCATTTTTAGTACCAATTTGATCCATCAATTCCAATATGTTTCAATCGAAACATTTTTTTAGCATATTTTATTTTTTTAAATCATTATTTGTTTTATATTTTTTTACTTATTATTTTCATTACTTTTAAAATTTAACTTTTTTTATTATTTTATTTTTTTTTTTCCTTTGATTTATTTAATATTTTTTTTATTTTTTTCCTTTGATTTATTTTTATTTTTTTCCTTTCATTTATTTAATATTTATTTATTATTTATTATCTAATATTTTTGACTTTTTAGGGATACTTTCAACCAATCAAAGGTAAGTAATTTGAATCGGGTTTTTAAATCACAATTTAAATTTAAATTTTCGCAATTAAGACAACCGATAAATTAAATAGTACTGAAATGCAGTTCAAGGGTGCTAATCCTTCTTGACTGTAACCGACTCCCGAATCCAACATATTTCTGGTAAAACGCAGATCAGGTAAGATGGTGCTGATCAACCAAATTTAAAAAAATAAATGATCGGTGGTGGCTCTAACATTTTATTAAAGTTCGAAGCCCAATTCCGGGTCCACCCAAAAGACGGTTGCGACAGGAGGGTTCCCCTTGTCTCTGCAGTACTACAGTATGGATTAATCGATCAATAGATTTATCGACTCGTTTACAAGCTTGTTGATTGGTTCGTTTATCAGTCTATTTTAATACTCGCTTATAAGCTTGTTTGCTCGGTTCTTTTTTTTAATTATTTCTTTTACATTTTAAGTATTAGTGAAATTAAGGATTAAATTGAACATAAGATAAACTTTGAAGTTCAAACTATAAAGCTTGAGGAACTTAAGGACTCATGGTGTAATTCACCATTTTTCTTTCGCTCGTAAATTATGTGTTAAAAGAGAGTTTTGGTTCCTAACAAACGAAAATGTTCACGAATGTTATACGGATATGTACGTTCGTAAAAGTTAAATGAACGAATATGAACACGATATTAAAAATTTAAACGAACACGAATCAAATATGAATAACTTCAAAAATAAATAAACAAACACGACACAACTTTATTCTTTCAAACTTAATTCATTTACATCCCTACAAATGTTGATAGAGCCCCTTATTTGAACATACAAATGTGTCTCTTGTAGACAAGGTTTAGTTATCTTTCATTAATTAAGGCGATAACATTGTTAAAATAACAATGAATTTTAAACGTAGGCTGTAAAACATATATAAACTACAAAAATGTTTACAGTATTAGATCACCATATAAGAAATTTCCAAGTAATAAAATTTGTTTATATAAAAAGAATGGCACAGGTGATGATGAAGGAATCTAATATATGAGGTAAGCATTCATTTGCTCAACTATTAATTCTCTGTATATTATGAGAGAAAGATAGAGAGAGGTGGTCCTGGTGATCATGAAGACACCTTTCGATTTTAGTACAAAAGGTCAAAGCCTCATTTATGTCTTGTAGTTATGCCAGTCCCTTCCTGCCTCATTTATGTCTCGTATTTTTTATCCGGTTCTTTTATTCATTATATTTCAAACATTTTCGTCACCATATATGTTTATGGTTTTCTAAGGAAGTTGTTTATGTATTATGTTGGAAAATAATAAATTTTCATACACTTGAGATAAATTATTTTAAAAATTCAATTTTTGTTCTGGTAAAATAAAAAAAAGATAAGATCGAGTTTGGTTGTTTTTATTGTAGTGCTATTGTTAATGAATGATTGTTGTTGTATCTTCATAGATGGACGTCTAATATTCTCAAGTATTGAGAAGAGGACGAATCTATTTTGAGGAGATTGTTTATACCTGCCCTGACAAATCTTGTTACTAGTTCAACTTTTGGAAATTTTGACAGCAAATTTTTCACATACTTGAAAAAATTATTTCAAAATTCAATTTTTGTTCTAGTAATAAAAAAGACAATATCGAGTTTGATTTTCTTTATTGGAGTAATGCTATTGCTAATGAATGATTGTTGTTGTATTTTGAAAGATGTAGTCTAATATTCTCCAAACACTGAAGAGACGACGGATCTATTTTAATAAGATCGTTTGTACACGTCTCAACTAATCTTGTTACTAGTTCAACTTTAGGTAGATTCTTTGCAAATTCTTTACAGCCTTCAAAAGCGAACCTCCTCTCAAGTGAATTTTTGGTCTTCGTAACACCTATCCTTCGTACAATTTTTAATTTCAAATTAATATTTTATGTACAGTATTTACTCTTAAATTGGATTATTTTGATACTTTAAATGAATCTATATTCTAAGATGACATGTATTATCAACGTCCCTTTCAATTTAAATTTAGATAAGTTTATTTTTAATAACATGATATTATCTATTTTTATACCTTGTAGATATATTAAATATAATCATTATTTGTATTTATATATAGTAAAAATCGCACGAACACCCTTTAATAGTAAAAGAATTATCGTTATTTATTGAGGTTCAGATTCAAACACTATAAATGTACCTTATATTTACTCTAGATTAATTAAAAAAACTTAAAAACCTTAATAGAACAACAATATTTCGATCTTCATCAATTCCTAGCATTACTATCTAATAATATAATAATTAAAATATAGGATTTTTTTTTTATTATCCTCCGGATTCGAAGGTGATTTGAGTTCAGAATCCGAAGATATATCGGATTCTACCCAAAATTGGGGGCCCCGCATTTGACATCTACTTTCTAAAGTTCTGTTTGACTTTGAAATCCAAATAAAAATCCAAAAATAACGCATCCGAAAAGGGAGCGTTTCGATCAGGAAAAGGAAGGGAGCGTGAAAGGAATCAAATGAAGCCGGCGCGTGTAGAAGAAGCTAATTAAAAACGTTTTGACTTGAGCTGATCCACTTTTTTCTTAATTCACAATTTGATTCCTAAATTAAATTTACTTTTCTCACTCTGATATTTAAACATTTTTCGTCTCACTTAAATACAGTCGTACCATGTTCTTATGAAATACAAACATTTTTATAAAATATTAAAATTAGTTTCTAAATAAAATCGAAGGTTAAATAATGAATAGAACCTTTTCGTTTTCTTTTTTATTTTAGGAAACGTATGGAAGGGAGATCATACAATCCCTTTATTACCAAAACGGACGCGTTGCAGAAAAAATTACAATAAATGTGACGTCGCTTGATTTCTATGAAACTGCAATTACAATCCTTTTTTTTACCGCGAGTCCACAAATGGTAAAATCTAAATAAACTTTAGCTCCAAATCAATAATTAGTCCCTTCATTTTGGCAAAGATTAATATTTAGTCCTTAGTCCATGTATTTAAGAAACAAAAGCTAAATCTCAAGCAATAATCTTTTAAAATGATTTGCTTCTTAAGTTGATGTTGTCGAATAGGTGTAATGTAAATGTATCAACAATTGAATTACAATTTTAAATAGAAAGGTGAGAGGGATTAACTTTTTTAACTATTAAAAGTTAAGGGCCGGAATCACAATTTCACCTAAAAGTTTATTACAAGAAGAGATAGAGAGGGGGGAGAGTTGGTTTTCTTTCTCTTCTTCTTCTTCTTCCTCTGCAAAGGAAACACCGACAACATTGGTTGTGGTATTTACGGCTACATTGATTTTTTTTAAATATTATATTCTCTGTTTTACACTGTTTTATTTTGTATCTTTTTACCTTGTTTCTCTGGTGCTTGGTTCAATTTCTGAAGCTTTTGTTCATGGTGGGTTTTCATTGTATTTTGGGTTGAAGAATTAGTAGAGTGGCTTCCAAGGTGAAGCTATTTTCTTTTGAGAAAAAAAATCACACAATTCATTTTTCAAATTTCACTACCTTTTCGCTTTGCATTTGATTTTAGAGTAAATTTCTCTTTTCCTGTAGGTTACAGTCTGCTACTTCTCATTTTCTGATTATATATATATATATTTGGGTTGATGCATTTTTCTTCTATATATGGTTCAACAAGTGGATGTTTAATTTGCCTTGAAGGGTATTTTTTATTCTTTGGTGAAGATGTTTTGATCTTACACTATTCTACTGTTGCAGTGTAGTTGAAAAACCAGAGTAGAATCAAAAGAAGAACGGTGAGTCCAAAGTAAGACAAAAATGTATGGAGATTGTCAAGTGATGTCATCAATGGAAGGGAACGTGGTTTCTTCAGAAGCCTTGTTTTCATCAACATTTCAAAACCCTAATTTCAACTTCTTACCATTCGAACCTTTACCTCCTATGATCCCTGTAAGTCTCCCATCTTCCCTTCTTCTTGCTTAAGCTGCACTGTTTCCCCCCCCCCCCATTTTGTGTGACTTTTCCTGGGATTAAATAGAAAGAAGAAAATGGGTTGAAAGAGGACATGGAAAGTGGGTCTGGTAGTGAAATACAAGCTGAAGACAAGACTGAAGAGAATGGTGGTGAGAAATCCGTCAAGAAAAAACGTTACCATCGTCACACTGCTCGCCAGATCCAAGAAATGGAAGCGTATTTCCACTCAACCCTAACTCTTTTTTTAAACTCTTGTTAATGTTTATATAGAGAAATGTTTGGCGTTTCACAGTGTTTTTAAGGAATGTCCACATCCCGATGACAAGCAAAGGATGAGGCTAAGCCAAGAGCTTGGCCTTAAGCCTCGACAAGTCAAGTTTTGGTTCCAAAATCGCCGCACTCAGATGAAGGTGAATTTTCAAAACCCCGCTTATTTTCATCTTTCTCTACCGAAAAACAAACCCTATCACCGGAATAAGAAGAAAAATCCGAACCCCAAGGAAACGCGTTGATGGGTTTGCATGAAGAACCAGTTCAAACCCTAAACTGATGAGAAGGGTTCTTTCTTCTTTAATTTGGGCCACTGCAACTACAGTCTGTCTTCATAAATGTGGAATGGGTTCAGCATTAAACTCGTTTACCTGCTCACGTGCTTCTTCCCAAAGGGTTCTCACAGTTAATGCAGATTATGTTTTATGTATACTCATTTTGGCTCTTAAGGATGTACTTAGTTCTTGGTTTAAATTAATTGTCAGGCTCAACAAGATCGATCTGAGAATGTCATACTTAGAGCTGAGAATGAGTTTCTCAAGAATGAGTTTTACCGGCTTCAAGCGGAACTCAGTAAACTCGTTTGTCCGAAATGTGGTGGCCCGCCTGTGCCTGGAGGAGTTTCCTTCGAAGAACTTCGTATAGAGAACGCAAGACTTGCAGAAGAGGTTATTCATCACGATATTACTTTTTTCTCTATTTATTCATGCATCGAGCTAATGCTGGTATATCTTTTAACAGTTGGAACGGGTCTGCGCCATTGCTTCACGATATATGGGACGGCCAATCCAAACAATGGGTTCATTGATGCAACCTTCATTAGAATTGGACATGAACATATATCCAAGGAAATTCCCAGAGCCCATGGCTCCTATACTGTCTGAAGCAGACTCCTTTCCTGAGAACAACAACCTCTTTTTAATGGAGGATGAGAAAACTATTGCAATGGAGCTTGCCATGTCTGCAGTGGATGAACTGGTGAAGATGTGCCGAGCAAATGACCCTCTTTGGATTCGAAACAACAAAATTGGAAAGGAATTACTTAACCTGGAAGAGCATGCCAAGGTGTTCCATTGGCCATTAAATCTCAAGCAACGCTCGAGTGAGTTCAGGACTGAGGCTAGCCGCGACAGTGCAGTCGTTATAATGAATAGCATCACTTTGGTAGAAGCATTTCTCGATGCCGTACGCTGCCTTTCCTTGAATTCTCTCTGACAATTTCATTCGACAGCTATTTTTCATGGCGAAAACTTGGTTTTGAAATGATTTCTTTACAATTGTAGAACAAATGGGCCGAGCTCTTTCCATCAATAGTTGCCAGAGCCAAAAGTATTCAAGTTATATCACCAGGTGCTTCAGGGACTAATGGTTGCCTCCAGCTGGTATACACTCCCATTTCATGCAATGCCTACGTCATATTCATTAAACTTAATCCTCCATGGCTCCATCTGATTAGTTGGTTTTGTTTATTTGGGCAGATGTATGCAGAATTGCATGTTCTATCTCCGTTAGTGCCCACACGAGAGGCATATTTCCTTCGTTATTGCCAACACCAAAATCTCGAGGACGAAACGTATTGGGCAATTGTTGATTTCCCACTGGATGGCTTTCATAATAACTTGCAGTCTTCGTTTCCCTTATACAAGAGAAGGCCCTCTGGCTGTTTAATTCACGACATGCCCAACGGCTACTCGATGGTTAAATGGGTTGAACATGCTGAGATTGAGGAGAAACCGACCCATCACATTTTTACTCACTTTGTTAACAGTGGAATGGCTTTTGGAGCAAATCGTTGGTTAGCCGTTTTAGAGAGACAATGCGAAAGGATTGCTAGCCTCATGGCTAAAAACATCACTGACATTGGAGGTTCAATAAATTCTGCTACTTTTTTTTGGTTTGGCTTCCATTTCAATCAGATTTTACAGTACCCATTTATTCGTTCACTTTCAGTGATACCTTCACCTGAAGCAAGGAAGAATCTAATAAGACTATCCCAAAGGATGATAAGAACATTCTGTGTGAACTTCAGCAGCTCCAGCGGTCAGTTATGGACGGCTATTCCAGACTCCTCCGACGATACTGTTAGAATCACGACGAGGAAAGTGTGCGAAGCAGGTCAACCCAATGGACTCATTCTTTGTGCTGTTTCCACTACTTGGCTGCCCTATCCTCATCACAAAGTGTTTGACCTTTTGAGAGATGAACGCCGCAGAACTCAGGTTCCATCTAGTTTCATCACTCTTTCTCTTAGCTTCCTCTAAAAATGCTCCATTATAATGTAATAATATGCAGCTGGAGGTTCTTTCAAATGGGAATGCTTTACATGAGGTGGCTCACATTGCTAATGGTGCCCACCCTGGGAATTGCATTTCACTTCTTAGAATCAATGTAATAATTTTCTTCTCCGATTGCTAAAAGTTACATTTCCACATCTTTAACCCTATAACTTCTAATAAAAGATTAAATGCAGGTTGCCGGCAACTCCTCCCCAAACGTAGAGCTGATGCTGCAAGAGAGCTGCACAGACCGATCCGGTAGCCTTGTTGTATACTCAACTGTGGATGTCAATTCCGTTCAGCTTGCGATGAGCGGGGATGACCCATCTTGCATCCCATTGCTTCCCATAGGCTTTTTCATAACCCCAATGGAACTCATCAAAGATGCCCACAACACCGAAGATGCAAATGGGCATATGTCTGCAGGCAGTCTACTCACCATTGGACTTCAAGTACTTGCCAGTACAATTCCATCGGCAAAGATCAATCTGTGGAGCATTGCCGCCATCAACAACCATCTATGCACAACCGTTCACCAAATCAGTGCTGCTCTGAGTAGTGACAGTGGCTCCCTTGGCTGCCCCGATAAAGGGAATGGTGCAGGCTCAGGTTCCTGCAGTGAGGCTGCTAATGCACCAGAGAAATAGGGTCTTGGTTCTTCGTGAATTACCCGTAACATCCTCAGTTTTTTTAATGGAGCTGAAGATGGGATGACAAATTGGGGAAGTTATTGGTAATTTAGAGAAAATCAAGTAGTGGGAATGTCTAGTTAGTAGGAGTTTTAGTAATTTAATGTGGTAAATAAAGATGTAATGTTTGGTGTGGGGAAAGACTGTAGTGGCAATAGGTGGAGGGAGTCAAGAGCGCACCAGTTGTTGTGGCCCTTACTTTCTGGCCGTAAGCCTAAAATTGGGTACTCACCAATTAGCAAGGGTGGTGGTACTGGTTCGGGTATTGACTTCTGCGTTATTGCTCTTCTTGTTTAATTTGAATGCTGCTTTTAGACTTTTAATTAATTCTATTATGCTTGCCTCTATTTTTTTTATTATTATTATAATTCATCAACGGAACTAAATAGTAAAAGAAAATAATGTATTTTCTAGAGGTTTTAAGTTTAAGTGGTTTCGTCTATAGGGTGTGTGCATTTGATTATAAAAATTTTAAATAGATATTATCCCTTAATTAAAAAGTTATGTTTTAAATAGGAACAAAACTATGATTTTATGTTTACGATAATTTAATTTTTTTTTAGGAAGATTATCTCTTTCACTCCTGTCTTTGACTTGTACCAATGGCGGTGAGTTGTATCTATGCAATTTTGTAACATCAATTTTTCTTTAAAAAAATATACAATTTGGTTTTTAGATTTTGAAAAGTTGCAATTTTTTGAGGAGTTTAATATATTTCAGCTACTTATTAGATCGTGCTTTTTTATATATCCACTTTATGTCAAATTTTAGATTTCCCTTAAATTTAGTATTTCGAGTAAAACTAGATTTTAAAAATGGAGTTTTACACGTACCTGAATAGGAAATCGACAACTTCTCTAAGAATCCTATATGATATTTTTTATTACAAAACTTTAAATTCTTCATAGAATTAACATTTCAACATAAAATATTAATTTTAAAATTAATTAAAAATTGAAAAAAAAAAAAGAATTTGGTTTGGATCTTACTCAAATATTAAGGTATACCAGCTAATTTTTTAAGAAAATTTAAATTCTTTATTTAAAAAAATTAGTTCATCAAACATGACATAATATAACTCTAAAAAGACTGACAGAAGATTAAACAACCATTGCCATTAATTCCATTCAAATTTTTTTTGATAAAAGAGTATTGATAGTAGAATGTACTGAGCAATGTTAAGGTAGTCATCCCCAAAATTAAAGTCTGGAAATTGCATTCGAAGGACGGTGTAATCTTCCCATGTGTTATACAGATCATCGAGATTCAACCAAGGAACCAGCAACTGTGTTATTGGTGTGTTGTTTCTATTTACGATTCGCTTCCCTACAATCTTCTCAGGAAATATCTTTAACTGGCTGTCTATTTCCACAATCCTCTTCTTCAGTAGACTCACATGGAATACAGGGTAGATCCGAGATTCAATTGGTCAGTCTACTCGGTAAGCGACCTTCCATTTATGAAACCTATTGAATTCTTGAACCATCTCGGTCCAGTCGTAAAAGCTTGAAGTAGTGGCCAGCCTCTCCATATTGAAGGTAATGTATATTCCAATGGTTTTCCTGCAGCGCTCGGAAAGAAGTTGAGGCTGTTGTAATTATGGAGATTAATATTTCGGACAGAATCAACTTCCATAGAAAGGTAGGACGCAACATGTTCGATTACAGCTTCAGCACGATATGAGGCATGTACATCTCTTGGGGCTCTTAATGCTCCTCGACTTGGAAAGTTCGTTTTGCAAAGCTTTATATCGAAAGATAGAGCACCCCAATCATATTTCCCAAGTGAACCTAGTATATGACTCGACATTATAGGACTTTCATCAACAAACATTCCTGCATCAAGCAATATATCAAGTTTGAGGACAATAATTTTCTTGTTGCTTTTGCATCCCACTCTGTAAGTTATTTTCATAGAATGCCTTCCTCCTGACATTATCATATTAAACTTCCTATTGACATAAACTCTAACCGGACGGTGTAATCTTTAAGCAGCTACTGCACATGCTGATGCAACTGCCATGGATTTTACAGACTTCCTACCAAATCCTCTTCCGAGCCTTTTAGTTATTACGCAAACATTATGGCCAGGAACACTGAGGCATGTAGCTATTGTACTGTCAGCAAAATCGGGGCACTGAATAAAACTGTATACCACTATGCAGTCGTCCTCGTCCGGGATGGCAAGAGAGGTTTAAGTCTCCATATAAAAGTAGTATTGTGACCCAACTTTGATCTGAGCATCAAGAATTTGATGATCAGCTTCAGACATTCCTTTCGAAAAATTGCCGACCTGCTCAGGATAAAAGGAATGAGGGACCTTATAAAAGCTCTCTCAACTGCCTCTTCAACAGATAATATTGGTGGCTCTAGATTTTCCTTGTCATATTCAACCATTGCAAGATTAGCTACGATGTCTGAGTTTTTCTGCGAATCTGCAACCACAAAGGCAATCTGCTGACCAACAGCATATACTGGTTCAGTTCCAAAAATCGTTATACAACCCAAATTCAAACCAGGAATGTCTTTGCAAGTAATGAGTGCAACAACTCCATCAGACGATGAATGGGGTCGAGTTTTATGCCCTTCACCCTTGCCCTAGGCTCCGTGCTATAGATAAATGCTCCAATATAAGCAATCTTTTGGAGATGGAATGTCATCCACATAAATAGCTTCACCAGAGGCTTGGAGGATAGCTCTAGTTTTTGTCGTTGGCTCTCTGATAGGATAATATTCATGTTTGAACTGAATCTTCTTATTTGAGGCTGATAACGAAGTTAGGCAGTGAGTTTTACCGATTTGCTCATGCTCAGAGTCAGTTGAGGGGATTAAGAACTCAAAAAAGAACCCAACAGCCAAGTTTGATCTATAGACTGGACTAGAGGTGCCATCTTCATGTATTACCAAAGTTTCAAGGAATTTAAAAGCCTCGTACAGCACACTAATGCTTAGCAATTTCCCATTTAGAAACTCCTCAACCTCCTTCACCCTAATAGCATGCTTGGTTCCGTATACACCAAACGCGAACCAACAGTTATTTAGCATAAATCCAGTAGGACTCTGAGACAGCTGAGCCAAGAAAGTAGAATTCAAGTATGGGAGTGCATTTCCAAGGGAACGTGATGCAGCTCGATATGTTTCGAACAGTAACTTTTCTTGGGCATCAGAAGAAACACTCGTACTTGATTCCAAATATGGCATTTTAATACTCAACAGAACATTTTCCAAATCCAGTGGAGGTCTTCCGAGAAACTCCTCAAGTGTGAGCTGTAAACGACTCTGACTGGTCATTATCTCGACAATTGTATCCATAGAAAAGAGTATTATAGCAATATCTGATGGAAAATGTTTCCTCTGTGCAATCATCAAATTCCCACCTACACTACCTGAATTCCTGATGAACCTTAAAGCAATCTTCTCCATGTGGTCACCGAGTTTTTAGAACACCAGTTTAGTTTCTAAAAGAATTTCTTGCCTTGTAAACCACAAACAATGAATAAGATCGGTGTAAACCAACTTTTAGTAGTTGAGAATGTTGTTGGGAAATATTTGAAGCTTGCATACTTTTATTAGACATTTTGGGAAGACTATTTTATAAGTGCTTTGTGTAATACCCATTTTTTGGATAGTGACTAAAATGTAAGTTTTGAAAGTTTAGGGGTTAAAGTATAAGCTTTGTAAAAGTTTAAAGATAAAAAATTTAATTTTTAAAAGTTATATATTTTAGCTCTAAACAGTTTGGCTTAAAACAAGAATTTTCGTGGTAATCAAATTTTCGATACGAGATTTGTGTTAAAAGCTATAAAGTGATAAAGTTCGGTATAAAAATCGGATAATCGGATTGAACTAGGATTTTACGAAAAATTGAAGGATGATAGAAAAAGGTTGGAAATAATATTTTCATAATTTAGAATAGTGGAATTTAACATGGATCATAAGAATTAAGGTCGATTTTCCATATTAAGCCAAAACTGTGAAATTTAATGACTAAATTGTAATTTTTGAAAATTGACAAGGATAAAGTTGGAAAGTTAATTTTTGTTGATTCATCTTTGACTTTGAATTTTAAATGGGAAGATATAATGGTGGCATGGTGGAAATTAACAAGAATTTTAAAGGATAAAGTTGAAATTTCATATTAAATGAATTTTAAATTCATTTAAATAATTATAAGACATGTGTATTAGTGAAATGGTGTAGAAAATAA
Source organism: Hibiscus syriacus (assembly GCF_006381635.1). Lineage (NCBI taxonomy): Eukaryota > Viridiplantae > Streptophyta > Magnoliopsida > Malvales > Malvaceae > Hibiscus > Hibiscus syriacus. The sequence continues at coordinate 863,203 of NW_024062907.1, forward strand.
AGAAGAACCAGCATCTTCTTCTTCAAAACCCTTAACCACCATTTCTAAAGAGGTAAGAATTTTCAATTTGATTGTTATGCTTATTTGATTATTTTTGGGTTGAGCTATTAGATAGAGAATTAATCTACATGAAATTCTTTATCATTTGATATAAATATTACATGGTGAATAAGCATATATGTTGAGATTGAAAAATTATGGTTTATGATTTTGAAGGATTTATGGAAGATTATTATGTTTTTGATGTTGGAGATTAATTCTAAAGCATGTGTGATGAATTAATTGATGTGTAAGGTCATGTAGTTGGTTCAACCATATTAGGGTTTTTGGGAATATTTGGATTTTGATGTAATTTGAAGATGTGATGATTAGAATAACATGAAATTGATGCAAGGAAGTTGAATTCATGCTTGAAATTGAGTGAAAATCAAGCCTTAGACTACTTGAAGTATTCAACCATATGAAGAAAATTAGGGGGAAATATTGAAAAATATTTTATAGTCTAGAATTGATATCAGAAGTGTTCTATATGATTTGGAGATTAATTTGGATCAATTTGGAGCCTTGAGTTAGAAAAAAGGCTAATATGCAATATTTGTGAATTGTGGGATATTATTGTAAGAATGTGATATTTGGGGTGCTCAATGTGGATTTTAATATTTGAAATGCTAGAAATTTTAAGTTAGAAAGTTGAGTGGATTCAGTTTGCAAATTTGATAAACCTTGAGGTGGAATTCAACAAGTTCTAGGAAATTAGGGACTTGATTGCAAGTTTTCAAATCTGAAAGTATTATTTAGGTAAAATAGAACAATTATGGAAATTTTAATAGCATGTTCATTCCTGAGTTTAAATTATTGAGTTAGGATCAAATTACAAGTTTATATAGATGGATGGTTAAATTCGAAAAGTCTAAGAAGATTTGGGATGGAATTGTAAGTTTTTGAATGCTAAAGTATTGATTTGGGAATTTTATTAAGGTGCTGGAAATTTTAGAAATTAAAGTGCAATGATCATAATGGTGAAGGATCATTATGAATTTAATGGAAAAGATAAGGAGAATTTTAGAAAGAATTTATAATTAATGACTTGATTGTGTATTTGGCATAAGTTGAAGGGTTGATAGTGGAAAGAAATATTTATGGGATCGAATAAGCATTTTGGGAAGTTTGAAATTTTGATGGGAAACATGATTTAGTTTTATATTGATTTAAGTATCGATTTTATCTCTATCAAATTTTATATTTAAGCTTAGATTATGTTAGTTTGACAGTAATATATAGTTTGATACTAACATATAACGTCGTCAGACCACGATAAATCTAGTGATCCAAGTAACTCAAAAGGGAAGGAAAAATGCGAAATTGAGAAGATTACCGTGGAGAAGGTTCGATTATTAGGCAAATGTGAGTGCATTTAATTTGTATTTATGTTATCGAACAAACATTGGCTTGCGATGTGTAACACCCAATTTCCCGTATACGTTTCCATATACGAGTCATAGATGTCACATCACTTTTAAAACTTTCCACTTTTGAAAAACCAGTATAAAATTTGTTTCCAATCATAAAACGCTTTGATTTAATAAACTAAAATCTTCATTTACTTATAATACGTAAATAAATCTTAAAGGTACGAACATCTTTAAAATTTTACAACATCATAGTTCAAAATACTTTTCAGAGTATTGTAATAAATCTATTACATGCCAACTAACAGCATCAAAAGTTGACATAGTTGTCGTACAATTACTGATGAGTCGACCCTTGAATTACAAATGTCAAATGCACTCCTTAATCTGCTCGATAAAACCTACGCGTGAAATAAACACACGTTAAATATTTACTTAATGAGGCAATAACACTAATGAGGTGAAATCAATGCATCAATATATCATAACTATCAAATTCAAATTTATTGTTTTCAAATCTTTATAAGTTCTTTGGGGTGCACACATAGTGCCGATACATTCGTTCATAAACTTATTATGAATTCCGTGGGTTACACACTTAGTGCCGATATGGTCGTTCATAAACTTATTATGAATTATGTGGGTTGCACACTTAGTGCCGATACGGTCGTTCATAAACTTATTATGAATTCCGTGGGTTGCACACTTAGTGCCGATAGTACACATAATACTGATATAACAATGCAACATATGCATTTAACAACATGCAACTATAACTCTTAATGTACATAATAAATGCACTCACCTGATGTGTTTCACTAGTATGCTGTAATGATGTGCAACTATTCGACAACTTTATCCTCGCCCTTTTGTTTGTTTGACTCGGGAGCTTGATTACGATCTACATAAGCATCCATTATTACACACACCATACAAATGTTAGTATACTCTTCGACATTTATACTTTCAATAATACTCAAAAGTACTATTATACTCAATTTCTAACAAAATTCGTTCTATCTTAAATTTTCCAGACTCAATAGTATCGATACCCCTTCCATGGTATCGATACTTCTATACTATGGTACCAATACTCCCTTCAGTGGCGATACTATTTCTACATTCTGGAATCCATGGTATCGATACCTTCCTATTAGTATCGATACCTTCATCAGTATCGATACTAATTGTATTAGTATCGATATTGTTCATCGTATTTCCCCAAATTTAAACCTATAGTATCGGTGTTGTTCTTCTAGTACAGATACCCTTACCTAATTTTTCCATTTTCAACTCGATTTTTACCCAAATTTCATTTAAATTTCTTACTTTTACCTCTAATAATACTATTAACTCATCACTACTTAACCCCACTAACTTTCCTTCATTAATCTTCCTATAACATCCAATTTCTCTAAAGAACACTCCAAACCAAGAATCACACTATTTTTTCATACATGTTTTTAATCACATCTAATATTTCTAATCTATTATTTACTTATTTGACAAGTCAAATTTATATGTATCCTCAATAAAAACTCATATTTCAACATATCCCTCAAAACCTCATTTTCTTCAATCTCAAATAAATCATCAATCTCTTAGTTTTAATCCTCTTTAAACCTTCCTTAAGCTTCCAATTCACTTAAGGTTTTAAGAACAAAACAAAGACGAAAGGAAAAACTAGCTAGATGAAGCCTTACCTTTGGCTATGGAGGAGAGCACGAAACGAGCAAAGAGAAGAAGAAGAGAACTTAGCTTTTTCTTAACTTTTCCCCTTTTTCTCACTTAAATATCCCTAATATAATAAATTTTAAATCAATTTCCCTCTAAAGGACCAAAATGCCCTTTTATTCTTCCATTCTTACTAATTGCTCTCACACAATTTCTAGACCATTTATTATACTTTACCATTTAATCAATTTAATCCTCCAAATTTTTAAATCTTTTCAATATAGTTACTAACCCGATATTTGGGGTATTATAATTCTCCCCTTAAGAAAATTCGTCCTCAAATTTTAAAGAAGTACCTGATAGGAAGAGGTGTGGAAACTGCTTCCTCATATCCTCCTCTCTTTCCCAATTAGCTTCTTCTACTTTGTGGTTTTTCCAAATCACTTTGACTAAAGGAATCTTCTTGTAACACAATTCATTGTTTTCTTTAGCCAAGATCCGCACTAGTTCTTCCTCATAAGATAAATCTGGTCGGATCTCTATTTCTTCGGGTGTGATGACATGGGATGGATCTGATCGGTACTTTCTAAGCATCGACTCGTGGAAAAATTATGGATCTTGTCCATATCAGGAGGCAACACTAACTGATAAGCTACTGGTCCGACCCTTTTCAAAATCTCATAAGATCCAATCAATCTCGGACTCAACTTTCCTTTGCGCCGAAACCACAATACTTTCTTTCAGGGCGATACTTTCATAAATACCACGTCTCCTACTTGAAATTCAATCTCTTTTCTCTTTAGATCAACATAAGATTTATGTTGATCAGAGGTTGTCTTTAGATTATTTTGGATAATTTTCACCTTCTCCTCTATTTCTTTTATCAAATCCAGGCCGACTAAGTCTCGATCTTTTAGCTCAAACCAATTTAAGGGTATTCTGCACTTTCTCCCATACAACACTTCATACGGAGCCATCTTAATACTCAATTGATAACTGTTATTATAAGCAAATTTCGTTAAAGGAAAATACCTTTCCCATGATCCTTTAAACTCAATCACACATACCCTTAGCATATCCTCCAATACTTGAATAGTTCGTTCTGATTGCCCATCTGTCTGAGGATGAAAAGATGTGTTGAAATTCAATCGAGTACCCAATGCCTCATGCAAGGACTTCAAGAATCTTGAAGTAAACCTTGGGTCTCGATCGAACACTATCGATATGGTCACTCTATGCAGCCGAACTATTTTCTTTATATATAATTCCATATATTTATCCATCGAGTAATCTACCCGAACTGGAATAAAGTGAGTTATCTTGGTTAATTTGTCTACAATTACCCATATCGAGTCCTTTTTACCTGGTGACAAAGGCATCCCTGAAACAAAATCCATTGAAACTCATTCCCACTTCCACTTAGAATGGATATCAGTTGTTGTAATATGGATGACACTTGATGAACTTTCACTTGCTGACATGTCAGGTATCTCGAAACAAACTCTAATACAATTCTTTTCATACTAGGCCACCAATATTGACTCTTTATATCCTGATACATTTTATTCCCACCTGGATGCATAGTCAAAGGACTATAATTTGCCTCGGAAAGAATATATTTCTTCAGTTCATCATTATCGGGAATGGAAAGTCTTACACGATAATATAAACATCCATCAGCCCTTAGTTCGAAATCTTTGGCCTATTCTTTTTCTACTTGCGCAATTCTTGCCAAGCATTTCTCATATTTACCTTGCAGCTATTTTACCCAATTCAAAAGCATCGACTTTAACTTAAGCTCAGCAATTAAGGCACCATATTCCTTAACATATATACGCGAATCCAAATCTCGTAGAGCGACAAAAGTCTTTCAGCTAAGTGAATTGCTACCACATTAGTCTTTCTGGGATGATAATCGATGATCAAATCATAATCTTTTAAAACTTTGACCCATCTTCTCTGTCTCAAATTCAGTTCTTTTTGAGTTAGCAAGTACTTTAGACTCTTGTGATCCGTATAAATATGGCACCACTTACCGTACAAATAATGCGTCAAATTTTCACAGCAAACACTACCGCTGCTAATTCTAAATCATGGGTCGGGTAATTTCTCTCGTGATTCTTTGGCTATCTTGAGGCATAAGCCACAACTTTTCCATCTTGTATCAGCACATATCCCAACCCATTATGGGATGCATAACTGAAAACGACATAGTCTTTACTCGACTCAGGTTGTACAAGAACTGGCGCCTCTATTACAATCCTCTTTAACATTTCAAAACTTTCTTGACATTTATCTGACCAAACAAAAGACACATCTTTCCTCAACAATTTAGTTAATGGTGAAGCCAACATTGAAAAGTTCTTCACAAACCACCTATAATAACCAACAAGCCCCAAGAAACTCCAAACTTCAGACATATTCATTGGGGGTTGCCAATCCACTATAGCTTGAATCATTTTAGGATATATTCTTATGCCTTCTATGGAGACTATATGGCCAATGAAAGAAACCTCAGCTAACCATGACTCAGACTTGGATAATTTGGCATAAAATTTCTTCTCTCGAAGAGTTTGAAGAACCACTCGAAGATGAGCATCATGCTCCACTCTTGACTTTGAATATGCCAAAATATCATCGATAAATACCACCAAAAATTGATCCAAATAAGGTTGGAATACTCGGTTAATCTAATCCATAAATAATGCAGGAGCATTAGTCAATCCAAATAGCATCACCACAAATTCATAATGTGTATACCGAGTCCGAAAGGATGTCTTTGAAATATCATCCTCTTTAATCTTTAATTGGTGGTACCCCGACCTTAGGTCTATTTTAGAGAACACCGCTGTACCTTTTAGTTGATTAAACATATCATCAATCCTGAGAAGAGGATACTTGCTCTTTATCGTTACTTTATTTAACAAATGATAGTCGATGCTTAATCACATAGACCCGTCCTTTTTTTCACAAATAACATAGGTACTCCCTAAGGAGAAACACTGGTATGATAAATCCCTTATCAAGTAACTCTTGCAATTGGGCTTTTAATTCTCTTAAATCTATTTGTGCCATTCGATATGGAGTCATATAAATAGGTTTAGTACCCGGGTAAACTTCAATATGGAATTCCACCTCACGGTTTGGAGGTAATCACGATAACTCCTCGAGAAAAACATCCGTAAACTCCCAAACTGTGGGAATATCATCTACTCTCATTTCTGATACTTGAGTGTCTACACGTTAGCTAAGAAAGCTATAACCCTTTTAATATCATTATCTTTGTAGTCATGGATGATATCACATTGGATGGTATTTTGCTTTTTCGCCAATCACTACTATTTCGGAGCCTTCTGCATCATTTAAAAATAATCGCTTCTTGCGACAATGAACCCATCCATGATGTGGAGATAACTAATCCATGCCCAAAATGATTTCAAACTTATCGAAGGGAAACTTCATCAAGTTTTCCTGGAACACAACCCCTTGAATCTTTATCGAGCATTTCCTACATACCTGAGTTGCTCTCGTACTATGGCCCATAAGGTTTACCACTATCATCTCACTAAAAATTGGTTCTAAAGGAATTCCTCTAGTTCTAACCAACTTTGTACTAATGTATGAGTGAGTAGAACCATGGTCAATGAAAACAAATATAGGTTCATCAAGAAGATAGAATGTATCTGTTAAAATCTCTGGGTATCCCAATTTTCATTAGTCTTAATATTATAAATTGAAGCCACTCCTCGAATCTCTTTTCGCTGGTTCAGCTCAGATTTAGTGTCAGATATTCCTCTTCCTCTGCTTCTACTAGATGTTGCTACTAATATCTCAATTTACACTGATCTATCTCTAGATCTCTGTGGACAATTTCGAGCATAGTGACCAGTTTCTCCAATATGAAAACAAGTGCCAGAGAGCAATCTACATACTCCCTGACTAACATGGATTAGTTCTTTCTCTATATGCTCTACCTGAGCTAGCGGCAGAAGATTGTGATTGTTTCATTTTCTGAGAAGCTGCAACAAAACTAACTCTATCAGTATATCGGGAACTCGAGCCCTTGCTTCTCTTAGCATGATGGGAAGTTGAAGACATTCCAACTCTTTTTCCCGTCTACATACTCTGTTCTACTGCTAGAGTCTCCTCTTGAGTTCTTTCAATAGCCTTAGCACTGTTAATCACTTCTTGCAAACTAGGCAAATTTAAAGCCAACATAATCTCTTTCAACTTAGGCCTCAAATCCTCAATGAACTAATCACGTTAGGCTTTATCATTAGGAACTACCTCAGTAGCATAACGACTAAGCTTGTTGTATTCAGCCTCATACTCATGCACTACTCGATTGCCTTGTTTCAAATTAAGAAACTTCAGCAGCTTTGACCGCATAAACTGCTCCCCGATGTACTTGTTCTTAAACTCATCTTGAAAGAATTACCAGGTCACTCGTTCAAGTGATGCATACATCGTAGTATTTGATTACCATACTCGAGCTGATCCTCGAAGTAAAGATACAACTCCGCCTAACTTTTCAGAATCTGAGTATTGAAGACTTTCTAACATCACCATCACATCGTATAGCCATAAATCAACATTCATCGAACCTTCATCCTCTTCTCCCTGGAACTCAGGAGCTCCCAAACTGCTTAACTCTTTTGGGATTAACATATGCAATGCTGAAGGAGCATGGGGAGGCGAAGGAGGTTGGAACCGAGTCAAAATGGTATCAATAGCTTACATAAAGGCTCCAAACGCTGGCATAGGCATATCCTGATGTGCAGGCGTACTAGCGTTTTCAGATGGGATCGAATGCTCGCTATTAGCTTCATAGCTCTCGCTACCAGACCCTTCTCTAAATTCTTGACTAGTCACTCTTCACGAATTCGTAGAATCCGATATCTAATATAACATACATAAGGATAATACTTAACTTAGTAAGGAGTGACATCAATCATATTCTAACTATACCCTATCAGTAACCTTGACATCTTAGTAGCATGTAAACCCTTTTTACATTAAAATACACTCGATTTCTACCAAGAATCGACTAAACCTGTAGCTCTGATACCAATAAATGTAACACCCAATTTCCCGTATACGTTTCCGTACACGAGTCATAGATGTCACATCAGTTTTAAAACTTTCCACTTTTGAAAAACCAGTATAAAATTTGTTTCCAATCATAAAACGTTTTGATTTAATAAACTAAAACCTTCATTTACTTATAATATATAAATAGATCTTAAAGGTTTAAACATTTTTAAAATTTTACAACATCATAGTTCAAAATACTTTTTAGAGTATTGTAATAAATCTATTACATACCAACTAACAACATCAAAAGTGGACATTGTTGTCGTACAGTTACTGATGAGGAAACCCTTGAATGAAAAATGTCAGATGCACTCCTTACTCTGCTCGCTAAAACCTACACATGAAATAAACACATGTCAAGTATTTACTTAGTGAGGCAATAACACTAATGAGGTGAAATCAATGTATCAATATATCATAACTATCAATGTAACACCCCTAACCCGTACCCTTACCCGGATACGAGTCCGAAGGGTCACATTGACTTTTCAAATCATTTTCTTTTTCAAAATACTGACTTTTCAAAAAGCTGAATACCCTGTATTGAATAAAATCATGTAGTTTTAAAAAACTAATCAGAGTGTAATCTAAAAAATCTTTATTTACATGGCAACTACAATCAATATTATAAAATACATATGATTCAATTCTTTTCTGATCTGATTCTTGGAAAGGAGAAGCTGACCTGTCTTGCCTGACTTCGATCCCTTTTACATCCTCTCGAAACCTACGTGTGAAACACTCACACGCTAAGTCATTGACTTAGTGAGGCATAATAAAACATATAATGAAACTCTAACTAATTAACAATGCATGAAAATTTCATATCAATGATATCACACAAAATAATATCACATTTCATATAGTCAATTGTATTCATCTACATATCTTCTCATTATCATCATTAACCTCATTTTCTTATCATTATTATATTCATTCATATCTTTTAGTCATATATTCAGGTACTTAACATTCTTAACTATCATATGATTCATTTAACCAAACAATGCACACAACTTCATATGATTCACGTAATACATTACATATCATAACAATATATACATCATATAATACATATATCATTTCACAAAGAAACACACATAACATCATACAAATTTATTTTATCTCTTTATTACCCATGTATATCTCTTTATTACCTCATGTATATCCTGTAGGACCTATGTATATGTCCAGAAGGACCTATATAACCCTCGACTCTTGGCATGCCAACTATACCTATAGCTCTCATATCACATAACATGGCCATTATCATTTATGTTTATCACATATGCACATGTAGTCTCATAACTTCTTATCACATAGATCATATAACATTGTTGTATATTCTCATAGCTTATTGTCATATATTGCATATCACTTATACTTATATTCACATAGTTCAATGTCATTGAACTTATTTCACTTTCTCATGTTATCACATAGACATATAATCTCATATGTGTTATAAATACCATATAAACTTACATATGTACTCATGTATACTCTTTCATATAATCCGCATAGTAATGCCATATACTCATATCACCTAATAATTTCACCTGACTATATCTTAGGTTCAGTTCCATGCCTAAATCATATAACACCTAATTCTTCCTCATAGAGTTTATACTACATGCTCATATAATCTCATATTATCTTCTAAGTAAATGCTACTTATTTTATCTCATTTTTCCATTTACTCACATAAATCATTTATACCAGTTCACGTGATTTATTACACTAACCAGAATTCATACAGATCATATAACCTATACAATAACATATAACTTTGATCACTTATCTCACATTATTTATATACTAATTTAATCTATTTATTTAGTTTAGTTTCACATGACTCCTATAACCTTCTTATAGAGCTTTATAGTTATTCACTCTATAACTCTTATATCATAGTTTCTTTTAAGTATATAAATTTTCCCTATATCGCTTATCTTATAGGTTCGTATCATCATTTATGTTCATATCCCTAATTTAGATATTATTTTCATAGAGTCTCATAACTCTTTATCATATGGTTTATATTTTGTTCTCTTATGTCTTCTTATAGACATATATTTACATGGTTCATCACTTATACATGGCTTATATTACATTTTCATATATCACATATATTTTTTCACATGACTTATCTCTTATGATCATATAATTACATAACTTATTTTATATTCTCGTATTATCACATAATAGTATTTTTACATAAATCATATAACACATATAAAAAATATCAATACATATAATCATGCATACATACAAATCATGTCATTCGCATACTTATATTTCATAACTTCATGCACTATAATTATAGGAAATAGACTTATCTCAAGTCTAATTTCCATATAATCCTATATTAAAATAAGATGTACTCACCTGACCTCACTAGTCAATACCAATCTCTTATATCTTCCTCGATTACTACTACTTGGTCGACTTATCTGGACTTTGCTCTCGTTCGTTATCTACACGAATACACAATCCAATAATTATCGGGATTCGAATTACTCAAAAATATTCTTACAAATATAAACTAACCAAAGTACTACTTTCTTAACCCCAACCTCAGTAATATTGGTACTATTGTTACAGTACCGATACCCTCATGCTTGTAGTATCGATACCCTTCCATGGTATCAATACCCATTTTTGATTCTGTAATTTCATATCAAGAATGGTACCGATACCTCCACATTAGTACCGATACCCCTTCAACCAGTACCGATACCATCCATTTAGATATTGATACTTCTTAAAATATTTCATTCAATTATATCATATGGTATCGATATTGTTCCTTCAGTATCGCTACCCTAGGCTCAATTTATACTCTTTTTAGCTTTGAAGTATTGATACTGAATGAACAGTACCGATACCCCATGCTAGAACTCACTTGTTCCACCCAAAAATTTTCCATAACTTATCTAACTTCCACCCTACTAACTACTTTTGATTAATTAAACTCAAATATACCTACTAAAACCATCTTATATCACTTTAACTCATTAAATTATCAAATATCTCATTAGAACCCTTGAATTTAAAAATCTTGCCAATTATTCAACATGTTCTTAGTTCACTTCTATTACTTCTAACTTCTTAATTAGATCATTGAAAAGTCAAATTTGACTTAAAAATCCATTTACAACTTCTTCCTCATCACTTCACTTAAAAACTCTTCATATTTAATCCTTAATAACTTATCCATCTTGAAGTTTCAACACACTTTAATCTCTCATTAAGCTTTCTTAACACTCCAAGAATCAAAACTAAGCTTAAAACTCAAGAAATAATCAGCTTACCAAGACTCACCTTAAAAATAGAGCTTACGACAACGAGAGAGAAGAAGAGAACCAATTCTCCAGACTTTTCTTTCATTTTTCTCCCATTTCCTCGTGTTTAATATCTTTATAAAGGGAAGATAAAAATCCTTCCTTTGAAAATACCAATTTACCCTTGCTTCATTCAATATTTACTAATCAATCCTTCACAAAATATCCCCAATTAAGTCCCTAAATTTTTAATCTTTTTGAAATTGATCACTAAGTTTCAAAAACTTTCATTTTGGTCACTAACCTGACTTTTGGGATGTTATAATCAAATTCAAATTTATTGTTTTCAAATCATTATAAGTTATTTGGGGTGCACACGTATTGCCAATACGGTCGTTCATAAACTTATTATGAATTTTGTGGGTTGTACACTTAGTGTCGATACGGTCGTTCATAAACTTATTATGAATTCTGTGGTTTGCACACTTAGTGTCGATACGGTCGTTCATAAACTTATTATGAATTTCTTGGGTTGCACACTTAGTGCCGATACGATCGTTCATAAACTTATTATAAATTATGTGGGTTACACACTTAGTGTCGATACGGTCGTTCATAAACTTATTATGAATTCTGTGGGTTGCACACTTAGTGTTGATGAGGTCGTTCATAAACTAAATTATGAATTTCATGGGTTGCACACTTAGTGCCGATACGGTCGTTCATAAACTTATTATGAATTTCGCGGGTTGCACACTTAGTTTCGATACAGTTGTTCATAAACTTATTATAAATTATGTGGGTTGCACACTTAGTGCCGATAGTACACATAGTACTGATATAACAATGCAACATATGTATTTAACCACATGCAACTATAACTCTTAATGTACATAATAAATACACTCACTTGATGTGACTCACTAGTATGCTGTAATGATGTCCGACTATTTAACAACTTTATCCTTGCCTTTTTGTTTGCTTGACTCGGGAGCTTGATTACGATCTACATAAGCATCCATTATTACACATACCATAGAAATTTTAGTATACTCTCCAACATTTTTACTTTCAATAATACTCAAAAGTACTATTATACTCAATTTCTATCAAAATTCATTATATCTTAAATTCCAGACTCAATAGTATCAGTACCCCTACCATGGTATCGATACTTCTATACTATGGTACTGATACTCCCTTCAGTATCGATACCATTTCTACATTATGGAATCCATGGTATCTATACCTTCATATTAGTATTGATACCCTCATCAGTATCGATACTAATTGCATTAGTATCGATATTGTTCATCGTATTTCCCTAAATTTAAACCTATAGTATCGGTACTATTCTTCTAGTACCGATACCTTTACCTAGATTTTCCATTTTTTCAGCTCAATTTTCACCTAAATTTCGTTTAAATAGATTACTTTTACATCTAACAATACTATTAACTCATTACTACTTAACCCCATTAACTTTCCTTTATTAATATTCCTATAACATCTAATTTCTCTAAAGAACACTCCAAACCAAGAATCACACTAATTTTTCATACATGTTTTTAATCACATCTAATGCTTCTAATCTCTTATGTACTTCTTTGACAAGTCAAATTTACTTGTAATCCTCAATAAAAACTCATATTTCAACATATCCCTCAAAAACCCATTTTATTCAATCTCAAATAAATCATTCATCTCTTAGTTTTAATCCTCTTTAAACCTTCCTTAAGCTTCCAAATCACTTAAGGTTTCAAGAACAAACCAAAGACGAAAGGAAAAACTAGTTAAATAAAGCCTTACCTTTGGCTATGGAAGAGAGCACGGGACAAGCAAAGAGAATAAGAAGAGAACTTAGTTTTTTCTTAACTTTTCCACTTCCTATTAGTATTGATACCCTCTAAAGGACCAAAATACCCTTTCATTCTTCCATTCTTACTAATTGGTCTCAAACAAAAATTTTAAACCATTTATTATACTTTACCATTTAATCAATTTAATCCTCCAAAATTTTAAATCTTTTCAATATTGTTTCTAACCTGATATTTGGGGCATTACACGATGAGTCAGTGTAGGAGTTACTACGTTAAGAAGTGATTCCTAATGTTATGTGAATTATGATTCAAGCCTATATGTTCATTAGGTAAGTAATAGAAGTATGAAATGAGTTAAGGAAGCTAATTAAGGAAAGTGCATAGAATTCAAGATTTGAATAGTATGTTTAGAGAATCACTATAAATTATACGGAAATGATTAGAGGATGATATTTATAACTTTGAATTTATATATCATTCTAGTTTCGTTTAAAACAAATGACTAATGATTTCGAGTAATGTACAAAAAGATATGAATTTGTAATCGATGATAGTTCAAAAAATAGAGTAGCATAATCTGTGCAAAACAACTTCTGTAAGTTAACTTAAAAATTCACTATAAATTGTACAAGTGGAACTAGATGGAGTGCCTTATATGGTTAGATTCATATTCGAGTCTAGTTTTATTTGGTACAAGCGGAATAATTTTTATGTATGTAGATTAATACAAAAAGTATTTCTTTGAAGGTGATGCAAACTACCAGAATATGAAATTTTGATAAATTGTGTTGTTAAAGCATTTGAAAACAATGGATTAATTTTAAAGCTTAGTAATGCTTGTATTTTGATTTATTAATAAAGTGTCAAAGTGAATGCAATTTATTTATATATTTAATTATTTTTATTGAGAACGACTTGTGATAAGTCAATCTCGTATTATTTAAAGTATGTTTTCTATTTTAAATACATATTATTTTCATAATATTTATATAAGTCTTATGAATATTTAGGGTATGAACTGCCCAAATTATGATTTTTATGAGAATGATTGGAAAATTATTCTGAGTTGAAATATTGATTATGAAATGAATAAGATATAATTTGAATGCCCATTGTATATTGCATTGAGAGTCATAAGTACAATTGGCATACCATGAGGTAGAGTGATTGTGATTATCATTATTATTATGAATATGATTATGATATGATACATTTGTGTACATTATGTGTAGCATCATTGGTGCAAGTGATATGACTGCACTTGGAGTGCATATTCTGATTATGATGATAGCACTGAAGTGCTTATTGCGCATAATTGTCTGACTTACATACCTTTGATCCCTTGTGAATGTATATGCTAAGGCAAGCTAATTTGTGCAAGTATACACAATCGATGCAAGTAATATAGTAGTGAGTGAGTATCGTCTCCACAAGGATTGGATTAGAAATATCTTTTCACCATAACTAGAACTAATGCCACAAATTAATCCTACTAAATATTAAAGCTAAGAACTAATATTAAGGAGGTAAGAATAATGATTCAATGATTGCAGACAAGTGTGGTCGAGACAAAGAAAATATGCAGACAAATAAAACAAAACAAAACAAGTATTGGATTAAATATAATGCAAACAAACTCACATATTCAGACATGTCATAGAGCACTGATGCTAAACTATTATCTCGGCAACAATTATTTTAAGCCCAGAATGAATTATTATGACTAACTAAACTGCCCGATAGGATTACTAGGTATTCTTAGACGGTTGCTATGGCAATACCTCTCGGCATTAACTATAGACGTTGTCTTAACCTACTCTAGCTTTATCCCTTTTAGTCGTTTGAAACTCACTCCTTATCTCTAAGGTAGACAAGTTAGAACTTCACCATCTCGGATTCATTCCTTTGCTCACATTGATCTCTCTTAATTCTCTCGAATTCAAGAATCACTTTCTAGACAAAAGGCTATCTCTCGATGCTCTTACAATGCCCAAACATGTTTTACCGAAACCCCAGGTGATCTCTCGATGCTCTTACAGTGTTAAGGCAAAATATTTAAACTATGAGCAAAACAATCATAAGTAAACATAATTCATCATTCATAAACATCAAAATATTATTCAGGCAAACAAAGTTTAACACCAAGTAAAGCATTCATGGTGTTATCAAAGATCATCCAAGATTAAACCGTTTAATACAACCCTAAAATAAAATTAGAGTTTAGGAACAAAGGAAGAACGACTCCCAAAGTCGGGGCTCTGTCGCGACAATCCTGATCAGCCCACGCATGCCTTGGTGATCACCCTCTCTCGAGGCCTGATCACCACTATGCTATCGTCTGGCTATGGAGGACACCAAGAAAGATTGGGGGTAGACGGAGAGAAATCACTGTAGCTGCTTGCTCACGCCTAAGGTAAAGCTCTTATTTCTTTTTCCTTTCCTCCTATTTTTGCGACTACGGTTGGTAATTATAAGGAGAATCTCCTAGGGCTTTGCATGCTTTTGGAGTTTCCTTAATTATCCGTTATTAATTTCCCAAACTTAAAAAGGAAAGGTGGCTGGAGGCTGTCAGAATAATCAAGGTTGTCTTGCACGTGAAGTAGGTCATCCAGCTGGCATGTGACATAGGTGATTTCGCCACATGTGCTTCAGACTTCTTAAGATAAACCTTGCCTCGACGGGATAAATCTGCTCCTCACGTTCTCATCTGCTCTATTGGCCTTTGTAACTTTTCATTGTCATGATTGAAATGTTCTTCCTCTATAGAGTTCCTGCACAAACACAACTCAAACAACCTCTTCTCCTCAGCAACATCAGTTAAGCCAAATAAATCTTGCCTAGGCAAAACTTATCAACCACAAGCAAATATAACCTATATGAAACTAAATGCAACTAAAAATGCAATGCATACTTTGTTTAGATGAGCAATAACTTAAGTGAATAAACTATAAATTAAGTATTTTTACGGAGTTATCACACCCCCAAACTTAAGCTATTGCTTGTCCTCAAGCAATGGATAATAGCTAGAAGAAAATTAAAATTGTCATGGCAAAACAGTATCAAGAACATCATCAGGTTTGAGATTTCAGCCCTCAGTAAAAATATGTGGCCTCAACATGTTCGATAGTCATATTAGTCAAGTCTCCTCCCTAGTTAGGATCCTTTGCTATTGTGTGTGCGTGATTGTAACCAGTCTATGCATAGAGGTAATTAGAAAACTTAAAGTAAGCACTTCTATGTTGTCAAGGAAACAAATTATTCATCAGGCTTAGTTTATACTCCTAGTTATTTATCAACTTTTATTCTCTTTATTCACATTTTTTATAGGGGAGTCAGCTCATCACAACTAGCGTTCCACACTCTAGGTGAAAGGGAGCATATCTTCCACCCCCAAGCTAGTCGGGCAGAGTCATCCTGTGACTACTTTCATTCACTCATATGCCTTGGCTACTCTTAATTTCTTTTGGAGTTTTTTATTATTCATGCATTTGCACAGAGGAGTGTCCCTTTGTATTTTTTGAGTTTTCATGTTTTTAAACACTAGAGAGTTTTTACCTTACCCTTAGAATATTTTTGAAGTCTCGAAAATTAGAAAGTTCTTTCCCTAAAATTTTATAGATTACCTAGAGCAAAGGCAACCTACAATCGTGTTTATAAGTTTCAAAGGATCAAGCCTAGGGTTGGTTCTATTCTTCAAACAGTCTTAACCTGCTTATGTCATGACAACCAAACTTTTCAACAAATTAACTTCAATTACTATTTAACAAAGTATGACAGAATGGACAACACCTCCCCCAAACTTAAGGGATGCATTATCCTCAATGCATGAAAACTACACTAAATGCTATTATATGCAAATGCGAAAATAAAAATAAAAACTAAGACTAAAAAAAACTTATTGTGGTGGTGTGGCTTGACTTGACGCCCTCGTGCGGCGTCGTTTGGGAGGGGAAGGGCTCTCGGATCCCGAGTCTACTGCTTCTGGTTGAGAAGGAGATGGTTGAAGTATACGGCCCTTCGTTCTCTTGTATCGCTTTTTGCTGGTCGAAGTGCGCGTTGGAGTAAACTGCTCAGTCGCGGGAGTTGATTGTGTTGGAACTGGTGGTGGACTAGAAGCTGCTGTTGGGGCTGGTGGTGTCGATTGAACTGGGGATATAATGGGATCCTTCTCAGACTGCTTCAATGCTGGCGTGAAATCTTCATAAGTGAAGAAGTGGGGTGGAGTATCACTGCTACTTTCGGTGGTGGAGAAGGATGAGGAACTAAGGAACTCCTCGGTGTCACCATGGCTTTCTTCTGGTACGGGTGAGACATGGGTTGCCAATGGTGGCACATCAGTGGGCACCCCTGGTGGAACGTCTGGAGGGACAAAAGATGTCGAAGCATGGAATGTGATGTCGCCCGTATTTTAGTTGAGGATGACACTGGGGAAGGTTGGCAATCTGATCATTGTGGTTGGGAGTAACTCCTTGATGAAGGCGTTGAGTTGCATGTCCCTTGCCTTGGCGTATTCAAAGTAAATTTTCAAGTGGTCCTCCATGCACCCGATCTTTTCACGCGTCTCACGCGTGTGTGTGACCACAACGTCCATTCTAGCCGCGGCAACTGATTTTGCTCCTCGCTCTAGACCCTCTTTTGGGTCATCAACATTGAAACTCATCAACTCGGGGACCTTTTTCTTTGTAATACCCTCCTTGGGTTTGATGAAGTGTTCGAATGGGTCCTCAGGAACCTTCTGCACAGCGCGGTTATAAGGTTTGGGAACAGTAGGTTACCACGGTTCCTCTTGGCACAGTCATGGATCTGCTCAAAGATGATTTCACCCACATCGATCGTCTTGCCATATATGATCGAGTGCAACAGCATTAGCCGCTTGACGAGGACAGTGGTATTGTGGGACGTTGGCATCAGTTTGCCTTTAAGAAAATGGTTCCACAGTTTCACATGTGGCTTGAGGGCTCAGCGATCTACTCGCTTTTTTGTGGGGATATTCCCTTCGAACTTGGCCCACCCAAAACATAAATCTTGTAGAACTCCCCTATATGTTTCTTGATCTGCCTGGGCCAAAAATTTCTTATGATGATCATCCACCTTCTCCAACTTAAAATATTTGTTAAGTGCAGAAGGGGAAAAACAAATGTGTTTTCCTCGAACATATACTGTGTGGTTGGAGGTATTCGCGAGGTGGGCATAAAACTCCCTCACCATTACCGGTGCTACGACGTTAGAATTACGAGCTAACTTCTCCCAGTTATACTTCTTTATGACGTCCATCACCTCAGGGCCAAACTGCTCTTCTTCATTGGCTGGAAAAATGAATCTATCTTTCAAATAGACTTGGCGTTGCTGAATGGTTTTAAAGCGTGCCTTTGCTTCGGCTGTTTGGAAACGTTTGAAACTCTGTCTTGGGGGTGGGGCCGGTCTGGATCTCACCATTTTTCTTGGCTGATTTTAGTGGTGGCGATGGGGAGGTATTTTTGAGAGAAAGAAAATAGATTTTCTGGTTTGTAGAGAAAGAGGGAAACACGATGAAGAAGAGTGGGTAGTTTTTTTCTTGGATAGTGATGGTTCGTTTCGGGGTATTTGTGTCTTTTCTCGGTGGGGAAAAGATTTCTCATTAAATGAGAAATATGTAATTTGACGTAATGGGGGAAAAGATTTCTTTCCCTTTTGTTATGCCGCCAAAACCTTTTGCCCTAGTTCGTCCTTTCTCCTTCATGCATGCTTCAACTCCCCATGCTGCCACGTGTTCCTTGCTTGCCTACAATATGAGATAATAGAATAATAAAATAAAACGGATTAAAGCATAAAATAACTTAACTTATTTATGTACAAAATTTAGATTTTCGTTGCCTAGGCAACGAATATTTGCTCAATTAAAAAAAGCAAACTCTTGGGCATCGTGTGCCAATGATGCCAGTTTGTCGCGCATGACTGGGGCTCCTATGTATTCCTTGAGTCTCTTCCCATTCACTTTGAAGATGGAACCATCGTTTTGGTTCTAAATTTTAATCGCTCCAATGTCATGGACTTGATGTACGATAAATGGTCCTAACCATCGTGATTTTAGCTTGCCTGGGAATAACTTAAGGAGTGAATTGTAGAGCAGTACTTGTTGTCCAGAATAAAATTGCCTCGGTAGTATTTTTCTGTCATGCCATCATTTTGTTTTCTCCTTGTAAAGGTGAGCATTCTCGTATGCATGTGCTCTAAATTCATCCATCTCGTTTAGTTCCAATAGTCTTCTTTCTCCAGCAAGCTGTGCATCCATGTTTATCTTTTTGATGGCCCAATAAGCTTTGTGTTCAAGTTCAACCGGCAGATGACATTCCTTTCCATAGACTAGCTTGAACGAGGACATTCCCAGCGGTGTCTTGAATGCTGTGCGATAGGCCCATAGTACTTCATCTAGCTTCGACGACCAATCTTTTCTACTTGGGTTGACCACTTTTGGATCTGCTTGATTTCTCGGTTAGATACCTCGGCTTGTCCATTCGTTTGAGGGTGATACGTCATAGCAATTCTATGTTGTACTCCATATCTTTTCAGTGCCTTGGTAATCAATTTATTATCAAAATGTGTCCCTTCATCGCTAATGAGAGCTCGTGGTGTCCCAAAGCGGGTGAATATTTTTTTGTGCAAAAACTTCAACACCGTCTTGGAATCATTCTTAGGTGTTGCAATGGCTTCAACCCATTTTGATACGTAATCCACTGCCAAGAGAACATACATATCTCCGAATGATGTTGGAAAAGGTCCCATGAAATATATACCCCATATGTCAAAAAGTTCAATCTCCATAATGTTTTGCCATGGCATCTCATGCCGTTTCGAGATGTTTCCTGTTCGTTGGCATCTATCACATGACTTGTAGAATTCATACGCGTCTTTGAACAGGTTTGGCCAATAAAATCCCGACTGAAGCACTTTTATTGCTGTTCTCATCCAACCAAAATGCCCTCCATATGATGACGAGTGACATTGGAGTAAGATATCTTGTTGCTCTTCTCTGGAATGCACCTTCGGATTATTTGGTCTTCGCACTGCTTGAATAGAAATGGTTCGTCCCAGTAGTAATATCGCACATCATGTCAAAATTTTCGTTTGCCCTGGCTAGATAAATCAATAGGAACAATACCACTAACAAGAAAATTAACAATGTCAGCATACCAAGATGCAGCAGTGACAAATAATATTTTTTCATCAGGGAAATCCTCTTTAATATATGTGATGTCAGGATAATCAGGTTTGTTATCTAGCCTAGATAAATGGTCTGCTACTTTATTTTCTATACCTTTTCTATCCTTGATCTCTAAATCAAATTCTTGCAGTAATAATATCCATCGAATTAGTCTAGGCTATGCGTCTTTATTATTAATCAGATATTTAATAGCTGAGTGATCTCTGTGCACAATTACCTTAGTGCCTATTAGATATGGCCTAAACTTATAGAATGCAAATTCTACTGCTAAGAGTTCCTTTTTAGTGGTGGTATAGTTCACTTGAGCATCATTAAGCGTTTGGCTTGCATAGTAGATAACATGAAAAATTTTACTTTTTCGTTGCCCTAGCACTGCTCCGACTGTATAGTCAATAGCATCGCACATAAGCTCAAATGGTTCGTTCCAGTCTGGTGGGATAACTATTGGCGCTGTTGAAAGCTTTTTCTTTAAATATGTGAAGGCATTCAAACAGTCATTAGTAAACTTAAATGGATGATTTTGTTGAAGGAAAATATATAAAGGTTTAGAGATTTGAGAAAAGTCTTTTATGAACCGCCTATAGAATCTTGCATATACAAGGAAACTACGTACACCTCGCACATTAGTGGGTGGTGGAAGATTTTCAATTACTTCCACCTTGGCTTTGTCGACTTCGATGCCATGGCATGAAATTTTGTGTCCCAACACTATTCCTTCAGTTACCATAAAATGGCATTTTCCCAATTTAGTACTAGGTTGGCTTCTTCAAAACATTTCAACACCTTGGATAAATTGCTGAGACATCGGTCAAAGTCATCACCCGAAACGGAGAAGTCGTCCATAAATATTTCCATGCACTCTTCCACCATTTCTGAAAAGATTGCCATCATGCATCATTGGAATGTAGCTGGAGCGTTACACAGTCCAAACGGCATTCGCCTAAATGCATAGGTACCATACGGGTATGTGAACGTTATTTTCTCTTAGTCTTCGGGTGCTATGGAAATTTGATTATACCATGAGTATCCATCGAGGAAACAATAAAATGCATTTCCTACTAATCTATCCAATATTTGATTGATGAAAAGGAGGGGAAAATGATCATTCTTTGTGTCTTTGTTGAGCTTCCTATAATCCATACATATGCGCCAGCCCGTGACTGTTCTCGTGGTGAGTAACTCATCATGCTCGCTTTTAACCACAGTTACACCACCTTTGTTTGGCACGCATTGGACTGGGCTAACCTATGAACTATCGGATATAGGATAAATCACTCCCGCATCCAACTATTTTATTATTTCCTTCACGAAAACCTTCTTCATGATCGGGTTGAGCCATCTTTGGGGTTCTACCGAGGTGCTATAGCTATCTTCAAGATTGATTTTGTGCATGCATATGGTTGGACTGATTCCTTTCAAGTCTACCATCGTCCATCCTATAGCTTTTCTGTGCTGTGAAAAAACATGCAACAAACTCTTCTCCTGTTTGAAGGTTAGGTTGGCAGAGATTATCACTGGTAAAGTTTCATCAACTCCTAGATAAGCATATTTCAAATGTGATGGTAAAGTCTTAAGCTCTAATTTCGGTGCATGTTGTGAAGATGACTCTTGAGATTTAACTCCATCATAATCTAAAGGTTCGAATTTCATACCTGACCTATGAAGAAATCTCAATTTGTCCTTTGTCTTTCCTCTGTGTTTTGCATTATCGTCGCTTTCAAGGTGTTCATTGTACAAATTTATGTTGTCATGGCCATGATTATCAGAACCGTCTTCTGAAAATAGTTCGTCTGGGCCAAAGTTTTCTACTTCATAAATCTCGATTGTAGGTTCATGGTACAAAGTACTATACTCATCGAGGCTTAGGGATTCACCTCGTCCAAGGATTGCCTTTTCTTCAATCTTACTAATGCATTGACATTCCTCTGAATCATCTGCGTATTTCATAGAGTTGAAAACATTGATCGTGCGCTTTACTCGCCAACTCTCATGGTGAATTCTCCATTTTCACAATATATTAAATTCTCCTGGTGGCTAAGAATGGGCGTCTCAAAATGATTGGTGCATTTTCATCGGCTTCGCAATCCAGAATGAGAAAATCCACTAGAAATATGAATTTATCCACCTTTACTGCAATGTCTTCAATTCTTCCCTCGGGTCGCATATAAGACCGATCAACCAACTGTAGAATGACCGAGGTAGGATGGGCATGATACTCGTCTAGTTTCATGAATGTCGATTTTGGTATCAAGTTTACACTTGATCCCAAGTCAATGAGAGCTCGTCCGATGAAGTCATTACCAATGGAACATGGTATTACAAAGTTGCCAGGGTCTTTTTGCTTTGGTGGGAGTTTGCTCACTGCTGAGCAGATTTCTGTTGCCGCGGCGACACGTTCTACCTTCCTTTTCTTTGTAACAATTTCTTTCAGATACTTGGCATATGAAGGCATTTTCTCGATGGCTTCGAGTAGGGGCACATTGATACACAACTGGTCCAGAACATCAATGAATTTCTTGAACTGGATGTCATTATCATGTTTTGTCAACCGTTAAGGGAACGACGTTGGAGGTCTCACATTGACTACTGATGGTGCAGGGTAATCACTGGCCTTAACCATGAAGTTCTTGTTATCCGGTTGATACTTTTCTGAGCATTCACTTATTTCATTCTCTTCATGCGCTTTTTCTTGTTCAGCATTCTCAGATTCCTCATCTGGTTGTGTTACACCTTGGCGAGAATCGTTAAGCTGTTCTCCCCCAAACTTGTCATCTCGATCAACTTGTTTTCCACTCCTTAGCATAAGTACATTGTATTGCTCATTTCTATGATGCTTAGTAACTTCAGTATCACTAGGGAGATTTCCATGTGGGCGAGAATGTAATGTCATGGAAATCTGTCCCACTTGATTCTCCAATGCTCTGAGAGATGAACTATGGCTTTGCAAAAGTGTTGCCTGGCTTTGTAACAAATTTCCTTGATTTTTGATTATTGCAGAATGTTCATGCATCAAGTTATTTGTAGACGCCATTAAATCTTTTGTCGAGGCCATGAATTCCTGCAAGGATAATTCTAAGGACTTAGTATTGGAATGAGTGTTAGAGGAAGAAGCTATACCTTTATTGTTCTGCCAGGGCTGTTGATGATACTGATTATGAATATGCTGATGGTCCGAATTATTTTGCTGTGGCCTGTAATTTGTGGCTTGATTATTGTTGTTCCCTTGATTATTCCACAAAAAAATTTAGATGTTGTCTCCAACCAAGGTTGTACGTGTTCGAATAGGGATTATTGTTGTTTCGATTGTAGTTGCGCACAAAATTAATTAACTCATGATTTTCAGGACATTCACTCTCATGATGGTTGTCGTGACAGAATAAACACACATTATTGGTCGCCTTGACTTCTCTTACCTCATTAGGACGTTGCAAAATTTTCAACATATTAGTTATGGAAAAAAGTTGGGCTGCTACTGAATCTTTTCTTTCTAATTCATATGCTTCAGAGGTTTTTCTGTCGGTTCTCAATCTTGCACTTGGAAATTGATAGTCATTATTCGCTATCCTGTCGAGGATATCAAAAGCTTCCTCGGGTGATTTGTCTAGTAGGGTGCCATTTGCTGAGGCATCCAGCATCATTCGAGTTGGTGCATTGACTCCATTGTAAAACATCACCACTTGCGTCCAATCATGAAATCCATGATTAACACATTTGTGAAGTAAACTTTTATATCTATCTCAATATTCATACATTGATTCATCATCGCCTTGGCAAAAACTTGCAATGTCATTCCGAAGCTGTGTATTTATATTGGGCGGATTATATCGGAGTAAGAATCTCTTGCATAAATCTGACCACGACTCCATTGATCCGGAAGGAACTCCGCTGAGCCAAGTTTTTGCTCTATCACGTAAGGAGTAAGGAAAAAGTTTCAGTTTTATCACATCTTCATGTACTCCTTATTGTCTAAATAAATCGTATACTTCAAGGAAAGCACACACATGTTGTCTAAATAAATCGTATACTTAGGTGCCACTATGCCAGGATTGAGGTCATCGAGAATTGGGTTCAAGTGATCTCGTATCGCTCTTGGTCTTGCAACTTGATCTCCTAAATCTCCCATGTCGTTTTGCATTTGATTCAATTGTTCTCTGGTTCTTTGGGCACGCAACCTTTGTCTGAACGATTGCTCAACTTTGGGATCGAATGGTTCCAAAGGCTTACCAGTAGATCTCAAGGTCATGCAATAATAAAAACCTATAAAAGAAAATAATAAACTACGTTAGACTAAATAATTATAAAGTGACACAAAGAACTTGTTATGGATAGAAATTTCGTCAGTTGCCAATCCCCGGCAACGGAACCAAAAACTTGATCGCTTGTGAATGTATATGCTAATGCAAGCTAATCTGTGCAAGTATACACAATCGATGCAAGTAATATAGTAGTGAGTGAGTATCGTCTCCATAGGGATTGGATTAGAAATATCTTTTCATCACAACTAGAATTAATGCCACAAATTAATCCTACTAAGTATTAAAACTAAGAACTAATATTAAGGAGCTAAGAGTAATGATTCAATGATTGCAGACAAGTGTGGTCGAGACAAAGAAAATATGTAGACATATAAAACAAAAAAAAACAAGTATTGGATTAAATATAATGCAAACAACCTCACATATTCAGACATGTCACAGAGCACTGATGCTAAACTATTGTCTCGACAACAATTATTTTAAGCCTAGAATGAATTATTATGACTCACTAATCTGCCCGACAGGATTACTAGGTATTCTTAGACGGTTTCTATAGCAATACCTCTCGGTGTTAACTATAGACGTTGTCTTAACCTAATCTAGCCTTTATCAATTTTAGTCGATTGAAACTCACTCCTTATCTCTAAGGTAGACAAGTTAGAACTTCACCATACCAGATTCATTCCTTTGCTCACGTTGATCTCTCTTATTTCTCTCGAATTCAAGAATCACTTTCTAGACAAAAGGCTATCTCTCGATGCTCTTACAATGCCCAGACATGTTTTACCGAAACCCCAGGAAATCTCTCGATGCTCTTACAGTGTTAAGGCAAAAATATTTAAACTATGAGCAAAATAATCATAAGCAAACATAATTCATCATTCATAAACATAAAAATATTGTTCAGGCAAACAAAGTTTAACACCAAGTAAAGCTCATGGTGTTCTCAAAGATCATCCAAGATTAAACCGTTTAATACAACCCCAAAAATAGAATTGGAGTTTAAGAACAAAGGAAGAACAACTCCCATAGTCGGGGCTCTGTCGCGACAATCCTAATCAGCACCACGCCTGCCTTGGTGATCACCCTCTCTCAAGGCCTAATCACCTCTTTGCTATCGTCTGGATATGGAGGACACCAAGGAAGACTGGGGGGTAGACGGAGGGAAAGCACTGTAGCTTCTTGCTCACGCCTAAGGTAAAGCTCTTCTTTCTTCTTCATTTCCTCCTCTTTTTGCGGCTACGGCTGGTAATTATAAGGAGAATCTCCTAGGGCTTTGCATGCTTTTGGAGTTTCCTTAATTAGTTGTTATTAATTTCCCAAACTTAAAAAGGAAAGATGGCTGGCGACTGTCAGAATAATCAAGGCTTGCTTGCACGTGAAGTAGGTCATTCAGCTGGCATGTGACATAGGCGGTTTCGCCACATGTGTTTCAGACTTCTTCAGATAAATCTTGCCTCGGTGAGATAAATCTGCTCCTCACGTTCTCATCTGCTCCATTGGTCTTTGCAACTTTTCATTTTCACGAGTGAAATGTTCTTCCTCTGTAGAGTTCCTGCACAAACACAACTCAAACAACCCCTTCTCCTCAGCAACATCAATTAAGCCAAATAAATCTTGCCTAGGCAAAACTTATCCACCATAAGAAAATATAACATATATGCAACTAAAAATGCAATGCATACTTTTTTAGACGAGCAATAACTTAAGTGAAAAGACTATAAATTAAGTCTTTTTACGAAGTTATCAACCTTGCATTCTCTTACATATACATTGGGCAATAAAAATAAATGTGAAAGTTATGACAAGAATATGAAAGAAAGGAATATGGAATTGAAATGAAAGTTCTGAAATATTTTCGAATGAAAAGAACATGAATTGTTTATGACATTTGATGTTGATTTACATGATTTTTGATAAAATCATGAAATGATGATTTTCAGGTTTTCAGGAGGAAAACGGCTTGACTAGCTCAGTTTGAAAGTTTTAATGCTTTTATTTAAATTACAATTTTATGTTGTATACGTTATGTAATTCATGTTTTATATCACTTTAGTTATATTACTGCCCCACTAAGTTTTACTTAGCGCGTAATGATCTTCATACGTATGTTCGAATATAGAAAATGACGTGAAGTGAGGAGCTTTCTGAGCATCTTTTGGAAGTCAAACCTACCTACAGAATCAGTAAGACATCCTATCTCTGACTTATTGTGGCATATACATTACAACTAATGGTATGTTTTATTGAATTTATTTTAAAAGGGTCTGTAATTGTAAAATATGATTATTTTTACTTTTGGTTAATTTTAGTTATAATCGTATTTATGAATGAATAATACAAATGTTATGTTCTAAATGGTTTTTAAATTAAGTAGTATTATTAGGCAACTTTATATAGTTATGAAACAACACTAGACTGCCTAATTACTACTTGAAATCTATTTCGTTTTCAATGATCAAATATTATTTTATGATTTTATAGGAATAAGGAAAAAGTTTTTAAGTTGAAATAGAATTTTTTTAAAAAGGAACAAAAAATTAAGCATTTATGATCAAGGAATATTTGAAAGGTTAATGTAACTTCTATAACTCGTACTTCGATACATATACGAGTTATGAGTGTTACAGTTTGAGTGGTAGTAAACTCATTGTTAAGGCCATTTTTTTTCTGGTTTAGCATAATTTGTAAGTGGTGGTTTGGTGGTCTCTAACTTAGTTTGGGCATAAGGCAAGTGTTTTCAAGTGTATAAACCATGTAGTTTTTCGTACCTTCTGCATCATGCATTATAGTAACTTTTGTGTCATCGTTATTTGCTTGGTTCTGCTCCCTATTTCTTCTAGTCAGGATCGTGCAAATCTTTTCCACATAAACCTGGTTGATGTTCTGATTCCCCTTTAAATCAACCTTCATAGTACTAGTGATGGATGACATTGCATCATGTACCTTTGTTGGTATTTTATCAAATACTTGGCACCCATCATTTGTGCCTTCTATTGCCACATGTAACATCTGGTCATTTTTAGGACTTGATGGCTCTTGATCATCTGTCCTTCTCGTCAAGACCCTTAGAATCTACTCCAGATAGCCCTTATTCATTGCAATCATTATCTCCAGATATTATTCTTGCTTCACCAGATTTGATAAGTCTTTAATTTGATGTTGAATCGTAGAAAGAGAAGAGGATTAATCCATTGCTTTTTCAGGAGTTGTGGCTTTGGATACCAATTTTTTATGACCCTAGTATGATTAGAGAAGAAAATAGACGAAGAAGAGAGAATAGAGGTTTTAGAAGGAGAAAACATTTATAATTTCATTCATAGAAAATGCATTCTGTAGTACAAGGTCTTATTTAATCACATTGTACTAGATTCCTCAGCCAGTTGGTCGTCCATTCTAACTTCCTTAACCATATGTACATATGGCATCATTCATCTTGGGATTCACTTCAACAGGCCTTTCACTCTCCAATCCAGGTATATCTCTATCATTTTTAATATTTTCATGTTTTTCACGTGAATCTTCATTATCCCCCTTTCTTTTAGAAATTCCCAATTCAATTTGTGAAATCCTTAACCCTTTCACAATCCCCAATCTTATCTCATTTCGCCCCTCTATTTCTTCTCTCCCTACCGTGACAAATTAAAATCATATCATTCCAATTAAATCCCTTAATTCTTCCTACCAACAGAGCCATCTTGAACATTTTCAGGGCCCTAAGCGAAAACTCAAAAAGAGGCCTTTATTTAACGATAGTATATTCTATACTTAAAAAACAAATTTAATATCGAAAAAAATATTATATTTTTCAAACATTAGTTTCGTTGTTTGGTTAAGAAAACACTTTAAATACGACTAAGAGAATAAAAAATTGAATGTGTATATGAATTATGATATGGAGCTTGATTTTGAATAATAAATTAAAAAATAAAGAATAATGTATTATGTTAATGTTAGATTGAGATTGGAGAAGTCTAAGAATTAAATGAATTAACGAGAGAGATGGAGAAAGGGATGGGAAATTGAGAATTTTATGAAATTGTAAAAATATAGAGGCTTTAATTATAAAGGTAGAAATTGAGATTGAAAAAAATGAGGGGACTCAATTATAAAGGTATAATTGAGATTGAAAAACTCAGGGGTCTTAATTATAAAGGTAGAAATTGATATTGAAAAAACTTATGGGCCTCAATTATAAAGGTAGAAAGTGAGATTGAAAAAACTTAGGGGACTCAATTAAAAAGTTAAAAAAGTGGGAATAAAAATTAGGGGCCTCAATTATAAAGTTAGAAATTTAGATTAAAAATATTTAGGGGTCTCAATTGTAAAGGTGGAAAAGATAGAAGTGAGATTGAAAAAACTTAAGAGCCTCAATTATAAAGTTAAAACATGGGATTAAAAAATTAGGGGCCTCAAATATAAAGATAAAAAAGAGATTGAAAAAGTTAGAAACTTTAATTATAAAATTAAAAGGTGAGTTTGAATAAAATTAGGACCTCAATTATAAAGATAAAAAATAAGATTTAAAAAATTAGGGGCCTAATGATAAAGATAAAAATAGGCGTCCTAATTACAAAGATGAAAAAAATGGGAGCCCTGAGCAATCGCTCAGGGCACTCCCCCCCGATAGCCGGCCCTGCCTACCATCTCCCATTAATTCACCAATATGTTGCAAGCATCGCGTTCAAGCAAAGATAATGATACAAACTTTGATATATTTTATAATTAGTAATTAAATTCAAATAAATTACTATCTTTTACACATAATTGATTCAAATTAAATTAAAAAAATGTTCAAATATGGCTTTTTAGGGACCGTTCAGAGATAACAAAATGTCATTTGAGAAGTAAATAGCACTTTCTTTTACTTTCAGTACTTTTTATTTTTTCTATAATTTTAATAAATTATAAAAACATGTGTCATCGTCTCAAGTATGCTTGTGATTCTTCAAATAATTATTAATTTTTTATATATTTTAAATAATAAAAATTATGTTTATAAGAATTATAAATATTGATGTTCATTTTTTTAATAATTGTCACAAATAAATCAGTGATAAAATTAAATGAAAATATTGGAAAAAAATAAAGATTTTTAAAATTTAAAAAATATAAAACATAAAATTTAAAAAATTGAAGCTAAGATAAAAGATAATAGGGTTTTTTTAGAGTCACCTTAGTCTTTTCTATTTTACGTCCTCGTTAATTTTTTTTACTAGAGATGCCATTAGGCTTAGTTCTAGTCGTGTATAGTCAGTATTCATTGTTTTTTTATTATTATATTATATATTTATGTTTAATTTTTTAATTTTTAATAATTCTACATTTATGACATATTTTTTATGTCTTATGACATAATTTCCCCTATTTTTGGTAAGTTTTCAGTTGCTTTGCCATTTGTTTTCGTTTATTTTTTCATAGGGTTAGACCTGACATCACCATGACTAATTAAGATGATACTTATTTGTTATCATGCTAATATTTTTTTGCTTTAGATCGTCGTTTTTTATTTGGATACATGATTTGCGTCTTTGATAATTTTCTCACGTCGTACGACTTTGATTTATAGTTTGTCGGTGGTCTTTCAATAGTTTGATTTTCTTTTGTGGTTCATTTTTTATTCGAGTTTATTTGATTAGGTTTTTTTAATCTTTTTCTTGTATGTTATTTGTATGGTCTTAAGGGAATAGTTTCTTGTGTTAATGATTATGAGAAATTATCCTTATTATATATTTAATTTATGATTATGGTTGTAAACTTTCATTGTAATTTGAATTTTTTATTTTTAATAAAACTAGTTTTTCTTTAAAAAAAATTGAAGTTGGGATCAATTTCTTTTGAACAATGAAAATTGTATTTTATTATAATGGAATGAATCAAAATTACAATTTATCAAAATATAGAGAAAATTGAAGATAATAGTCACCAAAATACTCATACAAAAATAAAATATTGAACCTAAATATACCAAGAACAAAACCTTCCATTGAGAATGACTATCAACATCAAAACCCAATATCCTTCATAAAAACTCATTTTCTATGTAAAATGAGACGCTTTACAAATTGATAAAGGAGTAGTGAGTGAACCAAACAATATGGAAGGCTGCTTCGCTATACAATTCTGATTAAACCGGCAAACAACCTTTACCAAGGAGAGGATCTAATTATACATAACCACTGAAAAACCAATCAGAAAATCAATAGAGTGATGGTTTTTGTGGGAATACCAAAATGACTGCAAATGATATACAAAAAACATACCAAAATTATAAGGATTTTGCCACGAGACAGAGAAAACGTGTGCCACAAAAGCAAAGAAAAACATGTCACAAGGATAAAGATTCTTATTCAAAAATAAAAAGACTCAAGAAACAAGAAATTAAACGGCATAATATAAAAAAATAAGAGAACTAATAGTCACGACGGTGAACAATCAACATTAAAATTAACGTTGACGATGTCTAAACAAAAATTAAAAAGAAAAAAAAAGAATACAACACAAAAATATTGAAATAAAATGAGTTGAGATCAATTTTTTTATTTTTTTAAAAGGTAAAAATA
The DNA here is from genome assembly GCF_006381635.1 of Hibiscus syriacus. Lineage (NCBI taxonomy): Eukaryota > Viridiplantae > Streptophyta > Magnoliopsida > Malvales > Malvaceae > Hibiscus > Hibiscus syriacus. The sequence continues at coordinate 894,504 of NW_024062907.1, forward strand.
TTTGAGAAGTCGAAATCAAAATGATTGAGTCAAAGCATACATGATACATGGATCACAAGGCTCACGTCAAAGGAAGACATAATAACTCTTCCAAATGATCCACTCGTCAAAGCCTTGGAAAAGAAGACTAGAACAACAACAGACTTGAGACAATTTTTTGAATTGGATCCTGATCTTATTTGGTCAACATGTCTTTTGGATATACAACCTTCTGTCTCTTATCTTTCCAATGGTTCTTAAATTGCATCAATCCGATATCGAAAACTCAAGATACATTCATTTTAGAAAAGACAACGCATGCAAAAATTCCTATACGGGACTAATACGTGATTTTGTAAATATTATGAAATTTCAATATTTATATTGATTATTGTAATATAATTTAATATAGAATGATGCTTTATCCTTTAGGATTAGATTTATTATTTTATTAGGAATTAAGGTTAATTTAAAACATTATTTTTAATTATTATTATTTTATTAGGAATTAGAGTTAAGACATGTTTAATTTGTTATTATTTTATTCATTAGTTATTTAGGACCTTTAGAACTCATTCCCTATATAAAGGAGGTTTCATTCAGCTTTGTAAGATATATTTCTTTGACTAATAATACAACGAGAGTTCGTTTTTGCAAGTGCTGATTATCTTGTGCCTTCGAAACTTCTTCTCCTAGAGTTCTTTCAAGTTCTTGTGAGAGAGATTAATCTTCACACTCCAATTTACCTTTTCATTGCGACTAGGAGGGTTAGTTAGAGCCATTATCGAGTTTGCCTTTTCATCGCGACTAGGAGGGTTAGTTAGAGCCATTATCGAGTTTGCCTTTTCATTGCGACTAGGAGGGTTCGATAAGATACTTATCCATCTATTTTCCACAAATCCATCCTCACCATCATCATCTTTATCATTCACCTTCATAAGGGAAACACCTTCTACTATTCATCCCATTTTTTCTTCATCGGTTCTAGAGCTTTCTAGATTTGATTCTTCAACAAGAGAAACGTTCATTAACCCGCCACCACTTCCCTATCAATACACTACTCAATAAATCAAATATTAAAGAATTCATATGGGATTGTCTCAGGAAAGGCGGGCTAATATACGGCTAATATACGGTGTTATTGGATACAATATAATATATTTAACAAATTTGGTTTAGCGCTACCGGAAATGTTGAGTAATAATAATGTAGTAGGTATAAATCATGAAGAAATGTTAAAAAATTTGGCAACCGGAAAACTTAGCTTGTCGGTTTGTGTCGATACAAATGAAAAATGTATCGATCTATAACATTATAATAGGTAAAAATATGACAAAACCGGTAAAACGCTACCGGATATGTTGAAAGTGTCGATAATTTAATATAAGTATTGACACTTTCTGAATTTAAAAGAGAAGAAGTTATAGCGCCTAAAAAGTGTCAAAACTTTATGAAATTGTATCAATACATAACAATATAACAGCTAAAAATATGACAAAATTGGTCTCAAAATGACAAAAAAGGTAAATAATTACTGGATATGTTGAAAGTGTCGATACTTTGATATAATTATCGACACTTTTGGAATTTAAAAGAGAAGAAGTTATAGCACCTATAAAGTGTCGATATTTTAAAAAAATGTATCGATCTATAATAATATAATAGGTAAAAATATGACAAAACCGGTCTCAAAATGATAAAACCGGTAAAACGATACCGGATATGTTGAAAGTGTCGATAATTTAATATAAGTATCAACACTTTCTGAATTTAAAAGAGAAGAAGTTATAGCGCCTAAAAAGTGTCGACACTTTATGAAAATGTATCGATCTATAACAATATAACAGCTAAAAATATGAGAAAATAGGTCTCAAAATGACAAAACAGGTAAATAACTACAGGATATGTTGAACGTGTCGATACTTTAATATAAGTATCGACACTTTTGGAATTTAAAAGAGAATAAGTTATAGAGCCTATAAAGTGTCGATATTTTTTAAAAAATGTATCGATCCATAACAATATAACAGGTAAAAATATGACAAAACCGGTCTCAAAATGACAAAATCGATAATACGATACCGGATATGTTGAAAGTGTCGATAATTTAATATAAGTATCAACACTTTTGGAATTTAAAAGAGAATAAGTTATAGTGCCTATAAAGTGTCGATACTTTAAAAAAATATATCGATCCATAATAATATAACATGTAAAAATATGACAAAACAGGTCTCAAAATGATGAAACCGGTAAAAAGATACCAGATATGTTGAAAGTGTCGATAATTTAATATAAGTATCAACACTTTTGGAATTTAAAAGAGAAGAAGTTATAGTGCCTACAAAGTGTCGATACTTTAAAAAAATGTATCGATCCATAGAAATATAACAGGTAAAAATATGACAAAACTGGTCTCAAAATGACAAAACCGGTAAAGTGCTATCGGATATGTTGAAAGTGTTGATACTTTAATAAGTACGCGTAATAAACTATCGATACTTTCAAAGAAATAGGTAAATATCCTATCGAAAGTATCGACACTTGACATAAAAGTATTGAAACTTATGTAGTTGTATCGATTAAATATAAATAACATATTCGGTGTAAAAATAAAGACATAGCTAAATTTCCTCTGAAATAGATAGAATTTTTGAAATCGAAGCGTAATTGTTGTTGTATTTCAGAAGGCGTTTCTACGGCAAAGTTTTGTTTGTTTGTTGCTGCAGCCGAATCGAAAGGTACGTTGTTGAAACCCTAGTTTTTTATTATTACAGTAATCGGAAATATGGTTTTTATGTGTTGTTGTTTGGGGTTTTCTAAGTAAAGAAGCATTTGGGACTGATATCGATACTTTTATTTAATATTATATGTAAAAAATGATATTATAGGTAAAAAATGATATTATAGGTTGAAAATGATATTTTAGGTTGTATAAATGTGCCGACACTTCTTGTAGTGGCCATTCAAATTCTTTTGAAGACCAACTTTTTTACCACAAAGAGTGGTTATTGATTTTTGTATATTGAATAAAGTGTATGTAAGCAGTATTTGATTTGATTTGCGCAAACTGATATATGAAGGAAAAATGAAGTCAATGGGTGGAAAGCAACCAAAGGGTGGATATATGTACTTCTAGTAAGTATCAAAGTCTTTTTGTTATTATTGTTGAAATGGTAATTGGATTAAAGTATTTAAGAACTTTAAATTGATTACAAATTTTAAATGTTGACAGTATGGCCGAATGCAAAAGGATGAAGGAAGATGGCACACACAGCGGTTTGGTATGTAAAATGAAATTGACATTGAGTATTATTTAACGTTAATGTATTGATTAAGAAACGTTTATGCTTAATATTAGGTGACAGAAGATGTGAGGTCGAAATGGAATTCGATGAGTGATGTTGAAAAGGAACCTTACATCACACAGTCAAGGAATGATAGTAAAGAATACAAAGAACAGATGAAAACACATGAAAAGAAGGTATTCATTAAACTTGTAAATACGTTGATACAAGATATATAAGAACAATAACATTATATATTGTTAAAAAATGTGGGAAGTGTCGACAAGGTGCAACATAAAAAGGGTGAATTCATTAATTGAACACCTTAAAGAGAAGGATCAGTTGAATGTGTTGAGGGAAATGGGGTTTGGATCGTTGATAGGAGTAGGAGATCGACCAATTCGGAGGGAATTGTGTTGATCCTTGATGGAGCAATTTGATGTCAAACAATGTATTGCTAAATATGGTGATTATTCATTCCCTCTAGGGGTATCGACTGCTGTAGCCGTCTTGGGGGTACAAAACAAAGGCAAAAGTGTTGTAGAAGTCTGTAGGAGTAAGAACTGGAAAGCACTTGCCTCCAAATATGGCTTGAATCAGAAGATGACATATGCTGAAGTTGAAGAGTATATCAAAAGTGGATCTTACAGGGAGTGACCTGAAGGCCCGAGTTCTATTGTACCTTGTCGGGATATTTCTTTGTCCAACAGGTGATACGTCAACGAACAAGGACAATATGAAGCTCATTTGCGATGAAGGCTTGAAGGGTGAATTCAATTAGGCTGAATATGTCCATTTGAGATTGATTAAATCAATAATCACCTTTCAAAAGGGCAGCTAGAGATACCTCAAAGGGTGCATAGCAATCTTAGAGGTAACTGTGTTGAAGAATGTTTTTATTTTTTATATAAAATGATAGTATAGTTATTATATAAAATGATAACTTTTATTATAAATGAAGGTTGCACTGTTTGATTTTTGGTCGGGCTGTGATAGTTTGTCAGCTTATGAAATAAATAAAGTGGCACGCATCCGTGCATGGGGGAAGGAAGAGGTGGTTAGAGTGATGGCGAAGTTGAAGTTGGATACACCTAGGAAGCTCAAAATGGTAATAAATGTAATTAAATAATATTAAGAATATAATCAATGTCTTAATACAAATTTAATTTTGAAGATTATTATCAATGAGGTAGAGGAGGCAGTGGAGAAGGAAAAAGAGATATTAAAAAAGAGTAAATTTGACATTTTGATGTCTGAATTGGCTGATATTAAAAAAATCCTTTTTGATATTCATCAAAGACAATCAAGAGTCGAAGAGACACTTGAGAGACATAAGGGGGAAGTGGAAGGAAAGGTATATGTAGTGGTGAATGAAGTTGAGGTGTTGAGGGAACTTAATCTGTTGACGGGTGGAAAAATTGATGTAGTTGTCAAGGAGGTTGTGGAATTGAGGAGTGAACTTACAGGGGTGAAGGAGGTGGTTGAGAAAAACTTGGATGAAGGGGGGAAAATGAAGGGTGAAATGAAAGAGATGAAGAGCTATGTAGAGCAAAAAATATGATGAACTGAAAAAATTTGAAGAAAAGAAGATGGAGGAAGAAGAAAAGATGGAGGAAATGGGGAGAAAGGATGTCATTAACATCTATACACCGGAGAGTTTTAGAGATGCAGATTTGGATTCGGAATGTCATGCACCCCAGAAGAAGAAGCAGAGGGTAAGTTGAAAAAAAGAAAACTTAATTTGATTTTTATGATGTTGTTGTGACAAAAATTTGTATGCAAAATTGTTGGCTGAAAAAGCGGTTATTCCAAGCGGAATTGAATCGGTCGAAGCTGTAATTTGTGATTATTTATGGAATAGTGGGTTAGAATCAGGGTAAGTTAAATATATTGCTTTGTGAGAGATATTTAAATATTTCATGACAATATAATTAATCCTAATGATTCATACAGATATTTTGTAATCTCAATGGGAAATCAATACGCTAGTGTATCCGACGTTGCAATGTTAAAGCCTAGTGAATGGGTTGGCGGTGTGGTAAGTAGAAATCAATTAAAAGTTAAAACCTATTGAATATATTCTGATTGTGTAATTAATTTTATTAGGTTATTGATTTGCTCGCCTGGACAGTATGCTACGATTCTAAAAAATCAGGTCGGATGATTGGCTATATTCCATATCACTTAACGGTGAGTTAAATTAATAAATGTTGAAAAGTAATGTTTTAGACGGTAAATTAATAATTATTGTCACGTAATTGCATAAACATGCATTGGACAACATCTATAATGTTGAGGGTATTGCGAGTTTTTGGGGTGCCATGTTGCATAACTATGTGAAATTCACCAACTGTGAGAAGGTAATACACCATACGAATAGGCATAAATGATGTTTTTGGATATATATAATGTTGAATTTTGTCAAATTGGGTGTGAAATTTGTTGCAGATCATGATCACAATAAACCACAATAATTCACATTGGTATCTGTTGGTGTTGGATATGGTAGACCGTGTTGCAACTATATATGATAGTCTATTTACATCTGAAGCAGCTAAACAGAGAGTGAATGATGCTAAGAGATAGGTATGTATGAAAGGAAATTATATAAATTATAATGCATAAATTGTTTGGATCATAACTTCATATTTTTTAATGCAGATGAAAATATTAGATAGTTGTAATAAGAAAAGCATTTGGGTAGAATCATGTGGATCTCTAGGAAATTTCCCCTTGCAAAGATTCAAATTCGCGGAGCATAAGATGAACGAGCAAGGAATGGACATGATTGCGGCATTTATGTGATACTGTGGATGGAATCAATCGGTTCTAGAGGGGCTACTGGTGATTTTGTAAGTAGAATTAAAAATTAGTTTGCGGTTAAATTGTTAAAAGTCATAGATTTAAAGCTGTGGTTTACAATACTTAACGTACTGACAATTTGAATATAGGTTGTTAGAGAATGGGATCGTATGTGAATATTAAACGATCTCCTAAGCCACAATCAAAATCAACTAAGAACGAAGATGACAAAAGCTGACATGCTACACAAGAATAAGAAAATGAAGGGAAGATGTAAATGTAGGGTTAATTTTGTATAAGATTTTTAATTTTGTATACAATTTATAATTTTGTATGTGAATGTAATTATGTATGAGATGGGAAAAGTTATCCAAATGTTTTTTTACATGTTTCTTATACACAGTAGGAGTCATGTTGATAGTTACAATATATGGAGATCGTTGTATGCATTATTCCAAATGTCACTAACATAATTGTCATCATGTGCAGGACTGAATGGCCATTCCATATTTAGGTATGTTCAATAACTACAAAATGCAATAACTTTAAAGTAATAGGTAAATTTACAATGTAGGTGGCAAAAATAGAATATAATAATGACAAAATTAATAAACACAAAGATTTGATTCCAACATTTTATCCAAGTATGGTTCCCAAACTTAATAGGTAAAATTTACTGTTTTAATCAGAGAATAGGTAAACTTATGTGTCGATACATTTATAAGAAGTCAATCCCAAAAACATCGAAACCCATAATTATAATATAATAGGTAAATTAACAATGTAACCGGTCTAAATATACCAATTTTTGAGAAAACATGTGTACAAAAAGTATCGACACAAATAAAACAAGTGTCGATACTTTTAGTCCAGAATGTATTTCAAAACCAGGTGTACTAAAAAGTGTCGATACATTTATAAGAAGTGTCGATCCCAAAAACATCGAAACCCATAATTATAATGTAATAGGTAAATTAGCAATGTAACCAGTCTAAATATACCAGGTTTTGAGAAAGCAAGTGTACAAAAAGTATCGAAACAACTAAAACAAGTGTCGATACTTTTGGTCCAGAATGTATTTGTAACATCCCAAAATTCGGGTTAGTGACTAAAATGAGAATTTTTGGAATTTGAGGATCAATTTAAGGAAATTGATAAGTTCATGAATTTAAATAGGACTATTTTAGTATTGGATTAAATCATAATTATGGAATAAGTAAAGGGCATTATGGTAATTAGTTTAAAAATATATTTTCTTTCCCTTATTAAGAATGAAACACGTGGGATGTGAAGAGTGATTTAGAACTCTTCTTTTCATTCTTCATTTCTTCTTCCCGTGGGTTCAAGCTCAAACCTCAAAGGTGAGTTTTAATTTTTATGATTAATTCTTGAATGTTTAAGTTGGGTTTTATTCCATGAGTGTTATATAAGCTTAAGGAAAGCTTATATAAGCTTGAAACACCAAAAGGAGAGAATTAGAAAGGATTAAGGGTTGAGAAATAAATTTTGATATAAAGAGGTTTTTGAAGTTTTAAAGATGGATTTGACTTGTCAATGGGTTAATTAAGAAGTTCAAGGTGATAGAATTGAATTTAGAACACATGGAAAATTTAATGAAATTCTTTGATTCAAGAATTATGGTGGATTATGGGAGATGGTAAAGTTTTATAGTGTTATAAGAAGGTGTATACATGTATAGATAAGTAGAATTTGAGGTCAAAGTAAGAATTTTCGGGCTCAAAATATAATTTCTGGGTTGTGTGCATCGATGCATCTTCAAAGTGCATCGATGCATGAGGAGTGCATCGATGCATCCCCTTAAAATGGAAACATTGAATGTAAATTGTGTATCGATGCATGGTAGTGCATCGATGAACATGTTAAAGAATGCATCGATGCACTGAAGAATGCACCAATGCACTTCAATGGGAAATGAAATAAATCATTATTGAGTCTATGAAATGATAGATTAAAGTATATTAATTGGATACTGATAGTATCAATACATGATTATGTAGACATCGATTGAAAGCAAAGTTTGGATAGGTCGACAGAGTAAGATACAAAACGGAAACAAGATTTTAAAAGGGTTCATTGAGACCAAGTGAGTACATGATAGTGTGTACGTTATGTTAAGGAATTAAGACTTGCGATGAGTCCAATTCTGATATTATATGATATAAGTATTAAAGCATAAACATGTAGTGATATGGTGTTAGGTGTATGGTATATGAGTAAATGCATATGTTTAATTGTTGAATGCATTTTTATGTGTGAACTATGTAAATGCTTGTATTATGATAATAGGTCATGTGATCATGAAATATATGATAAAATATATATGAAAATAATATGACTCATATGTGCTTCTATTAGAATGCTATATGATATGTTAGTATAATAAGATAGATTAGATATTAATAATAAGACATAAGATTATATGCATATGTAATATATGTTAAAAGATAAGAAATAGTATGTTATATGCATATGAGAAAAAGGTATATGTGATGTGACCATGTGTGAAAAGGATGAATAATGTGAATTTCATGGAAAATGCTACGTGAAAGTAAACTACGTGACTATGTGATCATATGAAATGTGATAAAGAGCTATGTGAAAGAACTATGTGATATGAATATATGAATGTGTAATAGGCTAAAAGATAATGCCCATGTCATGTGTTATGAGAGCTATAGGTATCGTTGGCATGCCAAGAGTCGAGGGTCTACGCGGTCCTTCGGGACATAGTGGTCCTTCGGGACATATGTGTTATATGTGGTCATTCGGGACATCTACGTGGTCCTTCGGGACAAATTCTACGTGCCCCTAGTGGGATTTATACGAGCTGTGGTGATAGCATAGTGCACAACCTCTATGTACTCACGTACCTTAAGTTCTCAATAGTGTACATGGGCTTTGAAAAGAAACCATAATTTAATATAACGATATGTATAAGTGATAAGTTATATTATATGTTTATGTTAAATATATTCTCATTTGATGGAATTGAATCAATGATAAGGAAATAAGTAAGGATAAACCGATAAGTGATGGGTTTAATAGGTATATAAGTATAATATGTGTTATATGGGATGTTCATGAATTTGTTAGTTTACTTTATGTATTTACATGTCTCACTAAGTCTATGACTTAGCGTGTAAATGTTTTACACATAGGTGTGGATAAGTCAGAAGATCAAGTTTCAGATCCGTAGAGCATCATACCTCTGCGCAAAGTTCAGATCAGAAATATTTTGTAAAGTATGTCTTGTCATATAACTTAGTATGTTGGCATGTAACTAAGTCATGATATATATGTACGCTCTGATGAAGTCTGTTAAGGTTTTAAATATGTTTATGTAAAAGAATTACTTTATAGACTATGGTTTTTATAAAAGTATATACTTTGACTGGTCAATGTGACACCTCGGACTCGTATCCGAGTTGGGTACGAGTTGGGGGTGTTACAGTATTTCTTAACCAAGGGCATGGAAAAGTCTCAATACATGTATAACTAGTGTCGATCCCAGAAACATCGAAACCCATAATTATGATGTAATAGGTAAATTAACAATTTAACCGGTCTAAATATACCAATTTTTGTGAAAACAGTTGTACAAAAAGTATCGACACAAATAAAACAAGTGTCGATACTTTTGGTCCAGAATGTATTTCAAAACCAAGTGCACTACAAAGGGTCATTACATTTATAAGAAGTGTCGATCCCAAAAACATCAAAACCCATAATTATAATGTAATAGGTAAATTAACAATGTAATCAGTCTAAATATACCAGTTTTTGAGAAAACAGGTGTACAAAAAGTATCGACACAAATAAAAAAAGTGTCGATAATTTTGGTCCAGAATGTATTTCAAAACCAAGTGCACTAAAAAGTGTCGATACATTTATAAGAAGTGTCGATCCCAAAAACATCAAAACCCATAATTATAATGCAATAGGTAAATTAACAATGTAACCAGACTAAATTACCAGTTTATGAGAAAACATGTATACGTAAAGTGTCGACACAAATCCAACAAGTGTCAATACTTTTTGGCCAGAGTGTATTTTAAAAACCAAATGCACAACAAAGTTTCGATACATTTATAACAAGTGTCGATCCCAGAAACATCGACACCTATAATTATAATGTAATAGGTAAATTAACAATTTAACCGGTCTAAATATACCAGTTTTTGTGAAAACAGTTGTACAAAAAGTATCGACACAAATAAAACAAGTGTCGATACTTTTGGTCCATAATGTATTTCAAAACCAAGTGCACTAAAAAGAGTCGATACATTTATAAGAAGTGTCGATCCCAAAAACATCGAAACCCATAATTATAATGTAATAGGTAAATTAACAATGTAACCAGTCTAAATATACCGGTTTTTGAGAAAACATGTGTACAAAAAGTATCGACACAAATAAAACAAGTGTCGATACTTTTTGTCCAGAATGTATTTCAAAACCAAGTGCACTAAAAAGTGTCGATATATTTATAAGAAGTGTCGATCCCAAAAACATCGAAACCCATAATTATGAAGTAATAGGTAAATTAGCAATTTAACTGGTCTAAATATACCGGTTTTTGAGAAAACAGATGTACAAAAAGTATCGACAAAAATAAAACAAGTGTCGATACTTTTGGTCCAGAATGTATTTCAAAACCAAGTGCACTAAAAAGTGTCGATACATTTATAAGAAGTGTCGATCCCAAAAACATCGAAACCCATAATTATAATATAATAGGTAAATTAAAACTGTAACCGGTACAAAAATACCGGTTTAATTTGAAAACAGGTCGCCATAATGTATCGACACATTATTAACTTGTGCCGATACCTTTTTAAATTACTCATTTTTTTCATTCATTATAAATATGATACAAACTCCAAATCGAAAAATCCTAAACCTAAAGGTAAAAGAGAACTCATCGACTCCGATGAATACCATCGTTCATAACTGTTACGATCAGATATTCAGGTCGATTTGTTGATATTTTGCCATAAATTGGGGTTTGCTTGATATGCAGATTGGTATTTTTTTCCTTAATGTGTTTTTGTTCCAATGTAACAGCATCCACACCCAAAATGGCTCCAAAACATCAGCGTCAGAAGCGGGGTCTTTCTCAAAACTCTTCTCAACCCACCTCTTCCCAACCCAGCTCTTCTCAACCACAACCTCCTTTTCAAACAATCGCCCCTTCTGAGGAAATCAGGTCGTTCGAAACTGACAACTTTAGATCCGACGTGGAGAAAGAAAGATGGCAAAGGAGTTTTTAAGTAAGGAAGATTCGTCTCGAATGTCTCATTGACTTGGGTTTCTTGTTTGATGATAAATATGCTTTTAGTTTTAAATCCACGTTTATATCTTGGGGTTGGCTTGAATTCCTTGGTGTAAAACCAAAATATTATCCCAACCTAGTTAGAGTCTTTTACAACAATGATTCCTTCGAGTATGAGCCTAATAAGAGTAATATAATAGGAATTAATACCCATGTCATGGGGAAGGATATATATATATATCTCCGGAAACTATTGCGAAGGGTTTAGGTGTAGCGAATAAAGGGAATTCATATGAAAATGATGTAGATTGGTCTACAATTAAACGGGTTGCTAGAAATAGACCAATTCACCTAGATCTAGAGTCGAGAGTGTTTCACAAAATACTGACTTGTTTATTCGGCCTAGTGGGGGAAAATATTCAATGATTCTAGACAGCGATTATTGGTGGATAGCAGAGTATAAATCCAAACCTGAAACGGCTCCAAACATTGCTAAACTGATTTTTAATACAATTGTATATATAGTCACAATGGAAACATCAATTTCAACTTCACTACCATATGGATGTGTCATCACCCATCTGTTGAATAAGAAAGAAGTTGATTTTTTGTTTGACTCCCATGTTTGATTAACCCGCAAGATTGACATGTTATTTGTTAAAAAAGTGGGATATGATTTTGTTGAAAAAGTCGGTTGGAAGCGTGTCAAGGATGTCGGATTAGATCTAGAGAGGGAGGACAATGAAGACGACCAACCAATGGAAGACGCAATGATGAAAGAAGTTGCAGCAGCTTCAGAAGCTCAAGTTGGACAAGATGTCATAATTACGACAGTGATGGAATACATGGTCAATTTTCGGGAGCATATTGATTCCCTTGTGAGCGGAATGTGAGCCGATATTTCATCATTATGCAATGAAGTCTCCATGTTGCGTGACGAATTACGGCAACGACATCAAATGAGTTAGGTAATTAATTATTTAAGTTTATAAACATTTACACATTCTGAAATGTATTTTATTTTCTTTTAACAGATGTGGACAACCAAGCAGTCAATGAAGATGACGATGACGATGACGATGAAGATGATGATGATGATGATCCAAACAAGTATATCGTGTCTGCAACTCCGCCTGTAAGAAAACTAGTAATTTTTTATGTCAATGGTGTCCTTGCCTACATCCCAAGACATCCAGAAGGTTTCAATTATGTTAATTTATATCCATTATTTTAACATATAAGTGTACAACTTTAATCTCATTTTCTTTATGTTGCAGATGTTATTCTCAGAAATGGATTATATGAATTTATACAATTTTGTTTACAGGATTTTGTTGTTGCCATTTGGTCATCCAAGATGAGGTTAAAACTATTGAGCAATTTAAATTACTATAGCCAAAATCGTTAATATACAATTAAATGTTAACATTCAAACTTGATTACAATCTCAGTCATAACATGGATCGTGTACTTGATAAACTACGTTTGTTCTCTGACCACTTTCTATTCGTTTGGGTAAGATGATTGTCATTAAAATTTTCTAACTTTAATTTGTCTAAGATTCCTACATATTTATGTTCAACTGTTTGTAAACAGGATCAAAGTAAGTGCAAAACAGAAGATAAGTTTACCTACTGTAAAGATCTCAATGATGTTTGGAACGAGTTTACTGATTTTAACGCCCTAAATACACTGTTGGTCGATGATTCACCGCGAAAAATGATTCATAATCCGGTAAGTTACATTCATGCCATATTTTCATAGTTAAACAGTTGTTCATAGATTGATTAACAATTTATGTTTTTTATTAGATAAACAATTACATATGTTCACATTCTTTCGACGCTGCTTCCCATTCGGACGACAATGCTCTAAGTATGTCACAAATTTATTCCTGATTATGCTAATTTAGTTTCTTGTTCCTTATAAAAAAATTAGTTTCTTGTTAGTAAAATTGCACCTGAATAGTTTGATAATTGAAATTATTTATTTATGTCCTCAGCAAAAGGTGGTAAAATACGCGAGTATTTGGAAAATTTGTTGAATGCACCTAATGTTTCGGACTTCGTTAGCGATAACCATTTTCCATCGAATTAATTTTGTTGTAGGTACATTATTTGAACATTGTTATCTATAAATTTATTGTGTATGTGTGTTTTGGTTTGATTATATTGTGTGTATATTTTCATTCCATTAAAAAAACTAAATCATATAACACAGTAACTGTGTCTTTTAATATGAATATTACATTATAACATGTGACTTATACAATAAATATTCCATTAGGATGGGTCTATCTATCTCTTCCATGTGACAAATGTGACAACCCCAACTCACAACTCAGCTTTGTGGTACTGAATCAATATTGTATTTTACCGGCTTTATGGTTCATAACGCATGTTAATTGAACAATATGAATCAATTATGCAATTTTCATGTTCAATTTAACATGGCATTTCATTTTCATTTCATTTATAATTAGAGTTTGAATTTAAATTTCAATTTGAGTTTGAGTTTGAATTTAAATGTAAATTTCGGCTCCACTATAAATATTAGCCCCAAACCGAAATTCCATCCACCCAAAAAATAACTTACTCAATGGATGCATCAGGAGAAAACATCAAATTCCATTTCTAAGGTAACAACTTACCTTTTTCAAATATCAACACTAGTGATAATGTGCATAATGAATTTGTTTTATTCATTCGTGTCGATACATGTTGTCCATAATGTATTTCCAAACCAAGTGCACGAAAAAAGTGTTGATACATTTATAAGAAGTGTCGATACTAAAAACATCGAAATACATAGATATAATGTAATTGGTAAAATAACATTGTAACCGGCCTAAATATACCGGTTTTTGAGAAAACATGTATACATGAAGTATTGACACAAATACAATAAGTGTAGATACTTTTTGTCCAGCTTGTATTTTAAAAACAAAGTGCACAACAAAATGTCGATACATTTATAAGAAGTGTCGATCCCAAAAATATCGAAACCCATAATTATGAAGTAATAAGTAAATTAACAATTTAACTGGTATAAATATACCGGTTTTTGAGAAAACAGGTGTACAAAAAGTATCGACACAAATAAAACAAGTGTCGATACTTTTGGTCTAGAATGTATTTCAAAATCAAATGTAATAAAACGTGTCGATACATTTATAAGAAGTGTCGATCCCAAAAACATCGAAACCCATAATTATAATGTAATAGGTAAATTAACAATGTAAACGGTCTAAATATACCGGTTTATGAGAAAACATGTATACATAAAGTATCGACACAGATATAAAAAGTATCGATACGTTTTGTCTAGAGTGTATTTTAAAAACCAAGTGCACAACAAAGTTTCGATACATTTATAACAAGTGTCGATCACAAAAACATCGAAACCCATAATTATAATGTAATAGGTAAATTTACAATGTAACCGTTTAAATTTACCTGTTTTATGAGAAAATAGGTCTAAATAATGTATCGAAACTTTATTTATTTGTGTCGATACATTTTATCCATAATGAATTCCCAAATTATGTGCACGCTTAAAGTGTCGATACATTTATTAAAAGTATCGACCCCAAATACATAGAGACCAAAAATTATAATGTAATAGGTCACTTTACAATGTAATCGGTTTAAATTTACCAATTTTATGAGCAAATAGGTCTACATAATGTATCGATATTGTTTATATTTGTGTCGATACTTATTTCCATAATTAATGCCAACTGATGTCCACGCATAAAGTTTCGATACATTTATAAAAAGTATCGACCCCAAATACATTGAGACCAGAAATTATAATGTAATAGGTCAATTTACAATGTAACCGGTTGAAATTTACCGGTGTAAATAGAAAATAGGTCAACATAATGTGTTGACACTTTTTAAATTCGTGTCGACACTTTTTAAAATTACGCGTGTTTTTTTCGCTTCATTATTTTTATACAAAACTCAAATCGAAAAACCCTAAAGGCAGAGAACTCTTCCACTCCGACGGTGATGACCTTCAAATGGAGGGAGCCCCAGTGTATCAACATTGAATAAAATTGAAAGAGACCAGTAAGTATCAATGTATTCATGTAATTGTTCTTGAAATGGTAATTGGATTCAAGTTTTTAAGAACTTTTAACTGATTACAAATTTAAAATCTCTATATTCTGACTGAATGCAAAATGATGAAGGAAGCTCATAATCATGTTGACTGTATAGCCAATAAAACACCCTTTCAGGGTCTAAATGGTAAGATAGGAATTGGTAAGATAAGCTTTCTTTGAGGGTTTAGGGACTGAATCCCTACAAAGTAAGGAGTACATGATTGAACATTACATTAAATAGTTGTATTCAGTTGTTGAAGAATTATTTTTAATTTTATACGAATATAGTTGTAATCTTCAAACATGAACTCCTTACGTTGGAGAGATTCAGTCCCTAAACCCCCAAATAAAGCTTGCCTTACCAATTCCTAGTTGACCATTTGGACCCCCAGGTTTTATTGGCTATGCAGTCAACATGATTAACCTGGATAATCTGAAGTTGATGGCGGATGGAAACGATCGATTCTAGAAGGGCAACTGGTGATTTTGTAAGTATAATTAAAAATAAGTTTGCGGCTAAATTATTAAAAGTCGTAGATTGAATGTTGTGGTTTACAATACTTAACGTACTGACAATTTGAATGTGAATGTAATTATGTATGAGATGAGAAAAGTTAGCAATAACAATAGGTTGTTGTACATGTTTCTTATACACAGTAGGAGTCATGTTGATACTTATGATATATGGAGCATTATTCCAAATGTCTCTAACATCATGTGCTGGACTGAATAACCATTCCAATCCGTCTTCAAAAAAATCAGTTGAAGTAGACTGCGTGCTTGTATTCAAACCCAACTTCACTTGAGGACATGTTAGTTTGTTATGTCCCTCACCGTTGCAGAACCCACATCGCCTAATTTTCTTATCAACCTTGTTCTTTGTTACTTCTTTTCGCTTGCGTTGTTTCCGTTGAGGGTCGCAAACGTTGTTTAATATATTGCTCCGATTGACTGAATCATTCAAACCAAACGAGTTCTCAAATTCTTCTGTTAGTCTTTTCATATCATCTCTTGCGGTTTTGAAAGACGCGTCTATCTTTGATGCAGCGTAGCATAACATACTTTATGTTGCACGTAGAGAAGAAAACCTTGCCATTTGCATTATTTCTGGAGGCATATTCAAATCAACAAAACTAGGTATAGAAGCCTTCGCATCCTTAGTCCACCTACTTTGAATCAAAGACCCAGGCAAATATGTGTAATCCAAGTGCTTAAAAACGTGAAGTTGATGGCGACATGGAAGTCCAACGGTCTCGAATTATTTGCATGAGCAATTTAGGGTTTCCGTACGAGAATCAAAACTAATTTCAAATGTCCTATTTTTTCTTTGTATTTTTTCAAATAAAAATATTGACATTCATCTGATAAGGATTCAATCTCTTCTTGAATCCGGTACAATGTCTCTCGTTGAAGTTCTTCTTGGAACGCATGAAAAGATTCACGCATAAAAAGCTCAGAAGCATTACTTTCAAATTCAACCAGTTTTGTGATCTGGAAGGGCTTCGTCTGGGAACTTAAGTAATCCACTTTCAACTCGTTCAGACGTATTTTACTATTCCATCTTCAATTGCACAAACAACATCTAAATAAGTCTTCTTGTGTTTCAGTGCAATTACGAGTGAAGCATTCATAGACTCGCACCTTTGTGTTGAGCGAATATTAGTAAAGAAATAACCGGTTAGATATGCTTGTGCCCATAAGTGTCGAGTATTTCCCTTCTCAATCACCCATGGATGATTTTCGACGTTGAATTCTGAAACAACTGAACGCCATTGAAGATCAAATTTGTCGGTTTTCCACCAGGAAACCATGCATTTTGAGAATGTTGCTGTAAATTTTGGGTCACCAATGTTAGCTTGTGCATTGCGAGAAAGATGCCAAGAACATAATTTATGCTTAGCATTAGGGATAACAGATTTGATAACCCTCTGCATTGCCCTATTCCCATCGGTGACAACTGAAATAGGCGATTTGTTCATCATGGCTTCTAAAAAGTTATGTAGCACCCACTCGAAAGATTGGGACGTGTCGTCAGTGATTATGGCAGTAGCAAACACAATTGTGTTATGGTGATGATTGGCACCGACAATAGGCATAATTGGTCGACCATACAAATTATCTATGTACGTCGTGTCGAACGCAATTATATCACCGAAGCATATGTAATCTGATCTCGATGTAGAATCCGACCAAATTAGATTATGCAACGCCCCTGATTCATCTACCTAATATGTCACAAAAAACCCAGGATCATCATGTTTCTTATAATCAAAGTAAGCAATAAGCGCATTCACATCCCCATCGACGATTTCCTTTGCTTTACCTCTTTGAAGTGCATTGTAGAGGTCTTTATGTGTAAATCCAACATTATGATAGCCCCCTGCCTGCTGCGTTAAATAGTTCATTACTTGTGACGTGCTAACACCGACCTCTTTCAATGTTGTTGTCTCATCAATATCAGCCTTACTTACAGCTCTATTAGAACGCATAAATGGTGTCATAGCAGGTGTGCACAATGCATGATTATGTTTCTGATAAGACTTACTTATAACCCATTGATCGTTTGTATTTGTTGTTGTAACTATGACTCTAGCCTTGCACCCAGTTCTTGTGACTGGCGTATGAGCACGTTGACGATCAATAATATTGATTTTTGATACTCAAAACCCTTCTTTGGAACAACAAAATTCTTGTGTCTTCACATTCCCTTTCACGTCAAGTCGTATTGTTCCTTTACGTGCACTAAACCCATGTTCCCGTGCGAATCCCTTGTAAAAGTACCAAGCTTGATCACGTGAAGATAAGATATTACCAACCAATATGTCGGATTCATCAACATTATGCACTTCATGACATTCATCGGTTGGCTTAACATTTTCTGCATCAGTATGATCCATGGCAAAAATTTTGTTGTGCAATTTCAGTGGTCCCAACAGGAGTTGATGGAGATGTAAGTAAAAGTTCATTGAACAACATGTTTTCAGTGGTACTATCAATAGGATGTGGTATTGGTAGTGGTAGTTGAAGGGTGGGTACAACATCAAATTTACAGGACATATTCAGGTATGTACAATAACTACAACATTCAATAACTTTAAAGTAATAGGTAAAATTACAATGTAGGTGGTTAAAATATACTTTTTTAATTACAAAATTAGTAAACACAAAGATTTGTTTCGATACATATGTAAACATATGTGTCGATACATTTTCCAAAAGTATCGACCCCAAAAACATCGAAACAAATAATTATAATGTAATAGGTAAATTAACAGTGTCGATACTTTAATATAAGTATCGACACTTTTGGAAATAAAAAGAGAAGAAGTTATAGCGCCTAAAAAGTGTCAATACTTTAAAAAAATGTATCGATCCATAACAATATTACAGGTAAAAATATGACAAAATCGATCTCAAAATGACAAAACCGGTAAAATGCTACCAGATATATTGCAAGTGTCGATAATTTAATATAAGTATCGATACTTTCTGAATTTAAAAGAGAAGATATAGCGCCTAAAAAGTGTCGACACTTTATGAAAATTGATCTATAACAATATAACAGCTAAAAATATGATAAAACCGTTCTCAAAATGACAAAACAGGTAAATAACTACCAGAAGTGTCGATACTTAAATATAAGTATCGACACTTTTTGAATTTAAATAAAAGAAAAGAGAAGAAGTTATAGCGCCTATAAAGTGTCGATACTTAAAAAAATGTATCGATCCATAACAATATAACAGGTAAAAATATGACAAAACCGGTCTCAAAATGACAAAACCGGTAAAAGGCTACCGGATATGTTGAAAGTGTCGATAATTTAATATAAGTATCGACACTTTCTGAATTTAAAAGAGAAGAAGTTATAGCGCCTAAAAAGTGTCGACACTTTATGAAAATGTATCGATCGATAACAATATAACAACTAAAAATATGAGAAAATATGTCAACATAAAGTATCGACACTTTTTAAATTTGTGTCGATACACTTGTCCAGATGAGGTGTACGCATAAACTGTCGATACATTTATAAAAGTATCGATCCAAATACAATGAAACCGTTAATTATTAACAGGTTACAATGCAACCGGTAAAAATATACCGGTTAATTAGTAAATATGTCTACATTATGCATCGACACTCTTTAAATATGTGTCGATACTTTTTTTCCAAAATGAAAGCACAAACAGGTGCACGCATAAAGTGTCGATACATTTAAAATTGTATCGATCCCAAAAACATCAAAACCGATAATCATAATGTAATAAGTCAATTTACAATGTAATCGGTTGAAATTTTTACCGGTTTTATGAGAAAATAGGTCAATATAAGCGCTACCTATTATATTATATAAGCGCTACCAAATATATTATTGTACTTGATAATATTTCCGGTTAAATACTTATTTTATTATATAAGCGCTACCTATTACATTATATAAACGTTAGCTAATATGTTATTGTGCTTGATAATATTTTCAGTTAAACGATATAACATAACCGGTCTAAATTTTAATCGATCACTTCTTTAACCGATTACATTATTTTTTAATCATTTTTTAGGTGCAGCACAGGAGAACCCGAATTCATATGCTTTCCTTTCAACGGTATCTTAAGACCACGACGTATTGTTCAACAGTTTAACTTTTGTTATTTTTTATTACAAATATACATTTTCGTATAATAAAAATTATTTTCATATTAAAGAGGAATCGATGTTGATAAACAAAAGTAATTATGTGAATGACAATTTTTTTATTAAAAAGGAAAAAAAGAAAGAAAGAGAAGGATACAGTCAAACTAGAAAATTTACGGAAAGCAGGCCAGTAGTCTTAACCATTGGATTACGAGTTGTCGCTACTGGATTAGTCCACGTCAACTAATAAATCAAAGAAATACGTGTCTGAGGGTTCTAATAATTCATTTGTCATAAATGCAAGCGTAAATTACATCTATGATCACTTAACTATTGTCTAATTTCATGTTGATCACTATTCTTTAGTTTTATCAATCAAACATCTTAATTATTTAATTATTTTCAATCGAGTCATCTATCGCTACCATTTAACGAAGGAGCATGTTAAAATAATACTATAATTTTTCATTTAATCTTCAATATTTTATTAATTTGATCATAATTTTAATTTAATTTAATAAATTTAATCTCTAATAAAATTATTGCACTTGTAGATATTGAGGAATAAATGTCTAGTTATACTAATTTTTAGTAGCCATGAAAGAGCTCTTCAATTAGATATCAAAGCCGGGTGGCTTGATTGATAACACTTAAATAGTTAAGTGTTATGATTGATAAAATTGAAAGATTGATGTCCAAAATGAAATCAGGTAATAGTTAAGTAATCCTTGGTGTAGTTTACCCTTAATACAATAAACTTTGCCACGGCGTGGACTTATTCATAATCGTTGAAAGATGTATGAATTCAAATGCTTATATTTTCAAGAGAGTTTTGCTCGATCATTTTGTGCTGCTTTAGTCTTGACTTTCTTCTCTTTGGTTCTTGGGGTATACAATAGAAGAGATTGTTTTAAGATTTGTGGCTTCCGATCTGTTAAAATGAGCGGCAAGGAACCACTCAAGCTAGAGGATGAGCAAATCGCCGAACTACGAGAAATCTTCAGATCTTTTGATCGTAACAACGACGGCAGCCTGACGCAGCTGGAACTCGATTCTCTTTTGCGGTCTTTAGGCCTAAAACCCATCTCCGACCAAGTCGAAGCCTTGATACAAAAGGCCGACACGAACAACAACGGGTTGGTTGAGTTCTCGGAGTTTGTATCCCTGGTGGCGCCGGAGCTGCTTTCGGAGAAGTCGCCCTACAGTGAGAATCAGCTGAGGCAGTTGTTCAAGATGTTCGATAGGGATGGGAACGGATATATCACGGCAGCTGAGTTGGCGCATTCGATGGCGAAGATTGGGCACGCGCTGACGGCGGAGG
The DNA here is from genome assembly GCF_006381635.1 of Hibiscus syriacus. NCBI lineage: Eukaryota > Viridiplantae > Streptophyta > Magnoliopsida > Malvales > Malvaceae > Hibiscus > Hibiscus syriacus. Next base: position 915,932 of record NW_024062907.1, read on the forward strand.
AGTTGACGGGGATGATTAAGGAGGCGGATACCGATGGGGATGGGATGATTAGTTTTGAGGAGTTCTCACAGGCCGTTTCTAACGCCGCGTTTGATAATTCGTGGGGTTGATTGAATTTAGTTTGAGGTGTTGTCTCTTTTCTGGGTATTTGTTTCCTTGTTACTTTTTCTTGAAAGGTTGTTACTTGCGTAGTTAACAAGATCCATTTTTCAATATTTTTTTGTTAATCACATTTGTTATGTCGGATGATAAGTTTATAAGTTCCGGTGTTCAGGTCGGTTTTTCGGAATATATGTTATAGTAGGGTTGAGTTTGAGTTTATGACGAAAAAAAATCGACTTTATTTGGGAAAAATAAAATTATACTTTATTTATTTAAGAATAATAATAATAATATATCTATCTATATTATTTTTTTCAATTAGATTCCTATAAAGATAAAATTAAGATTCTTTTTATATATATTCATGTTGAATTATATTAGATCGAGTATGAGCTTTACCTCAAAAGATAGATCAAATGTGTTATTCAAGTAAAACCATTCTAAACCCGAACCATATCAGCTTTATGATGAAGTATATATTTTTATCAGATTGGATTGATCGAAAATCCTACCCATACCATCTCTAGATAGTTATTTTTTCTTTAGTCTTCAAGAAATCCCAGATAATAACAGATGTCTTGAATTTAGTTACCCTCTTTTTTCGGCTTTAGGACTAAATTAATGATCAAGTATAAAATTTATGTTCAAGGAGTCTTAGGTTCACGACTAAGTACAAAACTTCTATATGGGAAGTCTTAGATTTTGTTCCCTTCTTTTTCGGTAACAATTAATTTATGACATACACATCTTACAGACGCAACGTTTGAATCTAATTTAAAAAAAAAACAATAGTTCTTTTAATTACTAAATGAGTTAAGTCATAATTAAACATTTCAATTGAATAATTCACAGTTGAGTGATCCATGAACACTCCAATTCTCCTGCAAGAACTTGATTATCTTTATCGATTGTTCAAGCTTGGCTAATTTAAAATTAGATATGAGAATAGAATGACTGCATTTTTTAGATGTTTACCGAATGCTTATATCAAGCACTCACAGGAAAACTAGAATAGACCTCATAATTCTACTAAAACGCTCTGATAAAAAAAAAAACAGAACACGAACATGAGAAGAATACATGAACATATTACAACAGATTTTATTTTAGACGATAACAATGCACTAAACAATCAAGTAATGTATTCTCTAACCAACGGAATGCCGGAAAAAAGCAGTTGTTGGCAAGGAAAAAACTTGTTACCCCATATAAACCACTTCAGAAATCATGCAGAATTCAAAGCACTGAGTCTCTTCATAATAACAGTCTTGCAGCACCCAGTTTGGTGCTTCCCATGAAAGTTTGATAGTTTTGAAAGTCCAAAAATGCTAACAGATATGGGATTTTACCTGCACTAGCACAACATCCATTGCATTATATCCTTCCTAATAACTCCCTCGCCTCTCACATAGTTCAGCCTCGATGTGTCAGGTCCATTCCTACTTAAATGCCTGCATTGAGTCGTGTTTCCAGCAGCACTTGGTGGCCGCATCATCATTGCAATTGTAGGGAAGGAATTGGCCCACATATTTGGTGATGATCTAAAAAGATGTCTAACAGCCACATTGTTTCGAGGTGACTGGATGATTCGTGAAATTCTCAACGATGTTGACTTCGTCACTTGCTTCCGAATGTTCATGAATGCTCTGCCAGCAACATGGTGGGGTTTCTTGCCAGTTGGAGCACGGATCTGCACTGAGGGTTTCATTTTATTAAGCCAGCGGAGTATCCAGTTACCAAGATTCCGACCAACTTCCATGTCTCTGTGCTGTATGCTCCTGTTAACCGTGAGTGCTACATCGAATACGGCGCGTGTTCGTCTGGTGGCAGAAAAAGATAACAGATTCCAAAAGAAAACAGAAGTCAAAGAATGTCTTTCAAGTCCTAATCCTTCCAACGTTAACAGTTCCAAAACATTTGACATTTAGGATTGTGCTCTCACTTGGAAATGAAGCTCATTAAGAATTGGTGAGTTAACTACTACCGGTTACATAGTAAGAAAGGTTCTACCATAGTAGCTTCAATTAACAAGGCAAGGTTGATGCCCCTGTATAAAACGGGCGGAAATTGGAAAAAACAAAAATTGTAGGAACAACAGGATAGCAAAATTAAAGCTCCTGCAACACATGGAAATCTAGAAATGAAACAAACATTATAAGAATGACAACATGTTTCACTAATATCTGTAGCTCATAGAAATGATGAACTATGGGTATGTTTAAATAGCGTAGTAAGGAAACTCAAGGGGGTGCACGCTATCGTCCTGCACCTCAAATAATCAATTCACTAGTTGGTTGCCGAGAGAGTATAAAACTTGTTCCATGTCTAGATATCAATCAAAACATTCAAGTAAACATGGAATATTTTTAGACATTTTCAATTAACATCCAAGCACCTAATTGGAAAGGTATAAAGAAAAGAGGTTGATTGATGTACAAATATGATAAATTTCACTCACATTCTTTCAACTTAAAAGAAAAAAGTTGACCCTTTTTTACATGTAAACGACTAAGTCATAAATGTCAGAAAAATATTGAAAGTTATGGTATTCTACCTTTGTAGTACATTCATATGCTCGGTTATAACACACAGGCATGTCTGCAGGGTAAGTTTTGTTAAATAGAACTAAGAATACACAGTATCCACATGATTATCTCAAACTGAAATCATTTCACAGAACTAATGTGCTGGTCAGAAGAATATGCCCTGCTAGCAATACGTGCCAGTAATCGTAAGGGCAAACTCTGCCTGCTTATGTTACACATCAGCACAAATTTAACTCGTATGAAACGTTGAAAACTGAACTCATACTACACCGCAAAAAGGAATCAAGTACAGAAATAATGGGAGAAATGCAAACCATCCCCCAAGTCCTGTGACAGTTTCAAGTTGTCCATTTGTCCAAACTAGAGTTTATGAGAAATGCAAGTCTATTGATTATTAAAAAAATGGAAATGGGCCTTAATTTGATTAAAAATGACCATTTGTAACAGTCTGCATACCTCAATTCTCCGAATTTCTTTCAGATATGAAAACAGACACCCAGCAGAGCAAATATTGAGAAAACGCAGTTAATAACTAATGAATGAAATTTTTCATAAATGTTTCGAGGGCCTACTGGCAGATCCATATTCAATCGAATCTCATAATATCATTTCACTAACTCCAGTATCTGCTGATTATCGGCGAGCAAAACGACTCGAAAAAAATCAAATCGAATTGACTCAACTTTAAAAAATTTCAAATAAAGTTTAATTAATAATATAAAACTCATGGATTTGAATAAATCGAAATTTTTTAACTCAACCCGACTGGATTGAAAGCTCACCCCTACCAATGATGAATAGTACTGCTAGTAGTTCAGGGTTCAATAACAACTCCTTAATACGATGCAAAAGCAATCAAAGCCTGAACGATATAATGTAATAGTAAATGAAAAGAGAAATATGTTTACCTTTGAGCAAATTGATGGAACCTAGGATGGTTGCGGCTAATGATCCGTCGCTGAATCTTCAAAGCAAACCTGTAAGTTCGTTTAAGCCCCAAGAAATAAGCCGTTCCCAGTGCTATCTCCCACAGCACCATTTTTCCCTCTTAATCTCTCGTTCTCGCAAGCTTCATTCTTTTTTCTCTCTTTATAGATCTTCGTCGATGGATTTTCTTTCGTAGCAAGTTAAAAAAATATAGTTTGTTTACTGTGGGCATTGGGAGCCGCCAGAATTTTATACATTTCTTATTCTTACTTATTAATTAATTGTTTGAGATCAGTGCTCACATCACCGATCGCAACCGTTGAAATCTTTCTTGATTATTTATGGCCCAATTTTAGGCCGGCATTTACCATTTTTGGCCCAATCTTACCCGATAAAATAGGACGTGTTTGGTTTCAGAAATATAAAATCATTTTTAAAAATAATATTATTTTATTTGATTTATTTGAATAAAACACAAAATATTAATTGAAATAATATAAATTATAATTGTTATAGGACTTTTGTTTGGAAATTTTATCAGAAAATCACCCTAAAATTAAAAAAAAATCATATTAACACCCTTTCTCGATTATATATCAAAGTAGCACATATTCTGACAAAAAAAGAGAGACGTGTTTCAGGCCACCTAACTATTTAACTATTGTCAATCAAGTCACTTGTCGTTAGCCGTTGACAGGAGTGTTGACGTGACAAATTAAAAAATTGATATAATTATGCATTTAATTCTCAATACCTATATATTCTATCAATTTAATTCTAATCTTAATTTAATTTAATATATTTAATTCTACACAACATAAATGAAATACTTTTTAATTTAATTTTTCCATCCAAAATATAATGACATGTGTCACAATCAGATTAGATGAAAAATTAACGGTAGAAAAATAAATAACGCAATAAAAGGATAATGGGGATTAAACATGTATCACCAAAGTTATATACTAGAGACCAATCCATTGAATTAGAATTGTTTTCTTGATTATGAAATGCGACATGTAAAATATAACATATTGTATTGAATGACAGGAAAAAAAGTAACTATTTTAAATTTTTTTAATAATCTCATTCATATAAATAGATAAATAAATATATAATTCAATTTATTCTTATTAACAAATATATGAAATTATTTGATAAAGTTAATAACAATTTATATACATAGTCATTAAATTAATTTTTTAACTTAATTAATAATCCTAATTTTTTACTAATAGTTATATATAAAAATAAATTTACCTTTATTAATAAATATATGAAATTATTTAAAAGATAAATTATTTGATAAAGTTATTAATATTTTATATGTGTAGTCACCAAATTAAATCCTTTTAACATAAATAGCAATTTTAAAATTTTTATTAATATATATATATATATATATATATATATATATTCAAAATTATTTAAAAACTTAAATTGTTTGATAAGTTTAACAATAATATATATATATATATATATATATATATATATCATTAAATTATTTTTTAAATGAGGAAATAATTTTAATTTTTTATTACTGATTTTATATACTTTTAAATTAATTTATTTTTATTAAAATACAATAAATTATTTTTAAAAAAATTAAATTGAGTTATATATATATATATATTAAATTATTTAAAAAATTAAAACTATTACTTAGTTAAATCTAAAATTATCTTTTACTTTTTAAATACCCTTCATTCATATTGTGATATGTGTCATAATCTGATTAAAGGATTAAATTTATTAAATTAAATTAAAATTAGGATTAAATTGATAGAATGTACAAGTATTGAGGACTAAATGTGTAATTATATCAATTTTTAACTGCCACATCAACACACATCAATACTTCCGTCAACTGTTAACAACAGGTGGCTTAATTGATAACAGTAAAAGTAAAAGGACTAAGTAGTTAAGTGGTCAATGATATAGTTTACCCTTTGTATTTTTAACAAAAAAGAAGAAAATAAAAAAAAAGGTCTAAGCTTCATTGCTACCAGTAGTGTATACCCTGCCAAAGCCATCCGGACTGCAATAGCAGCTCAATTGTATTCGGTGGGCGCATGTATTTTCTAATACCAAACGATAATTCTTATGTGAACTTCATCATCGCATATGCTACTTTATTCTATTCGCGAGGGACGTAGAGAAACTGTATATTCCAATCTCTATCCAACAGATTGATAATATGTGGTACTATAGGAGATAAACGTGTTATGATATAAACCTAGCTACTAAGTACAGTAAAAATAGAAGAGAAAATAAAAGAATACTTTACATCTTATTAATGGAATTACTTGTGTCCAAGAATGAAATCTAACAACTTATTTATAACAACTGATTAACAAACTTCTCTTAACTAACTAATAACAACCTTTAACCAACTCATAACAACTTAGTTGAAACCAACTCCATACTAATGTTCTTCATGCTGTTCATATACACTAACATTCCTCATGCAATCCACACCTTCAGCTTCACATGTTTATGAACACTCTTTATGCTGTTCATATACACTAACATTCCCCATGCAATCCACATCTTCAGCTTCACCATCATTCACACGTTGAGAAAAGCTAGTCAACCATCCTTATGAACCCGAGTGACCAACATCTTTTGCCGATGACGGATAAACATCGGGGTAGATAATGGCTTAGTAAGAGCATCAACAACCTACTCATACGTTGGAACCTCCTAAACCTACAACCGACCAACTGATACTATTTCTCGAACAAAGAACAAATCCAACTCGATATGTTTAAACTTTGAATGAAGGACTGGATTGGAGCACACAACAACAGTGCTCATATTGTCACACCAAAGAGTTGGTTTGCCATGAAATGAACACTGTAATTCTTTGAGCAAAGACACAAGCCATATGATTTCTGAAGCAGCTGAAGCAACACTGCGATATTCTTCTTCAGCAGTAGATCGAGCAACCACCTGTTGTTTACGAAAACTCCATGACACTAGATTGTAACCAAAATAAATGCAATATCCTGATGTAGATCACCTGTCATCAACATCAGCACCCCAATTTGCATCAGTAAAGCCCACCAAGGATAGTCGAGAAGAGGATGAGAACCGCAAACCATAATCCAAAGTTCCCTGCAAATACCTCAAAATTCTCTTGACTGCCAGGAAATGTAAATCTCTAGGAGCTTGCATAAACTAACAGACACAATTAACAACATAGGCAATATCTGGCCTAGTAATAACCATATATTAGAGAGCACCAACAATGATTCTATAGCGAGCCACCTCATCAATGGGTGTTCCACTCGCAGCACTCATTTGTAACAAATAAAGAACATACTTTTGTTGATTCATTACTAAACTATTAGAATCATAACAGACTTCAATGCCAGGAAAAACTTAAGAAGGACAAGATCTTTCAAAGCAAATTTTGTATGAAGCTTATTTATAACATCTTGAACTTCATTCGAGCAGCTTCCTGTAAGAATAATATCATCTACATAGATCAAGAGATAATTCATACCAACATCGGTTTTGCGAACAAATAAAGAGGCATCTGATCGTGACAAAAAAAATCCTTCTGAGATCAAATACCCTTTGAGACTCTCAAACCATGCACGGGGTGCCTGCTTTAGACCATAGATTGCTTTATTCAGTTTGCACACCATATTACCACCACCTTGTTCATAACCTAGAGGCTACAACATATACACTTCCTCAGATAAATGTTCATTTAAGAAGGCATTGTTAATGTCTACCTGCCTGAGGGACCAACCTTTTGCTAAAGCAAGGGAGATTATGACTTGAACAGTGACTGGCTTTACCAAAGGACTAAACACCTCATTAAAATCAATCTCAGGTTGCTGAAGAAATCCCTTGGTCACAAGACGAGCTTTGTAACGAGCAATGGAGTTATATGCATTTCTTTTAATTTTAAAAAGCCATTTACAACTCACAGCTCGCCTATCTTTAGGAAGAGGGACCAACGTCCAGGTTTCATTATGAACTAAGGCATCAAATTCTGCCTGTGTTGCAGCCTTCTAGTGAGGATGAAGAAAAGCCTCATTAATAGTTGTAGGTTCTTTATCATCAAATGAAACATTCAAAACCTTTGGTTTATGTATCCCATTTTTACTACGTGTAACCATGGGGTGAATATTTTGACAAGGGGTAGTCTGATCAATACAAATATGTGGCACAATGTCAATCAAAGTAACTGCTCCAAAACTAGGATCCTGTACATGACCAGTATCCCTAAATTCTGAAACCAACTCTTCAACAGCAACCCCAAGTGATAAAGGATACATAGAAATATCTGCCAAGTCTATAGCAACCTGCTCTTCATGAGATAACACTCTATCAGCAGCTGAAGACGCTACAACATAAGTATCAACCGAGTCTGTAGCAACATGCTCCTCATGCATTAACAACCCATCAGTAGATGGAGAAGCTACAACATGCGAGGTGTTACCCTCATTCATTTCACTCGACCCAGATACTAAAGGTGTAACAACCGAAAGAAGCCCTTCAGTGACCCCTGAATGACATGGACTATTGGTTGTAATGCTGCAACTTTGTTAAAAAGGAGAGACATGTTCATCAACACGTGTCGAGAGATGATTACCTTACCATCATCATCTAAACATCGATAGCCCTTATGAGACGAACTATAACCTAGAAAAACACATCACTTTGACCTAAACTCTAATTTGTGACGATTATCATATCTCATGCATGAAAAACATGCACAACCAAAAACACGTAGAAAAGTATATTTGGAACTATGCGATACAAAACTTCAAATGGAGATTTGCCATCCAAAACTTGAGTGGGCAGTCTATTGATGAGATAAACAGCGGATAAAAGGCATAGCTCTAAAATTTCAGGGGTAGCGATGCTTGAGCCAATATGGCTAACCCTATTTCAACAATTTGCCTATATTTACGTTCAGCTCGGCTATTTTGCTCAGAGGTGCATGGACATGAAATTCGATGCGCTACACCATTTTGCTGCAACCATCCCTTAAGTGACTGATATTCACCACCACCATCTGTTGCAAAACCTTAATTTTATAACCAAATTATACTTCTATTAACATGTAAAAATTAATGAAACATTATAACATCTCAGACTTCCTTTTAAGCAAGTAAACCCAGGTGTATCTACTCGAGACATCAACAAATGAAACATAAAAAGAAAACCCATCTGAATAATTATAAGAAGCAGGACCCCAAACATCTGAAACAGCTAACTGAAAATGTTCATTATATTCTGATATAGAAGAATAAAAGGGAATTTATGAGCATTCCCTTGTATACAAGCAACACACACATGTGACAACCTATTCTTATGAAGAGAGACATTACAATGCTTCATAATAGATTTTACTACATCAACATAAGCATGTCCAAGAAGTTGATGCCACAGGTCCAAGGGTCTAGAATCACAGAAACATTATTTATCTGAGCACCCAAGCACACCTCAGCGCAAGGAAGAACCTGTCATGTCTGAGTATCCTTCACAATACATTCATACGGGTGAAACTCAAGAAAAACACTGTTATCTCAAGTGAACTGAGAAACATAAATCAACTTCTTCTTGATGTTAGAAACATGTAGCATGCTACGTAAAAATAAAGGCTTCATACTAGAATGTAAAGTACTTTGCCCTACACGTGATTTAACACCATCACCATTGCCCATGTGCAAAGCATTATCACATGTATACACCATACCTGAGTGAAAAACAGATGGATCATTAGTCACATGATGAGTACCACCAGTGTCAGGATACCAAACAGGATCACTTGTGGGCTTGAAAAAAGACTGAACACCAGAGGATGGAAGCATGAAAACAAAAGCTGCAGGTGTAGAGGGTGCCAAGAATGGATTATGGCCAACTACAGAAGAACTTGAGGCATCATTATAGGAACCAACTGAAAATCCAGAGGATGGATAATAACCAAAGGCTGTTGGGGAACAAAACAAAGCACCAGGAACTATTGAATTAACTGGATATAGATAAGGGGAAGGAGAAGAAACAAAACCAGAATATGAAACCATATTCACTGTATGATTATACCCCCATGCAAAGGGTTGTTGCTGATCTACACTCGAACCATTTGACCATTTTGAATAATTTCCAGCTGATGTACCAGAATCACCAACACCCGTGTAATCATGATCAAAACGATGATAGCATTTTTGAACAACATGACTAAACTTACCATATAATTGACACTATGGCATGTTAGAGTTATAACTCCGTCCACACCTCGACATCGATAACCACCTCCCTGATGATCATGCACTTGAGAGGAATGATATTCAGAAGAGCCTTTTAGACTCAACTCATCATTAGGCTTCAGCTAAACAACTTTGACCGAGAGTCCTTCACCTAGGAACATCTTCTGTTGAGCCTCACAGTCAAGTAACATCTTAGTGAGAGTATCCAATGATACTTCTTCCCTAGAAGATATAGCAATTACAGATTCAAACTCCATAGTTAAGCCAACTAGAATAACACTAACATGTTCTTGTTCAGTTACAATACTTCCAGAAGCATTTAGTAAATCACAACCAGCTTTGACCTTTGCTAAAAATTCATGAACAGACAAACCAAATTTCTTTTGAGAATGCAAAGTATGGCGAAGGGATGAAATTTTCGCACTAGATCGTGCACCAAACAAATGAGTCACAACATTCCAAATAGCAGCTGCAGACGTAAGACCAATAAGGTGAGGCAGAATCTCCATACTCACAGTGGTTAGCAACCAGGAGGCAAGCAACTTATCTTGTTGTATAAATAACAAAAATTCTGAATTTTCCTCAAGTTTCCCAGGATCATTAGTAACAAATTCATTTGGAACAACTATATTAGAGGAAATAAACTTCAATAAACCATAACCATCAATGATTAAAGACACTTGATGTTTCCATAACAAATACGTATTTTTAGTGAGTTTGACTGTATCATGTTTAGGTATATGTTGAATGGAGCTTACACGAGCAACAATGCAACTCATAGGAGAATTAATCTGCATACCATTCTCATCACGGGTTGGATCAGCCATAAGATCAACCATGTTAAACAACACTTAGACAGAAACACAGATCTGAACTCAAGAAATCAAAGAAAGTTGAAACACCAATTCAAGAAGAAAAGCATGATATAGCAAAGAAGACAAAGAACGGACACCTGAGCTTCATAACCTGCAGCAAGAAGATACACCACAGCAGCACCAGGAATTAGCGATTGATACCATGTTATGATATAAACCTAGATACTAAGTATAGTAAAAACAGAAGAGAAAGTAAAAGAATATTTTGCATCTTATTAATGGAATTACTTGCGTATAAGAATGAAAGCTAACAGCTTATTTATAACAGCTGATTAACAAACTTCTCTTAACTAACTAATAACAGCCTTTAACCAATTCATAATAACTTAGTTGAAACCAACTACATACTAACGTTCTTCATGTTGTTCATATACACTAACAAAACGTGTCATAGTAGTACCTTGTTTTAGTAAGGTCAACAAATCCTCATTATTTGTTTCCACAACAATATGGCGCACTCTATGCTAAACTTAGTCACTCATAAATTCCCCATAGTTTCGCATCCACGATCGAACAACATCCAATACCTTTCGTAAAACCTTGTATCCATGGTCCACTCGTATCACGGATTACTCCACCGCATATTGTCATTCCAGTGGATTGATTACATGCACCATCAACATTTTGTTTACACCACACAACTAGTGATGGTGACCACTTTACAAGGTTAAGATAAGCTACCGACCGTTGAGGCTCATTTATCACATGAACTTGTAATGCACACAATACATTGTGCTGGAAATAGTGGCTAATGTTCTCTACGTTAACAAAGTCTGGATAAAAATATGTTTATTTCGTCGAAGCCGTAGCCCTCATACTATCGAACCGAACAAAATATCTAGATCATCATCATGCTTAGAAAAATATTTTGGTTGTTGAACATTCACCCAAATTTAATCTGGCGTGATCATATTTAAAAATCCATCCAGACGCTTTGGTTTAATGATTTCACTCCAAGTTAACTGGGCGGAAACATATTCACAGAAAACGTGCAATTTGTTTTCCTAACTACACCACATAAAAAAAACTATCATCTGATATATGTTGTCGTACCCTCTCCATTTTTGTCATTAAGCGATTCTACTATTACAAAACAAAATCGTACACCCAAAATGAGGAAGTGGAACCCACTTGTCAACTCTCTTTAATAATAAATTTTTTAAGAAAGGAATATATAAGCCATCAATTGTATATAAAATTAGGGAGAGACATATCCCTTTTATAGGAGTAGTAAAGGGGTAAAATTGTTAATTGACAATTACCCACTCCAATCACATCCTAAAAATAGATAACCAACTCCCTAAAAATATCCCTTAATATTTGCACTACTAACAATCGCCAACTAATGCAAATAAGTAGAGAATTTTCAAATATGAGAAAAGAGCAACAATAAAATTAGTCGCTTAAGTATTAATGAACGTATCTGGAACTAATACATAGTAGAATGAACAATTCTTCTTTTAACAAATGAACGAATCTGGAACTCATTAAAATAGGAGTAAACTCATAACACACGACCAATTCCTTCACAAAGTAAGTTCCACGATAGATCAACAAATTTAGCATATATACCTCGGGATGCTAGTAAGTGCTTTAGAAAGACCGCCCAAAGTCTTTCATAGAAGGTGACTAATTCTTCACACTTACGTAGTTGATTTCATCAAGTCTATCTCAAAATAGACCACCCAATTAGGGATAGAAATCATTAAGAGCGTTTAGAAGCTCAACTTCTCAATTTAAAAATCGGTGAATTCATCAAGTTCGTCCCACATTAACCACCCAAAGCCTTAGATATTAATTCATTAAGAACATTCAATAATTCATATTTTTAATTCAATAATTCATATTTTTAATTCAGTGAGTTCATCATGTTCGTCTCATAAGAACTACCATATTTTGGGTTATGAAGTCATTAAGAGCGTAAAACTCAACATCTCAAGTTGGTGAATCTAACAAGCCTGTCTCGTTATAACCACCCAAATCTAGGGCTATGAATTCATTGAAAGTGTAAAGCTTATCATTTCACATTGATGGATTCATCAAGTCGTTCTCACTAGAACCACCCCAAAATTGTGACATGAATCCATGAATTCCTCAACCAAATGGGCTTAAGACCAATTCCCCTCGATTATTAAGTTTAGGGATTAATAGAAATCTCTTTTATTCTTTTCTATTACGTATTAAGTAAGTACAATCTCATTATTTTACAAACTCATGTATTCTCTTATAATTGTAGATTTGGTTTTAAACCATTTACATGTTATCTCACGAGTCACGTAAAAATACAAAGAGCAAATAATTTTTTTCTTTAAAAATTTTCAGCGAGATAAATTCTTAAGGCATTCAACTAAGTGTCTGACTAAATCGAGACTTATCATCTTAATCTTCATAGTAGAGCTATTAAAATAATTTTTCACAAGCTTTTACAAAAGTTGCTCTACTTAGATAAACATATACCTACTATGATTTCAGATATCATTCAGGATTTATAAACTAAGAGGATTAAAGTTCTCTTAGTTTCATGCAATTTTAAAGAACTATTCTCGTATACATAAATTATAAGTTGATATGCTTCACAACACAATACATGAAATCATTAATTTATTTTAGACACCCCCACATATTATATGATAGAGAATTTTCAATTACCCACACATTCTCTAACCTCAATATGTCTAAACTAATATCATCAAAAACATGTAAAAAAATATTCTCCTTTAACTTTACTCAAGTAAAATAGAGTAAATTCATGCTAGATTTTAAACATAAAATCAAATGGATACACAATCACTTCTCATTTCACAATTATAGGAGTATAACAATAGAATTTCAAAAAAAAAAATAGTAGCATCGCCTATCACATTAATCAAATATTGAAGAGATCATGAATAATTCAACTACTATAACAATTTTTTTTTTATCTTAATAAGGTTATCAAATTTTACTTTTTTAGCTTGGTCTTTAAATAAAGAAGAGTGTAAACTTGCCATAGTATTTTATGAATTGAAATAGTATGCATAGAGATTAATAATACACCATGTAGGTCTCTCGAAAAAGAGAGGTGGTGTACTAGGCACACTTAAATACCAAGTTTTTTTTCCCATAACCAATTTTAAACATGCACTCCCATTCTGTCATACTATTTTTTAATCAACCATATATAAAGGTCTCATAACAACTTATGCTTAATAATTCCTCATCCATAAGCATACAGTAATTATGAATAAATAATTTTCATAGGATGACAAACATAGATAACAAGACAATAAGTCTAAATAGTCTAACTTCGTATGATGAAATATAACAAATCAGCAGATTTTTTCATTCTCAGCATGCCTTGAATTCAAGTCCTCTCATTATCTTTAATCAGAATCATTCTAGAATTTCCGATAATATATGCCTCAATTGAGTCACAACCTCTTTTAAATCTATTGATTCTAAAAATAAAAGAAAATTCAACGAGGTTAGTCTCTGTAAATAAATTTCATAAAGGAAAATAATCAAAAGATATGTTTCTTATCTTTTTTTTTAATCTCATCAAATTACGAGATTTTATCTTTAATTTTGCTCGTAATTTCCAACTATTTGAGTGTCGAATTGTTGGTGTTTAACGCAAGCATCTAGGCCCATTGTCCATGGCCTTACTTGCTTTGTTTACCTAGAGAAAATAATTGCTGCCAAGGATCCAACCAAAATGAATTTGGGAACTTTTACATTTATTCCAACAGATATTTACTTAGAAGCCCACTGAAATATATAAGACTTAATTTGATTAAGGGACCCACAAAATAATGAAAACAACAACAATAATAATAATAATAATAATAATAATAATAATAATAATAATAATAATAATAATCCACTTTCTCCGAGGTTCAAGCACTGCAATTCCAACTACACACAAATTTAGATTAAATTCGACTCTTCAAATAAGTACGAGTATTAAGGTGTTCACAACAAACCATCGAGAGAAATAACTTCCATTTCCTCCACAATTTCACTCTCATTTTATATATATATATATATATATTAACTATTGTGAGAGATCATAATCTTTGTTCCTGATAACCGGAGATTAATATGAGATGATAGACGAAAAGTCGATCTACTTGCTTCTTGGCCTTTGTATAATCGTCGGATGAAACCGTTCAAGAAGCTGAAATCGAACAGATACTCAACATTTAATCTTTTCTCATATGCCAATCTTAACTTTCTATACCCGTCAACCCAACATTTGTGTTTTATCCATCTATTGATGGTAAAATTGGCCTCGAACAACCACCTACTCCGCCACTGAAAATCGTTTATTGCCAAAGCTTTCGTGGTGCACCTTGATTCTCGCATTCTGCTAGTAGTGGAAGGATGATGCGAGATCCTTCCATACCAGTTTAAGTGACGGTGTTGGACGACTCGAAGAGCATTAGAAAGTTGGATGCATTCTAAGCTGGTTGCCTGATAATGTGGATTATGGTTCTGCTGGGCTTTAAAAAACTAAACACATTATTAAGACTGAAAGAACAAACATGTTAAACTTATGTATTGAAAATCAATGACAACAACATAAATATTGACCACAATGATTAGTTGAAACGAAAGAAACATGCATTATAGAGTGTGTAACAGATGCACTCAAGCTTGAATTCAATAATTGAAACTTCACAAACAGTGTAAGATTCAGATTTTTGGTCAGTTGTTATCTGAATGTTATGTTTTAACAGTAGTAATAAGAAATTGCTTCTAATTTGTAAGAAAATAGTAATTATGCAAAACAGAATCGTTAGCATTGACTATCAAATAATAATCAAATAATGAAGGAAATAGATCTATTTACTGTGTTGTGGTATAGAAGTCACTGCCTTATAAGTAATTTTGTCTAGATTGGTGCAGAATCTTCCAAACCTCGTACACCCGAAGTGAGGAAGTGAAAACCGCTTGAGCTTCGATCATAAATTTTACTAGGGAATATAGAAGTCATCAATTGTATATAAAATTAGGGAGAGGAATAACCTTTTTATAGTAGTAAATGAGTAAAATTGTCAATTGACAATTACAGTCCAACTGCATCCTAAAAATAGATAACCAATTCCCTAAAAGTATCCCTTAATATTTTTATTATTAACATCGACTAATAAGCCAAAAACAAAATCGGAATCGCGACAAACCCCTGTAACGTGATATCATTCTCTAGTAATTTGAATCCATCACATCATATTTTTTCTGATATGTGCTTCCAACCAAAAATCGCTGGTTACTTCTCTCATCGCCACATTGGTCAGCCTTCTCCGCCATCTTCTTGAGGAGGCATAACCACAACAAGGCTAAGGATTGCCTTCCCAGGGAGTACAGTACATGACGCAACTGCTCCCATTTTCAGTCATCTCTAGGAGTCACCATATCCCGGACGGTTGTTTGACCAACATCCACTACATCAATCCTAACAGCCTATAAAGGCCTCAAATCCCCAGCCACGAGTCTCCCAAAAATTCATTAGTTATACCATCTACAAGATTCCAAGCTAAACCTTCCCTAACATCTTGCCAAACCATACTAATTCAGCCCATGTATATACTAGAACATCCACGTCTCATAATCGAGTATGATTTTGAGTGAATATCGTGGAAAATCAATCTTAAGAGAAGAAAGATAAGTGAAATACAAACATTTTGATATCGATTTTGTCGCAAAATATGATCAATAATGGGAAGTGCTTGGCTATCGGTGGAGGCCTTAAAATACTTTTAAAAATCCAGTGTCAAAATTAATATACTCTTAAAGCATAGTGTCTAAAACAACATAGTTTTAGGCATCAAAATAGTCATACTAAAACGATGTCGTTTTGGTGTGACATACCACGTCAACAACCTTTAGTAATTTATCGTTTCGTTAATGTTTTAACAATGAAGTTGTATAACTGAATATAAAACTAAAGTTCGATTTTATACTTAACAAAATTAAAAGTTCAAAGATTTAAACGAGTTAGTGGATAAAGTTCGATGGTGCCTAAAGTTGTTTTCCTTTTTAAAAAAGAGATTAATTAAATTTAAGATAGTGAAAAATAGATATTCATTTATAATCATATATTTCATTTTAAGGCTTAAATGCATATTTCTCCCTGAACTATACCCTTTTTACCGAGTTTCTTTTGCCCTTCAACAAAAATTGTTACCCTGTTTACCCCAACTTATTAACACCGTTTAAAAAAAATCTCAGACCAATCAGAACACGCCACATGGTATGTTATTTTCGAAATTTTTTTCCAGAAAAACATAAAAAAATAAAATATTTTTTAAAAAATAAAATATTTTTTAAATAATAAAATAATGGATGAAATAAAGTAAATGAATCTATTTAGTTCCCATTTAATTCAACAGGTTGTCTCCTCATCTTCTTCTTTACATGAACGAATCGATCAATTATCTATCTCTTCTTCTAAAAAATTCATTTTATATTGTTCCTCTTCTTCTTCTTTAATACTCGATTAACTTACTTTAAATGATTTTGGCAACGCATAAGATTGGTTAACGATACTGTCTTGGTAATGGTGATTTTTTGAAATCCTAAATTCAAGCATTTGGCTAGAGAAAGAAAGGTAAGGTTTTAAAAATTTTTGATTTATTATTTTTGATGAAGTTTGCTTCTGATTTAGACCGACTAAAACCCTAGATTGATTTTTTTTTGTTTTACTGTGAAAGAAATAAGTGAAGTTTCAAAATATTCCATTTGACTGGTCATTGTAATGGTTGAAGCAAACGCCAAGCCAATAAGGTATGTTTTTTAAGATTCTCGTTGACAAACAAAGATAAAGGATAAAGTTAAACTTTCTTAAGATTCTTTGCATATTTATGTTCATTATTTTAATATTCTTTTGTTTAATTGTGTGGCGTATTGTGTTGACTGTTTTCAGTACATGTTCATTTCATAAATGCATTGTCTTAATATTCATGTTTAAAATGTTCATTATTTAGGGAAAATGACTTGGTTGGAGTACACTTTGGTAATTCATTTTGGAGGGACCTTCACTTGGAAGCCTAAGTTGAATTATGTTGGGGGATAAAGATTGAAAGGAAAATTGATCCTGGCTATTTATGTTATTCTACTATCACTACTTTTGTTGAAGAGGCAGAGTATCCAACAAACAAAATAGCTTATTTAGCATTTTTAGAACCAAGGTACATAGATGAAGGTTTGAGGACATTAGGTTAGGAAAGATACACATATATGTTAACCATGGGTTAGAGTTGGAAAATGTAGATTTTCTTGGTACTACAGTATGCAAACCAGATTAGATGAGGAAAATTCATGTGATCTTGATGGTGATATTGATGGGGCAGTGGATGGTGATGATGGTGGGCTAGTTGAAAGTGGTCCAGTTAAAGGTGGGGCAATTGATGGTGATGAAGGTGGGGAAGTTGATGGTGATGAAGATGGGCCAGTTAAAGGTGGGTCGATGATGGTATTGTTGGTGGTCCAAGTGTGCAGTCTGATAAATGGGGATTAATATGGGTGATGTTAATGGAGTGGCAGATGAAGAAGACACTGAAGATGAAAGTGATTCCACCTACCATCAACTAGAAAAAAAGTCTGAATATGAAGATATAAGGGGTGAAGTAATGCTCAATGACGATGATGATGAAGAAAAAACCAATATTTTCCATATTGTAAGGAAATTTAAAGAAAGAAGAAAAGATGGAGTCGGAGAGGACAAGGATCTAAGAGGAAATTGGAACATTGAGTTTCATAGGGTTGAAGAAAGGTAAGAAGACAGTGGGGATGACATTGATTACTTACCATCTGACGATGTTGGTAGCTATAAAACAGATTTTGATGGTGAAGTTGTTTCTAAGAGAAGTAAGCAAACATATTTTGATGAGAGTAGTGAACCTAGATTTGAGTTGGGTATGATTTTTGAAAGTCACAAGCAATTTAAGGACACATTGGGGGCTTTTACAGTAGCTAACCGATTTGATTATAAGTACACTAGGAATGAAGAGGGTAGGGTTAGAGAAAGGTATAAGGCTGTGGGGTGTCCTTTCAAGATTTTTCTTAGTAAGGGAAAAAATGATGATGCTTATAAGGTTAAGATATTAATGATTAAACATTCTTGCAATATTACATTTAAAAATAGAAGGGCAGATTATAAGTTTGTTGGGAAACATTTTGTTAGTAAACTAAAGATAATACCCAACTTAAAATTGGATGACACGCAAAGATTTTCTAAAGAAGAGTTGAGAGTAGATCTGACCAAGAATGTTTTTTTGTAGAGCTAGGAAGTGGGCTATAGAACAGATAAGAGGTAGAGTAGAGCATGAGTTTAATAGATTATTCGATTATGTATTTGCATTGAGACAAGCAGACCCCACTGGTACATTTGACCTTGTAGTTGAGAGGCCCACTTTATCTGATAAACCTATTTTATAAGATTGTATGTTTGTTTCAGTGGTGTAAAGGAATGGTTTATTAGATATTGTAGGCATGTAGTCTTCCTTGATGGTTATTTTCTAAAAGGACATTTAAGGGTGAATTACTAGCTGTTGTAGGTAGAGATGATAATAACCAAAATTTTCCAATTGCATGGGTTATTGTAGAGATGGAGAACAGGGACAGTTGGTCTTGGTTTTTACGAAATATTCAAGTTGATCTGCAATTAGTAGATGGTCGCAATTTCACTGTTATTAGTGACATGCAAAATGTATGTGTTTAACAAGTATTAATTTCATTATTTAATTGAAATTATATTTTTTAAATGTTCTTGTTTGTGTCTCTGTAACACCCCATAACCCGTATAATTATACCTATACAGATTATAGATGACCATTTCCACTTCAAAAGTGATTTAAAATTTATTCTCTTAAAATAGTAACTGATATTATAAAAATATCATATCATATGAATTATAATTCTTTATAAAAAAAATTTAATACAAAATACGTATTTATGAACAGTAATGAACATTATCTTGAACAGTACCATGAACAGTGAATAGTGTACCGATGCACTGCTACAGTACGTGAACAGTGTACCGATGCATAAAAACTTCGAATAAAAAATGTGTATCGATGCACTGCTACAGTGCATCGATGCACTGTTACAGTAACTTCCGAAAATTACATAAAACTTATAAAAACATAATCTTTCATCACTGTAAAATTTACCATTTTGTTTCCATATTTATTCAACAAAACAAATTGAATATTATTAATTACATGCCACTTTCTAAGTCAAATTCCATCATAGGATGTCTTACTGATATTGAAATATACTCCTCGATGCTTGATGTCACTTTGAACTCTTTATTCCAATACTGGCTTTTTATCTACGCGTGAAAATCATCACACGCTAAGTATAAACATAGTGAGGCAATTAAAACAATATACAGTGCAATACAATTCATGCATCATTTTAAATGTCAATTTCAAAATGTCATTTTATCATGTTCCTATCATGTCCAATATTTTACCATGATCAACATAATATAAAATTTTTTTTTCAAAATATTTACCATTTATCCCATAAGCTCGTAAACTTATTTTACTAACATACTTACCATTTATTCCATAAGCTCGTAAGCTTATTTTACTAATATACTTACCATTTTATTCCATAAGCTTGTAAGCTTATTTTACTAACATACTTACCATTTATTCCATATAAGCTTATTTTACCAATACACTTGCCATTATTCCATAACCATATACCATAGTCCATAGCCCTAAACAATAGACAATAGCCCAATATACAACCCTGAGGACCCTGGGTACACGAGTCAAATACCTGCACCATAGTGCAATCCCGAATATGACACATAAGGTCGTGTCCACCATCTGTACTAGGTATCCTTAAGTACAGTCCCAAATATGACACATAAGGTTGTTCCCACCATATACACTAGGTATCCTTTAGTGTATTCCCCGAATATGCAGCATGCTGTTGGACTCTATGGCATGCCAACTAAACCCTGTCCCTCAATAACTGACTTGGGCATATAGTCTATTTTATTTGATCCATCCATGGCAATGTATATTATCATAATTTAACATTGGGCAGTTCATACCGAAATAATATTCATGGTAAAATATCACAATTTCCTTAATCAATGAATTATAATTTCATACTGTGACATATCAATGTCATGTCGATTTATAAAAATATGACATAATATCATGCTGATATAAATAAGGTCGACTTATCACAAGTCTTCCTGATGATGTATAAAACATCCATGTATAATGTCATGCATGTATTGCACTCACCTTGACACTTTATCATTTTCCAAATATTTGTGCCTCACTATTGTCCACAATAAGCCCACTTGACTTGCTTCAATCGCAAATCAATCATAATCTGTATAATTCCCAAATTCATAATAATACATATGTTAGTATTGTACTAACATAAACATATCCAAAATAACTCCATAATAATTTGAAACTCATTGTCTATCAAAATACTTAACTCTTAATAATTCCTTTCTAACATTGGAACCAACTTTTCCAATTTACAAAAAATGGTCCTTCACCATTTTACCACTTAAATTTTTAATACCAATAATTCCAGCATTGAAATTATTTCCATTCAAATGCTTTTACAAAAGCATAATTACATTTAAGTACCTCAACTATGCAAATGTTGTACTTAAATCAAAAACCTTTTCAAACTTCCAAAATAGTCATTTTTCACATCTAACACTCATTTCAATTCCAAAACAACATTTTCCAGCATAGTATATCAATTATACAACACTTACTCAACAACCCATCAATTTTCCATATTCAGACAATTCGCACTACCTTTAAAGAATCAATATTATGTATTTATATGCACACTGGAATTTAATTATGTTTATTCCGTTGAAAACTAGAATCGAATACAAATCTATCCATATAAATAACTCCTTCTAATTCATTCTATACAATTTATGGTGATTTTCAAAGTTGATCAATAGAATCTGTTTTGCAGAATCTGCTGATTGAATTTTCTGACCTTTCTTGATTAAAAATTCATATCTATTTGTATACACCTTAAAATTGATCCCCGTTTATTTTAAACATAACTAGATCAATATATGAACAATATATATAAATATAACCTCCAAATTATTTTTATATAGTTTCTGGTAAATTTCCAAACCCACTACAAAATTCAAAATATAAACTGTTTTCTGTAACCTCATCCTTAGGTTCTTCATCAATTCTTACAACCAATTCTTTAAAAATCACTTAACTCTTCAAAACCCATAAAACACAAGAATCAACATCCCCTTCATCAACTCAAGATGAACTTGAACAAGAATCCTAGTAATATTCATGTCAAAATGTAGAGAATTGAACGTAGAACATTTTTCCTAACCACACCGAGTCTAATTCTCAAGAAATAGCTTCAAAATTCAAACTAAAAATGTTTACCTTTCTTTCTTGAAAGTGTTGGCCCTTGGAGGAAGAAGAAGCTGGAAATGCTCATCCATGATTGATATTTAATGATAAATATATCTATCACATGTCAATATATTATAATGACATTTTTTTTATTCCATTCAATAAGAAATTTCATTTTTTCCCTTAATGAATCTTCCTATTCACCATAAAACCAAGCCACTTGATCCATATCATATTACAAAGTCAAATATGAATTAATTTGACTTTTTATTTCTGAAATTTCCCTTGAAATTTCAAAACTTGCATTTTAGTCACTAAATTCCACTGTTTCGGTTAAATTTGAAAATTTGCACATTTCCAAACCAAATTTATCTGATATAAAATATTAAAATAATATTTCCAACCATTTTATAACATCCTTCAAATTTTTGTAAAATTCCAATTCGATCTGAATTACCGATTCCTTATCGGCTTTAACCCTTTCTAGTTTTTCTTTACTAAAATTCAAATTCCAAAAATATGATTTCCATAAAACTCCACTCTTAAGAGTAAACCATCTATTTATGGAATAAAATTCTTTTTTAGGAAATTTATCATTTAATTCCTCAAACTTTTCCCAAGTTTTATACTTTGACCATCAAACTTTTCAAATTTTCATTTTGGTCATTGTCTAAATTTTTGGGGTATTACAGTCTCAATATTGTAGGCGCTTTTAGAAGAAATGAAACTCATATTACCCAATATTGAGCACATATTTTGTGCTAGACACATGTTTGCTAAATGGAGGAAGGAACACAAAGGTACGACACTTGCAACAACTATTCTGGGTCTGCTGTAAGTCAACAACCGAGCATTTCGAAGGCATAGCAACAAGATAGTCAGTTGAAGGAAAGTGAAGTAACAAGTTTGATGCAACGCGATCCCAAACATTGGTCCAGTGTTTTTTTGCAACATATTCTAAATGTGTCTATGTTGACAACAACTTTGGTGAGGCCTTCAACTCAACAATACTTCATGAAAGGTATAAAGCTCCAATTTCTTTATTTGAGGATATCAGACACTATGTGATAAATAGAAACCGTTCACACAAAGTTAGGAGTAAACACTGGGAGTCTTTTCTTTGTCCTAAAATTTGTAGAATTGTTGAACACCACAAAATAATTAGGGCTTATTGTCATGTAACATGGAATAGGGAATATGGTTATGAGGTCATGAGTAATGGGGAAACATATGCTATGGATGTTATGGGCTAGAATTGTACATTTAGATATTGGGAATTGACAGGTATTTCGTGTCCACTTGAAATATGTGTAATCTTATATAGGGTTGAGTCCATTGAATCATATGTGGATGATGCATACAAAAGAGAAACATACCAGTTGTTGTACAATTATGCTCTACCAAAACTATCTAGTAAGCATTTTTTGAGGAAAACAAATATGGGCCCTATAGATCCTCCATTAAAAAGAAAACTTCCTAGAATACCTAAACATAAAAGGAGAAGGGAGGAAGGAGAAAGTGTAATACCCCAAACATCGGATCACTGACTAAAGTGTAAGAATTTAAAATTTAGCGGTTTAATTTTTATTAAGAGAATTGTTCAAGGATTGATTTGGAAAATTTTGTTTAGGACTTATTATTAAAGATTGAAGGATGGAATGGAAAAGTGGTCTTTTGGCATGAAATGAATTTAAAATTCATTTTTTAAAGATATTTGTCATGTGGAAAATAGAGAAGAAAAGCCTAGAACATTTTTTTTCATATTCTCTTCTTCTTTCTTCCACCGTGAACCTTCCCTTTGCTAAGGTAAGTGATTGAATTTGGTTATTTCTTTCATGTTTGAGTTATTTTTTAGTCCTTGGGTGGTATAGAAGCTTAAGGATGATTAAAAACTAGGAGATTGATGAATTAATGGTAATTTAGTAATATGGGGTTTTAAGGGAATGAATGAAATTTGGTTAGTAATTAGATTTTAAAGGCATATTTGACTTGTCAAAGGTTTGAACAATGAATTTGAAGTGTTAAAAAGGATTGGAAACATGTTGAGGGTGTTACAGAAAGACCTAAAGGGACCAAGTTATCTAAACATGGAACTAAGATGAGTTGTACATTTTGTGGCAAGCTTGGACACAATACTGGAACATGTTTAAAGAAAAATAATATAAGTTGCATTGTTTAAGTTAAGGATATCAATTCTGTTTACACAAGTTTGAGGTAAACTATTATTTATGTTTCATTTTTTTGCCTCATCTTTTATCTCAGACTGCTTCAACATATTTCATCTCAGATTACAACAGTCATACAACAACAACCTGTAATAGCTTCATCTCAGCCTGCAGCAGTTTCATCTTAGTCTACAACAACTTCATCTCAGCCAGTAACAATTTCATCTCAGCCTCTAAGAAGGATGCACCCTCCATCTTTATATCAGCCTGCAACAATTTCATCTCAACTTGAAAGAAGGATGCAACCTTCATTTTCATCTTAGCCTCCACCAGGCTTTCCACCTTTAACATTTTCTCAAACTCCACCAACTTCCAAGAAATCACATGGAGGAAGCACAATTTTCTCAAACTCCACCAACTTCCAAGAAATCACATGGAGGAAGCACAATTTTCTCAAACTCCACCAACTTCTAAGAAATCAAATGGAGGAAGCACAAGACCCAAATTGCCTATCAGAAGGAAAACCTTATATGACACAATTTGAAAATAAATATTATGAAACATCCATCATTTTTTGTTGTTACTTTTTGATGTGTTTCATGTGGCAAAACATGTGGTGAAACTAAGGTATTTTGTGGAACTGCAATCTGTTTCTTTTTTGTGGTGAAACTAAGGTCTCTTTTGGTGTTTTATGTATGTAAAACAGATTGTCACATTTATGTATAAAATTTGATGCATTTTGTGGAACTGCATTCTTTTATGTATGGAACATTGCACTTGCAATCTATATGTAAACCTAACATTTTTCTTCTTCAATGGAATTCATATCAAACAACACTAATTTATAGATTAATGGAACATTGCACTTGCAATTAGGGGTGTGCAAACCGATCCGACCGATCTGATCCGTTGATCCGATCCGAAAATTCGGATATCCGATCCGTTTTTCAATTTTCAGATAGTTCGGATCGGGTATCCGATTTTTTTTTCGGATTTTCGGATCGAATACGGATCGGTCAAAATCAAATTTCGGATTATCAGAAAATCCGAAAAAAATTGGGCTATATTATTAGCCCAGAGCTGTTTGGGCTTGTTCTGCCATTTCCTTTTACTTATCGTCCAGAATTTCGCTTATTGTTTTAAAGGAATTCAAACCCTAATTTTATTTCTGTGTTTCTCGACGTCCCATACCGCCCTACCCCTATTTATTTCTCATTTTTGTTGCTGCCTGCTACCAATTCATAAAGGTTCGTTTCCCGATCCAAACTATTTCCTTAAAATGCTTGTTTCCAAAATGATTATTTCTCAAAAGAGCTGTGAGTCTCCTCTCTCAGATTCCTCAAATACAGTCAATTAATGAAGCAACTTATCTAGTACCCTTCGAATTTACTTTTTGAATTTAGCTTATTTTTCAATTTCAGTTTTTTGATCGCTTGGAACCATTGAATTATTGGTTAATTTTATAGGCTCTCAAATGTTATTTTTGTTCCCTAAATAGTTAAGGGCGACTTGTTATTAGCTATCAAAGGTATCCCATCATGTATTTCTATTTGCTCACACTGTTGTGAAAAACTGTGGGTCACCTTCTTTCTTCACTTTTCTTCTTCTTTCTATTGTTGTTTGAATGAAATCGAGCTTTTCCTAATATGTTTATGCGCATCGTTTGATTTAACATGAAACGTGCTGCACTTTTTTAGTAATTACGAGCAGGATTTTATTCAGGTTTAGCAAAGTGTTTTGACTTTCGATTAGTAGCAACATGTGCTAATATACTATCGGTGGAGGTTGCAACTTGCAACAAATCTTAATTTGCTTTCAGTTTAACTAATTGTATTAGAAATATTTTATATTACAATTTTGTAATATATTTTATTGCTTGTTTACAGAATATGTCATCTTTTGATGAGAATGGAGATTTTAATTCCGTATTTGTTGACTCGATGATGGAATCTGATGAGGAGGGAAGACAAAATTCAGCAGCAAAAAAAGCTTCTCTCGATAAAAATACCGGAAATAGGAAGAGAAAGTCCAAGTGGTGGAGTCATTTTTCAGTTGACGAGGAGGATCCCACTTTTGCTTCCTGTAAGTATTGTCAGAAACTTATTGGTTGTAAAACAAAAAATGGCACTACACCTTTAGCAAATCACATTAGTAGGTGCAAAAAATATCCTCCAAATTTGGATAAGAAACAAAAATTGATTGATTTTGAAAGCGAAACGTTGGTAAATGAAGATGGAAGTACTGAAATAGTTAGCGTTCCAAAATGCTGGAAATTTGATCATGATTTGTGTAGAAAGAAGCTTGCTAAAATGCTTATTGTGGATGAATTGCCTTTTGCTTTTGTCGAACGTGAAGGTTTCATTGAATTCTGCAAGGCTTTAAATCCTCTCTTTAAGCTTCATTCTCGTACAACTGCCACTAGAGATTGTTATGCTCTTTTTATTGAACAAAGAAATGAGTTGAAAAATACTTTTAAGAACTTATATTCTAGGGTTTGTCTAACCACAGACACTTGGACATCGGGTCAAAATTTAAGCTACATGTGTTTGACAGCCCATTTTATTGATGATGAATGGAATTTGCATAAGAGGATAATTAATTTTTGTCCAATTGCTGGTCATTCCGGACAACTTATTGGCAGAGCTGTTGAAAAATGCTTGATTGAATGGGGTTTGAAAAATATTATGACTATAACTGTAGACAATGCTAGCTCAAATGATTTAGCAATTGAATACTTGAGAAGAAGACTTACCATTTGGGAGTCTAGTTTATTGGAGGGTCGATATTTACATATGAGATGTGCGTCCCACATTTTGAATTTGATTATGAAAGAGGGTTTGAAAGAACTTGATTTTTCCATTATGAAAGTTCGAACTCTTGTGAGATATGTTAGATCTTCTCCCGCTAGACTTCAAAAATTTAAAACTTGCATAGAAGAGGAGAAAGAGGATAGCAAAAGTCTTGTTACTTTAGATGTTGAAACTAGATGGAATTCAACTTTCCTAATGCTCGAATCTGCTATCAAGTTTAAAAAGGCATTTGCTAGTTTATACATGAAAGACTCCTATTGTTTCAAGGAGCTTAGAAAGGTTGGTGGTGGTCCCATTGAAGATGATTGGAAGAGGGTGAGTAGTTTTTTACCTTTCTTGAGCATTTTTTATGATGTAACATTGAGGTTATCTGGTTCTCGTTATGTTACTTGTAACCATTATGCACACGAGATTTACGGGACTAGATTAATGATTTCCAACATAAGTGATGATGATGAGGGTATTAAGAAAATGGCAGCCCAAATGATGTCTAAGTATGATAAGTATTATGGGAACATTGATAATATCAATATTATGATGTTTGTGGGTGTGATCCTTGACCCTAGGCACAAATTGAATTATGTTAATTGGATTGTGCATGATTCTTATGATGAAACACAAGCCACTCTTTTGTTCCTCAAAATTAAGATGGTTTTGCAATCTTTATTTGACTCGTATGCTTCTTCAATGCCTCCTTCAAAGACAAGTGATATGTCTTCCCCCACTTCTACTTCTTATCTAATTTCACTCAAGGTGGGACTCAACGTGGGGTAAGATTGATCTTCAACAACTTATGGCTTCAAATTTCAAAGGGATACGGGTTGCTTGTAACTAGTGCCAATAAAAATGAGTTGGAGAGTATTTAGAAAGATTGGTTACGCACCTCTCGGTCACCTATTATAATAGAAGAAAGTTTAGTTGCATTGGAAGAGTTGGAGGAAGGTAAGTTTATTTTTATGTTTGATTGCTTCTTTTTTTGTTTATTCAATATTTAAAGTTTTAAACATAAATTTATATTTTAATCTTTTTTATTTTATTTCGTGTGATGTAGCCATGAAGGATCTAACTTTAGAGCAATCGGAGATCATAATTGACGAGACAATTGATACTTTGGATGATTTGTAAAATATGTACTTTGAAACTTTGAAGTACTTAGTGGTCCTACTATCTCTTTTTTTATGTTATTAAGACTTGATACTCTTGTGTGGTATTTTATTTTGAACATCTTGTGTTGATTTGATTGTTGTTGAGATTTGATACTCTTGTGTGATATTTTAATATGAACATCTTGTGAAGATCGGTCCTATTATTTTTCTGCTTTTACTATATTTTTTTAGAAAGACCCGTTATATGTATTTTAATTTATGTTGATTTTTTATGGCATTAATCAAATATTATTATTTTAATATGCAACATGTATAGATTTTTGGATTCTAGCTTGTATTTTACATGGTTCACAAATACATTTGAAGTGGAGCTATTTAATTTCATGGTTTACACAGAATGTTCCAACTCCTTTTAATTTCATGGTTCACAAATATTATTATTTTAATATGCACCGAGTCCTCATTGTTAAATGGGCTAGGCGATAGAACTGAGCAGAATGCATTCAAATATACTGGAATTGCTTGCTTTAATCCAAGTTCCTTCTCAGACGATAACACATTTGTTGCATATAGGCCTTGCAATCAGGAAATTGAGTTTTCAGCCTTGTGAATATCTAAAGTTTATGGCTTCCATATCCTTTAGCATGCTGGAACAAAGAAATGCCATTATTTTCAGTTCTCAATTAAGAAATTGTTATGATTAAATTATTAGTGTGATATCATTTGCAAATCTGCTGTGTTGTAAAGTATCTCACTAGTTCTGTCGGAAGATTGTGAATAACAATGGGATAATTTACGCGTTTAGTATCTAAATTATCAGTTTTAGTACTTAAACTTTTAATTTTATGTTAATTAATGCTTTTATTATGTTGATTTTTTTTTGAATTTTTTGCAAAAAAAAAATTCGGATCCGGATATTCGGATATCCGATCCGAAATTTAGGATATCCGAAATTTCGGATATCCGAATTTTTCGGATCAGATACGGATCATTACTTTAAGTATCCGAAATTTTCGGATATCCGAAATTTCGGATCGGATAATATCCGATATCCGATAATGCACACCCCTACTTGCAATCTATATGTAAACCTAACAATAATAACACATAAATGGAATTCATATCAAACAAAACTAATTCATATATTAATGAAATTCATAAAAGTTATATCAAATGAATAACTTCATTACAACAACAACCAAACATATTATCAATCCAACCTTGTACAACATTGCTTGACTCTTAAACTTTGCCATTTCAATTTTACATGTTCTTAATTGATCTTTGGTCTTCATAAGCTTCTTCTCCAATCTTTCCACTTCACAAACTTTTTTCATTTTCTTTAATTCATTATTTATTTTGTTATTTTATTATTTAAAAAATATTTTATTTTATTTTTTATGTTTTTCTAAAAAACAAATTCCGAAAATAACATGTCTCATGGTGTGTTCTGATTGGTCTGAGATTTTTTAAATGGTTTTAACGATTTAGAGCAATTGGAGTAACAATTTTTTTAGGGGCAAAATAATATAAAAAATATTTTAAGGGACAATTCGATAAAAAAGATATAGTTCGGGGAAATATACATTTAAGCCTTTATTTTAATTTATTTCTGAATATTTTACTAACAAAATTAAATCACATCAACGTCAATCAAAACAATAAATATTTCCTATACGAATATGGTAGGATATGTTTTACAATCCTTGGGAATAAAAATGAATCTGTAATATGAATTGGTATCTTTATTCTTATATTAATTAATTTTAAAATTACTCTTTCCGTGTTCTTATAATGAGCCGGCGAATAATTAATGCTTAGTTAAGCTAAGCTACTCGACTTAAGTAAAATCTACAGGATAAATCACACGTTTACTTACTGAATTTTTTTTCTTTATCTTATTTCACTTATTGTAGTTTTGATTTTTTTATTGAATTTTTTAGTTACTCGACTGTTAAATTTTTAATGATATTAAATTAAAATTAAAAAAAAATTAAAAATGTAATGAAAAAAAAGTAAAATTTAGTAAGTAAATATGTGACATGTTTTATTATGAAAATGTAAATATCACGTTATTGAGTAAACGGTGAAGTGATAAAAAAATTTAATATATAAAATTTAATGAAAAATTGAAAAATTGAAAGTAAGGTGAAAAAAAATAAGAGAAACCGTGTAATTTACCTAAACGAATAACACATTTAAGAAATACTGAAATAAGCGAAGGCCAAAGCGAATCTAATTCTAAGCCTAATTTCTCACTTTCCTCTCACTACAAACATGCAAAGACAATCCTTAGGCTCTCCTACATCCAAGCTCTACATCCATGGAGGAGAAGAGATTACCGGTGCTGATGATCACAAACGCCGAATAATCATCGACGGCGAGGATCGCAAAGACAGTAAACCTCGCCGATTGTCGTTTTCGCAATCTTCGCCGTCGTTGCCGTCGCCTCCTAAGTCTGAGAAGCTCATTCATCTCATTCCTGTTCTCACTCTCCTTTGCATCCTCATTCTTTACCTTAATTCTCACAGTCCTTCTCAATCTGGTACGTTTTTCGTTTTCTCCGACAGCCATAATAATTAACAGGCTAGGTTATTCAAGTGTGATCTACATCTTTTATTCTTATGTTTTTGTTACAGATTTGGAAGCTTTTAACGGATTCAAGCATTCCCCAAAGCATTTAGGTATAATGTAGCTTCAGCTCACCTTTTCTCTTTTTAGTTATTGTGTTTTCGGTTTAGCGACTTCTTTTGTTGCTTATCTCGTTTTATGCTTTCGTTATTCACAGATTCACGCGAAATCGGCTCTTTAGGCCGATTTATGGAGATTCAGAAAGGCGATGTTTTGGCTATTCGAAGCCAAAGGAATTTGCAAGAACTTGATAAGTACGTTTGGAAGCATCGTCCTCACCGGAAAATCGCCGATTTCTAGGCGGCGGCCTCGAGTTTTTCATCGATCGGTTTCTCTCTCGCTCGCTCTCTCTATCTAACGATTCTTGTGTTCGTTCATGCTCTAGCTGACTTTAAGCCAGCACGTGCAGGTCATACTTGCACGTGAGAGGCATTTTTTAGTTGAACGTGTAAATTGAAAATTTGTTGGCTAGTGAAGCAAATATCTTAGCTGCCGCTACGTGTGTAGCTCCTGGTCAGTCGTTTTATCATCCTTGTTCACATTAATTATATTTTAGTCATAGAAAAAAATAAAAATTGAAAAACTTTGAGAACCATTGTTTTCAAAATTTCAAAATGGCTAATGTACGCCTCGTGGGTGTGGTGTATGTTAGTGAGGGAGTAACTAAGGGTGGAATCCAGCTGGAAATTCGGACCGTTTTTTCTCCTCGTGATGCGGTTGGGGATGCCAGCTAGAAAGTTGTACTAATCACAGAAACCTATTAACTGCACCAGCGGTGAATATCTTTGGCCTTTTACATAAAAAACGCTTAAAAATTCGTTTATTGTACTAACACCTCTCATAGGATGATCTCCACGTAGGATGATCTCGTTTTGTAAAAATTAAGGGCAAACTTTTCGTTTTAGAAAGTAAGTTTTATGTATTTATTATTTTATTTAAAAACTTAATTAATTTCGTATATAATAAAATATGAGATTCATTAAACTTATTTTGTAATACGTGGGATTATTATACGTGTGTAGTTTGGGAGATATATTTAAAAAAAAACCGGTTTTAAAGGTATTGATCCAATGATGTAGTTTTTTTATATAATAATGTCAATTTCTTTACTCTTGATTTCTTGGTTTTTCTATAACGCGTGTAATTAAAGTGTGTTTAATTTTTTTCTTATAAAAAACCACTTGTTAATTTTAGTGGGTTTTTGATGAATTTTAAGATTCTGTTGATGAAGAAAGCAATGCTGTATGAATTATACACGTGTCAAAAGTTGAACACAATGTTAAATCAACAACAAAAGTTGTCCAATTGGCTCAATTACCTTGTATTCCCTCTTTTCTCTTTGACTTTACTGTTTGGTAAAAAATCATAATAATTGGTTTAACAATTGTTTTGAAAATCGGACCGGTCGGTTCAACTAGAAACCGTGTGTTAGTCCGGTTCAATTTAAATCGGTTGAATCGTTACTAGTGAACCGATCAGAATCGCTACTAGTGAATCGGTTAGAACCGTTGAATCGTTCGAACCGGACCGGCTGAAAATCGGAAAAAGCCAGAAATTTTGTTTTTTTATAAAAAAAACAAACCAAACAATATCGTTTGTTAAACGAGCCAAGTCGAACTCGAGTATTGTTGAGCTCGACTCGAACTTGAAAACTTTAAAAGTAAGTTCAACTCGACTCAAAGTCAAGCTAAATATTATCAAGTTCAATTCAAACTCGAAATATAATATTGAAACTTGAACTCAAAAAGGTTTGAACTAAAAAAAATTTAGAAGCCTAAAATTCGAGCTTGATTGAAGTGAAAGAATAGTTCACTCAATGCTCACCAAAAGACTCTATGATTTTAAATGTCAACTTACCTCTATTATTTATAGAAGTTAGTTGTGATGCTCTTCTATGTTTCTTAGCAATATGAGATTGTTTTGTTCTCATATTTTCTCTTTAAACTTTTGGGATGCCCTTCTATGTTTCTTAGCCATGTGAGATTGTTTTTAAAAAAAATAAAACCAAACAATATCATTTTATTATGATTTTTTTAACCCCAAATTTATTTTTTAATTATAGTTATATAATTATATTTATTATTTAATATATGTTACCATAATATTATGTTGTAGTTAATTTGAATCATTTTGTTTCACTTGATTTTATGGTTTTTAACTTATATATGTTATGACTTACTTTGAATATGACTTGTGATATAAAAAAATATTTTTTATTAAATATTTTTGGTATTTTTATTTAATTTTTTAAATAATTATTACGTCGTCCGGTTCTTCAGACCTGTCGGACCGATTCGACCGGTCAATCGATAATATAACCGATTTACTAACCGATCTGATTCTGAAAACCATAGGTTTAACGTTAGAAAGTTAATTCTTTTTTTGTGTTCGTGAAAATGAAACGAACGGAGCTATCAAATTCCCATTACTATAAGTCATCAAATTCAAGGGTTTGCTTGTTTTCGTTTAAACGCGTCTGCCATTCAAAGCAGGATTGACATGAGATTGGGTTTAATTGGATTTTTTTAAGAATAATAATAATTTCTTTAATCATCGAAATAATTTGATTAATTTAATTTAATTTTAATTTTCAGTTAGTCTGAATTGTAAACTAAGAAGTTTTTTTTTAAGAAATTTGTAATATTGTATCATGCGTACTCAACTTTTATATGAATGAAGATAGGATAATTCTTACTTTTATATAACCTCCTAAAAAATAATTTGTGTTTCATTTTTTAAAAAATTTTGTCCCTTCACTTTTTGGTAAATCAAACGGAAGGAATAAGAATATTTGGATATGAGCTTTGGACCTCATTTGAATCTCGGCATCCATTTCGGTCATATTTAACATCATTGGTTTGGTTGAACTGTAGAATTATGAAATTTAGGGGCTGTTTGTTTACTTCAGAATGATTAAGCGCTGAATGATTTAGAGACTCTGTATGAATTAGCTTTGAATGTGACATGTTGTTTAATAATGACTCTGAATCATTCAGAATGTACTTTGATGCTGGAATCATTCAACACTGTTTTGTTGAATCAGTCAACACTGAATCATTCAGAGGTGAGAAACAAACACGCTAAATGTTGAACGGTTTAGCATTCAGCGCTAAATGATTCCATTCAAAGCCAAACAAACAACCCCTTATACTAGTGAATTTTATAATATTGTATTATGCGTACTCAAATAATTCAATTTAAATAATATTTTTTTAAACAATATCTATTTATATTATGTATGTAAAAATGTGTTTTATTTGTTTTATTTTTTAAAACTACAATTGATATGATGTATTTTTTTGCATGATAAATTTAGTCAATAAATTAGAATATTTTAGTCAAAAAAATAGAAATTTTTTTAGCAAAAATGTTTTTTTCTTCAAATAATGATATTTTATTTAAGTGATTGGAGTTTATTTTAATAACTATTGAGTTTTGGGTTCAAACCTCATTACAAGTATTTTTATTATTTTTTTCTTACTTATAAGTATTTTACTTAAATATATTTTCATGATAAACCTTATTACTGTTGTAACACTCATAACCCGTATACGTATTGGAATACGAGTTAAAGATGTCACATTAACATTATGAAACTTTCTTTGTACATAAAGCTTTAAAATTTCGTTGCATTTAAAACTATTTACTTAATCACGTAAAAACATAAAATAATATATTTATCTACCATTTGAATATGATTTTAGGCAGTGACTAGGCACTTCAATGCTGTTTCTCAACATATATAAAACTACCAAAATACTGTCTAATTTAAAATCATTCAATTTCCCTTAAAATTATATTTACTAACGACCATTTTAAGTTATTCGATCAGAGCCGTTCAAGCATTTATAACACACATGCCAATAATGAGTGAAAAATGTCTTACTGATACTATAGGTTGGATTGATTTCCCAAGAAGAGATTATCTGAGTGCTCCTTGAGATGCTCTCAGTGCTCCTTACTTCACGTATGTTTCTTTATCCAAACCTACACATGAAACTCCTCATGCACTATGTAATACTTAGTGACACAGTAACATAACTAAGGTGAGATAAAACGTAAATATCATAAAGTATTATAAAACCTAAATATGTAATTTAAATAAAAACATTGAAACTTTCAAACTGAGCTATACAAGACGATTTCCTCTTCAAAAACCTGAAAATCACTATGTAACACCCCCAATCCATACCCGACCCTGATACAAAAATGAGGTGTCATATTGACTTTTCATCACTTTGACTCTTTGAAAAGCTGAGTAACATTTTGACTTTTTACTTTTATTGTAGTGATGAAGCCCTCATTAACACTAGTTAAAATCGAAATTAATATTAAACAATGAAACAAATATTTAATATATTTACATAAACCTTAATTAGTATAGTTACCAAACAGATCAGAGCATTTGCGATTTAAACATTTGTAGTACATGAAAACAAAATCTAAAATAGTAAAATCACTTATTGTTCAAATCGATCTGATCTTCTCCAAAGGTTTATTGTCCAAACCTACCTTTACTCTTCTGACTTCTTTGAACCTACTTGTGAAAACACTCACACGCTAAGTCTTTGACTTAGTGAGGCATAAATGAGCATAATAAAACATTAAAAACACTTTCTTAAACATTTCAGAGAAAACATTGAATACGGAAAACAAGATACATTTCATATAAATACAATATTGTTATGCACTTTTCAATCCTATCAAATAGACTTGTGAAAACACTCACACGCTAAGTCTTTGACTTAGTGAGGCATAAATGAGCATAATAAAACATTAAAAACACTTTCTTAAACATTTCAGAGAAAACATTGAATACGGAAAACAAGATACATTTCATATAAATAACATATATTGTTATGCACTTTTCAATCCATATCAAATAGTTTAATTAGCCCAACGCATATCACTGAGAACTCAAGGTATGTGACTACTTTGAGGTTGTGCACTGTAATTGCAGTCGAAACTGAAGGACCACATAGAATTATCCTGAAGGACCGCGTAGAACCCTCGACTCTTGGCATGCGAATTATACCTCTAATTCTCATAACACATACTTTGGGCTTTAACTATATAAGTATTCATATAGCATTATTCACATGATCATTTATTCACATAGAACACATATACTCATAGTAATGAAATAAAAACATTGCTCCTGAAATACAATGTAGATAAAACATTATAAAGATATTTCATAAAATAATTCAAATTATTTTCGATCGAAAGTTTTCGAGGTTGGCTTATCGCAAGCCGTCCTCATATCAAATATAAAATAAATAAGTAGCACTCACCTTTGCCTCACTTAAGCCCTAAGCAAAATACTTTTCACTTTCGCTCAATCTCTTTACTACTTCGAGTCGTTTGATACTTGCTTTCGATAACAATCTACACGTTAACATGATCAAAATGAATACTGGAGCTCAAATAATTATTAACCAATCATCATTTACATAAACTAAATAAAACACCTAATTCACAATTTCAGGCTGAACATTATCAGTACTCCACACCCATTATCGATACTTCCCTTCTATGGTACCTATGCCTACCACATTATCGATATCCAAATTGCATTTTGGAATTTCCTTTTCAAATACAGTATCGATACCATACTATTGGTATCGATACCCCTAGTATCAATACTACCCCTTCAAAATCGATTCTGTTCATCCGATTTATACAGTATCAATACTGTTCATCCATTATCGATACCCTTGCCCAGAATTCACTTATTTCGCTTTGAATTTGACCCAAAATTCACCTAAATATCTTACTTCTAGCTCTATTCATTCCCTTAAACTCAATAACACTTATTACAACCAATTTACATCACTTAAATTCCCTTTAACATCCAAAATTTTCACTAGAACACTTAAAACTAAAAATCATACCCATTCTTCAAAAATGTTTCCAATCCTTTCTAATACTTCAAATACCTTATTCAAACCTTTGACAAGTCAAATATGCCTTTAAAATCCAGATACTAATCAAATTTCATCAATTCCCTTAAAACCCATTTTTCCAAATTACAATTAACTTATCAATCCCATAACTTCTAATTATCTTTAAGCATTATTAAGCTTCTATACCAACCAAAGATTCAAAACCAAATCAAAAATGAAAAAAAAACAACCAACTTCAAATCACTTACCTTAACAATGGAATTTTACGGATGAAGAGAAGAAAACATGAAGATAGAGCTTCTAGGATATTTCTTTTCTCTATTTCCCCATATGTTATATAACATTAAAAATTAATTTTAAATTCATTTCATGACAAAAGACTATTTTCCCCTTCAATCCTTCAATCTTTGGTAATATATCCTAAATAAAAATTTTCAAATCAATCATCGAACATTTCAATTTATCAAAATTAAATCGCTAAATTTTAAATCCTTACACTTTATTCACTGACCCGATGCTCGGGGTATTACAATTCTCCCCTTAAGAAAATTTGTCCTCAAATTTTTACTGCACAAAGAGATGAGGAAATTGTCTTCTCATGTCCTCTTCACGCTCTCATGTCGCCTATTCCACTTTATGATTTCTCTAAAGAACTTTAACTAACAAAATTATCTTGTTCCTTAGTTGTTTGACTTTATGTGCTAAACTCTGCACATGTTCTTCCTCATAGGTCAAGTCAGATTGTACTTCTATCTCTTCAAGTGCTATGATGTGAGAAGAATCTGATCGATATCTTTTGAGCATCGAAGCATGGAAAACATTGTGAATCTTCTCAATTTCTGGTGGCAATGCTAACTGATATGCCACTGGTCCCACCTTCTTTATAATCTCATAGGGCCAATGAATATAGGACTAAGCTTTCCCTTTCGACCAAAATGAAACACTTTTTTCCAATGAGAGATTTTCAAAAACACTTTATATCCTACTTGATACTCAATCTCCTTTCTTTTCAAATCCGCGTAAAACTTTTGTTTGTCTACTTCCACTTTAATATTATGTTGAATCACTTGGACTTTTTATTCTACTTCTTTATTCAAATCAGGACCAAGAACATACCGATCTTTTAATTCGTATCAATTAAGCGGTGTTCTAAATTTTCTTCCATACAATGCCTCATACGGTGCCATTTTAATGCTCGCTTGATAACTATTATTGTATGCAAACTCTGCAAGCGACAAATACTTCTCCCAAGATCCATGGAAATCAATTACACGTGCCCTTAACATATCTTACAAAACCTGGATAGTCCGTTCAGATTGACCATCTGTCTGTGGGTGAAAAGATGTGCTAAAGTTTAATCGAGTACCCAAGGCTTCATGTAAAGACTTCCAAAACCTTGGATCTCTGTCAGATTCTATTGAACTCAACGCTCCATGAAGTTGAACAATCTCTTTGATATATAATTCATCATATTTATTCATCGAATAATTAGTTTGAACAGGAATAAAATGCATTGTCTTCGTTAATCTATCAACTATCACCTAAATAGAATCATTTTTATTCGGTGTAAATGTTAACCCTGTTACGAAATCCATCATAACTTTCTCCCATTTCCATTGTGGAATGGAGATCGGTTGTAAAAGTCCTAAAGGAACATGATGCTCACCTTTTACTTTTTGACAAGTTAAACACTTTGCCACGAACTTTGTGATAGTTCTTTTCATACCTGGCCACCAGTATCGCTGATAACTCCGTAAAAGAACTCTATTTTTAGTCTTTTTACTTAATTTATTGTTTGTCTAAACATTGTTGTCATAGCATATTAATTGCATTTAGTTACATATCGGTCATATTTTTAGTCTTTTTACCTAGGCAAGATTTATTTGACTTAACTGATGCTGCTGAGGAGAAATGACTTTTGTGGGTGGTGTATGTGCAGGAATTGACTTAGGAAGAACATTTCAGTTGTGACAAAATATTTCACAAGGGCAGTGGAACACAGAAGAAGAAGAAAGTAAGGAACAAATTTTTCTTGCCAAAACAAGATTTATCTTGCAAGTCTGAAGCAGATCTGACGAACTGCTGATGTTACCTGCCAGCTATATGATTAACCTCACGTGCAATCAAGCCCTCCAAGAATTTGACCATATCCAGCCACATTTCTATTTATAGCATGGACAAGGCAACATGGGTATTTAGGGAATATTTAATTACACAAAACCCTAGGAAAATTCCCATTATAAATACCCAATCATAGCCGCAAAAAAAGGAGAGACAAGGAAGAAGAAGATTTACCTTAAGCATGGAGTAAGCACCTGCAGTACCTTACCCTCCACCATTCTTCAGCCAACTATCTTGGTGTCCTCCATAGCCAGTCTATAGCAGAGCGACGGTCAGTCCTCGAGAGAGGCTGGCTGCCAGAGCAGGCGTGGTACTGGTCAGAGCTGTCACACCAGAGCCCCCTGTTTGGGAGTCATTTTTCCTTTGTTCTTAATTTATCTAATATGTTTTGGGGCATGTATTAAACGATGATAATCTTGGATGATACTTTGAAAACACCATAATTTGTTATACTTGGTGTTGGTTTTTGTTTTGCTGAGACAATTATTTGATAGTTAATGAATGATACATTATGATTTTTACTTAGACTGTTTTGTTCATTATTTTAATATTTTGTCTTGACACTGTAAAAGCTTTCGAGAGATTGCCTGGTGCCTAGGCGAAACACTTCTAGACCTTGTAAGAGCTTTCGAGGGATTACCATTTTTTCTAGAAATTGATTCTTCGATTCGAGAGAATTAAGATAGATCTACGTGAGCAATGGAATAGACCTGGGATGGTGATGTTCTAACTAGCCTGCCTTAGAGATAGGAGAGGGTTTCAATTGACTAAAAGGGATAAACGCTTGAGTAGGATATACAATGACTATAGTTCACGCTGAGGGGTATTGCTACAATAATATTCTGACAAACCAAGGGTTGTAGTTCACGCTGAGTAGTATTGCCATAGCAACCATCTTAGAATACTCAAATAATCCTGTCGGGCAGCCTAAGCATATCATAACAATTATTTCTTGACTTAGAATAATTTCTCGCCATAGAAAGGTCAACGTAAGTACTCTGTGAAAAGTCTGAATATGTTAGGTTATTCTAAATATATTTGAATCAACGTTTTCCCTGCCTTGTTTATTTTTATTTGTTATTTTTGCATATTTTCTTTGCCTCGAACAAACCTTTATGTAACCACACTTCACAATATTCTCTTGCTTTAGAAATACTTTGACACCTGTTCATACAATCAATTGCTAATTGTTTCTTTGTTTTGACAAGAATTCGGGGACTAGCTCGTGACACCTAGTTCTAGTTATGATGAAACATCAAAACCCCTACCAATCCCAGTGGAGACGATAACTCACTTACCCTTTATTACTTGATTCGGCTGTGTACACTTGCACATATTTGCTTGCCTTAGCATATACATTTACAAGCGATCAAGTTTTTGGCACCGTTGCCAGGGATTGACAACTGACAAAATTTTGAAAATTTTTGCCATAAATTTTTTTATTTCTTGTTACGTTTTACTTAGTTAGTTTAACTTGTTTAATTTTTTTTTATTTTCCTTTTAAGGTTTTTATCATTGCATGACCTTGAGATCTGCTGGTAAACCACTAGAACCATTCGACCCTGAGATTGAACAGTCGTTCAAACAAAGATGACGTAACCAACGAGTCAGAGAGTATATCAATAGACTGCAATATCAAGGCGATACAATATGGGAGATCAGGCAGATCCCGACGTCGCGGCAAATACTCTTCCTAGAGAAGCTACAAGACCACGACCAATATGAGATCACTTGAACCCAATTCTCGACGATATCAATCCTGACATCGTGGGACTTGAAATACAATCAACCCATTTTAAACTTAAATCGGTGATGTTCAACATACTAAACTCCATCGGTCATTTTGGTGGTTCGCTTAATGATGATGCTAGACAATATGTTCGTGACTTCCTTGAAGTGTACGATTCGTTCAGGCAACAAGGAGTGCATGAAGATGTGATGAAGTTTAAACTTTTCCCTTATTCTCTACGCGACCGAGAAAAAGCATGGCTCAGTGGAGTACCTTCAGGCTCAATGGAATCTTGGGCAGATTTATGTAAAAGTTTTCTAATTCGATATAACCCTCATAATATGAACGCACAACTACAAAATGACATTGCAAGTTTTCACCAAGAAGATGGTGAATCCATGTACGAATGTTGGGACAGATATAAAAGTTTGCTTCGTAAGTGCGTGAACCACAGAGTCCACGATTGTACTCAAGTCATCATGTTTTATAATGGAGTCAATGCACCTACTTGAATGATGTTGGATGCCTCAACGAATTGTACTTTGCTTGATAAATAACCCGAGGAAGCATACGATATAAAAGACAGGATAGCGAATAACGACATCAATTCCTAACTACAAGGCTGGGGATCAGTAGAAAAGTAACTGGAGCATACGAAATTGAGGGTAAGGATTCAGTCTCTACTCAACTTTTTGCCATAACTAACATGCTGAAAAATTTGTAGCGTCCTAATGAGGTGAGAGAAGTCAAGGCAACTAGTGCTGCATGCATTCTTTGTCGCGAAAACCATCATGAAAGTGAATGTCCAGAAAACCATGAATCTACTAATTTTATGGGAAACTACAACAGAAGCAACAACAATCCCTATTCTAATACATACAATCCTGGATGGCGACAACATCTAAATTTTTCATGGGGTAACCAAGGGACCAACAACAATAATCATGCAGGCAATTATAATAAGCCATAGTAGAATAGTTCATAACATCAAAATTTTTAGCATCAGCAGATGCCCTGGCAACATAATAAAGGTACAACTTCTTCCTCTAATACAAACTCTAATTCTAACTCCTTGGAGGTGTCATTGTAGAAATTTATGGCCTTGACAAAAGATTTCATGGCTTCAACAAAGACTTTTGATTCATGAACACTCATCGATAATTAAGAACCAAGGTAATTTGTTACAAATCCAAGTTACAAATCCAAGCAGTTCTTTTGCAAAGCCATAGTTCATCCTTGATAGCATTAGAGAACCAAGTGGGTTAAATCGCAACAATATTGCATTCTCGCCTACAAGGAAGTCTCCTTAGTGATACTCAGGTCATTAAACATCATGGAAAGAAGCGGTGTAGTGTACTTACACTAAGGAGTGGTACCCAGATTAATCAGAATGATAAGTTTGGGGGGAAGCAACCAGAAAATTCTAGCCAAGGCACTACACAACTTGGGGATGAATCTGAAATTGTTGAACTAGAGGGATTGCTTGAGGAAAAAAGAAAAGAATAAAGGTAGACCTCCACCGCCCTTTCCTTAACGGTTAAAGAAGCACAACGACGAAATTCAGTTCAAGAAATTTGTTGATATCCTTAGCCAAATGTATTTTAATGTCCTATTGCTTAAAGCCATAGAGTATATGCCTTCCTATGCTAAATTCCTAAAGAACATTGTCACGAAGAAGAGGAAGGTAGAAAAAATAGAAAATGCTGCTGCGTCAAAAGAATTATGCTCTACGTTAAGCAAACTTTTGCCAAAGCAAAAAGATCCTGGAAGCTTCGTGATACCATGTTCTATCAGTGACAACTTTGTGGGACGAGCTCTTGTCGACTTAGGGTAAAGTGTAAATTTGATACCCAAGTCCATATTTTTAAAACTAGAAATGTGTAATGCTTGCCCAAACACCGTTATTTTACAGTTAGTTGACCGGTCATATGTTTGTCATGAGGACAGAATTGAGGATGTGATTATAAAAGTGGCAAGTTTTTGTTTCTAGTTGACTTTCTCATATTAGACTGTGAGGCTGATGAAAACGCACACATCATTCTTGGGTGGCCTTTTTTAGCTACTGGATGAATCCTAATAGATTGCGAGAAGGGAGAATTCACGGTGAGGGTGGGAGATCAAAGCGTCACAATCAATGTCTTTAACTCTATGACGTATGTTGATGATTCAGATGAATGCCAATGCATTAGAGACATGGGATTAATGGAGAAAGATGGAGCAGAAAATCTTAGCCAAGGCAAATTTTTACATATAGATGAGTATGATACTTTGTGCCAAGACAAAATTTCTTTGACACAGGAACACAAAAATTTTAGCCTGGGCGAAATTTTTTTAAATGAGGATTGTGAAAACTTTTACCTCGACAACAGTTTTTCGACTGAAGCAAATGAAAAATTCACTGATAAAGAAACCAAACAGGTTATGAAGATAAATTAGAGGAACAATCTAGCTTCTTTCAAGCTAGACCAGGTATGAAATTAGAACCCTTAGATTCCAACGAATTTATTCCCACAAATCATCATTATAGCATGCACCCATATTAGAACTTAAAATTTTGCCATCACATTTGAAATATGTTTATCTAGGTAGTAATGAGATTTTACCGGTGATAATTTTTGCTAGATTAACCACCGAACAAGAGAACAATTTGTTAAATATTTTGTCGCAGTATAAAAAAGCTCTCGGATGGACAGATTTGAAGGGAATCAACCCTACCATATGCATACACAATATCAACTTAGAAGATAATCA
Organism: Hibiscus syriacus; assembly: GCF_006381635.1. Taxonomy (NCBI): domain Eukaryota; kingdom Viridiplantae; phylum Streptophyta; class Magnoliopsida; order Malvales; family Malvaceae; genus Hibiscus; species Hibiscus syriacus. The sequence goes on from NW_024062907.1 coordinate 959,203, forward strand.
TAGAATTCTGTGGAACTACAAAGAAGACTTAACCCGATCATGAAGAAAGTGGAGATGAAGGAAATCATAAAATGGATGGATGGTGGAGTAATTTATCCAATATTCGATAGCTCATGGGTCAATCTGGTGTAATGCATGCCAAATAAGGGCGGTATGACCGTGGTTAAGAATGAAAATGATGAGCTTTTAACTACTAGAACAGTCACGGGCTGGCGGATATGTATGTATTACAAGAAGCTCAATAAAACAACAAAGAAAGATCACTTTCCCCTCTATTTCATTGATCAAATGCTTGATAGGTTAGCAGGAAAAGCATTTTACTGCTTGCTTGATGGATATTATGGATATAATCAGATAGCCATAGCACCGAAGGATCAGGAGAAGACCACTTTCACATGTCCGTATGGTACCTATGCATTTAGGAGAATGCCGTTTGGACTATGTAATGCTCCAACAACCTTTTAGAGGTGTATGATGGCCATTTTCTCAAATATGGTGGATGATTGCATGGAAATATTTATGGAAGACTTCTCTGTCTCGGGCGATGACTTCAACCGATGCCTCAACAACTTATCGAAAGTGCTGAAGCGATGTTAAGAATCCAACTTGGTGCTAAACTGGGGAAAATGTCATTTTATGGTAACCGAAGGAATTGTGTTAGGATACAAAATTTCTTGCAAAGACATTGAATTTGATATTTATAGACCTTGGACATGCAGGATTTTATAGGCGGTTTATAAAAGATTTTTCTCAAATCTCAAAGCCTTTATGTCTTTTGCTTCAACAAAATCAACTGTTTGATTTTTATGATGACTATTTGAATTCTTTTACAGATTTGAAGAAAAAACTTGCCTCAGCACCAATTGTTGTTCCATCGGACTGGGACGTCCTTTTCAAGCTCATGTGCGACGCTAATGACTATGCAGTTGGGGCAGTGCTAGGACAATGAAAAAGTAAACTCTTTCATGTTATCTAATATGTTAGCCGTACCCTTAATGATGTACATATGAACTATACCACAACTGAAAAATAACTTATTGACATAGTTTTTGCATTCAATAAGTTTATGCCATATCTCATCGGGACTAAGGTCATTGTGCATACTGATCACTCTGCCATTAAATATTTAGTTAATAAAAAAGATGTAAAGCTTAGGATTATTAGATGGATATTATTACTACAAGAGTTCAATCTAGAGGTAAAGGATAGAAAGGTGCCGAAAACCAAGTAGCAGATCACTTGTCTAGGCTAGAAAACAAAATCATCTGTCATGACATAAAGCAAATTCAAGAGGATTTCCCTAACGAGAAAATTTTATTTGTCAAGGGTGTGCCGTGGTACGCTGACATAGTTAACTTTCTTATTAGTAGTATTATCCCTCTAGATTTATCTAGACAGGGTAGAAAAAATTCAGACATGATGTATGACACTATTACTGGGATGAATCATTCTTATTCAAGCAATGTGGCGAACAAATAATTAGGAGGTATGTACCATAAGAAGAACACAAAGAAATTCTATTCCATTGCCATTCATCCCCGTACAGAGGACACTTTGGTGGAATGAGGACTGCAACAAAGGTTCTTAAATTCGGTTTCTATTGGCCCACCTTGTTCAAAGGTGCACAAGAATTCTATAAGTCATGTGATCGATGCCAGTGCACCAGGAACATATCGAAGGGACATGATATGCAATGGAAAAATATTTTGGAGGTCAAACTCTTCGATGTATGGGGGATTGACTTTATGGGACCCTTTCCCTCATATTTTAGCGACTTATACATTCTCTTGGCTGTGGACTACGTGTCCAAATGGGTAGAAGCCATTACAACACCCAAGAACAACTCCAAGACCGTGCTGAAATTTTTTCACAAGAACATATTCACACGCTTTGGAACACCACGCGCTATTATCAGCGATAAAGGTACACATTTTAACAATAAATTAATTACGAAGGCACTGAAACGATACGGGGTGCGTCACCAAATTGCCATGGCATATTATCCCCAGACCAATGGGTAGGCCGAAGTCTCTAACTGGGAAATCAAACATATCTTCGAGAAGGTGGTTAACCCAAATCGCAAGGACTAGTCGCCAAAGCTGGATGAAGCACTATGGGCCTATCGTACAACATTCAAGACACCACTTGGAATGTCCCCATTCAGGTTTGTCTATGGGAAGGAGTTCCATTTGCATGTGGAACTTGAACATAAAACATATTGGGCCATTAAGAAATGGATGAGTTTAGAGCCCAGGCTTATGAAAGTGTCCGCCTATACAAAGAAAAAAAATGAAAGGATAACATGATAGAAAAATTTTGCCAAGGAAATTTTATTATAGACAACAAGTGTTGCTATACAATTCACGACTCAAACTGTTTCCAGGCAAGCTAAAATCTAGATGGTCATGACCGTTGATCGTACACCAAGTCCATAGCAATGGTGCAATAGAAATTAAGAACCTAGATGATGGATCCACCTTTAAGGTTAATGGTCAAAGACTGAAGGAATACAAAGGAGCACCCGTCATATGTGATAAACCGACATCAATAACTCACGTTATTTTATTATGCACGTTGTTTAATTTTTTAAGATACTTTTATTTCTTTTTGGCATTTAAGGTACATGTGGTAGCACAGGGTTTAAGCTCATGTATGGGAAGAAAAGAAACCCTAATCTAATTAGTTTTAGCGATAATTATGAAGAGGGAAAGATATCTTTCCCCTACTTTACGTCAAATTAAAAAATCTTCTCATTAATATAATAGCTTTTCCCTTTTCCCTTTTACCGTTTTCCCCCAAATAAACCACTCATTACTTTCCCTCAAAAACCATCCATCCCTTCTTCCTCCTCATTGTTTCCTTGTTTTCTTTTCCTTTAACCTCTTCTCTTCACTCTTTTCACCAAATTGCCACCACGATACACCCTGTAACAGAAAAACCATGGCCAGATCTAAGAAAAATCCAACCACGTCCTCAGGATTTGAACGTTTCCAAACTGCCGAAGCTGAAGCAAGGTTTAAAAGCCTACAAAAAAGACAGGTCTATTTGGAGGACAATTTTTTTCGGCAGAGGGTGATGAACCCTTTGGACTAGAGGTAATGGACATAGTAAGGAAGCATAAGTGGGAGAAGTTTTCTTGGCATACAAAAGCAGTGGCGCCTACGATGGTCTACAAATTTTACATATATTTTAGAGACCCATCGCAACATAATGTTTATGTGAGAGGGAAATCCATAAGGTTCTCTCCCTCAACCTTTAACCGCTATTTTAAGCTCGGTAAGGTAGAGGATCAACACAAAAAGTTCCTTGCCGAGACAAATTAAGAAACATATGATGGAGTACTGGAAGACCCGTGCTTCGGATGGGCCAAGTTTGAAGGAAAGCGCCAACGCGTAAGTGGGTAGATCGTCAAGCCCTTAAGCCAGTTGTAAAGCTGTGAAATCACTTCTCGAAATACAAGCTGATGATGACCTCCCACAACACAACAGTATTGATAAGGAGGTTGATGCTGCTGTACTCGATTATTTATGGGCGAGCAATCAATGTTAGGGAGATCATCATTGAGCAAATTCATGACTGTGCGAAGAGGAACCGAGATAACCTTCTTTTTCCTATCTTGATAACTGCTTTGTGCAGGAATAAAAAGTCCCTGAGTAATCGTTTTAGGACTTTATCAAGTGAAATGAAGGGATAACCAAAAAGAAGGTGCCAGAACTCATGAGATTCGATGATAATGCTCCATATGAGGGCCTGGAGAGAGGAGCGAAATCAGTTGCTGCGACAAGAGTGGCAGTCGTGGTCATATCTACGAGAGAATCGATCGCCTAGAAAGTCACATGCAAACTTTCTTTGGCTATGTCATGGCATGGGATGCACAACTAAATGCCTTCTTCAAGGAGCTACTCCTGATTACCAATGAGGACTTGCCGCCCTTTCCTAATGAAATTCTGAAACACACAACATGTGACAATACATTTCATTCCTTGGCACAAAACGTTCCCCCCAAGTTCCTCTTCTTGTATTTTTAACTGATGATAGCCAGACTGCAAATCAATTTTGGAGAACACTGAAGATCCCTTGAGTTGATCAATTATGTAATACCCATTTCCCGTATACGTTCCTGTAAACAAGTCACAAGTGCCACATGACTTTTAAAAACATTTTCTTATTATAAATTCATAAAATTTTGTTTCGAAAATAAAACAAAACATTTAATATAAAAATAAAACATTCTTTGTAACATATTACAAAAAATTATCACTTTAATTACATTCCAGAGCGTTTTTCTTGAATTCAATTACATGCCATCTACTTTTCAAAATAAACATGATTATCCTACTGTTACTAAAGAGTCAACTTTAGATTGATGATAGCTGCTGCTGCACTCCTTACTCGGCTAGTCTTCGCTTTTACCTATGCGTGAAATCAACACAAGTTAAGTATTTACTTAGTGAGGCATAATACTGTAAATGAACTACAATTCATACATAAGCATATCATGACTATCAAAATATGAAATAATTCGTATACTTCATGAGAATCATTTAAAACCTTTTTAGTTAAACCAGGAGTAGCACCTTTCTGCCAAAATGCACTGTTATGCATTTGAGTTTCATTTGTGGCACCTTTCTGCTAAAATGCACCGTTATGCATTTATTTTCATTAGTGGAACCTTTCTGCCAAAATGCACCGTTATGCATTTATTTTTCATTAGTAGATCATTTCTACCAATAATGCACTGTTACGCATTTAATTTTCATTAATGACATCTTTCTGCCAATAATGCATCGTTATACATTTTCATTTATGGCTTCTTTTTGCCAATAATGCACCATTATGCAATTTCATTTATGGCACATTTCTCTCCCTCTTAAGAAATTTCGTCCTCGAATTTTAAGAAATACTTGATACGAAGAGGTGCATAAACTATTTCCTCATGTCTTCATCTCTTCCCCAAGTAGCTTTTTCTACCTTATGGTTTTACCAAAATACTTTAACCAGAGGAATCTTCTTGTAATACATTTTTTTACTTTCTCAAGCCAAGATCCGCACTGGTTCTTCCTCGTAAGTCAGATATGGTTGGATCTCTATCTCCTCTGGTGTGGTAATATGGGATGGATTTGATCAGCACCTTCTAAGCATCGACACACGAAAGACATTGTGGGTCTTATCTATATTTGGATGCAAAACTAACTGATAAGCTACTGGTCTGACCCTTTTCAAAATCTCATAAGGTCCAATGAATCTCGGACTCAACTTTCCTTTGAGTCCAAACCGTACTACTTTCTTCCAAGGTGAACTTTTCAGAAATACCTTGTCTCCCACTTGAAATTCACTTTCTTTTCTTTTAAAATCTGCATAAGACTTTTGTCGATCGGAAGCTATCTTTAGATTTTCCTGTATGACTTTCATTTTCTCCTCCATTTCTTTCATCAAATCTGGGCCAACTAGGTCTCGGTCTTTTAGTTCAAACTAATTTAATGGTGTTTTGTACTTCCTCTCATACAAAGCTTCATATGAGGCCATCTTAATACTTGATCGGTAACTATTATTATAAGCAAATTCCGCTAAAGGCAAATACCTTTCCCATGATCCTTTAAACTCAATCACACATTCCCTTAGTATATCCTCTAATATCTAAATAGTTATTTCTAACTGCCCATATGTCTGTGGGTGAAAAGTTTTGCTGAAATTTAATCAATTACCCAATGCCTCATGCAAGGACTTCCAAAATCTTGAAGTAAACCTTGGGTCTCGATCGTACACTATCAATATAGACACTCAATGCAGCTAAACTATATCCTTGACATACAGTTCTGCATATTTATCCATCGAGTAATTTACCTGAACTGGGATAAAGTGAACTATATTGGTTAATTTGTCTACAATTATCCATATCGATTCCTTTTTACCTGGTAACAAAGGTAGCCCCGAAACAAAATCCATTGTAACTCGTTTCACTTCCACTCAGGAATGGATATCAATTGTAACAATCTAGATGACACTTGATACTCAACTTTCACTTGCTGACATGTCAAGCATCTCGTAACAAACTCTGATACAACTCTTTTCATACCAGGCCACCAATAATGACTCTTTAAATCCTGATACATCTTATTCTCGCCTAGATTCATCGTCAAAGGAATATAGTGTGCCTCAAAAAGAATATCTTTATTCAGTTCTTCATTATTGAGAATGTAAAGTCTTCCACGATAATATAAACATCCATCATCACTTATTTCAAAGTCTTTGACCTCTTCTTTTTCTACTTGTTCCATCCTCACCAAGCATTTCTCATCTTGGAATTGTAAATCTTTTACCCGATCTAAAAGCATCGACTTTAACTTAAGTTTAACAATCAAGACACCATCTTCCTTTAAAGACATACGCATATCTAAAGCCCGTAGAGTGGCAAAAGTCTTTCGGCTAAGTGCATCCGCTACCACATCAGCATTTTCTGGGATGATAATCAATGATCAAATCATAATATTTTAAGAGCTCGATCCATCTCCTCTGTCTTAAGTTCAGTTCTTTTTTAGTCAGCAAGTACTTTAAACTCTTGTAATCCGTATAAATATGGAAAAACTCACCGTACAAATAACGATGCCAAATTTTCAAAGCAAAAACGATCACTGTCAATTCTAAGTCATGTGCCGTGTAGTTTCTCTCATGATGCTTCAGCTATCTTGAGGCATAGGCCACAAATTTTCATCTTGCATAAGCACACATCCCAACCCATTGAGAGATGCATCACTAAAGACTACATAGTCTTTACCCGACTCAGTTCAAAACTTTCTTGACATTTCTCGATCCAATCTAAAGGCACATCTTTCCGTAACAACTTAGTTAGTGGAAAAGCTAACATTGAGAAGTTCTTCACGAACCATCTATAATAACCAACAAGCCCCAAAAAACTCTGAAGTTCACACTTAGACAATTTGGCATACTTCTTTTCTCAAAGTGTCTGAAGAACCAATCGAAGATGAGCATCATGTTCCTATCTTGACTTGGAATACACCAAAATATCATCTATAAATACCACCACGAATTGATCAAAATAAGGTTGGAATACTCAGTTCATCAAGTCCATAGATGTTACAGGAGCATTAGTCATCCAAATGGCATCACCACAAACTCATTTTGTCCATACCGTGTTTGAAAAGTTATCTTTGAAATATCATCCTCTTTTATCTTTAATTGGTGGTATCCCGATCTCAGGCCTATCTTAGAGAACATTGATATGCCTTTCAATTGATCAAAAAAATCATCAATCCTCAGAAGAGGATACTCATTCTTTTTCGTTACTTTATTTAACTGACGGTAGTCGATGCATAATCGCATAAACTTGTCCTTGTTTTTCACAAATAGCATAGGTGCTCCCTAAGGAGAAACACTGGTCTTACAAATACCTTATCGAGTAACTCTTGCAATTGGGGTTTAATTCTCTTATGGATCCATTAAAACAAGTTTGGTACTTGGGTAAACCTCAATCTTGAATTCCACCTCACAATCTGGAGGTAATCCCGGTAACTTCTCGGGAAAAACATCTGAAAACTCCTTAACCGTGGGGATATCATCTACTCTCACTTCCAAAACTTGAGTGTCTATCACATTAGCTAGGAAAGCTACACACCCCTTTGATATCATTTTCCTTGTAGTCATGGCTGATATCACATTGGATGGTGATTTCTCTTTTTCGCCGATCACTACGATTTCTGAGCCTTTCGCATCATTTGGAAATAATCAGTTCTTGCGAAAATGACTCATCCATGATATAGAGACAACCAATCCATGTCTAAAATAATTTTAAACTCATCGAAAGGCAACTCCATTACGTTTTCTGGAAACACAATCCTTTGAATCTTTATCGGGCTTTTCCTACATACTCGAGTTACTCTCGCACTATGACCCATAGGATTTACCGCTATTAGCTCACTAACAATTGGATCTAAAGGAATTCATTTAGCTCTAACCAACTTTGCACTAATATATGAGTGTATAGAAATAGGGTTAACTAAAAAAAATACAGGTTCATCAAAAAGATGAAATGTACATTTTATGATCTCTGGGTCATCCCGATCCTCATTGATTTTAACGTTGTAAATTCTGGCGAATCCCCGAGTCTCTTATCGCGATATTGATTTAGATTGTCCTTTGGATCTATTTCTTACTCTACTTCTATTAGAAGCCGCCACTGATCTACGAGATTGCACCGAATTGTCCCTAGATTTCTTAGGACAATTTTGGGCAAAATGACCAGTCTCACCACACTAGAAACAGGCTCCACTGAGTAATCTGCATACTCCACGGTGTAATTTACCACATGTTTGACATGGATTTGTTTCTCCAAATACTCTACCCGAGCTAGTAGAAAAAGACTGTGATTGTTTAGTTTTCAGCAAAACTGTAATAAAACCATCTCTGTCAGTATATCGAGAACTCGAGCCATTGTCTCTCTTAGCATGATGGGGAGTTGAAGGCATTCCAACTTTTTTCCCCGTATGTAAACTCTGCTCCACTGCTAGAGTCTCCTTTTGAGCTCTTTCAATAGCCTTGGCTCGGTAAATGACTTCTTGTAAGCTAGGCAAGTTCAAAGGCAACATCATCTCTTTCAACTTTAGTCTCAAACCTTCAATGAACCAATCACGTCGAGCCTTGTCATTGAGAACTACCTTAGTAGCAAAATGTTTCAACTTATTGTATTCCACCTTGTACTCATGTACAACTTATTCACCTTGTTTCAAATTAATGAACTTCAGCAGCATCGCCCGTCTAAACTCCTCACCAATATATTTGTTCTTAAATTCCTCCAGGTCACTTGTTCCGGTGGTGAATACATCGTAGTATTTGACCACCATACTCGAGCTAATCCCTGAAGTAAATATACAATACCACCAAACTTTTCAAAATCTGAGAAGTGAAGACTTTCAGGCATTATTATAACATCATTTAGCCATAAGTCATCCTCCATAAGACCCTCATTCTCTTCCCCCCAGAACTCTGGAGCTCCCAAACTCTTCAATTCTTTTGGGATCAACATCCTCAGTGCTGAAGGAGCATGGGGAGGTGGAGGAGGTTAAAATCGGGTCAATATGGCATCTAGAGCTTGCATAAAAGCTCCAAACTCTGGCACTAACATCCCCTGATGTACAGGTGCACTAGCATTTTCAGATGGAATCGACTGTTCTTTATTAGCCTCGTTCCTTTCACTACCAGTTCCTTCTCTAATTTCTTATTCCCCCGCTCTTCGTGAGTTCGAAGATTCCTACATCTACTAGGACATACATAATAATAACAGTAAATTTAGTAAGGAGTGTCATCAATCACATTCTAATGACACTATATCAGTAACCTTGATAATCTTAATGGTATGTAATCCCTTTTTCTAAATTCAAATGAAACCAGTTTCGGCCAAGAATCGACTAAACCTGTAGCTCTGATACTAATAAACGTAACACCCATTTCCCATATACGTTCTCGTACACAAGTCACAAGTGTCACATGACTTTTAAAAACATTTTCTTATTTATAAACTAATAAAATTTTGTTTTGAAAATAAAACAAAACATTTAATATAAAAATAAAAGATTCTTTGTAACATATTCCAAAAATTATAACTTTAATTACATTCCAGAGCGTTTTTCTTGAATTCAATTACATGCCAGTTACTTTTCAAAATAAACATGTTTGTCCGACTGTTACTGATGAGTCAATCTTAGATTGATGATAGCTGCCACTGCACTCCTTACTCGGCTAGTCTTTACTTTTACATACGCGTGAAATCAACACACATTAAGTATTTACTTAGTGAGGCATAATACTGTAAATGAACTACAATTCATACATAAGCATATCATGACTATCAAAATCCAAAATAATTCGTATACTTCATGAGAATCATTTAAAACCTTTTCAGTTAAACCAAGAATGACATCTTTCTACCAAAATGCACCGTTATGCATTTAAGTTTCATTTGTGGAACCTTTTTGCCAAAATGCACCGTTATGCATTTAATTTTCATTAGTGCCACCTTCTGCCAAAATGCACCGTTATGCATTTAATTTTCATTAGTGGCATCTTCTGCCAAAATGCACCGTTATGCATTTAATTTTCATTAGTGGCATCTTTCTGCCAATAATGCACCATTATGCGTTTAATTTTCATTAGTGGCACCTTTCTGCCAATAATTCATCGTTATGCATTTTCATTTATGGCACCTTTTTGCCAATAATGCACCGTTATGCATTTTCATTTTTGGAACCATTATGCAATTAATGCACCGTTATGTATTTTCATTTATTCATTCATTTTAGAGAAGTTCATACTCTAAAACTTATTCATAATATCATTTCCATACACATAATGAAAGTATATTAAATATTGTAAAACATACATTAAATCAAAATATTCTAAGTTGACTCATTGTGAGTCTTTATCTTCTCATATAAATACAATAAATGCACTCACCTGATATACCTCCCTAGTATGCTGTAATGACATCCAACTACTCGACAACTTTATCCTTACCCCTTTTCTTACTTGACTCGGGAGCTTGGTTATGATCTACACAAGCATCCATTAAGTATGCATATCATACCAATGTTAGTATACTCTCTAACATTTATACTTTAATAATACTCAAAAGTACTATTATTTTCAGTTTCTATTACAATTTCAGCACATCTTACAATTTCAGGCTCAATAGTATCCCCCTACCATGGTATCGATACTTCTATATTATGGTACTGATACTCCCTTTTAGTATCGATACCATTTCTACATTATGGAATCCATGGCATCGATACCTTTCTCTTAGTATTGATACCCACATCAATATCGATACTAATTGCATCAGTATTGATACTGTTCATCATAATTCTTCAAATTTAAACCTATAGTATTGGTATTGTTCTTCGAGTACCGATACCTCTACCCAGATTTTTCATTTTCAGTTCGATTTTTACCAAATTTTCATTTAAATATTTTGCTTTTACCTCAAACAATACCCTTAAACTTAACATCATTTAACCCAACTAACTTTCCTCAATTTAGCTTCTTATAACATGTAAATTGTCTAAAGAACATCTCAAACTGAGAATCATACTACTTTTTCTAACATTTTTAAATCACATCCAATGCTTCTAATATCTTATTTACTTATTTGACAAGTCAAATATACTTGTAAACCTCATTAAAAACTCATATTTTGACATATCATTCAAAAACCCATTTTCTTCAATCTTAAATAAATCATCCATCTATTAGTTTTAATCCTTTCTAACCTTCCTTAAGCTTCCACATCAATTAAGGTTTCAAAACCAAACCAAAAACTAAAGGGAAAACTATCTAAATGAAGTCTTACCTTTGGCTATGGGGTGAGCACAGTCACGGGAAAGAAGGAGAAGAGAATGACTTAGCTTATTTATAACCTTTCCCTTTTTCCTCTTATTAAATACCCTAATTAAAATAAATTTTAAATCTATTTCCCTTTAAATGACCAAAATTCCCTTTTAATTTTTCCATTCTTAATAATTGGTCTTACACACAATTTCTGAATCATTTCTTATACTTTACCATTTATTAAATTTATTTCCCAAAAATTTCAAATTCTTTTAATATAGTCACTGACCTGATATTTGGGGTATTATAAATTAAATCATTAATTCTTAGGAGAGGATATTTATTCTTTATTGTCACCTTGTTGAGTTGTAGATAATCAATACATAGACACATCGAACCATATTTCTTCTTTACAAATAGCATTGGCGTACCCCAAGGTGATACACTAGGTTTGTTGAATCCTTTTTCCAATAACTCTTTCAACTGAGCCTTTAACTCACTCAGTTCCTTCGGGGCCATTCTATAAGGAGCCATCAAAATTGTTACCGTTCCAAGCATTACTTCAATTTGAAATTCAACCTCTCTATTTGGAGGTAATCCCGATAATTCATCTGGAAACACATAAAAATTCTCTGATTATCAGAATATACTATAATCTCGTCTCTTGGGCTCAAATATCAATCATATTGGCGATGAATGGATTAATTCTCTCATTGACCACAACTATCTCTGATCCATCAGAACTTTTCAAAACTACCCGCTTCAATCGACAGCCAACATTAGCATGGTAACAATACAACAAATCCATTCCCAATATAACCTCGAACTTGTCAAAGGGTAATTCTATTAGATTAGTAGGGAATTCAATTCCCTAAGTCCTTATAGGACACCCACGAAAAATCTGGTTCACCCGAGCACTATGTCCTAATGAGTTAGTCACAATTACATCAGTACTTATAGCTTCTAACTGGATTCTCAAATCTCTCACTAGTTTACTACTGATATAGGAAAAAGTTGATCCTGGGTCAATCAATACTAAAATAGGTTTATCAATTAATTGGAAAGTACCTGTGATGATTTCTGGATCATCACGACCTTCATTAGTCTTAAGGTTGAATACCCGAGTAGTCCCTCGTATATCAGGTTGAGTGGCCGCTTTAGACTGATTCTTTCCCTTGCCTCATCCTCTACCTCTCTAAGATACAGTAGTGGATCTCTCTGATTGTGTGGGCTCTTCGGTCATTAACGGGCACTCCCAGATAAAATGTCCAGTGTCCCCACATCTAAAACATGCTCCAGAGACCACTCGACATATGCCACTATGATTTTTGCCAAAATGCTGACATTGACTTGGCCTTCCAATTCCTGATTCAGTTGATTGAGTTTTCTTAGCTCTCACAGGATTTGATCATCTTCCTGAGGATGCAACTAACTCAAATCTAGCTTGAGGTCAAAAACTCGAACCTCAACTTTTCTTCGATTATGATACACTCGACGAGGTATACACTCTCTTGTTCAACTGAGCCTTTTTCTCCCCAAATCTATCATTATGTGCTCATTCCAAGGCTTTAGTTCGATTCACTACCTCTTGAAATGTAGAAAGATTCAAAGCTATTAGCAGCTCCTTCAATCTGGGGCGCAAACCCTCCATAAACCATTCACATGAATCTTTCTCAGCCGGGACCAATTCAGCTACAAATATGCTCAATTTATTAAATTCGCACGTATACTCATACACAGTACGACTCTCTTACTTCAAATTCATGAACTCCTACTTCATTTGTCATATGAATTGACGATATATTTGTTCTTGAACTTTTCCAAAATGAACGACCACGTCACTTGATCAATAGGCACTCTCATCATCACATTAGTCCACCATATACGTGCTTGACCTCGTAGGAATGAGACTACTCCATCCAACTTCTCCATTTCAGAAAAATGGAGACCTTCAAGCATAATTTTTACATCGTTTAGCCAAAGATCCGCAGAAACAGGACCTTTCTCAGCTTCTCCATTAAACTCGGGTGCTCCTAAACTCTTTAGCTCCTTAACAACATTCTTCCTAGGAGCCGGGGGAGTATATGATTGGAAACACTTCAGAATCGCGTCCAACGTCCCGAAAAATACTCCCTGATCTTGCACAAGTACTCCCTGAGGAGCTTGTTCTTTTCATTGCCAAGCCGGAGCAAGTGAATTACTACTACCCTTATTAACTCCATCTTCTACTTCATTTCGGGAGCCCTCGTAGTCCAACATCTATTAAGATATAATCACATAACTATATTAGCAAGGACAACATACTCGTTACACAATCAAATCAAAGATTTTTAATATTTCATTCACATGTACATTTTTTATAACATAAATTACTTCTTTTTGAGCTTACAATCAGTTAAACCTTAGTTCTGATACCAATAAAAGTAATACCCCAAACCCATACTCGACCCGAATATGAATATGAGGTGTCACATTGACTTTTTAATGATTTGACTCTTTGAAAATCTGTGTAAAATTTTGACTTTTTACTTTTATTGTAGTGGTGAAGCCCTCATTAACACTAGTTAAAATCGAAATCAATATTAAACAATGAAACAAATATTTAATATATTACATAAACCTTAGTTAGTATAGTTACAAAACATATTAGAGCATTTTCAATTTAAACATTTGTAGTACATACCAACAAAATCTCAAAATAATAAAATCACCTACTATTCAAATCGATCTGATATGATCTTCTCCAAAGGTATGCTGTCCAGACCTAGCTTTACTCTTCTGACTTCTTTGAACCAACGTGTGAAAACACTCACACGCTAAGTCTTTGACTTAGTGAGGCATAAATGAATATAAAAAACACTTGCTTAAACATTTCAGAGAAAACATTGAATACGAAAAATATGATACATTTCATATAAATAACATATATTATTATGCATTTTTCAATCCATATCAATTTGTTTAATTAGCCTAACGCATATCACTGAGAACTCAAGGTATATGAGTACTTTGAGATTGTGCACTATAATTGCAGTTAAAACTGCCACATAGAATTTGTACTGAAGTGCCACGTAGAATATGCATCGAAGTGCTATAAAGATTTGTCCCGAAGGACCTCGTAGAATTATTCTGAAGGACCACGTAGAACCCTCGACTCTTGGCATGCCATTTATATATTTCTAATTCTCATAACACATACTTTGGGCTTTAACCATATAAGTATTCACATGATAATTTAGTCACATAGAACACATATACTCATAGTAATGAAATAAAAACAGTGCTTCTGAAATACAATGTAGATAAAATATTTTAAAGATATTTCATAAAATAATTCAAATTGTTTTCGGTCGAAAACTTTTGAGGTTGGCTTATCGCAAGCCATCCTCATATCAACTATAAAATAAATAAGTTGCATTCACCTTTGGCTCACTTAAGCCCTAAGCAAAATCCTTTTCACTTTCGCTCAATCTCTTTACTACTTTGAGTCGTTCGATACTTGCTTTTAATAAAAATCTTCACGTTAACATGATTAAAATGAATATTGGAGTTGAAATAACTGTTAACCATTCAACATTTACATAAACTAAACAAAACACCTAATTCACAATTTCAGGCTGAACAGTATTTGTACTCTACACCTAGTATCGATATTTCCCTTTTATGGTACCGATACCTACCTCAGTATCGATACCCAAATTGCATTCTGGAATTTCCTTTTCAAATGCAGTATCAGTACCATACTATTTGTATCGATACCCCCAGTATCGATTCTACCCCTTCAATATGGATTCTGTTCACCCGATTCATACAATATCAATATTGTTCTTTTAGTACCGATACCCTTGCCCAGAATTAACTTATTTCACTTTGAATTTGACTTAAATTTCATCGAAATCTCATACTTTTAGCTCCATTCATGCCCTTAAACTCAATAACACTTATCACAACCAATTTACATCACTTAAATTCCATTTAACATCCAAAAGTTTCACTAGAACACTTAAAACTAAAAATCATACCCATTCTTCAAACATGTTTCCAATCCTTTCTAATACTTCAAATACCTTATTCAAACCTTTGACAAGTCAAATATGCCTTTAAAATCCAAATACTAATCAAATTTCATCAATTCCCTTAAAACCCATTTTACCAAATTACCATTAACTTATCAATCCCACAACTTCTAATCATCTTTAAGCTTTCTTAAGCTTCTATACCAACCAAAGATTCAAATCCAAATCAAAAATGAAAGAAACAACCAACTTCAAATCATTTACCTTAGCAATAGAAGTTTACGGTGGAATAGAAGAAAATATGAAGAGACAGCATCTAGGGTATTCCTTTTTTCCTTTTCTCTATTGCCCCAAATGTTATATAACATTAAAAATGAATTTTAAATTCATTTCATGCCAAAATACCATTTTTCCCTACAATCCTTCAATCTTTGATTATATACCCTAAACAAAAATTTCCAAATCAATCATTGAACATTTCAATTTATCAAAATTAAACCTAAATTTTAAATCCTTACTCTTTAGTCACTAACCCGATGTTTAGGGTATTACTCACTATCTCATGATTTTATCAAATATCATGTAAATAAACATCAAACATAATAAACATTTCATATTCTTTTCATTCATACATATTTTAGAGCTTTCATTTCATTTCCATAGTCTTTTCTTTCAGATACTTGTCATAACTTTCACATTTACTTTCATAGCCCAATCTATATGTAAGAGAATGCAAGGTATGTGAGTCAAACATAATGTGCGCACTAGGCACTACACGATGCCAATCATCATCATAAGATGCACTCCAAGTGCAAATCATATCATATGCACCAACGGTAATGTACATGAATGTACCATAACTTATATTAACTTGAACTTTACTCAACTTCCTGGCATGCCAAGTGTACATATGACTCTTAATGCAATATACAATGGGCTTCCATATCATATTATATTCTTATAATAATTAACATTTCCATATCATAATCAGTTTCAACTTATCAACATAAAAAACATAATTTGAGCAGTTCATACCCGAAATCATCCTTAAATAGAATATATATATCATGTAAAAACTTAGGGTAAATCATTATCTAAAATAAATTCAAATAACATTTCTCAAATCTTTAAAGAAATATTTCATCACTAAACTTATAGATCATTCTTTAAAATTATATTTGAAAATTCATTCGAATATCTTTTCAGAAAATATCATATAAAAACATATTTGACAATCTCATACCCAAAAATCATTCATAAATCTCTATATAAACATTATGCAAATAATTCATATTTATAATTAAATCATACTTAAAAATTTATACTTTAAAATAATAATATGAGGTTGACTTATCACAAGTCTTCCTCAATCAGAATAAATAATTAAATAAACTACACTTACCTTTACCTTACTACTGAAACTTCAATACAATACTCTTTTACTCAAGAACTTTGCCTTTCACTTTCGAGTCACTGGAATCAAAAGATTTGTCTTAATCTGTACGACATCACATACATAATACCATTTTCAAACTGTATGTTAGTATTCTACTAACATAATCTAATTATGATAAAATAAATTCTATAAAACATAATCGATATTAAATCGATATAAAACTAAATCATATTTCTATCATAATTTCAAATT
This sequence comes from Hibiscus syriacus, assembly GCF_006381635.1. NCBI lineage: Eukaryota > Viridiplantae > Streptophyta > Magnoliopsida > Malvales > Malvaceae > Hibiscus > Hibiscus syriacus. Next base: position 976,207 of record NW_024062907.1, read on the forward strand.
CCAAAATACTCATTCGATTCCATAAATATTTATTTTCATCATCAACCCTTCAACTTTTACCAACTTTGCATTCAAGTTACTAATTATGAATTATTCTTAGAATTCATATCAACCTTTCCATTTAATTCATAATGATCATTCACCATTATGATCATTTCACATAAATTACTAATTTTTTCCAGCACCTTAATAACATAACCAGTTTGATACTTTAACATTAATAAACTTGCAATTCGATCCCAAATCCAACATTTAAACTTAAAAATCACCATACTAATATAAATTTCCAGCATTGAAATTTCATACTAAAATAATACCATCACATTTAAAACTTCAAAATTAAGTCCTAATTTTTGAGACTATTCGAATTCCATCACCAAATTTATCCAAATTTGCACTTTGATCCCAAATCACTTATTTAATTTAAAATTCCAGCATTCTATAATCAAAATTAAAATTGAATACTCCAATTTTACATATTTATGCATCAATGTCTCTCAATTCTTAAAACTTACAAAATAACTCTTTTTCTATCTCAAGGTTCTAAATTGATCTAATTCAATCTCCAAATCACATAGAACACATTTAATATAAACTCTAGATCATAGAAAAATTTTCAATATTTTTCCTCAAATTTTCCCTTTATGGCCGAAAATCATAAAGTAGTTAGGGTAAACTTTCCATTCAATTTCAAGCATGAATTTAACCTCCTTACATCAAAGTCATGATATTCCAATAATCACAACATCAAAGTGAATCAAAATATAACCAACCTTAATAAACCCTAACCATGAACTAACATGATTTAAGCTACTAAACTTGATTTTAATCATCACTCATGCTTTAGAGTTATTCAACAACTTCAATAACATAAAAATCTTCCATCAAATCTTCAAAATCAACATGTTATTCAACCACCCAATTTATGAATCTCAACATCTAAGCATGATTTCCATGTAATTTTTATACCAAATGATAGAAAATTTCAAGAGGATTAATTCTCTATCTAATAGCTTAACCCAAAAATCAATCGAATAAGCCTAAAAATAAAATTGAAAATTCTCACCTTTTGAGCTATGGAGTTCACGGCAACAACAAGAAGAAAATGACATGATTTTTCACCTAATTTCCCTTAGTAATTATTAATTAAAACACATGGCACCTTCTAATATAATTGAATTTTAAATTTAATTAATGAGAAATTCCAATTCCATCTTTAATGAATCATGATAATTACCAAATTCCATTGAAATAACTTCCATTAAAATATCTCATGGTTAAATATGAACCAACTCAAAGTTGACTTTCTACTTTAGCCATGCAATTTTAAAAAATTATAATTTAGTTAGTTAATTTTCCCAATTTCGGCTAAATAGAGAAAATTAACTTCAATTTCATTGATCCTTGCTAAATTTTCTAAAATTTGGAAATAATATTTCCAACCTTACCGACTTTACTACTTTATAGCTTTTAATATAAATCTCATATCAAAATTCGGATTCCCATGAAAATTCTTGTTTTAGGACAAACTATTTATTTACGAGCCAAAATATATAACTTTAAAAAATTACATTTTTGATCCCTATACTTTTATAAAATTTATACTTAAGCCTTCAAAGTTTCAAAACTTATATTATGGTCACTACCCAAAATTTGGGACATTACAACCATCAAATATTAATGATAAAGAACTTGATTAAGACTGTTTTAAATTTTAAGTGAGGTGGTTGAAAAACTAAAAGATTAATTGTTAAAATAAAATCCTCTAATAGTTATGTGATCATGGGTATAGTTTACCCTTTTTATAAAAAAAACATACCAATAGTTTTCATTTTGTCAGTGATACATGCACTACATGCCCAAAAGTTGAGGAATATGGGCTCACTCTTCTTCTAGTCTCGATCACAAGATGATGGACCAAACTACTCAAAGACAAACTCCAGATTGAGATTGAAGAGTTCAAGGAAGGAAACTCACTTATCCTACCACCCACATCAACTTGGATCACGAAAACCCAAGTTACTTCTGGGCCCAATTACAAGACTCACAAAGATATTTTCGTGAATGAGTTTAAAACCCCTTAAGTCACAGAACTTGTAAAGTTACCTAATGATATGTTTATAAAGCCTAGGATAACTCATTATCTTAGTATTTTATTATTATTTGTTTTATTTTATTAGGATAAGGGTAAATGGGTCATTGAAAGTAAACCATTGATAGCTTTTCATCCTCCACTTTACTTATCACCTCATGCCACCTATCACAAGCCTTGATAACTTATCAACCTTCATCACATTGCTTATCAAAAGGTGCCTATCTCATCCCCTTTTCAAGCTATGTCTCCTATACCCCTTTTAGAAGACTCATCTGGATAATACATCAAGTTTTGGATCATGTTATACTTGCTCTCATCAATAGTATCAGATCAAAGCCTCATCAAGGGCTCACATTCATGCCGCCCCCTTCAATTGGATTTAGGATAGTTATTATTATTATTTTATTATTCAATCATGTTATAAAATGACTCCTCAAAACCTATATAAAGGATGCTCATCCCCTCATTGTAATCATCAATTCTTTTCTTTTATATAATACAACAAGAGTTCATTTTTACAAAAGCTAATAGTCTTGTGCCTTCGAAGCTTCTTTTTCTTTTAGTTCTTTTGAGTTCTTTGAGAGAGAGATCTTCACACTCTGATTTGCCTTTTCATTATGATTAGGAGGGCTGGTTAGAGCCATATTATCAAGTTTACCTTTTCACTACGACTAGGAGGGTTCGATACGAAAATTATCCTTTAGAAACATCTTCTATAAACAACATATTATTACCTAAACCACCTTCACACCACTATAATCTATATTCTAGGATTTGTGTTATCAGCATACCTACCAGAGAAAAATTTTCAAATCGATTTTCCATCAATTCGACCATTTAATTTTAATTATGTCTTCACCATTGAAATCCTTATATTTTTATCTTTCCAACAACTATTTGCTTGTTTAAATTCAAGATCAAATCACTATTAGTCGCCCATGTCAAAGAGATAAGTGCAAGTTCTTCATTACTTGTTTTGTCTTTTAGTTATCTTTTATTACCCTTGTTTTTACCTTGTATTTATTTCTCCATCTATTTCATTGTCATTGTTTCCCTATCTTAATCTAGCATATAAACCCTAAATAAAACCTTAGTTATTATCACATATATATTCAACAACTCCTCCTATTTCTTCATCGAGTCTAGAGCTTGAGCAATATCAATTCATCCAGTGTCGTATCTTTATCATTTGATACCAGATTTAGGACAATTCTTGGAAAGAATCAAAGTAATTGGACTTGTTCTTCAAGCATCACCCGTCGAAGTACCCTAACGAAGCTAGTTCGTACAAGTCTATCTCATTTTCAAGTTCTTCTTCAATTATTTTAGTTTAGTTTTAGTTCCTTCTTGTTAGTTTGCTGATTTTCATCAGAAAAAAGAAAGAAATAAAATAAAAAGGAACAAAAAAATTTACAAAACACAAATTAAGAAATTTAGAGCTAATTTTTACACGTATATTTTTCATCCTAAGAGGATCATACAGTCTACAATTCAGCCCAATCAAACTTCATTAGACCACTCAAATCCATCATTCAAGTATTTCGGTATATTCGGGTTTTCTTATTGACGAATTTTTTAGAATTTTCAAGAATGAACTTCGTGTTGAATTTTTCCATATTGAAACTATACTCGTTGAGGAACATTAAAAAATTTAGAATCTTTAATCCAACCTTTTAGGTCTTTTGGGTTTGGGTTTTCCATTTTCTTATTCTTATTCTTATTGCTTTAGATTCATTTGTTTCACCTTTTCTTTGATCCTCTACATCATCTAACACATTCTCTTCCTTGTATTAGTAGGACTAAAAAAGTTTGCATACTTCTTCTTCCATGCTTTCTCATTCACTTGGAGTTATATATTTCTTTGGCCTCTTAGAGCTTTCTAAGTTTCTTTTCCCCCCTTTTGTTAGAGATTGAACTCCAGTACAAACATCAAAAGACTTCTTGGAGAAGATAGTTTTAAAGAGTACAAGATCGACTTTCTTGCCTCTCGTTGTATTGTTTCATTGGAATGACTTTTGAGGTTTATTATTTTCTTTTCTTTTTTCCACTTTAAATTATTCTTTGAGTGTTGTGATTTTCAGGATGACAATAAAAGAAACTCTTAACGAGACAATCACTATTCTCTTTAATGGTATACAACTTTAAACAAACATACTCACTAGACTTCAACAACAGTTTGATGAGCTCAATCTCACCTTAAGGCAACAACAACAACAATGACCGATTGATCAATCGAGACAACCCAAAGAAAACTAACAAACAATATGATGGTACCCAAGCATGCACAACCTAGGTTTCAAATGCTAGAACTTTTTCTGAAACTGAAGTTCATAATTCCACCATTTAAAGTAGATTAAGATCTGAACGGGTACATCGATTAGGAATAAAAAATTGATCTTATGTTTTCATACCACGGTTGTCTCATAGAAGAACAAGTACCACTTATAACTATGAAATTTACGGGATATGCTCACACTTGATGGATGCATACTAGAAAGGAAATTCAATACCATCAAATACAAGAAATCATATCATACACAACACTAAAGTTATTTATGAGAAACCATTTTCTTCCGACACATTACACTAGAGAAGTAAAACAATGACTCCATCGTCTTCGACAAGGAAAAAGTTCAGTCGAAGACTACTACAAGAAGATGTAATCTCTAATGAATCAGGCAAACATAAACGAAGAAGAAGAATAAGACACATTGTCAAGATTTGTTGTCGGCTTAAATATGAATGTTTAATACATTTTGATGTTTCGATATAACAAATTAAGTTAAATGAATTTTAAGATTTTTTAAATGATTTTCTAAAAGTATATTTGATTTAATTACTCGAATATCAAGCTATTACTAAAAGTCTTTCAATATCAATTTTAAACCTTACTAAATGTGTAAATTTGTGTTTTATACTTAAACTATTTTTGAAAAAAATTTCACAAAGTATTTTGAACCAAAATCAAGCCTAAAATCAATTTTTCAAGGGCATGCACCGATGCACCAATCCATACATCGATGCATCAATTAATTTCTTGAACATCGAATGCATTTTATGCATCGATGCACATACCATGTATCGATGCACTCAGTGCATTTGATGCATCGATGCACAAGATCATGCATCGATGCACTCAGCCTTTTTCAAAACATCAAATGCATTTTATGCATCGATGCACTCTTAGTGCACTGATGCACTGAGAGTCCAACGGTCAAAATATTTGAATTTTACACTGATGCACCTAGGGCATGCATCGATGCACAGACGCTCCCATCCACTTTCATTAATTGTTTTCACACTTAAACATCTCTATTGACTCCACTAATCATCCCCAACGTTTAGAATCATTTGAAGGTGTATTTAAACAAGCTTAGAAGCCATTGATCAACAACAAGAAACTAGAATCAAGAGAGAATCAAAGAGAAAGCATCAAACCTCAAGTTTGAGCATTTCAAGCCTATTTTTTATTCAATATTCATTTTGCTTTCAAGAACACTACTTGTACTCAATTGTATTCATTCTTGAGTGTTCTTTTGTTTGTTCTAGAATTGTGCAAATAATATACCTTGTGAGATTGTAAGTTTGCAAATTTGTATTGTTCTCTTTGGGAGGGAGTGTTCTTAAGAATTTGGGGTAAAATTCTTGAGGGTTTTTAAGGTTACTCTTTTCCTCAAAACAAAGACAAATTAGTGAATTTGTGAAAAATCCTTAGTGTGGATAGCTAAGGTAGTGGACGTAGACTTTGGTTGTGAAAGTCGAACCACTCTAAATTGTTGTTCAATTACTTTAAATTTTTGCAAAAGCTTCCACCAGATTTTTAATTGCCAATTCACCCCCTCTTGGCCGATTCCGTCAATCGATTAACTCAACAATTGGTATTAGAGCCTAACTCATTTGAAGGTTTAATCGCCTCTTGAGTTGATTCGGGAAGAGTTACATCGATAATCAAAGTCATCAATGGCCTCCACTTCAAACTACGACTCCGGTCTCGATTCGATGCCATCAACAAGCCTCTTTTCTTCAATGGGGCTAACTATGTCTATTGGAAAAATAGGATGATGTACTTCATTCAAGCAAGTGACATGGGAACATGGAATGTTGTAGAAGACGGATATATCAAGCCTCTTACTCATCCAAGAATGTGGAGTGAAGGAAAAACAAGATTGTTCTAGCTCAACTCTAAAGCCATTCATATCATATTTTGTGCTCTCGGACCAGATGAATATGGAAGAGTTTCATCTTGTACAACCGCCAAATAAATATGGGATAAGCTTCAAGTCACTCATGAAGGTACCGATGAGGTAAAAAAATCTAAAATTAGTATTCTAACGCATAGCTATGAAAATTTCAGGATGAAACCAAATGAAGATATCAAAGCTATGAAGAATATATTCTCAACGATTGCCAATGGTCTCAAATCATATGGAGAGATCATTTCAAATGAAAAGCTTGTGAGGAAGTTAGTTTACTCCCTTCCAAAATCATGGCAATCAAAGAAGACGTCAATCATCGAGTCTAAGGACCTAACGTCCTTAACTCTTGAAGAACTAATCGGTTCCCTCCTCACTCATGAAATGATGCTTGAAGATGAGGTGGACCTCGATAAGATTGATGAGACACCAAAGGAGAAGGAGAAGAAGAAAAACATTGGAGTTGCTCTCAAATCCACAAAAGATGAGAGTGATTCGAATGATGATTATGATGACGAGGAAATGGCATTGTTTGCCAAACGGTTCAGAAAAAGGATGAGACCTTACCGAGGAAGAAAATTCAAATGAAATGAAGGCCTAAAAAATGAACCAAAAGAGAAGGACCCGATCATTTGCTATGAATGCAAAAAGTCGGGGCATGTTAAATATAATTACCCATAATTAAAGAGAAAGGGTCAATCAAAGAATAAGCACAAGGCTCATGTGGCTACATGGAGTGATGAAGAAGGTTTCGATGAAGAGGAACAAGAAGTAGCAAACTTGTGCTTGATGGCATTCGGAGAAGATTCTAAGGTAACCTCTAACTCATCTGATTTTGATGATTTATCCTATGATGAGCTATTAGAGGAATATAATGGGTTGGCTTCAAATTATGAGAAATTGTTTTTAAAATATAAAAATGATGTTTCAAAATTGAAAAATGAAAATAAACTCATATCCAAAACCAACAACGATCTTGAAAGTAAAATCAAATATTTGCAAATCAAACTAGAAGAGTTTGAAAAGAAAAATTTGGATTTGCAAAATTTACTTTCAAAGGTCAATGATGATCATCAAAAGAAAATTGATGATCTTAAAACTTCTTTTGATAAAGTTGGAACAAAACGTTTTGAAAAAGGAGAAAATTCAAAATCCAACTTTGTTAGAAAAGGTTTTAAAAACTACAATCATAGAGGTCCCCAAAGAACCTCTAATAGAAAAATTGTTAGAAGTATGTGGGTTCCTAAATAACTCATTACTACTAAAGATAAAGATATCCTACACAAATGAATACCTAAGGGGACTGGGATTTTGGAAACTAATGATATGGACCCAAAAGAATTTGGGTACCAAAAATAAAAAATTAATCTATGTTTGTAGGGAAAGGAGCATTGCTACAAGGCACGGGAAATAAATTCAAATTCATGGTACCTTGATAGTGGATGCTCGAGACACATGACCGGGGACAAAAACCGGTTCATAGAGCTTAACGCCAAAAATGGAGGAGAAGTGACTTTTGGTGATAATTCAAAATGTCACATTGAAGGTATAGGTACAATAGGTAATACCTCTTCCATACAAATTAAAAATGTTTTATATGTGAATGGATTAAAGCATAATCTTTTGAGTATTAGTCAATTTTGTGATAAAGGATTCAATGTCATGTTTGAAACTAATGGTTGTAAAGTTATTGACATTGCATCTAATCGGATTATGCTTGTTGGTCATAGAATAGGAAACATTTACATGGTGCATTTAGATTCTATTAATGTGACTAATTTATGCCTAGTTGCTAAGGATGAGCATGATAGTTGGTTATGGCATAGGAGACTAGGACATGCTAGTATGTGTTTTGCAACGGCTAATTCAAGGTGATTTAGTTCTAGGGTTCTCTAAACTAAAATTTGATAATGATAAAATTTGTGATGCTTGTGCTAAAGGAAAACAAAAGAAAGTTTCTTTTAAATCCATTAATGATGTATCAACTAGTAGAGTATTACAATTGATCCATAAAGATCTTTTTGGGCCAACTAGGACTACTAGCTTAGGTGGAAAACAATATGCATTTGTCTTGGTAGATGACTATTCTAGATACACTTGGGTTCTATTCTTAATTACTAAAGATGAAGCATTAGAAAAATTCATCATATTTTCAAAAGTAATCCAAAACGAAAAAGGTTACTCTATAACTAGTATGAGGAGTGATCATGAAACTGAATTTGAAAATCTTGGATTTACTGATATTTGTAATTCTAATGGTATTAGCCATAATTTTTCAGCACCTAGAACCCCTCAACAAAATGGAGTTTTTGAGAGGAAAAATTGAACTTTAGAAGAAATGGCTAGAACTATGCTTTGTGAAAACAATTTGCCAAAATATTTTTGGACGAAAGCCACAAATACCGCTTGTTATGTTATTAATCGAGTAATGATTAGGCCAATTTTAAAGAAAACTCCATATGAACTTTTCAAAAATAAAAAGCCTAACATTAGTTATTTTCATCCTTTTGGATGTAAGTGTTTTGTTTTAAACAACGGTAAAAACAATCTTGGCAAATTTGATGCTAAAAGTGATGAAGGATTTTTTCTGGGTTATTCCTTAAATTCTAAAGCTTATCGAGTATTTAATAAAAGAACTTTGGTTGTAGAAGAGTCTATACATGTTATTTTCAATGATAACCTCCTTCCAAGGAAGGATTCTTATATGAATGATGATGTAGGTGTTATAAATACAAATGACGTTAGACATGACGTTGGAGAACCATCATCAAAGGAAGAAACAATAAATGAGGAAACTCATGATCCTCTGGAGAATCCAACCATTGAAGAAAGGGAAGTCTCTTACCCAAGGGAATACAACTATGTCAAGGATGGTGAGATTATAGGTGATCCATCCAAAGGGGTAACAACTCGATCTTCTCTTAGAAATATTTGTAATTATGTTGCATTTATCTCATGCATAGAGCCTAAGAAAATTAAAGAAGTGTTAAATGATGAACATTGGATTATGGCTATGCAAGAAGAGTTAAATCAATTTGAGAGAAGTAAAGTATGGACATTAGTTGAAAGGCCTAGTAATAAATCTATTGTAGGTACTAGATGGGTATTTAGGAATAATCTTGATGACAGTGGTAATATAGTGAGAAACAAGGCTAGATTTGTTGCTCAAGGGTATACTCAAGAAGAGGGCATAAACTTTGATGAAACATACGCTCCCGTAGCTAGGATGGAAGCAATTAGAATGTTATTAGCATTTGCATGTTTTCATGAATTTAAATTATATCAAATGGATGTTAAAAGTGCATTTTTAAATGGTTTTATAAAATAAGAAGTGTATGTGAAACAACCTCCAGGTTTTGAAGATTCAAAATTTTCGGATCATGTTCTTAAATTGACAAAAGCGCTTTTTAAAACAAGCTCCTAGAGCTTGGTATGAAAGATTGTCAAACTTTTTAATTGAAAAAGGTTTTTCAAAAGGGAAGGTTGACACTACATTGTTTTTAAAGCATAAAGGTAAAGATTTATTAGTAGTTCAAATTTATGTTGATGATATAATATTTGGTTCTACTAATGATGTTCTTTGCCAAGAATTTTCTAAGCTAATGCAAAGTGAGTTTGAGATGAGCATGATGAGGGAACTCTCATTTTTCTTGGGACTCCAAATCAAGCAAAGAAAAGATGGCATCTTCATCAATCAAGCTAAGTACGTCAAAGATATGCTCAAGAAGTTTGGACTGGAAAATGGCAAACCTCATGACACTCCAATGAGCTCTTCAACAAAGCTTGACTTAGATGAAAGAGGTAAATGTGTAGATGTTAAATTATATAGGCCAATGATTGGATCTTTACTTTATCTAATTGCAAGTAGACCGAATATTATGTTTAGTGTTTGCTTATGTGCTAGATATCAATCATGCCCTAAGGAATCACATTTACTAGCTATTAAGAGAATCTTTAGATACCTTAAGGACACTCCTAGTTTAGGACTTTGGTATCCTAGAGACTCTAGCTTTAGCTTGCATGCCTTTTCTGATGAGGATTATGGAGGATGCAAATTAGATAGGAAAAGCACCTTCGGTACTTGCCAATTCCTTGGAAATATGCTAATTTCTTGGTTTTCAAAGAAACAAAATTGTGTCGCGTTATCTACCACTGAAGCGGAATATATTTCAGCCGGTAGTTGTTGTGCACAAGTTTTATGGATGAAGCAACAACTTTTGATTATGGAATTGAAGTAGGCACCATTCCTATCAAGTGTGACAATACTAGTTCTATTTGTCTCACTAAAAATCCCATCCAACACTATAGAACTAAGCATATTGAAATTAGACATCACTTCATTAGAGACCATGTCGATAAGGAAGATGTAGTTCTAGAATTTGTTGATACTTTGTACCAATTAGCGGATATCTTTACAAAACCTTTAGACAAAGAAATATTTTGGACACTTAGGAGAGAATTAGGTTTAACTGACCTATCTTAACTTAGTGTTTAAAATAATTTTAGCACTTTTAAGAATAAATGAAAAATGCATATAATAGAAATTTTGATTACATTCATTGCTATTAGTTAGGGGGAGTTTATGTTGCTTGATGAAAATTAATTTTATGTTCAAATGAAATTTAAAGGATTAATTTGATTGATTGAACATGATTAATCTTCAATATATGAGTTGCCAATACCACTAAATCTAATTAATTTGGCCTTTTAAGTGTTTAAAACGGATTTTTGACATTTCTGTGCTTTATGCATCGATACACTTAACAGTGCATCGATGCATCCCTTTGAATGTGCATCGATTCATCATGTTGATGCACCAATGCACGCCTTGAATGTGCATCGATGCACAGGGTCATGCATCGATGCATCCATCGGGTTTGTGGGTTTATATGCCTCTTTTTCCTTTATTTTCAAAACCCTAAAACTAAACATACACCCACCATTCATCTCTCTCTCTCTAAAAATCTCCTTTCTTGCTCCAAAATCATCATTTTTGGTCGGAATCTTGAAGCTTTTAACTTCTAATCCTGCTTCAATCATTAATTCGTGCAAAACATCATTACATCCCTCTCAATCCAAAATTTCAAGGTAAACTTTTCTAAAAACTCTATTTTATCAATTTTTAATCTTAGGGATAGTTTTGATTAGTTCTAGGATGAACATTATATCGGGCATTAGTTATATGATGATTCTAAACTAGATTTTACAACAAATTTAATCAAAAACATAAAATTTTTCATAATTTTCTTTGAAATTCGAAATTAAAAAAATTATTTTCGAAAATCATTGATTTTTTTGACTTCATTATATTGTTTTTATGAAAACTATATGTATTGCAATATTTCCAATGATATTTTTAAATAGTTTTCAAAACTTTTCCTATTAGGATTGTTTTAGAGAACCTTGATTATTGCGGACTCAATTGAGTTTTGGGATTGATTAAATTGTATACATATGTTTTAATTTGCAGGTTATATTTCTTATTCTGATTCCTAAACCATGTCTAATCCCAAATGCCCTAGAACTTCGTCAAGTCATTCTCGTTCAAACCAACCTCCTAATCCTGTTCCTCAACCTCCTAATAGCCTATTAGGATCTTGCTTTAATATGCCTGAACATCGGAGAGAAGAATTGTACCATATGTACATGGATTCTTTCCAATCTTATTGAATTAGGGAAGAACATATTCAATCTCTACAAGCCATGATAGACTTTAAATTTGAATACCTCTCGATTCTTAGAACATGGAAGTTTGATAAACTGTTCTCTCTTAGACCTGTCGTCTTTCATCAATTAGTCCACATTTTCTATTCTAATGCGGTCTGTATTCAAAACGAAACTCAATGTGGAAATATAGGAATTAGATCCTACCTTTTAGGACAATATATTCTTATTGATTCCGCAACTATAGCTTCAAAATTTGGGTTAGATGACGATGGTGTCTATGACGAAAAAGAAACTGTGGATTATCCATATCTCCCAAACGCTAGTGTTAGTACCATTCGATCTCATCACGATCGTTTTCTTCATTTAATGATCTCATGGTGGTTTCGACCATCAGCGGGTAGGTACTCCACTCTTCATGCTAGGGATTTATGGTGGATGTATTGTATTAAAAATAAGATCAAAATAAATCTTCCACAAATTATCTTTAGTGTGCTAGTTGATACCGTAAACATTATCTCATCCAAACATGTTGAAACATTAGTTTATGGTTGTCTTCTTAGCAATCTATTTATTAAACTCGGTTTGGATGTCTCTCTTGACAATCCTATTCCTCTCTAAAACCCAATCAATCTCATATCCTTGAAGAAAGCGGATTGGAAACAAGACGAGGTAACCGGTCAATGGGTTTTTAGACCCGGTAAGCAAACTCCGGGAGCTAGTTCCTCACGAGCTTCCCCTTGCTCCTCTCGTGCTCCTCCTCCTCCTCCTCCGGCTTCTAACGATGATCCTGAATTTCAATAGCTTATGCAAGACATCGATGATCATGTACCTGATGATGAGTCTACACCGGAACCAACTCCACAAGAAGATCAAATGCCTCCATATTTTCATTCGTTTTTGGAGACATTTGATTTACAGTATGCTTCCATCGAATCCCACTTGACTGCTACTCACGAAGCAGTAAATCAACGATTAGACACTTTGGAAGCTCATCAGATGGAGTTTCAAAGGGAGATGCTTGCACGCATGGATGCTTTCTCTCTTGAGATGCAAGCCCAATTTCCTCCTCCACCTCCCGATCCTTCTATGGATGATTAGACTTATTTTAGTTTGATTGTATTTGGGATTAAACTTAAAACTTAGATTGATTAAACATTTTACTTTTTTTGGAGTTGAATGATTGGTTGTTTGAACTTATTATAAATATTTGGTTTGGTTTAATTCTTGCATCATTTACATATTAGTTGCATTATGACCAATTATGTCATTTCACATTTTATTATGAATATTGATTATGAAACTAATGGCTAATCTCTCTTTTGATCTTTGATCTTAGCAGCTTAATCTTTAAGTTTCTAAATATAAATTGGCTAAGTTTTTCAAAACCTTGTGTAAAGTTATTTTAGAGTCTTTTTGATTTAACAAAAAGGGGGAGAAGTGTAAAATATTTAAAGGGGGAGAAATGTTGTAGTAAGGGGGAGTAATTTCAAACTTGATTTTCAAAATAGTTTTTCAAAGAAAATCTTAAAATTACTCAAGTGTTTTGTTATATCAAAAAGGGGGAGATTGTTAAATACATTTTGATGTTTCAATATAACAAATTAAGTTAAATGAATTTTAAGATTTTGCAAATGATTTTCTAAAAGTATATTCGATTTAATTACTCGAATATCAAGCTATTACTCCAAGTCTTTCAAGATCAATTTTAAACCTTACTAAATGTGTAAATTTGTGTTTTATACTTAAACTATTTTTAAACAAAATTTCACAAAGTATTTTGAACCAAAATCAAGCCTAAAATCAATTTTTCAAGGGCATTCACTGATGCACCAATCCATGCATCGATGCATCAATTAATTTCTTGAACATCAAATGCATTTTATGCATCGATGCACTCTTAGTGTACCGATGCACTGAGAGTCCAACGGTCAAAATATTTGAATTTTACACTGATGCACCGATGCACCTAGGGCATGCATCGATGCACAGACGCTCCCATCCACTTTCTTTAATTGTTTTCACACTTAAACGGCTCTATTGACTCCACTAATCATCCCCAATGTTTAGAATCATTTAAAGGTGTATTTAAACAAGCTTAGAAGCCATTGATTAACAACAAGAAACAACAAGAAACTAGAATCAAGAGAGAATCAAAGAGAAAGCATCAAACCTCAAGTTTGAGCATTTCAAGCCTATTTTTCATTCAATATTAATTTTACTTTCAAGAACACTACTTGTACTCAATTGTATTCATTCTTGAGTGTTCTTTTCTTTGTTCTAGAATTGTGCAAACAATCTACCTTGTGCGGATTTCCTTGTAAGTTTGTAAATTTGTATTGTTCTCTTTGGGAGAGAGTGTTCTCAAGAATTTGTGGTATAATTCTTGAGGGTTTGTAAGGTTACTCTTTGTCCTCAAAATAAAGACAAATTAGTGAATTTATGGAAAATCCTTAGTGTGGATAGCTAAGGTAGTGGACATAGACTTTGGTTGAGAAAGTCGAACCACTCTAAATCGCTGTGCAATTACTTTCAATTTTCTGCAAAAGCTTCTACCAAATTTTTAATTGCCAATTCACCCCCCTCTTGGCTGATTTCGTCAATTGATTAACTCAACAATGAACATAGTTGATCTTCTTAACTTCCATGGTTATGAAATCCTTTAATACACATTGAAGAAAGCGATAACAATCAAAGCACAACTTCAAAGTAAATTTTTCATCCGAGAAAATTACCAAGGTACTTCATCTTCTTACCAGGGTAACTCATCGAATTTACTTCATCTTCTACTCCACTTTTTGTTGTGAATAAGAAATCAAGGGATGAAAAGCCTAAGTTGGCTAATAAAAACATGATCAAAAATCTTAAAAAGTCCCAAACAAGAGAAACTTTGTGCTTTAAATGAGAAGGTTATGGTTATGTCAGTAACGATTGTCTAAATTTTAAAAACATGATAATTCGAGATGAGCGTACTAGTTGGTCCGAATCTAAAGAAGATTATCTCAAAAATATGGAAAAAGATGCACTCATAGATTCAAATAGTGATTGTTTTGATGGATTATGCTTGAGTGTGAGGTAAAATCTAATTATAAAAGCAGTCGATAATCGGATATACAATGAACAAACATCTTCCACAAGAGATGTCTGATAAAAGATAAGACATACTCCTTCATCATCGACAATGAAAGTTGTGTAAATGTGCAAAGCAGTTATGTAATACCTCAAAATTCTGGTTAATGACAAAAATATAAATTTTGAATGTCTAGTGGCTAAAGTACAAAGTTTGGAAAAGTTTAGGGACAAAAAAGGTAATTTTCAAAAGTTCATGGACCAAATGTATAATTTTAAAAAGAGTGTATTTGACCATAAAATGAATATGTAACCACGAGAATGACGTTTTGGTAGGAATTTGATTATTGATCCGAAATTTGGGTTAAAAGCTTTAAAGTATTAAAGTCCTGTAAAAATTTGATAAATCGGATCGAATAGAAACTCTGAGAAAATTGAAGGATGATAAATTAAGCATAAAAATATTATTTCCACATTTAAAATGATGGAAAATAATATAAACCATTGGATTTGAGGATTTGTTTCCGTGTTCAATTTGGACTATTGGATTTAAGTGGCAAGATTGAAAATTTTGGAAAGTTGCATGGATAAAATTGTAAAAGGTAAAATATTTTGTTCATCTTTAACTTTGAAAATATAATAAGGGTTATGTGTCTTGGTATAATGGTAATTATAAGGTTTCATTAATGGTAAAATGGTCATTTCCCAATTAAATGAATTTTAAATTCATTTAAGCTTAAATAAAGGATAAATTAATGTGAAATTAAGCTAAAATTTTATGTAAGTTGTTCATCTTCTCCATCTTCAAGCCGTGAGCCATACCCTGGGTAAGAGAAAATTTTCTTTCTCATTTTTTGAGCAATTTCCTTTGGATTTTGGATCTAAAATAAAAAATTATTCTATTAAAAAATGTTATCATTTGGTACCATTTATGCACGCTAATCTTGCTTGATTTCAAAGATCCCAAATTCCAGGGTTTATGTTCATATTAGGGTTTCATGAATTGATGATGGATTTTGATGTTATTGAGGTTGTAAAATCATTTCCAAGCTTGTATGACGATCAAAACATGATCAAACCTCCTAGAAATGCTAGAATGATTTTTGACCTAATCCTAAAATTAGAAGAAGTTTGTGATTTTGTGAAATTGAGTTAGGGGATTAATTGTAGAGGTTTTAAAATGTTGAATAGAGGTTGATTTCATGCTTGAATCAATTGAAATCAAGTGAAAATCAAGGAACCCTAGTTAAAGAGCATTCGACATAGGCTTGATCAAGTGAGAAAAGTTATGGAAAAAATATTTAAGGGTTAGAAATGATGTAGAAAAGATTCTACAAGCCTTAGAAATATTGTGGGACCATTTTATAAATATTGAAAAGTTAGGGACCTATTTGGAAATTATAGAAAAGTTATGGTTAAATATGTAATTGTACAATAAGCGATGTACCATGCTGAAAAATTAATGTTTAAGTGTTGAAATTGATTTTAGGATGTGAAATTTGTGTCTTTTTGGAAAGTTGGTAAAAGTTGAGGATTATATCACAAATATGGAAAAGTTGGGAACTTAAGTAGAAATGTTATGTGAAGTTTGGATAAAAAGGAACTTGAATGATCAATTAAAAGTGTTAAAGTCAACAGTGACATGGACTTTGTATCGAATGAGCATCAGAAGAATTTTAGGAATTTATTCTCTATTGAGTGCATATGTAAGTAAGATTCTAACTTGTTAAATTTTTATATGTTATGTAAATGATGTTCATTTAGATTGTGTGCTCAAAATAAAGATCAACCAATATTAAAGCTAAGGAGAAGCTTAAGGATGAAATATGGATTTCTAAGGGAAGGTTACAAGCTAAAGACACCAGGTGAATGCAAATTTAATTTGTACTTTGTTATCGGATAAACATTGGCTTGCAATGAGCCAATGATAGAGTTACTATGGTAAGAAGTGACTCCTCATTGTTATGAGATTTATGGTTCATGAATATATTTTCATTTGGTTGCCTAATAGAATTAGTGAAAAAGCTAAAAATGCAAATTGGAGAAATATGCTAAGGTTTGTGGGCTAAATAATAAGTTTAGAAAATCACCATAGATTCTACATAAAAGATTAGAGGATTATTTTTATACCGTTGGATTCATATATCAATATAGTTTTGTTTAAAACAAACATATTATGATTTAAAGGAGTATAAAAAGAGATATGAATTTTTAATCAAGGATAGGTAAGAAAACAGGGCAGCATATTTTGCTCAAAACTACTTTTGTAAGTTAACTTTGAAAATTCACTATAAATTGTAAAAATTGAAATAGAAAGAGTGCCTAATATGGTAAGATTTTTATTTGAGTCTAGTTTCCAATTGTATAAATGGAATAATTTTTAAATGTTTATATTAACACAGACACAAATTTCTTTGAAGGCAGTGCAAACTGCCAGAAGCTAATCAAAAGCGAAGGACCGAGTTGAAGCTTAGTGAGGCTTGACAATTGTCTTTTGGATGTCAAAATAAATTCCTTATTCTCAATCAATAAATAAAGGAAATACTTAGTAAAGAGAAGGGTCGATTTCACAGGGACTTAGAAAATTATAAATTTCTGTCTGATTTATTTATGTCATGCGTGAAATAGTAAAAATGGGGGGGATTTTGGTAAAAAGATATTAAAATAATAAAAGAGAATAAAAAATAAAAGCAATTAAAGTAAAAATAAGAAGATGAAGATTGTAAATAAATACGGTAAAAGTAGCCTCAAGCTTCGATTTGACTCAATTTCCTTATGATCATCGAATAAGGTTTTCTCTTTGGGATTCACGTCGGTTACTTTGTCTACAAGGGCTATCCCATGACTCTATCTTGTATACCGAATACCTAAGGCAATCTTTAATTCTGGCTTCGGTAATTGATTCTAACAACATCAATTTTTGTAGATAAATTACCGTTTATGTTCATGGCGTCCTACTCGGATTGTTTCTTCGATAACCTTCAATTCCGATCTCAATTCCCTCTTGGCAAAGCTATCTCGCCAAATGTGTTCCCAGGAAGTCGAATTGCTTTCTATAAGTTTAATCTTCCTCCCACACATTTAATCGCGCACCAACCTCTTGACCAAAGTCAATCTTTGATTTTGAAAACTGTTTTGATTTTGAAAAAATAAGCGCAGAGATTGAGAGAGATATTCCGAAGATATTATTAAGGGTCTATTTCAAATCTCTCGATGGAATTGAGTCATCGCGACAGCTCTCGACTTATGAAAAGTTTAGCTAAGCATGACAAAAGTCATACTTACATTTTGAAAAAAAAGCTTGAAAAATAAAAGAAAAATGAAAAGAACTTGAAAAGTAAAAAGAGAAAACTTTTATAAAAACTAAAGAGAAAAGAATAATGTAATCTGAATGATGAGTTTAGGCTTACCCCAAGTGGGTATTTATAGCCTCTCAAAGCCTAAAGGATAAACAAAGAAAATAAATTAAATAATCCTAAATATAATTGTTTTTTAATTAAATTCAAACTTAAACTAGTCTCCTAATGCAACTCTGCTCGTCCATCTTCCAGAAGGCGTGCGGAGAAAGTCTTCTAGAAGCTGTCACTAACTGGACCTTCTAGAAATTGCCACGTCACACCGCGTCGTGCCATGAGTCGTGCCCATGTCTCCAGTTGTGACCAAATAATAAAAAAATACAGAATTCGCCCGTTTTGTCACTAATTCTGAAAAGTAAGGATCTGCACGAAAACAAACATAACACGACTAACAATAATTCCACAAAACCGAAGAAATAATGAGCAAAGATTGATGATTCTGAACACTCATCAAATTCCCCCTCACTTATCTCATGCTTGTCCTTAAGTATGATTAATCAAATTAGTCAAAAACACCCTTTATCATTCTTTGTCAAGTTTCACATTCAAGGAAGCAAGGTAGAGACCACAATAACTATTCAAGTCAAGAAATCAATCAATTGAACATCACCAATTGGAACAAGTCAAGTGCAATTGTAATATTCATTCATTCATTAATCTCAATTCTCATAACTCAACACCTTACCGGGATTCACTCAAATCACTAAATATGTTTGGGGTAAAGAAACGCTCAATGTCAGAATCGACACGATATTACCATAAGCCTGCTAGTAAATCAAATCTCCACTACTAATAAGAATAGAATGCATAAATCAAAGGGTCTTTTATTGGTTGTAATGGGGCTTAGGTAAAGGTGGGGAAAAAGGCTAAATATATGGCTAAATATTCAAGGCAAGGAACTAACAAATGATAATCTCAACTCCATCCAAACATTAAGCACACCAAGATAAAAAGACAACATATAAAACAACAAATTTCTTTTCGAAATGCATTTTTTTCTCTTTGTTGTTTTTTTATTTTCCATTTTCAAGTCTTTTTTTTCCTTTTTTTTTGAACAACTCTTATTTTTTCTTTTTTTTCTCGAAATGTTACTGTTTTTTTTCCTTTTTTTCATGGAGCATACATCGGATAATTGCTCACTTGCCCTGAAAAATGTAGAAAAGAGGGATAAAACAAAAAGGCTCGGGTTTATAAATGTGGTAAAAACAAAGAAATGAAAATGGCTCAAAAGTGGTTAACTAGGAGAAAATAGCATGGGTAGGCAATTTAGTGGGGAAATAGAAAGATTAATCCTAAGGTGCCCAAATCATTTTTAAGCATCATGTTCATGTGTAATCTCAACAGTATTTATCATGCAGGTTCTAGAATACTAATGTCAAATTCGACACACTCAATCCAACAAAATGAGAGCGAAAATGATATTCTCGTAAGGCTCAAATCTCACCAAATTGTTTCATGCATTGAGCTAATCACATTTCAACCACCAAAGGCATGGAATATAAAAAAAGCACCAACTTGATCACAATTCATGCTATTCACTATCAAGAATATCCTAACCTAAACAATTATGTGTTCCCAAACAAACATAGCATTCCAAAAATTTTCCACAAGACAAAGACAATCAATGAAATTTTCGACAAATCCAACCAACACATACTAACATCAAAACATAAAGACAAGCAAAGGGAAATTCAATCATACACTCTACTCCCCCTCACTTAAAGTGTTTTGCCTCAAAACAAAAAATTAAAGTACAAGAAAAGGAATAGAGTACTCCCCGGATTTCATGTTGGTTTTGCTAACGTGTGCCTTTTAATGAAACGGTGCGCACAGCTGGGACATTATTTTTTTCTGCTTTGTTCGACTGTTTACTGCTCAGTAGTCTCCAAAATTAACACTGTTTGAATCATAATTTCGTAAATCTTCGTCGTTCAAGTTTGAATAAAAAAATCGATTCCTGCAAAATAAAAATAAAATAAAACATGTTCGATCGAAATGAAAAATAAAACAAAAAAATAAAAATGTAATGGAATTAAAAACAATGGGTTGCCTCCCATGAAGCACTTTTGTTTAACGTCGTTAGCTCAATGACCTGATTCAGACTACAGGTTCCGTGACAGACACTTCCACTTCATTCGCTTTTTCCAGCTAAGAAATTTCTTATGAGAAATTCAAAAATTCTCATTAAGATTTCTTCAAATATTTCCCAAATTAAAAATCATGTCGAAAAGAATGGTTGTCAAAACATCTTTTTTACCAAAAATTGATTTCTTCAAACGATTCCTCAATGGTTTCGACTTAATTTTTGGTGCCTGCAAAAGGGAAGGTAAATCTTTAGTTTTTAAAGGAGTTAAGATCAAAATTGAATCAACAGCTGAAATATTTTTTAACTTCCTTATGTCGTCTTTTTTATCATCTGATTCCTTGCATAAATCATCAACGAAGTTAGATTCATCATCAACAAGCTCAGTAATGGCAACAAAATTAATACTATGCACATTGCCTGGATATCTCATTGCTTTATAAACATCAAATTTTAAGATCTCACCGTCGAACTCCATAGTAAGAATATCGTTTCAAACGTCAATTTTTGCATTTGTCGTGCTTAGAAAGGGACGACCGATGAGGATTTAAGAACCAATTTTTCTACGATCATTTTCCATATTAATCACATAAAAATCAGCAGGGAAAATTAAATTTTCTACCTCTACTAGAACATTTTCTATGAGTCCTTTAGGATAAATAATTGATTTGTCGGCTAGCTGAAGTGTAACTCTCGTCTCTTTCAAAGGCTTGGTGGAAATTAAATTATAGACGGAGATAGGCATTACATTGATAGAGGCACCTAGATCGCACATAGCTCGCTTGATTTTAACCTCACAAATTTTACAAGGTATTGAAAACATACATTGGTGTTTATACTTTGGTGGAATCGGTCGTTGGAAAACTGCTGAGACGTTCGCACCTAAATCCACCTTCTCGTTTCCGATAAGTCACCTTTTATTAGTGCAGAGATCCTTCAAGAACCGGGCATACCTTGGAACTTTTTGGATAACCTCAAGGAGAGGTATATTAACTTCTACCTTCCGAAGTACGTCTAATATTTCCTTTTCCTTAGTTTTTTATCCTTTTTAACTAACCTCGATAAAAAAGGCAGTGGTACGTCATAGGGGGATGGCGTTGTGTCATCCATTTATTCTTCATCATTCTCTTTCTGGAATCTTACGTCAGCTGCTTCTTCTTCCCTTTGGGAGTTTGAAGTTTATTATTTCTTCTGGATATTGCGCTTACTTCCTTTAGGTCTGGTTGTTCAACAATTGTACCGCTTCAGAGGGTGATGGCGCTAACATTCTCTATTGGATTCTGCTCAATTTGTGATGGTAGCCTCCTTTATGACTCTAATCTCCCTACGGTGTGAGTCAGTTGACTTATCTGTTTGTCCATCTCTTGGAAGTGTGCTTCAGTTTGAGTCTGGAATTTTTCATGGATAGTGCTAACCTCTCGACAATCAATTATAATGATGACTTCTATGGTTGTTGTGGTGGTGGAGGTCTCGCTTGATAGCCTTGATTCAGTCTCGGGTTTTGAGCATAACTAAAGTTCGGATGATCCCTCCATCCTGGGTTGTATGTATTACCGTAAGGATTATAAGCTCTTTGGGGAGGTCCCAGAAAGTTTCTGATTGTGTTGACATGAGCTGCTGCATCATCTTGAATCAGTGAACAATCGTCTATTGGATGATCAGGTAATGCACATATTCCACAAAATTGGTTTTGTCTCGTCTTTCCTGCAACAAGAGAGTGTACGAATTCAATTAACTTGTCTATTTTATCTTCTAAGGAAGATGAACTTATCTCATGAACCCTTCGAGAAGGTTCATTTTTTGTGCGAAATTGTTGGGAATTTGCGGCCATCATCGAAATTAAGTCTCTAGCCTCAGTAGGAGTCATATTCACCAAGGCTCCACTGCTGGCAGCATCGATCATCTTCATTTCCAGTGGAGATAATACTTCATAAAAGTATTGAAGGAGTGTTTGTTCGGTTAACCCATGTTGTGGGCAACTAGAACATAACTTCTTAAACCGCTCCCAGTAGTCGTAAAGTGACTCTCCATCAAGCTGCTTGATTCCAAGTATTCTCCTTTGTAGTTCATTTACTTTTGCCGTAGGAAAAATCCTGTCCAATAAAAGATGAGTCATTTGAACCCATGTAGTAACAGAATTAGGAGGAAGATAAAATAAACACTCATTAGCCGAATCGGCTAATGAAAAAGGAAAAGCTCTAAGTTTTATTTTGTCGTCGATTACCCCCTGTGGTCTCATACTGGAGCAGACCATATGAAATTCCTTGAGATGTCTGTGTGGATCCTCGTTTGGTAGTTCGCGGAATGTAGGGAGGAGATGAATAAGGCCGGTTTTCAACTAGTATAGAGTTTCGCCTTGGGGAAAATCAATGCACATAGGCCCTTGCTTAGTAGGTAAGATCGACCATCGGATTTATATTACCTTAATTCGAATCTTCTTCTGGATTTATTTGTTATCTTCTTCTTTCCTGAAGTGTCTGTGCGTAGAGTCTCCTAGATTTGGCTTCAATCTCCGGGTCGTACTCCACTAATGCTCCCAGATTAGACCTGGTCATAAATCAAAAGTAAACACAAATTAGTAACTTTGGCGAAGTCCCCCGCAACGGCGCCAATTTGACAACTGTCGTTTTGGATGTCAAAATAAGTTTCTTATTCTCAATCAATAAATAAAGGAAATACGTAGTAAAGATAAGTAAGGGTCGATTCCATAGGGACTTAGAAAATTATAAATTTCTGTCTGATTTATTTATGTCAGGCGTGAAACAGTAAAAATGGGGGGGGATTTTGGTAAAAAGTTATTAAAATAATAAAAACGATTAAATAAATAAAAGCAATTAAAGTAAAAATAAGAAGATGAAGATTGTGAATAAATATGGTAAAATTAGCCTCAAGCTTCGCTTTGACTCAATTTCCTTATGATCATCAAATAAGGTTTTCTCTTCGGGATTCACGTCGGTTACTTTGTCTACAAGGGATATCCCCGTTACTCTATCTTGTATACCGAATACCCAAGGCAATCTTTGATTTCGGCTTCGGTAATTGATTCTAACAACATCAATTGTCGTAGGTCAATTACCGTTTAAGTTCATGGCGTCCGACTTAGATTGTTGCTTCGATAACCGTCAATTTCGATATCAATTCCCTCTTGGCGAAGCTATCTCGCCAAGTGTGTTCCCAGGAAGTCAAATTACTTTCTATAAGCCGAATCTTCCTCCCACACATTTAATCGCAACAACCTCTTGACCAAAGTCAATCTTTGATTTTGAAAACTGTTTTGATTTTGAAAAAATAAGCGCAGAGATTGAGAGAGATATTTCGAAGATATTAAGGGTCTGTTTCAATTCTCCCGATGGAATTAAGTCATCGCGACAGCTCTCGGCTTATGAAAAGTTTAGCTAAGCATGAAAAAAGTCATACTTAGCATTTTGAAAACAAAGCTTGAAAAATAAAAGAAAAATGAAAAGAACTTGAAAAGTAAAAAGAGAAAAATTTTATAAAAACTAAAGAGAAAAGAAGAATGTAATCTGAATGATGAGTTTAGGTTTACCCCAAGTGGGTATTTATAGCCTCTCAAAGCCTAAAGGATAAACAAAAAAATATATAAAATAATCCTAAAGATAATTATTTTTTTAATTTAAATTCAAACGTAAACTAGTCTCCTAACGTAACTCTGCTCGTCCATCTTCCAGAAGGCGTACGGAGAAAGTCTTCTAGAAGCCGTCATTGACTGGACCTTCTAGAAACTGCCACGTCACACCACGTCGTGCCAGGAGTCGTGCCTATGTCTCCAGTCATGAACAAATAATAAAAAAATGTAGAATTCGCTCGTTTTGTTACTAATTCTGGAAAGTAAGGACCTGCACGAAAACAAACATAACACGACCAATTTAACAACAATAATTCCACAAAACTGAAGAAATAACGAGCAAAGATTGACGATTCTGAACACTCATCAAGGCTTATATTTTGACTTAAAGTGTCAAAGTGAGTGCAATTCATGCATGAAATTATACATAGATGTTTTATACATCATTAGGAAGACTTGCGATGAGTCTACCTTGTTCCTATTGGCATGATATTTATGTCATTTATCATATGATTGTCATATTCTAGATATGTTAAAGGTTGAATATAAAATGTATTGACCACTGCTTATTATATATATAATTTTTATAATTAATATATATGATGTTTATTACAAATATTACTTCAGGTATGAACTGCCTAATGTTAAAATTATATTAATATACATTGACATGGATGGGATAAAAATAGACTATATGCCCAAGTGAGTCATTGAGGGACATGGTATAGTTGATATGCCCTAGAGTCCAGCAGCTGCAGGTTTGATTCAGCACTATAGTGTGTAAGGACACTTAGTACAGGCGGTGGACACAACCTTATGTGTCATATTCGGATCAGCACTAGAGTGTAAACTTAGTACAGGTTTAGCACTACGGTGCATGTATTTGACTCGAATACCCAGGGTCCTCAAGGTTAGATTGGGCTATGGTTTATTGGCAAAAGAAATTTGATATACAAGCGAATAAGCTTATGAGCTTATGGAATAAATGACAAGTATATTGTTAAGAAATTTTATATGTGGTTCATATCATATTAATATTAGTAGCATGATTGAAATTACAGGTAAAATAATCATAATGCATTGAACATTGTTCTCATTTACATTTATATTTATGTGCTCCATTGACTTGAATATTTTTATTGATTGCATCACTAAGTGTATACTTATCGTGTAATGAATTTCACGAGTAGGTAAAAGAAAGTGAGGGGAGTAAGGAGCTGAGCTTGACATCAATGATCAAATAATATTAATAGGTAACACTAATGTCATTCTACTATATGTTGATTATCTAGCTAACATGTGTACGAACATAAAATGTATGAAAATCGAACTTGAGTTAATGTTACACAATTAAATGATTTTATCGATAAAACGAATAATTATTATTATGATATCAAATTATATTTTAAATATTAATTAATTGGATTTTAAATCAGACAGTTTTTAGACAGTTTTATTTTATGAAACCGGGCAGAACTGTCTCTTACTGCCTGAACCCAGATTTGAGTTTGAGGTCAAAATATTATATTTTGATTTTCTAGGATTAATTATTTATAATAAATGTTAAATTTTAGAAACTTGAGAAAGAAACAAAATTTTGTCAGATCTTCAAATAATAAATATTTTATACGTTTTATGTGACATCTCTAACTCGTACACGAAAATGTATACGAGTTAAGTGTGTTACATTTATTGGTATCAGAGCAGCATGTTTAACATATTTTAGGACTAAACTAAGCATGTTTTGAGTTAAAAAGTATATACATGCTACTAGAATATCATTGTTACTGATATGGTGTTTGTATGGTTCGATTGATGTCACTCTTTACTCATAAAGGTGACTAAATGTAGTGTATTTATTAGATGTGTGTAATCAAGGTAGGAGTTCCAAGAATAAGTTAATAGTGATAGTCATGTTGTTAGGCATAATTCTCCTGTTTAGTCTAATTAAGATGATGCATCAGCACAGTAGGAAAATGCCAATGTATGTTTAAAAAAAATCCTTGTTCATGCATAAGTACAATACTGATTAAAGAATATAACATTCTGATAGAATTGATCCTAAGTGACATGTGTACGACTAACCCTTAGTGATGTGATCTTGATTAACATCCATTTTATTCAATGTTTGATCACACCATGGAAGATCATTAAGGCTAACTCAAAGGGAGTTCTACCTTACTTCATCTACTTGCTCATTTACGCACTATATTTTATCATTCATTTTCATGATTATTCTTATGCATGAATTTTCATGAGAATTTGAAGTTTGCATAACATTCATTGCATTTAATAAGTGTGATGTTCATTTAATCATTCATTGCATTTAAATCAAACTAGTTCATTCAAGATTACTAGTTCATTGAATAATGTTAGTTCATTAATTAAACTAGTTCATTCATCAAACTAGTTCATTTATTAAACTACTCTTAATTGTTTCATGCATGTTTTCAATTAAAGATTGAATAAAGTTCACCTTATTGTCTAGGTGCATGAGAGAAGTTGAACGGTTTCATCATATGCAAGAATATTAGTCATAATGTCTTACAATTCTGGATGTGATACAGACGTGTTTGGGTCCATAAATCAATTATAAATTATTCCTTTATCACTTATCTTTCCAAATCCTTTTGAATTACCTCAATCTGATATCGGGAGCTTGAGATATGATCGATTTATTGAAGACAATGCATGCTGGAATTTTTTTACGGGAATTTTATGCATGGATGGTTTGGATAAGTTTCAGCCAAGGGAGAGTCTTTTCAACTTCAACCAAATGACAAGCCATTGAAGGACTTTTAATTCACATATTCAAATCTGATTATTATCATCTAAATTCAAGGACTATTCATATTCTTCAAGGGAGCATGCAATGAAGCCTGATTTAATTCACTTATTGAGACAATTTTTAGCATGGAATAACAAGAGTCTTCCACCTCTTGGACAAAAATATGGCCAAATTCAGATTCAAATTATCTAGATTCATCCCCAAAATGATCTAGAATATTTAGCCAACCTTAAAGATAATAAGACAAAGCATTCAAGTGCATTTTATTGCTAAATTGATGAGAATGTTTTTATCTTTTGAGTCTTTTCAGATGCTATCTAGTTCTATTATAAATAGACATCTTTAGGTTCATTGTAGACACACATTTGAACATATAAAACATCTTTGAGAGGTTGCTTTCATTCTTGTTCTCTTGTAGAACTTTATCGGCTTCAAGATAGTCTTGTAGTCTTCATCCATTTCCTTTTGGTATAGTGTTCGTTCTTATCTCATCGTCTATAGCTAGTGGTCATGTTCCATCTACTTCCACTTCGATTACATATCTTTATATTACTGGTTCCTAACTCCATATAGTTAGAGGGTCACAATCAGTTTTCTTTTTAATCCATCTTACACATTCCACGCCATTACCAACCCATATAAAACTTAATACGGAGCCATCTTGATACTCGTTTGATAGCTATTGTTGTAAGCAAATTCTGCTAAAGGAAAGTTCTTTTCCCATGATCCCTTGAACTCAATCACGCATGCTCTCAACATATATTGTAATATATGAATAGTACATTCTGATTGACCATCCGTCTGTGATTTAAATGTTGTACTGAAATTCAATCTAGTACCCAAAGCTTTATGCGAAGAATTCCAAAATCTTAAAGTGAACCTTGGATCCCTGTCGGATATGATTGATATTGTCACTCCATGTATTCGAACAATCTCCCTTATATACAACTCTACTTATTTATCCAAGGCGTAGTCCATTCGTACCTAAATGGAATGTGCCGATTTAGTTAACCGGTCAACTATCACCCAAATGAAGAATCATTCTTATTTGATGTTAAAGGTAGCCCTGTAACAAAATCCATAGTGACTCTATCCCACTTCCACTCTGTAATAAAAATGGGTTGTAACAATTCTGAAGACACTTGATGTTCAGCTTTCACTTGTTGACACGTCAGACAGGTAGCAACAAACTCAAAAATAACTCTTTTCATATCAGGCCACCAAAATCGACTCTTTACATCCTGATACATCTTGCTCCCACCTGGATGCATAGTCAGTGGAATAAAATGTTCCTAAGAGAGAATATCTTTCTTCAACTCATCATCATGAGGAATGCAAATTCTTCCTCGGTAATACAGACAATCATCAGACTTGACTTCAAAATCTTTAGTCTCACCTTTTTCCACTAGTGACATCTTTTCTAAGCATCTGCCATCTTTCCTTTATAGCTCTATTATCCGATCTAGAAGCATCATTTTTATTTTTAATTAAGCCAATAGTGTGCCATTTTTTTCAGCAATAATTGCACATAGATAGCTCGCAAACTGCAAAAGTTTTCCAACTAAGTGCATCTGTTACAACATTTGATTTCCCTGGATAATAATCAATAATCAAATCATAATCCTTTAAAAGTTCTATCCATATTCTTTGTCTCAAGTTTAGTTATTTTTGAGTCAACAGATACTTC
The DNA here is from genome assembly GCF_006381635.1 of Hibiscus syriacus. Taxonomy (NCBI): domain Eukaryota; kingdom Viridiplantae; phylum Streptophyta; class Magnoliopsida; order Malvales; family Malvaceae; genus Hibiscus; species Hibiscus syriacus. Next base: position 1,004,728 of record NW_024062907.1, read on the forward strand.
GAACTCTTATGATCTGTGTAGATGTGGCATCGTTCACCATAAAAATAATAACGTCAAATCTTTAGAGCAAATACTACCGATGCTAACTCAAGATCATGAGTGGGATAATTCCTCTTGTACGACTTTAATTGTCGATAAGCATAGGTTACCACCTTACCTTCTTGCATAAGTACATAACCCAAACCATTATGAAATGTATCACTATACACCACATACTCTTTTCTAGATTTTGATTGTACCAACACTGGTGCTTCCGTTAAAATCTTCCTTAGAGCTTCAAAACTCTCTTGACATTTCTCAATCCAAGAAAATAAAACATCCTTTCTCAAGAGCTTGGTCAAAGGAGAAGAAATCATCGAAAAGTTTTTCACAAACGTTCGATAATAACCAGCAAGTCCCAAAAAAACTTCGGACCTCTGTAACATTCTTTGGAGGTTTCCACTCCACTATTGACAGTTTGGCATATAACTTTTTATCCTTAAGTATCTTGAGCACAGTGCGAAGATGATCATCATGTTCTATCTTTGTCTTTGAATATACCAGGATGTCATCAATAAATACCAACACAAATTGATCTAAATAAGGTTAAAATACTCAATTCATCAAATCCATGAATGTTGTCGGAGCATTTGTCAAACCAAACGGCATTACTACGAACTCATAGTGTCCATACCGTGTTTTGAAAGCTATCTTTAGAATATCTTCCTCTTTAATCTTTAATTGGTGATACCCGATCGAAGATCAATCTTAGAGAAAACTGATGCTTCCTTAAGCTGATCAAACAATTCATCAATCCTCGGAAGAGGATACTTGTTCTTTATAGTCACCTTATTCAACTATCGATAATCTATGCCCAAACGCATTGATCCATCTTTCTTTTTCATGAACAACACCGGTGCTCCCCAAGGTGAAATACTTGGTCTTATGAATCCTTTATCTAGTAGCTCTTGCAATTGTGCCTTTAATTCTCTTAGTTCAGTAGGGGTCATTCGATAAGGAGCCATCGAAATAGGCGCTGTTTTAGGAAATACATCAATCCCAAACTCCACCTCTCTATCTGGAGGAAATACAAGCAGCTCATCCGGAAACACCTCTGGATACTCTCGTATAGTTGGAATGTCTTCCAACTTAAATTCAGTATCTTTGGTATCCACCACATTTGCTAAAATTGCTTGACACCCTTGTAACAACAATTTCTTAGCAGTAAAAGCAGAAATTACATTGGATAAGGGATTTACCCTTTCTCTAACAAATATCATCTCTGAACCCGTTGCATCTTTTAAAAACAATATTTTTAAATGACAATCTACCCAACCATAGTAAAAAGATAGCCAATCCATACCTAAGATTATTCTGAATTCCTCAAAAGGAAATTCTAACAGGTTTGCAGGAAATTCTACTCCCTGTATCTTTATTGGACATTCATTACATATCCGACTAATCTTTATAATATGGCCCAACTAAAGAGATTCTCCTATCTTTAACCAGTTTTGCACTAATATACGAGTAAGTAGAACCGAGATCAATTAATACAAAAACAAGTTCACCATAGAGATAAAAGATACCTGCTATAATCTCATGAGCATCTCTCTATAACTTTTCTGCTGTTGGCCCTTGTTGTGTTTGGAAAATGGTATAGAGTAGGAATTTCCAAACCTTTTATTTGTATGTGCTTTATTCGCTTCTAGATCATCAAGGTCAACTTTTTCCATAGCTTTAGCCTTGTTGAATGCTTCTTGAAAAGAAGTAAAATGATGAGAAACCAAAATTCTCTTATATTGAGAATTCAATCCAGAAACAAATCTATCAATTCTAGATTTCTCAGTCAGAAGAAACTCCGAAGAAAATTGATTCAACTTGTGAAACTCACATTCGTACTCATAACCTGTTCTGCCTAACTGCTCCAAGTTCAGAAACTGTTGCATTATCTCATTTATAAACACGTCCCAAATACACTTTTCCTTGAATTCTCTTAAAAATAATTCCCATGTGATCTGCTTAGTGAAAACTCGTACAACGACTGTATTCCACCACACACTGGCTTGCTCTATCAGTAGAGACAAAACCCCTTCCAAATTTCCTTGATCATCACAAGAAATCCTACTCAGCATATTCTTAACATCATTAAACCAGAAGTCAGTAGCCATCAGATCAGCATATGAATCACCCCAAAATTCAGGTGCTCTCATCTTCCTCAGTTCTTTTGGAACTGACACTGGGGTTCGACGATTAATAATATTGTCCATGGCTTGTAAGAATAACCCCCTATCTTGAACAGGCATATCTTGTTGATTCAGATTAGACGGTTCTACATTCGGCTGAGCATTAGGTGGATTCAGTTCACCTCATTACTCCCACTCTATGCAAGAGTAACATGCTCGCCTGCCCTACTCGATTCTTGATGATCTGACATCTGAAAACATTCAGAATCATCTTACATTAGTAAAGAGTAACTTTACTCACTAATGAGCATCATCAAAGTATGTATATAATAATCAGTAAACTTTTGACATCCTAGTGGTATATATACATTCTTAACAAAATTTTTGACTAATTTCATATCCAGAAACAGCTAAACCGAAAGCTCTTATACCAATAAATGTAACACCTAAAGCCCGTATAATTATGCATATATAGATTATAGATATCACCTGATATTTTCACAATATTTTTCAATTCAAAAACTAATTTAAAATTTATTTTCTTAAAAAAATAACTGATAATATAAAAATATCATAGCACATCAACTATCACATACTATTTAGAACATATATTAGTATGTATTTATGCTATCCATACTGAAAATAGAGTAAAACATTTTAGTTTAGTTATTACAAACCAGTTCCAAAATAATTCAACAGAGCAACTAGGACATTGGTAAGTACATGCCACTAACTAACTCAAAATCACATCATATGATGTCTTACTAATATAGAAATATACTCCTCGATGCTTGATGTCGCTCCGAACTCTTTACTCTACTATTGGTTTTTTACCTACACGTGAAAATCATCACATGCTAAGTATATACTTAGTGAGACAATTTAAAACAATAAACAGTGCAATACAACTCATGCATGAAATTAAATGTCAAAATCAAAATCCCATAAGATCATGTTACCTGCATGTCCAATATTTTACCATGATCAAAACAATATGATAATCGTGCATTATAAAATATTTTCAATAAACCATAGCCCAATATATAAACCTTGAGGACCATGAGTACGCAAGTCAATATAAATAAACACCGTAGTGTTAACCCGAGTTGACAAATAAGGTCGTGTCCACCATATGTACTAGGTATCCTTAAGTACAATCCTGAATATGCAGCCTACTGCTGGACTCTATGGCATGCCAACTATACCATGTCCCTCAATAACTCACTTGGGCTTATAGTCTATTTCATTCATTCATGGTATCTTATAACCATATATTTAACATTAGGGTAGTTCATACCCAAAATAACATCCCTGGTAAAATATCACATTATTCATGATCAATAAACTATAATTTCACCCCGTGACATATAAATGTCATATCGAAGTTATAAAAAATAACATAATATCATGTTGATATAAACAAGGTTGACTTATCGCAAGTCTTCCTGTTGATGTATAAAACATCCATGTACAATGTCATGCATGTATTGCACTCACCTTGACACTATATATCCCAACAGATATGACTCGCTATGATCCACAATAAACCCCTTTTATACTTGACTTGTTTCGATCACAAATCAATCACGATCTGTACAAAATAACAAATTCATAACAATACATATGTTAGTATTGTACTAACATAAACATATTCCCAAAACAAAATCCACAATATACTTGAAACTCATTTTCTTCCAAAATATTTAACACTTAATAATTCATTTTAACACTGGCGACAACTTTTCCAATTTACACAAAATGATCCTTCACCATTTTATCACTTAGATTCTTAATACCAAAATTCCAATATTGAAATTATTACCATTCAAATGCTTTTACAAAGGCATAATTACATTTAAGTACCCCAACTATGCGAATGTTGCACTTAAATCACCAATCTTTTCAAACTTCCAAAATGATCATATTTCACATTTAAACACTCATTTCAATCCCAAAATAATAATTTCCAGCATAGTATATCAATTATTAAACAATTATAAAACCATTCACAACTTTTTCAAAATTGCCAAATTGGTCCCCCCAACTTTTCAAAATTACATAATGGTTCCCAAATTTTTATAAGGATTGTAGAATACTTCCTACATCATTTCCAGCCCTTATATAATTTTTCCATAATTTTCTCACTCAATTACTTCATGGCTGAATACTTTAAATTTAAAAACTAAGTTTTCATGAATTTGCTCAATTTTGATTCAATTCAAGCATGAAATCAACTTCCAATCAACCTTACAACATCTCTACAATCAAATCCCTAATCAACTCTCATCAAAACACCAAGTTCCTCGATTTCTTCATTTGACCGAAATTTATAGAATCATAACTAGGAAGCTTGATAATATCCCTATATTTTTAACTTCTTTTGAATATCATATCAGACACGTTTGTACTATACTGGAAGTTATACGATAAGAACATTTATTTGCTAATGTGGACAAGTTCATGTTTTGTAGTGATAAGCTTATATTTTTAGGCTTTATAGTAAGTGCAGAGGGAATCCATGTAGATGAAGAAATGGTGAAGGTAATTCAAGAATGTTATACGCCATCTTTCATCACCGAGGTAAGATCCTTTTATGATTTAGCAAGCTTCTATCATCGTTTTATCAAGGACATTCACACCAAAGCTAAACAAAGGATGGAGAAAACATACAAGACGGTGGCTTACAGAGTAAACAAAGGCATACGCCATGTAATATTTGAACAGGGTGACTGGGTTTATGCACACTTGAGAAAGGAAAGATTTCCAAAGCAAAGGAAATCTAACTTTGACCCACGAGGTGATGACCCATTCCATGTACTCGAACGAATCAATAACAATGCCTACCACATTGATCTCCTAGGTGAATATAACGTGAGTGCATCTTTTAATGTTTTTGACTTATATCCCTTTGATGTTTTTGATTTGTAGATGAATCTTTTTAAGGAAGGGAAATGATACATACACCACACACCTAAAAACTAAGGAAGATGGGCCCACTCTACCTCTAGGCCCAATCACAAAAATAAGCCAAACCATTCAAAGACAAACTCTAAATTACAGTCTAAGCCTTTGTTAGTAAGTGCCTACACGTCCACATGGAGATTGAAAAGTTAAAGGAAGAAAACTCACTTATCCTTCCTTCCACATCAACTTGGACCTAATTACAAGACTCATGAATATATGATCGTGAATGAGTTTAAAACCCCTTAAGTCACAGAACTTGTAAAGTTACCAGTGCTAAGTTTATAAAGCCTGGGACAACTCATTATCTTAGAATTTTATTATTATTTGTTTTATTTTATTAGGATAAAGGTAAATGGTTCATTGAAAGTAAACCAATGATAGTTTATCATCCTCTAATTTTCTTATCACCCCTTGCCACCTATCGTAAGCCTTGATAACTTATCAACCTTCATCACCTTGCTTATCATAAGCAAGGGCGCCTATATTATCCCTTTTTCAAGCTATGCCACCTATAACCCTTCTAAAAGGCTCATCTGGACTATTCATCAAGTTTCAAGGATCACATGCTTGCTTTCATAAACACCGTCATATCAAAGCCTCATCAAGGGCTCACATTCATGCCACCCCTTCACTTGGATTTAGGATAATTTGTATTATTATTTTATTCTTTAGTCATGTTACAACAAGGACTCCTCAAAACCTATATAAATGATGCTCCTCCCCTCATTGTAATCATCAATTCTTTTCTTATACAACATAACTAGAGTTCATTTTTGTAAGAGATGATAGCCTTATGACTTCAAAGCTTCTTTTTCTTTTAGTTCTTTCAAGTTCTTTGAGAGATAGATCTTCACTCTCTAATTTGCTTTTTCATTACGATTAGGAGGGCTGGTTAGAGTTGTATTATCGAGTTTGTCTTTTCATTGTGACTAGGAGGTTCGATGGGATAATTATCCTTCACATTCATCTTCCATAAACATCATTTTCTTCCCTAAACCACCTTCACGTCACAACCATCCCTATTCTAGGGTTTCTATTATCATCATACCTACCGGGGGTAAATTTCCAAATAGATTTTTCCATCAATTTGACCATACGAGTTTAATTTTGTCTTCACCAATGTGATTCTTAGATTTCTATCTTTCCAACGACTATTTGCTTACTAAAATCCAAGATCAAATCACCATTGGTTGCCCATATCAAAGAGGTAAGTGCAAGTTCTTCATTACATGTTTTGTCTTTTAGTTATCTTTTATTACCCTTGTTTTACCTTGTCTTTCTTTCTCCATCTATTTCATCGTGCTTGTTTTCTTTGTCCTAATCCTTTTTTCCTTGTCTAAATCCAACATATAAACGCTATAAAAAATCTAGCTATAGTCGCTCATATATTCAACAACTTTTTTCTTTTTTTTCATCGAGTCTAGAGCTTTCTAGGTTTGATACATTAATAAGAGTAACATTCATTCATCCACTGCCACATCTCTATCAGTTAGGTTGAAATTATTGTAGTTAAATTAAGGTAAACTAGGTAAAGTATAAGGGATGACAATCTAGTTTAAGATCAAGGAACGACATAAGATGGGCACAACAAAAAAAAGTTTACTTTTTCTTAACATTTTTAGTTGGATCTAACCTAAAATGTTGATTTTTTCTTAACATTTTCGGTTGAATCGAAGATGTTATATTCTTCATAACATTTTCGGTTAGCAAACGAGAATGTTACAATTTTCATAACATTTTCTGCAATAGAATACATCAGAAAATTATGGGTTTAAAACAAAGAAACATAGTTTATTAAGGGATATTTTCATATATCCTTTTTGAAGCAGTACAGTACAGCCACAACCTATAGCGCTCCCTATCATTGATGATGAAGGGTTGTTATCTTCATATATAGAGAGAATTATAGTTTTGAAGCTTGTCTTGGCCTTGGGAACATGTTCCAAAAAAGCTACGGTCCAAATGACTTATTATTTGCAGCACATCCTGCATGACCGGAACGTGTCGTAGGTTCGTCACAGACGAAGACATTATGGGCCGCCGTTGGTTTTAACGCAAAAGAATTTAAAGTTAACTCAAATTCCATGTATCCTAAAAACTTTTTCTAAGAACTAAAGTTCAATCGGAAAAGTTTATATCAGTCAATAGAATGGAAACAGAATTGAAATAGCATGTAATGCAAAAGAATTTCAATCCCAAGCGAGGAAATAAACGAGTCATTGCACCACCACTCCATGCTTGGTTCTCTACTGGTACTAAAAAACTTCAAAGTGCCATGAACAATGATAAGGATGAGAGCATCGATTTTAAGCTCACTCAACGCTCCATTCGAAAAGTGGAGGTAAATATTATTAATACTATGCTTCCCAAAATCCGAACCCAGGGCCTTATTTCTTCTTCTGTTGGTCTGAAACTCTGGCTCCCATAATCTTACAAACAGGCTCATCTTTCGACTGCATAAGCTTTAGAGCAGGGTGAACCTTCAGGTCTCCCATTACCAACTTCTGACCACCATCCAACTCACTTAAATCAACATCAATGTATGGAGGAATAATATCCGCGGGGCATAAGAACTTAACGGTCCTCTTGATGGTATTCAGGTACAACCCTGTCAAATATTTAACATATATGCATGAAAGAGGATATTAATTACAAAAATAAGAGGATGCAGCAACTAAGATTCATACCGATAAAGAAAACTTGTGAAACATATTAAGAATATTAATAGCTTCAGAAGCAGCTAAAAGGGATATCATCGGTTGACAAGGAGACTGCCCCAACTCACCCTAGAGCAAACGTATGATATGATAACTGTTAAAGCGAGGATTTCTAGAAAACAACGAAAGATTGAGACAAATATTTAACTCCCTCTAGGCTACCATACATGATAATAGTAATTAAAATAAGCTGAATATAATTGAATAGATAAAAGAAACATCAGACAATAATATGGCTCATATGAAACCATACCCAGTAGTATTGTAAATCGCTCCATTCCATCTAAAACTATTAACTGCGATAGTGTGAGCACTAAGTAAACTACTAGAGAGCGAGGAAATAATTCCAAAACTTAGCAAGTTTTTACGCCAAGCAATCGCCAAATGTCTAACTGAACATCCTAACTCAGTGATCAAAATTAACACAAATGTTGCTCGTGTACCAGGGGAAATTTGCGGTACTATACCTAAGCATTATCATAATTCATAAAGGGTCAACAGAAACCAGACATTATATGAAAAAACTAATGCTTAAGCCCTTGAATCTATCCAGTCACGGTTCGCACTTTGCACACACCTAAACCAAACTTTTAGCCATTCAGGTAAAATTTGGTCAACAGAGCTGATATTAAACACCAAAAGAAATGCAATTATCAATTGTATGAGTAAACATTTTACACTGAGAGTTCACATCACCTTATCTTTTGGGCATGGAATCACCAACAAACATATAGTATTTAAGTATCTAATCCAATGAAATTATATTGACCGAAATTACAACCTTTTACCTTTCCTTAGCCCAGGGCAGACATCTTCCCCTCTAAATACAAGTGGAATATCCACCTTCAACAAAGCATTGGAAGGCGCCCTTATGAAGGTCACATTAAGAGGTGCCTCAGTCCCCGCATGTAAGTGAAGCTGAAACAAAAATTTAAAGAGATATATATATACCCATATTCAAATCCAACGGAGAACACAGCTGATTAAACAGAATTTTATTAAAAAAAAATTAAGTGAACTAAAAGGGAAAAAATCCATTACCTTCCTAGGGAGAACCCGTACTTTTTCAATCAAATCACCGCTCCCAAACTCCGATCGAACCTCAAGATCAAAAAGCCTAGAAACGAAAAACGACTCGCCCAGATGCTTTACAAGTTTTCTGATCTGATTGGTCTGAACAGAAATGAGCCTCTTGTTGCCTCCGTGTTGGCCATCTTCTTGCTCGAAAACGATGCTGGGGACCCGACCCACTTTTCTTTCTTTGGCGGAGATGTTTTTGCCGGAGGTGGCGCGTGGGACCGCGAGTATAGTCTCGGCGAATTTGGGGTCGGGCCTGGGGAAACCTTCGAGGTAGGTCAATGGAGACGGTGGATGTGAAAGGTCGAGGGGCAGGGCAGCTTGGGAGAAGAAGCGGAGGTGGAGGGTTTTGTTGGAGAGGGCGCGGTGGATCAACAAAGCCATCACCGGTGTTTGCGGAGAGCTTGGGTGTGGGGTTTTGGGGGGTTAAGGGAGGTTTTCGTTGCTTCAAAATTAGGGTAGTGGGCCGATACAATTTGATGCTGGGAGCTTTGGGTCATTCTAACCCCAACTACTAAATTTTGGTTTACTATATTAATTCCATTCAAATCAATTTAATTCTAAATATAGCATAAACCAAACCATTTTAATAGTTAAAAGGATAACTATTATCTCTAAAAAATTTGAGTTTGAACATGAGTTTTATAAATTAAGAAATAATTTTTGAATTTTTAAATAATAAAAATATTCTAATGTGAGTATGAAATTAAGGAGGAACATGAGTCGAGTTTTTTTGATCAATCTGATCCAATTTTAATTGTTAAAAATTAAATTATTTCAGTTGATAAAAAGAGTGTTGTTTTTTTTAGAGATTATGGGTTAGATCACCTACGTTTGTAGGGTACGTATGTTGTCAATGATTAAGAAAGATTCTGAACAAATAATATTGTATAATCACTTCAGGTTATTCAAAACTAATTAAAAAATAAAAGACGATATATATTGATTTTTGAGTTTTTAAAAATTTCTAATGTGAGTATTAGACCAGGGAGTGCCATGAGCTAGGTTTGCGACCAACTCGATCCGACTTCAAAAAAAAATATCTCTTTCATAAGTTTAGTTTGATTTGAATTTAGAAAAACTTTATGTGATCCAAGACTTATTTAGGGGATAATTATTTTTGCCTCAATATATATATTAATTTTATTCAATAAAATATGAATTTAATTGAAGAAAATATACATGGGTATTATTACAATTATCCTTAAATATATAAAGGATGATTACACTAGTTTCTTGAGTCAAATCAAATATTTTTCACCATAAAATTAAACTCAACCTGAAATGTATCCTCTAAATAAACCCGATTCGACATAAACCTAAACTTTTTTAAAAATTCACTCTACCTTATGAAATCAAATTGACGGTCGTTGAGTTAGGATATCGTGTCCATCCTTAAATATGATTATTAAAATTTAATTTTGATTATTAATGTGGTGTCTCAAACTGGTACGTTGGCAGACCGACCAAACAGGTCATGCCACACGTCTCAACATTGTCTTTCTATGAATTTTTTTTACTAAAGCTGAAGGGGCTCTCAACAAAAGTTGAAAGTAGCAAAATTTCATTTTTAGAATCTTTAAAAAAGCATCCACATCTTAATCCAAAAAAAAAAAGATGTTAATTATCTTATGTAATGTTCAATTCACTCCACGTTCCGGCCAAGAAGATGGGTAGTTTATATGAAAAGCTGTCTTACACTAACCATTTCCACATTGCAAACAAAGAAAGAGAGATGACGGAAAAGTTGCACCATATTTACAGAAGCACCGAATCAAAGGATCAATCCTTGGGCAGGTGCAGGTTTAGAAGGTTGCTCTTCGCTTGGAGATTCAGATAGATGAATCTGCCAAAGTCATCGACCACTTTTCGATTCCGTTCCTCCTCAGCTGCTCCCACTTTTTCTTTCGTCTTCTGTCCGACATCTCCCGCTGCTTTCGCAACCTTATTGAAAGCACCTGTTACCCATGATGCCCCAGTGAATACATACCTCTTCTTATTTATGGCAGATCCTGCACTGCGGAGCTTTTGCTCGGCAGTAGCAAATGCTGATTTGGTTTTCTCGGAAACCTGAAACTTCTGGTCCACTTCTCTTACTTTGTCACCAACGATGGTAGTACCGACATGTAACTTCTCGGTGAACCCGGTTTTCTTGTCGAAAGTTGCAACCTTGGCCGAGGCTGTTGATGTTAACTGGTTCTTGTCATCAAAGGCCTTTGCCTTGTTGACTGCATCTTTGCCTACAATGAAGCCCTTAGTGAGCATGCCGGTAACAACATCCTCGGCCTTTCTAATGGCAGAATCACCACCAGCACGAGCTTTGTTTTACGTTACCTGCAGAAAATAGACAAAAGTTGTAAGCTTAGCCCCGTATTGAAACTATCGATTCAGCATAACACTTACACGGATCGGCGCAGAAGCAGCAGGAGGCAGCTTTAAGTCTGGAGCTAAAGAAAAGCTCACTGATAGACCAACTATTGTTGCTCCCTGAAATACAAGTACTTAATCACTCATTTAATCCCTGTCACATAAAGAAATTTTACAGTTGGCAATCCAATCAACACATAAATAAATGTCGGTCAAGCAATCATTTATAACTTAATACCATTGCAAAATAAAAATTCTGGTAGAGCATATCATATTGCCATGTACTTCAAAGTAACTACACTATGATCTTCCCTCAAATTGATATCCAACTTAGCCGTTGACTTCGTATATAGTTTTAGGAGAAACCAATTGTCATAACCATTTTTTTTGTAAAACAATTAAATATTATTTTAAAAAACGATTATCACTTTAATTTGAAAATTTTGGTGATTTGGAATTAATTTGGAACTAATTAAATGGGAGTCGCCATCGACCTTTGAGCTAGGTAGGTCGAATACCCAAAAATATCTTTTAAAAACAATTTTAAGAAAAATAGTTTTTTAAGACAAAGATGGTATGCGTTTACTAAAGATTCAATTTAATGGATTCGGGAGTCGGTTACGTGTGGGGAAGGGTAAACACCCCCACAGTGCCCAAAATTGGTACTGTGTCATTTACGCATTGTCGTAATGGTGGAAACGATGAATCGAATATAAAATTAAACTATGATCAATTTATTGAGATTTATTTAATTTGCCTCATATTAATGAATGTTATGGAAAATTCTTTAATTCAAAAAGAAACCTCGAAATTAACAATCCTCCATCGGGAAATCTATTTCGACTATTTCTTCCCATAAAAGAATATTCCCTCATTAACAAAAATACGAATGGAATATATAAAAAAAACGATATTTACATACAACAAAATAAATTGATAAAAAAAAATCGAATATACATTGTAGAATAAAGATTGATAATTTGCCTGAAATGATATTAATTATCATTTAGAGACATTCATTGCAATGTTCGATTTAAAATGAAATGATTAGCAAAATAAAATCAAATTAATTTCAAGTTCACATTTGTTCGAATGTCATATCGGATTGTATCACTTCGATCAAGTGATACTTTCCATGCACGTTCTACAAATTTGTGTTCTTGAAAACATTCGAACAATATTTAAATAAAGAAATGCAATATAAATAACTATAAATAGAAATATGCAAAATACAATATTTACAACAAATATAGTCAAATATATTTTTTATATATGATACAAATACATAACATAAAAAAACATGTACATACATAAAGAATTAAAATAAAAGAAAATTAATATTACAAACCCAACTATAATGACCAAAAATAAAGTACTTGAAATTTCAAAGACCAAAATAGCAAACACATAAACTCAAAGAACCAAAATAGTACAAACATGAATTTTAAAGGGCTAAAGTCGAAGAAACACAAGTTAAGGACCAAACTGAAATTACACAGAAACATGAAGGATCAAAAATATTTAAACCAAATGCCAAAACAGTGACTAAAACAAAAGATGCACCAATCTGAGGGCCAAATTCGAACATCAACCAAAATCACACAACACATGTAATAAGTGACTAAAATAAAATTATTATAAATATCATAGCCTAAATTAAAACTAATGAAATTGAAATAAATAACCAAATATGGACTGAAATGAAACAAATCTAAACTCTAAGGCGTAAAATCAAATAATTACACAAACCATGCAAATGAGGACTAAAACAATTTCACAGAAATACGGAGGATCAAAAAGTAATTAAACAAAATGTCGGACAGTGACCAAAATAGAACATTTGCAAATATGATGGCTAAATTCAAACACCCACAAAATATCATAACACAAGAAATTAGGACTAAAATGAAACTATTACAAACATTGGGACCAAAGTCAAATATCCACAAAAATGACATAACATACATTAATAGGACTAAAATAGAAATACCTAAACATAATAGACTAAATTAGTAAAAGCAGAAACTAACAGGGCTAAAAAGTAATTACAAAATAAACAGGGCCCAAATCGCAAACAACAACTAATACAAACATCAGAAATGTAAATAAGCCATAAATAATACTTAGGACTAGATTGAAATTGAAACAGAAACATGAAGACTGAATAATAATTAAACCAAAACGTAAAACAAGGACTAAAATAAAATATTTATAAATGTGAGGGCCAGATTCGAATATGAAAGAAACATACACGAAATATTAAATCAGTGGCTAAGATGTAACATTTATAAATATTGAAACCAGAACCAAATATAAACAAAAAATGTTATAATACCTAGGATAGTGACTAAAATATAAAAGTGAAAAGATAAAGGCTCAAATTGAAATAATGTAAACTTCATTCCATGGCTAAATCGTGAGATTACAAGGATCAAGGACCTACAGTGTAGTTTACCCCTTTTAATATGAGAAACACGGGAAGAATGATACAAAGATGTAAGGACCAAATAGGCTATTTACCCTTTCATGCTGAAACACGCATACCCTGAACCCCTAAAACGGCGTCATTTTGGTTCAATTACACAAGCCCAAAAACGGGCTTTCATTCATCCATCCCCCTCATTTTCCCCATCTTCTCCTCTCTCTTAAAAATAGAGAACAGAAGAAGCTCTCAATGTTCTCTCCTTCTCTGCCTTTGTCTCCGTCGTGGAGAGAAAGCCGAGGAACCACGGCCGCCGCAGCCGGCGGCGATGGCTTGAGAAATCCACCCATGACCAACCCTTCTCTCTTTCTTTGAACACTAACCCTTCTCCTACCCCAAGCAAAAAAATCGAAACCCCCTATTCAAAAACCCTAGATCCAAAATAAGGGAAAGTTTACCTTCAATACGGCCTTCTCTGTTCTGGCTAGGCTACAACGACGAGGTTTTCTACAAGGGTAAGATCTCCCTCACTTTGTTTTTTTTTTTAGCACTCTCTCTATTTTTTTCTGGTTATCACCGAATACTCTCTCCTTTTTCTTTTTTTTATCTCCCTTTTTCCTCTGATATCTTTGCTTGATTTATGGTTGATTTTGCTTCGTTTGGTGAGATGATGATGATATCTCATTAGGGTCTGAGTCTCACTGATTTTGTAGGATTGAATCCCGAAAAAATCGGGATTTAGAATGATATTTTAATGGGTTCACTGTTGATGACATTTTCGGATTGATTTGGGTATTTGGATTGATTTGTTTGATGTGGTTTACTGTAGATGATTGTGGAGCGAGACGGGCCGGAACAGTGACGGTGGCGCGGCTGTTCATCTGCTGCTGGCGGCGGTGGAGCTTCGGTTTAGGGTTTAAAACCCTAATTTGAATGGGTTCTCTTGTTGGGGCTAGAATTGGTATGGGGCTTGAACCGGGTTTGGGCTCCAGCTTGTATCTGCTACTGGGCTTAGGGATTAGGCCTGCAAAAATTTTTAATATATTAATAACAATAAATAAGCATAATATAATAATAATAATAATAATAATAATAATATAATAATAATAATAATAATAACAATTAGATAGAAAAGACCCGGACAAAAACGGGTGTCTACAGCTGCCCCTCTTTGCACATTCTTGTGTTAACAAGAATAGGGCAAAGATGACAAGACATCACGTTTTTGTCTGGTTCTCTCCCTTTTAAACTTAGAAATTGGATAATGTTGGTTGTTGGGGACGCCACTGCTCATACGTGATGAAGAGTTCGGGTCGTCTAAGGGTGACATGGTTCCTACGTGATGAGGAAATCTGGTCGAGGGTTGACACTGCTCATACGTGATGAAGAGTTCTTGGCCATCTTAAGGTGATAACACGGTTCCTACGTGATGAGGACGGCTGGTTATCTACGGTTGACACGGCTCCTACGTGATGAGGAGATCTGGTCTGGGGAATGACATGGCTCATACGTGATGAAGAGTTCTGGCCATCTAAAGGTGATAACACGGTTCCTACGTGATGAGGACGGCTGGTTATCTATGGTTGACACGGCTCCTACGTGATGAGGAGATCTGGTCTGGGGATGACACGGTTCCTACATGATGAGGACGGCTGGCCATCTTTAGGAGTTATGGTTTCAAGAGAAACCAAATTAAAGATTTGTTTCAAAAGAAACAAACCCAAAGATTTGTTTCAAGAAAAATAAACTCAAAGATGATATTTTTAAAAGCAACTGTCTCAAAAGAGACAAAATTCGTTTTAAGGGAAACGACTCAAAGATGACGTTTAAAGGGAAACTGTCTCAAATGAGACAAAATTCGTTTAAAGGGAATTGATCTCAAAGATCAGTGTTTCGAGGGAAACAAACTCAAAGATGTTTTTGTTTCAAGAAAAACATACTCAAAGACTTTGTTTGTTTTGTTTCAAGGGAAACAGATTCAAAGATGGTAAAATTTGTTTCCAAAGAAACAAACTCAAAGATTTTTCTCAAAGAAACTGTCTCGAGAGAAACAAAATTTTGTTTCCAAAGAAAGAGATTCAATGATGATTTTTTTTTAAACATTGTCATAAGAGACAAAACCTTGTTTTTCAGAAAATTGTATCTTAGTGAGACAAAATTTTGTTTCCAAAGAAACAGACTCAGATTTTTCTTCAAAAGAAACTGTTTTAAGTGATAAAACCTTGTTTCCAGAGAAACAAACTCAAAGATGATCTTGTTTTAAGAGAAAATGTTTCAAGAGACAAAATTCGTTTGAAGGGAAACGACTCAAAGATTTTTTTTTCAAAAGAAATTATCTTAAGAGAGACAAAATTTTGTTTCCAAAGAAACAGACTCAAAGATTTTTGTTTCAAAAGAAATTATCCTAAGAGAAACAACATTTTGTTTCCAAAGAAACAGACTCAGATTTTTCTTCAAAAGAAACTGTTTTAAGTGATAAAACCTTGTTTCCAGAGAAACAAACTCAAAGATGATCTTGTTTTAAGAGAAAATGTTTCAAGAGACAAAATTCGTTTGAAGGGAAACGACTCAAAGATTTTTTTTCAAAAGAAATTATCTTAAGAGAGACAAAATTTTGTTTCCAAAGAAACAGACTCAAAGATTTTTGTTTCAAAAGAAATTCTCAAAGATTTTTTTTCAAGAGAAACTGTCTCAAGAGAAACAAAATTTTGTTTTAAAAGATTCAAAGATTGTCGATTTTGTTTATATGGAAATAATCTCAAAGGTGTTTTCAAAAGTGTTTATTTTGTTTCAAATGAAACAATTTCAGGATTTGTTTAAAGGGGAAACTGTCTCGTGCGAGACAAATCAGCTTTGAAAATCTCAAGTGATATTAATTTTGCTTTAAGTACATCAACCTTGAAATTTGTATCATGAGAGAAAATGATGTCTCAAGCGAGACGAAATTTGCTTTATAGCATAGTCTCAAATGAGACCAAAATTTGTTTTTAGAGAAATTGTCTCTAGCGAGACAAAGTTTATTTTTGTGAAAACGATCTCAAGTGAGATCAACTTTGCTTAATGTGTAACAAATTCGAAATTTGGATCTCAAAGGGAAAAGGTCTCAAGCGAGACGCAATTTGTTTTAAAATTCTCAAAATTTGTGGAAAAATGTATCAAGCGAGACATAATTTGTTTTAAAGAGAAAGTTGTCTCAAGCGAGACAAAATAAAATTTGTTTTTAAGAAAACTATCTCTAGTGAGACGACACTTTATTTATTATATATTTTTTTAAAAGAAAATAATCTCAATAGCTCAAAATTTGTCTATTGATTCCTGCATGTTGAGGAAACGTCTTCAGAAGATCTGATTGTTGACTTCAGGAAGCCAAATATGTGGATTGCATTGTTCTTTCAAGCTGAAAACATCTGGTTATTTCCGAGCTCTTATTTCCTGAAAAGATCAGAATGATGCATTTTTGACTACTCTCTTGGATGTTATGATAGATGTCAATATGAAATTTATTTGATTTTTTTTATTGAATTTGTCCTCAAGTGAGGAGAAAAATGTCTTTAATACACATGATGATAAATGTTTGATACAAATTTTATGTATCATATATGTATGTGTATGTATGTATGTATGTATGTATGTATGTATGTATGTGTATACTTTTCTCGATCTAGAAGGAGAATGATCGCGAGAGCAGTCTTCACTCTATCATTGATTCAACTTGTCCGTATTTCCACCAATGTGTACTCTTACAAACCTTGACCTGAGACCATTTGTTTATTCCATCAAATTTTGCCCTAAAATTTAGCTTCTCTTGCCCCAGCTTCAATCTTGAGCTTCAGATAGATATTTTTTTGAATTCCAAGATACGCCTCCAGAGAGATTATCTTGTTTGAAAATGTTTTTCTTCTTCTTTTATTTTCAAAAGTCTGAAAATATCAATAGTTTTGAAAAATGTTTAATCAAAAGATTTGAAAACATTGCTCCTTTCAAGGTTTCACAATTGACAAATCATAAAACAAGAGTTCATTGGATATCAAAGAATTAATTACTCTTTTAATCCTTCAATAAATTATAGCTATTTGACAAGTGTCAAGATCAATGCTATCTTTGAGAGATGGTTAAGTAAGGAAGGATAAAAAAGTCTCAAGTGGTTAATTTTGGTCAAAAGTATAGTGTTCTCATTTATTTGATGTTCTCTGATCTGATGAAGTAGCTTCTGTACTCAGTTATTGGAAGTGTTCTCTGACTCCCAACTCTCATGTTCTCATTCATGTTGTGTGATGCCTCATCAAGGGATTTGAGCAATCATCTCCTATGTAATAATCTTCATATTCGAGCAGCCCTTTCAGGTTTTCAACTCGAATCCTCCTTTGGTTTCAAGACGTTACTCAGAATTTACGTCTTGAACCCCCCTTTGTTATTTTTCTCTATCATGCATTAAAGATTTTAGAAAATCTTTATAAGTAAAATATTAATCCTGATAGGCGGGATGAAATATGAGGATAGTCTCTTCCGCTTAGAAATCCATGTATGATTAGAAGGGACTTGTAAGGCACGTAATGTAGGTCATGGTTCAGGGTTATGAAAGAAAGGGATAAAAGGCCCAAACAAGTGTTGAAAGGTGATTGAACCAAGGATCAATTAACTCTGATGCCTTCAATCTTGTCTTGCTCAATTTGAATATGCTCGTATGAGTCCTTTGTCTTCTCTTGATGTTCTATGATCTTCTGGTGAACTAATTCTGGATCAATCTCATAGTTTGAAACTTGATGTGCCATTTGAGTCGAGAGACTCTTTGTATGTGTTCTTTGTCCACTTTCTCTTCTTTTTTTTTTACTTGGTTTCTTTCTCTTTGTTTTTCTTTTCTCTTCGCTTTAATATGATCTTTGCACTGTGTATTTGGTTCACCTTTTGGTATCTTATCTGGATCAATGGTCTTCACTCATACGAGCAGATTTCCTCTAACTTGCCCCCCAATATGGAGGGTAATCCTTGATTATGGTTGAATCAGAAGAAAATATCATTCAAGCTCAAATGGGGACACAAGGGATATATTTTCTCCTTTTGTGAAGGGATAAAGAAAGAAAGCCGTTCATCATCTCATACACAGAAGTCCTTGCAGAAGAGGTATCCCCAGGGGGATAGATTTTCAGGATTAATTTTTATTTAAAATGAAAACAATAATTAATGCATGATAGAATTATTTTGAATGAATTCTTTTTTTTCTCTTCACTTTTTGCTCTCAACATGTCTCAATTACTCATGCTCGTCTTCAGAAAATTGATGCGAGATGCCCCACACTGTGTCTTCTTTGTAGGAAGGTTTATGTTCAAGTGAACATCTTGTACTCAATGTCTGTAGGTTTTATTGGTAGAAAATGTTGGTTTTACGTCTAAGAAGACGATGGTGACTTTATTGGCTCAAAGAAAGGTATGGGTATGACTTTTGTGTCTCAAAAAAATAAATACAGTGTTTTAAGGTGGAAAGAATATTTCAAGGTCTCAAAGAGAGGGAATGTTTCAAGGTCGAAAAGAATATTTCAAGGTCTCAAAGAGATAGAATGTCAAAAATTGGTTATTTGGTAGTGACCAGGAATTATTTCGGGTAAAAATTGAGAGATTTTATTTTAGGGTTTTAGACAGGATAAAATAGGTCTAATCTTGCCATATGTCAAAAATCTATAATTCTTGAAGAATTAAAAGAATATGTAATTCATTCGATATTCAAATAACTAAAGATTAAAATTTGTTCAATTATTTAACCTTAGAAAGTAGCATCATTTCAGTCATCAAAGATTAAAAATATTTAAGCAAATATTGAAGAAAGAACAAAAACGAGTTCAAACAAAACAATCTCTATGGATGCCAGTGGTTGATGCAATGACTTCTCTGGCTTAGTATTAGGATACCCCTGAATAAATCATATTATGGATTTTGTGCTTTAGTGTTTTGCAGTTCTCAGTGGAGTGTCTGGAGCTTCTTAGGTGGAAATTGTGCACTGGATCAACATCGTAGACCTCAGGGAACGATGACTCTTTTCTCGAACCATCATGGAAGACTCAATCGAACAAGCTTCTATCGTGTTGATTTCAGCTTCTTGTTTATATTCTCAATATGGTCACGTGATCAGTATTACTTCCACTGACTTCTCCACAAATTGATCTCATGTTTTTATGAATGATGCATATGAAAATGCTTAAAAATAAAATATATATGCAAAATAAAAAGATGCAAATGCAGATGGAAAAATGTTGACCCCAACGATGAATATCATAGAATAGTCTTTACCAGAAATAAAAGTTTTCACATTACAAGACAATCCAATTTACAAACATGTCTTCGCTTAGATGGTGAGCCTAGAATGGATCACTGCTTCATATCGGATCTTCGTCCTCAATAATGATGCCCCTCAAGCGCTCTGTAATCTGACTCCGTTAATGCCTCGGTGGTAGTGAGGTCGGTGTGTCGCTCTTTGATAACTAGCGATGAAATGATTATAGATAAGACTCCACTGCTAGATTACTCCTTGAATCAGTGAATCATCATCTCAGTACCAAATGATGCACGATCTTCGAGCTCACTGCTTCGTCTCGGATCTTTGTACTTGGAACCGATACCCCTCAATGCTCTGTAAACTAACTCCATTAATACCTCGGCTATGCTGAAGTTTGTGCTTCACTCCCTGATGGTTAACAATGGAATAATTGTGGATGAGAATCTACTACTGGATTACTCCTTAGATCAGTGGATTATCATATCAGTCTCGAATGATGCACGATCTTCGAGAAAATCTCATTCTTGTACTCTGAACTTCTTTAAGCCCTCGGTGCATGTCTGTGTATGCGACTGCTTGATTGAAATTTTTTATCTCTTCTTGTGAAGATTTTCTCATGGATATCCCCTTGCGGATCAACATTTTCATATTATAGCATGACGATGCAATGCAATGCAAAGAAGGATGAAAAATGACAAACAAAATAAATAAGTTAAGGTGTAAAAACAAAAGAGAAAAACGAGTTAGTACATGTAGAATAATTTATACGGATAAAAATGTTATTCAGAGATGAATATAACACCTACCCCGTCATGATATCTACCCAAACATGCTTTCAATTAAATAACAATCCTGCCCGGACATGCTATCTACCCAAAATGATCTATTTTCAAGAAATTGGTCCTAACCGCATGGTATCTAGTTCGCATGCTTTATTCGGAAAAAAATATATTCTACAAATTTAAAAGGTTAAGGTTTAGAATCGTTCCTCCTTCGTGTACACCTATTTTGGGTACCTACTAACGGACAAAGGTTCGATATAGCTATACCTAGGGTGACCATTCTACGGTTCACTATATGCATGGTTTCGGTTCTAACAGGAAAGGGAACTCGAATTGTCCTTGATGTCGGTGCCCCCTTGGGCTGCCAAACCCTCGATCCTCACCCATTACAGGTTTCAAGCGGAACGAGTTCAATTCGAGGGGATTCACTGTCTTATACCCATGCAAGGAATAAATTCCTACGAAGGTATAAGGTATGTATCCCATGGGTTATTTGCTAAAACTCATACGAAGAATAAATTCTTACGAGAGTAAAGCATTCACCCTGACTAATTTGGATCGAAGCTCGTGTCTAGAGCTTATGTTATGCAGATGCGAGTGATGTGTGTGAGGAGGAACATACCTACCTTCGACCCAAATGGAAAACAAAACAAGGAAAAAAATGATAAAATCTTGACAAAGATGAAAGCCAAAAATAAAATATTAGTATGACAAAAAAAACGAAGTAATTAAAATTTCAATAAACGGATCAGAAGTTAACTAAAGATTTGAACTCATAATTTCGATCACAACGACAATGTGTAAGCGACCTACAACTTGACTCTCTAAAAATAAGGTCCCCAGCGGAGTCGCCAAGCTGTCATAACCATTTTTTTTTGTAAAACAATTAAATATTATTTTAAAAAACGATTATGACTTTAATTTGAAAATTTTGGTGATTTGGAATTAATTTGGAACTAATTAAATGGGAGTCGCCATCGACCTTTGAGCTAGGTAGGTCGAATACCCAAAAATATCTTTTAAAAACAATTTTAAGAAAAATAGTTTTTTAAGACAAAGATGGTCTGCGTTTACTAAAGATTCAATTTAATGGATTCGGGAGTCGGTTACGTGTGGGGAAGGGTAAACACCCCCACAGTGCCCAAAATTGGTACTGTGTCATTTACGCATTGTCGTAATGGTGGAAACGATGAATCGAATATAAAATTAAACTATGATCAATTTATTGAGATTTATTTAATTTGCCTCATATTAATGAATGTTATGGAAAATTCTTTAATTCAAAAAGAAACCTCGAAATTAACAATCCTCCATCGGGAAAGCTATTTCGACTATTTCTTCCCATAAAAGAATATTCCCTCATTAACAAAAATACGAATGGAATATATAAAAAAAAAACGATATTTACATACAACAAAATAAATTGATAAAAAAAAATCGAATATACATTGTAGAATAAAGATTGATAATTTGCCTGAAATGATATTAATTATCATTTAGAGACATTCATTGCAATGTTCGATTTAAAATGAAATGGATTAGCAAAATAAAATCAAATTAATTTCAAGTTCACATTTGTTCGAATGTCATATTGGATTGTATCACTTCGATCAAGTGATACTTTCCATGCACGTTCTACAAATTTGTGTTCTTGAAAACATTCAAACAATATTTAAATAAAGAAATGCAATATAAATAACTATAAATAGAAATATGCAAAATACAATATTTACAACAAATATAGTCAAATATATTTTTTATATATGATACAAATACATAACATAAAAAACATGTACATACATAAAGAATTAAAATAAAAGAAAATTAATATTACAAACCCAACTATAATGACGAAAAATAAAGTACTTGAAATTTCAAAGACCAAAATAGCAAACACATAAACTCAAAGAACCAAAATAGTACAAACATGAATTTTAAAGGGCTAAAGTCGAAGAAACACAAGTTAAGGACCAAACTGAAATTACACAGAAACATGAAGGATCAAAAATATTTAAACCAAATGCCAAAACAGTGACTAAAACAAAAGATGCACCAATCCGAGGGCCAAATTCGAACATCAACCAAAATCACACAACACATGTAATAAGTGACTAAAATAAAATTATTATAAATATCATAGCCTAAATTAAAACTAATGAAATTGAAATAAATAACCAAATATGGACTGAAATGAAACAAATCTAAACTCTAAGGCGTAAAATCAAATAATTACACAAACCATGCAAATGAGGACTAAAACAATTTCACAGAAATACGGAGGATCAAAAAGTAATTAAACAAAATGTCGAACAGTGACCAAAATAGAACATTTGCAAATATGATGGCTAAATTCAAACACCCACAAAATATCATAACACAAGAAATTAGGACTAAAATGAAACTATTACAAACATTGGGACCAAAGTCAAATATCCACAAAAATGACATAACATACATTAATAGGACTAAAATAGAAATACCTAAACATAATAGACTAAATTAGTAAAAGCAGAAACTAACAGGGCTAAAAAGTAATTACAAAATAAACAGGGCCCAAATCGCAAACAACAACTAATACAAACATCAGAAATGTAAATAAGCCATAAATAATACTTAGGACTAGATTGAAATTGAAACAGAAACATGAAGACTGAATAATAATTAAACCAAAATGTAAAACAAGGACTAAAATAAAATATTTATAAATGTGATGGCCAGATTCGAATATGAAAGAAACATACACGAAATATTAAATCAGTGGCTAAGATGTAACATTTATAAATATTGAAACCAGAACCAAATATAAACAAAAAATGTTATAATACCTAGGATAGTGACTAAAATATAAAAGTGAAAAGATAAAGGCTCAAATTGAAATAATGTAAACTTCATTCCATGGCTAAATCGTGAGATTACAAGGATCAAGGACCTACAGTGTAGTTTACCCCTTTTAATATGAGAAACACGGGAAGAATGATACAAAGATGTAAGGACCAAATAGGCTATTTACCCTTTCATGCTGAAACACGCATACCCTGAACTCCTAAAACGGTGTCGTTTTGGTTCAATTACACAAGCCCAAAAACGGGCTTTCATTCATCCATCCCCCTCATTTTCCCCATCTTCTCCTCTCTCTTAAAAATAGAGAACAGAAGAAGCTCTCAATGTTCTCTCCTTCTCTGCCTTTGTCTCCGTCGTGGAGAGAAAGCAGAGGAACCACGGCCGCCGCAGCCGGCGGCGATGGCTTGAGAAATCCACCCATGACCAACCCTTCTCTCTTTCTTTGAACACTAACCCTTCTCCTACCCCAAGCAAAAAAACCGAAACCCCCTATTCAAAAACCCTAGATCCAAAATAAGGGAAAGTTTACCTTCAATACGGCCTTCTCTGTTCTGGCTAGGCTACAACGACGAGGTTTTCTACAAGGGTAAGATCTCCCTCACTTTGTTTTTTTTTTTTAGCACTCTCTCTATTTTTTTCTGGTTATCACCGAATACTCTCTCCTTTTTCTTTTTTTTTTATCTCCTCTTTTCTGGAAACCCCAAATGAATCCCCCTTTCCTCTGATATCTTTGCTTGATTTATGGTTGATTTTGCTTCGTTTGGTGAGATGATGATGATATCTCATTAGGGTCTGAGTCTCACTGATTTTGTAGGATTGAATCCCGAAAAAATCGGGATTTAGAATGATATTTTAATGGGTTCACTGTTGATGACATTTTCGGATTGATTTGGGTATTTGGATTGATTTGTTTGATGTGGTTTACTGTAGATGACTGTGGAGCGAGACGGGCCGGAACAGTGACGGTGGCGCGGCTGTTCATCTGCTGCTGGCGGCGGTGGAGCTTTGGTTTAGGGTTTAAAACCCTAATTTGAATGGGTTCTCTTGTTGGGGCTAGAATTGGTATGGGGCTTGAACCGGGTTTGGGCTCCAGCTTGTATCTGCTGTTGGGCTTAGGGATTAGGCCTGCAAAAATTTGTAATATATTAATAACAATAAATAAGCATAATATAATAATAATAATAATAATAATAATAATAATAATAATAATAATAATAATAATAATAATAATAATAACAATTAGATAGAAAAGACCCGGACAAAAACGGGTGTCTACACCAATTGCTGCACCTTTTTTAAGAGTTAAGATTGTAACACTCTCAACTCGGCCTAGTCGAAAATCGTATCGGAGAACATGAAATTGGAAAACTTTAACAATCATCATACATTGATCAAACAACACATTCTAAGTCATATTAAAGCGTCACTATCTCAACATGAAATTAGACTATTTTGAGATAGAAATGCTTTAATATGACCCATAATGTGTTGTTTGATCAATGCATGATGATTGTTTAGTATAAATTTTCCGATTTAATGATAACCGATATCATCTCTGATCCGGTTATTGACTATACTGAGTTCAGGTGTTACAAAAATACTTTTTCTCATAAGAACGTTTTGTGGGTTTGGAGGTGCTGAATGGTAAAAACTAAGACTCCAGAAAGGAAAGTAGGACATTCAATTCAAAACACACAAGCTATAAATAGGTCTTAGTAATATTTGCTCCAGAGCACGCTGGATATTGTCTTACATTATGAATATCCACAAAGAAACCAAAGACAGTCATTTCCAAACATTCAAATGGAAAAAAAAAGACACATTGGAATAATTGATAGTTTGCAATTAAATTACCGAAAGAAGAACAGCAGTCTCTCTGCTGCTTGCAAATCCTTGAAGGTAATATATGCAATTTGTGACCCCTCATGACTTCTGTATAAGCAGATGATATAAGCTTTATACCTGTGGAACGGTAACTTATGAAAAAGAAGATGCTAGGAACCAAAAGAGCAACCCACCTCTGCATTTCTACATATTCAATATCACCAGAAAAGGAAAAGAACTCTTTGATGTCTCGCTCAGTTGCTTCTAAAGAAACATTGCTGACTTTAATGGTCTTAATCTGCAATGACAACAGAAAACATGACTCTAGGAATCTTGATAATAAATAGGTTAAGAGAAATAACAGCAAGTTATCAACCTAATATAACCAATTGTCACCAAGCTTATACCATCTCTATGTAGACATGTCAGTGCTAACCTCAACCTTAAAATCCAAACCCAAACCCGAATCGATCATTAGGAATTCAATGACCCTAAACCAAACTTACTTAAACCCGAAATAACCAAATTAGGACCCAAAATATGATCTGAACAATGACCCGAAAAAACCCAAGCTTCAAATTTGAATGATCCCGACACGGAAATGACATGAATCCGAAATTGACATAAACAATTTAAAACCAAATTAACCCAACTCGATCCGTCCAATCCGGAAATGACCTTGACAAGTTTAAAGCAATGGAGCAACCCCATGCACGTTGGATAAACAAGTTCAAATAAATTAAGTAGCAAATCCGGAATGAATCAACAGATGATGCTATGCATAAATAATTAATTTCTTGACCAAGAAATCACCAATTTCTTACTTCCAGAACTCTTTTTTTTTCTTCATACCACTATATACCTATAAGCATGCATTCAATGAACAGTTTACTTACAAAATTCCAAAAGGATTAAAAGCTACAATCATTAATTTGCTACTAAAAAACTAAATGGAGTAACTAGTTGAATTGTGTTCATCGTTTCCACAGTTCCAGTCTACTGCATTCTAAATCAACATCTAACAGTCAAATGTTATGCTAATGTCCGGATCAACAAACAGATAAAGAAATAGAAGAAAGAAAGAAACTTCATATATGAACCAACATCATATTACACCAGAAGAAATAAAACAAAAAGGAAAACTGTGTTATTGTTCCTCGATCACAAAGAGAGGAGGAAAAAAAAAACTAACCGACGCCATGGTCAAATGGTCAAAGGGAGATGAGAAGTAGAGCCAATGAATAAAGTATTGTCTTAAGAAAGAAAGAAAAAATATCTGTCGGAACACTTACTAAAAAAATTAGGAGTAAGAAGCGAGTCGATCTATTAATCTAGACTAAATCTTAAAATAATAGAGAAAAAGAAAAAGAAAACATGAAGAATTTACTTAGTTATAACATGGGGAAGCGGATTCGGAGGCTGGGATTTTGGGGGCACGTGCGAAGGCGTGGAAGAGTAAACAATGGTTCACAAAATATGCTTTTGGATTAATTAAAAATTAAATGGTTAAATTGTTATAAAATAAATGAAACGAAGTAATAATAGGAACAAGAAAAACAAGAGATATAAGAATAAAGGAGAGAATTGTATTATTATCTCAATATGAGTTGTATACAATGTTTTATCAGAACTTCATATTTATAAGCATAAGGAGTAGATATCGTATAGAACTATAACTCTAATTGATATTAAAGTCCTAATAATAAAAATCATATCACTCCCCCTTGGATGTCTATGAAGATAATGTGTCTCGTTAAAACCTTATTAAGATAAAAACTCTGTGGAAAAAATATCTTAACGAAGGAAAACGAATACACATATCTTTAATACGTGTAACGTGTTGTCTCATTAAAAACCTTACAAGGAAAACTCAATGGGACAAAACCTTCGTTAAGAGAAAAAGAGTACAACGCGTATTTACTCCCTTTCATGATAATATCACATAAGATCTTTGAAAAATTTTCAAATGTTCAAGTAAACAATACATCAATGAATAGATCTCTTCAAATTACCAATTGAACTGATTTGTCAAATGTTTACATTATTCTTCTTTCGAAGACCATGAGAGATGAAATTTTAGAAAAGTGTTTTTTTTTTTTTACTAAACACAGGAAATAGAACAAGCCACATGACTAATCGTGCATTGTCCTCAACCGCATCTAAGTGCGAGCTGTCTCTACTTCAGCGTGGTACTTCAACAAAACTTCTGCTGGTGGGTTACGAAAGGTATGTAATTCAAACTAAAGGCTCCAAGCTAGCCTAGCCACCGCTTCAGCAACCAAATTCCCTTCCCTTAACATATGCATTAACTGCAACTCCCATTCTCTGCAATGAGGTGCGGAACAACACTTGACACCTGATCCATACTGATCCCACAGAGCAAAAGCTTTCATACTTCACTACTATCAGTCTTGATAATTACCCGTCTCAAACCGAGTTGCCACGCCAACTCCAAGCCTTCGAGGACACCCCCACAACTCCGCATCCAAGACCAAGAAAATCCCCATAGTTTTGGAGAATCCACTATACCAATGTCCACGATCATCGCAGATAACCCCACTGCAAGCCGTACAACCTGAACGCGAGTTGTGTGCTCCGTCTTTATTAACTTTATGCTAACCCGAACGCAAGTTGGTGAGAAAAGTGTTTCCTTTGATTTATCATCTTTTCAATTGATCTAATTTAAGTACTCCATCTACAAGTCGAGACAAAAACTTGATTTCTTTATCTCAAATATTCTTTAAACAATGAATATACTTTTGAAACTCTTCAAAATTATATTTAAAAGCTCTTCAGGAGTTTTAATTCAAAGTATACATTAACATAATTAAATCTTG
Organism: Hibiscus syriacus; assembly: GCF_006381635.1. NCBI lineage: Eukaryota > Viridiplantae > Streptophyta > Magnoliopsida > Malvales > Malvaceae > Hibiscus > Hibiscus syriacus. The sequence goes on from NW_024062907.1 coordinate 1,032,988, forward strand.
ATGTTTTTCTAAAGACAGAACAATTAAGCTCTCATCGATTCTGTAACACCTCCGACCCGTATCTGACTCGGATACGAATATGAGATGTTACCTTGACTTTTCAAACGCTTTAACTCTTTTAAAATGTGACTAAAACTTGACAATGAAAACAAAACTGAATAAAACATAGTTAAAATACATATAAGAGCATTTACACTTTAAACATTTATGATACATGCCAACAAAAATTCCAATAACAAAATCACATACGATTCAAATTTCTCTGATATGATACTCTTCAAAGATATGATGTCCTGCCCTTGCTTACTCTGCTTACTCCTCTGAACCTACGTATGAAAACACTCACATGCTAAGTCTTTGACTTAGAGAGGCATAACGAGTAATATAAAATAATAAAACATTTATTTAAAAATTCAATTTACGTTTTATATAAATAAAATAGACTTTTAGGGACTGTCCAATTCATAATCAATTTACATTTCATAAAACTACATATACAATTATACACTTTTCATTCCATATCAATTTGTTTAATTAGCCCAACGTATATCACTAAGAACTCAAGGTATGTGAGTACAATGAGGTTGTGCACTATAATTGTAGTCACCACTGCCACGTAAAATTTGCACCGAAGTGCCACGTAGAATATGCACTGAAGTGCCACATAAAATTCTCCCGAAGGACCACGTAGAATTGTCCCGAAAGATCGTATAGAACCCTCGACTCTTGTTATGCCAACTATACCTCTAATTCTCATATTACATACTTTGGGCTTTAAAATATAATTATTTCACATTTCATTATTCAGAGTATTGTTTATTCACATAGAACACATTCACTTAGCACATATTCACATAGACATTTTCACATATAACATATTCACCTATAACATATACTTATAGTATTTCACATAGTATTGTTTTTAAACCCATATATCATTTCGTTTCAAAGTTCATACACACAAATATAACAAAATATCAGAAAATATCATAACATAAACCAAATCAATTTCATTATCAAACTTTCAAGATTGGCTCCTCACAAGACAAATTATTCCAAATTTATTTAACAAAGCATGATAAAAGTATTTCACAATAAATTCAAAACCTTTTTCTTTCAAAACATTCGAGGTTGACTCATCGCGAGTCTTCCTCCTATTATATATGAAAGTATAATAAAATGCACTCACCTTTGCCTCACGTAAGTCCTAAACGAAATTCATTAAACTTTTGTTCAATCTTTTCACTACGTCGATTCGTTTGATACGCTTTCTATCCAACTCTACACATCAACATGCCCAAGATAAATACTGAATCTCACTTAATGTCTAACCAATTAGCATTTACATAATCGGAACGAAACACATATTTTAAACGTTCAAATTGAATAAAATCGATACTCTACACACAATACTAATACTTCTCTTCTATGGTACCGATACCTACTTCAGTATCGATACCATTTTGACATTCTGGAATTTCATCTTCCATTACAGTATCGATACCTTATTTTGGTATCGATACCTCCACATCAGTATCGACACTACTTCAATCAGTATCGATATTGTTCATTTGATTCATACCATTTCCTTCAATTTAACCTTATAGTGTCGGTACTGTTCTTCCAGTACCGATACCCTTACCCAGAATTCACCTATTTCACTTCAAAAATTATCCAACTTCACCTAAATCTCATATTTTTATCTCCATTCACGCCCTTAAACTCATTTACACTTGTTCCAACTAACTTATATCCATTAAAACCCCTTTACATCTAAAATTCTTCATAGACTCCTGAAACTAAAAATCATACCAATTCTTCAAACATGTTCTCAATTCTTTCTAACACTTCTAACTTCATATTCAAACCCTTGACAAGTCAAATATACCTTTAGAATCCAAATATTAAATCATTTTTCAATAATTCCCTTAAAAATCCATTTTACTAATTTACTATTAACTCATCAATCCAATAGTTTTTAGTTATCTTTAAGCTTCATTAAGCTTCTATATCACACAAGGTCTAAAAAGCCAACTCAAAAGTGAAAGAAACAATCAACTTTAAAATCACTTACCTTAGCCATGATGTTCACGGTGGGAAGAAGAGAAGAGAAAAGAAAAGAAGAGCTTCCATATTTTTCCTTTATTTTCTTTTTTTTCATTTTCATCACATGTTATATAACCTTAAGAAATGAATTTTAAATTCATTTCATGCCAAAAGACCATTTTGCCCTTCCATTCTTCAATCTTTAATAATGGGTCCTAATTTTTTTCCCAAAATCAATCCTTGTACATTTCAATTTATCAAACTTAAACCACTAAATTTTAAATCCTTAAACATTAGTCACTGACCTGAAGTTGGGGTATTACAATTATTCCCCTTAAGAAAATTCGTCATCGAATTTTCACTGCACAAAGAGATGAAATTTTTTTCTCCTTATGTCCTCTTCACGCTTCCATGCCACCTCTTCTGCTTTGTGATTTCCTAAAGCACTCTTACTAACGGAATCTTATAATTTCTTGGTTGTTTAACTTCATATACTAAAATTTGTACGGTTCTTCCTCATAGGTCAAGTCAAATTGAACCTCTATCTCCTACAATGCTACGATGTGGAAAGGATCTGATCTATATCTTCTGAGTATCAAAACATGAAAACATTATGAATATTGAATAATCCTCACTTTCTCTTCGACTTTCTTGATTAAATCTGACCCCCACTATGTCTCGATCTTTCAATTCGAACCAACTGATTGGTGTCCGACACTTTCTTCCATATAAATCTTCATATTGAGTTATATTAATACTTTACTTTAATTCACTGACATGTCAACCATTTTAAAAACAAACTCGATAATAATTTTTTTCATCTTTTCTCTTAAAATCCTTTATTCGTCCCACAACAAAGGCTTTAATTTAATTATAAAATCAAAACACTATCTTACTTTAAAAAATCACTTATTCAAAACTCTCAAAGTAGAAATGTCTTTCGGATTTGTCGTATCAGCCACCACATTAACCTTTCATGTTTGCAGTTGATAAGCACGTAACCAGTCTACAAAAATTCAATCCATTTTCCTTCTTTCCACTCCTTCAATTCCACATATACTTTTGTCTTTTGGGATCCGTGTAGATAGTGGTGTTCTATCAGCAAAATAACCATAATCATTGCCAACAATAGATCGTGAGTTAGATGAATTCTTCCCTAACTGTCTAATTGCTTTGAAACATAACCCAACGCTTTTCCTCTTGTACAAACACACATCACAACCCATCATAGGACACATTACTATGATTTATATAATCTTTTCTAGATTCTAATTATACTAACCTTGGAGCTTATGTCAATATTCTTTTTAAAATCTCGAGTTTTTCTTGACACTTAACAATCCAAATAAGTAACATGTATATCTTCAAAACTTGGTCAAAGAAAAAAAATAATCATCGGAAAAATTCTTTAGGAACCTTCAATAATAACCAACAAATCCCAAGAACTTTGAAATTCAAAAACATTCTTTGGAAACTATCATTCGACTATATCTCGTGCTTCCTTGATATATATATATATCCTTATCTCCTTAGCTGCGTCTACATGGCCAAGAAACATAACCTTAGACAAATCCATATCACACTTGGTCAACTTAGCATGTAATTTTTCTATCGATTTTTTTAAACTCAATCGCACACACCTTTAGCATAACTTTTAAAACCTGAATAATCTGCTAAACTAACTATCTGTCTGTGTATGGAAAGAAATGCTAAAGTTAAGTCGAGTTCCTAAGAGCTTGTTCAAAGACTTCCAAAACTTTGAATTAACCTTAAATCTCCATCAGATACGATTGAAACATATATTTCATGAAGTCAAACAATCTTTTTAATATAACCCAAAGTACTTATCCATAGGATATTCACCTCAAGCTAAACTAAAGTGTACTAACCTATTCAATCTATTCATAATCGTCCAAATTGAGTCTAAAAAACAAACCTGATACAAAGTTCATAACAACTCTTTCTCAATTCCTCTAAGAATTGGAAATTGTTTCCTTCATTCCAAATTTATTTATTACCTTATTTTCAATTTACCATTAAGCAAAACTTATAAACTCCACTTCTATATAACCCTTGTAGTACTTGATCTTTTAAACTATTCACTTTAATATCTTATATCTTTATTCCTTTTAGAGTAAAAATATTTTCTTATCGTTACTACCTTAAACATATCCTATAAATCTTAAATTTTATCCTCGTTTTCCTGTTATATCCTTAACATGTACTTTTATTATTTTCCTTGGTTTTAACAGAATAACTTTAACTTTACCCCTGTGCTCACGATGCTATAATCTTCTTTCATAAAATTTTTACAACTTTATGAACAGAAAAATTTTCTACTTAACATATCAAATTCTACAACTCTCTTAAAATTCTTAGAAAGTCCTATCCTTTCACTTAGTTTTAACTTCCATTTCTTAATTTGGCCAACATTTCCAACTTTCCTTTTTTTAATGTCAACACAGTTAATCCAACACTTTGTCACTATCTTCAAACAACATAATAATTATTAACTTTTACTCATAACTCAAAAAAAATTCTTTCTTAATTTAAAAGCTTCATGATAACATAGGTCCTATCTTTTGCTTACCCCAATACCCTTCTCATACTACTTGTAACCATTATTGATTACAAATTTTATTGCACTCTTCTAACTTTGGTAGTCTACACTACTCGTAAAGAACACTACTCTTTATTATTCCTTATACTTAAAATTCCTCCACTTGATCCATAAAATAGATTCAAATACGTATCTACCCATAAATTTCTTTTATCATTCAACTCGTACAATTTCTGACGGATCTTCCTATCCCTTTACCAAATTTTCTTTGAACGAAACTTGCTATTCTAATTCTTGATCTATTATCAATTAAAATTTCCTATCTACATACACATTTCAATTTAATTTTTCTCTTACTTTTAGTAAAACCTCTTAATTTGTCTTTTTTACCACAGTAGAATCGTTTTCAAATATCCTCTATAACATTGCAATTACTTCTCCGACTTACTTTCCAAACCATCACTTTCCAACTATTCTTATTATTACCTACCTTGTATTTCCTTGTTTCTTACTAATCCAAATAATTGTTACCTCATTTAGTAATAACTTGCTTAGTGGGTAGGGGTCATTAAGAGTTCTTTATGAATCTTTTGAATAATCAGCTAAATCTTAGAGATTTCGAATTCAAAATAACTTTCAAAATTCTACTCAAACACGGTTCATACGTATACTATACTTTCTATCATTTATTCGTGCTCTACTTCATGTCATTCATTTATCTAAATCAAATCAAATATCATTGGAAAATACAATTATCATTGGCTTTCATGTACAATTAGGAATTCAATTCCCTAGCATATAAATATCAACGAAACCTAGTTCAACTTCAAAATATTTCGTCAAACTATTCTTAATCTCTTTGAATTGTAATATTCGATCAAATTTAAAAAGAAATGCTTCTATACTTTTAACTGCGAAGCTCGTCAATCCTGATTAAGCAATCTTTATCAATACAAGTTTTTGCATCTTATCGTGGAAGTTAATCGTTTGCACTTATTTCCTATAAAATCTTTCCTTCCGAACCTTTCTAAATTATTGACCTTGAACCACAATCCATTAGGGCTTAATAATGAAAATGTATAATATGTAACTGAATTCATTCTGAATTCTCGATAGAGACTTATACGTTATTTATCCTTACTTTTGTGACCTAAAACAATTAACCATAACTCTCTATTCTGAAATAAATTTTAAATCCAACATTCCTCAGCTTCTCCCTTACACTCAGATGTTCCTAAACTTCATATCTCGCTTCACTTCAGGAGTCCTCGTACCCTGAAATCTATTAAGATATTACCACTTAACTAATTTAGCAAAGACAACATACTCATTATACTATCATATAAAAGATTTTTGTTTTTTCGTTGCCATGTATAACTAGACATTTTTTATAGTCAACCGATCGGTATATTTTGAAAACCGACCCATATCTAATCCGATATGAATCTGAGATGCCACCTTGACTTTTCAAACGCTTTAAATCTTTTTAAATGCGACTAAAACTTGACAACGAAAACAAAACTTAATAAAATATAGTTAAAATACATATCATAGCATCTAAACTTTAAACATTTATGATACATGCCAACAAAAATTTCAATAACAAAATCACATATGATTCTAATTTCTCTGATCTAATACTCTTCAAAGATATGTTGTCCTGCCCTTGCTTACTCTGCTTACTCTGCTTACTCCTCTGAACCTACGTGTGAAAACACTTACACGCTAAGTCTTTGACTTAGTGAGGCATAATGAGTAATATAAAACAATAAAACATTTATTTAAATATTTTAGAGAAAATACTTAATACAAAAATCAATTTATGTTTTATATAAATAAATAGACTTTTAGGCACTGTTCAATTCATAATCAATTTACATTTCATAAAAACTACATACACAATTATACACTTTGCATTCCATAACAATTTGTTTAATTAGCCCAACGTATATCACTAAGAACTCAAGGTATGTGAGTACAATGAGGTTGTGCACTATAATTGCAGTCACCACTGCCACATAGAATTTGGACCGAAATGCCATGTAGAATATGCACCGAAGTGCCACATAGATTTGTCCCGAAGGACCGCGTAGAACTTGTCTTGAAGGACCACGTAGAATTGTCCCGAATGACCGTGTAGAACCCTCAACTCTTGGCATGCCAACTATACCTCTAATTCTCATAGTACATATTTTGAGCTTTAAAATATAATTATTTCACATTTCATTATTTAGATTATTGTTTATTCACATAGAACACATTCACTTAGCACAAATTCACATAAATATTTTCACATATAACATATTCACCTATACCATATACTCATAGTATTTCACATAGTATTGTTTTTAAACCCATATATCATTTCATGTCAAAGTTCATAAACACGAATATATCAAAATATCAGAAAATATCATAACATAAACCAAATCAATTTCATTATCAAACTTTCAAGATTGACTCCTCACAAGACAAATATTCCAAATTTATTTAACAAAGCATGATAAAAGTATTTCATAATAAATTCAAAACCTTTTTCTTTCAAAACATTCGAGGTTGACTCATCGTGAGTCTTCCTCCTATTATATATATAAGTATAGTAAAATGCACTCACATTTGCCTCACGTAAGTCCTAAGCAAAATCTTTTAAACTTTTGTTCAATCTTTTCACTACATCGATTCGTTTGATACGCTTTTGATCCAACTCTACACATCAACATGTCCAAGATAAATATCGAATCTCACTTAGCGTCTAACCAATTAGCATTTACATAAACGAAACAAAACAAAACATATAATTTAAACTTTCAAACTAAATAGTATCGGTACTCTACACATAGTATCGACACTTCTTTTCTATAATACTGATACATGTGTCAGTATCGATACCATTTTGACATTCTGGAATTTCATCTTCCATTACAGTATCAATACCTTACTCTTGGTATCGATACCTCCACATCAATATTGACACTACTTCAATCAGTATTGATACTATTCATCTGATTCATACTATTTCATTCAATTTAACCTTATAGTATCGGTACTGTTCTTCTAGTACCGATACCCTTACCCATAATTCACCTATTTCACTTCAAAAATTACCCAACTTCACCTAAATCTCATACTTTTATCTCCATTCATGCCCTTAAACTCATTTACACTTATTCCAACTAACTTATATCCATTAAAACCCCTTTAACATCTAAAATTCTCCATAGACTCTTGAAACTAAAAATCATACTAATTCTTCAAACATGTTCTCAATTCTTTCTAACACTTCTAACATCTTATTCAAACCCTTGACAAGTCAAATATACCATTAGAATCCAAATATTAAATCATTTTTCAACAATTCCCTTAAAAATCCATTTTACTAATTTTCTATTAACTCATCAATCCAATAGTTTTTAGTTATCTTTAAGCTTCCTTAAGCTTCTATATCACCCAAGGACTAAAAAACAACTCAAAAGTGAAAGAAACAATCAACTTTAAAATCACTTACCTTAGCCATGGTATCCACGGTGGGATGAAGAGAAGATAAGAGAAGAGAAGAGCTTCCAGATTTTTCCTTTCTTTTCATTTTTTTTTATTTTCAACACATGTTATATAACCTTAAGAAATGAATTTTAAATTCATTTTATGATAAAAGACCATTTTGCCCTTCCATTCTTCAATCTTTAATAATAAGTCTTAAACAAAATTTTCCAAAATCAATCCTTGTACATTTCAATTTATCAAACTTAAACCACTAAGTTTTAAATCCTTAAACATTAGTCACTGACCCTAAGTTTGGGGTATTACCGATTCCGATATATCATACACACTTAGATTGATTTATTCTATCTAAATATTTAAGAAAATATATTTGTACAAAATTCCTAAGAATTTATAAATGTTTCTAGCATTTTATTCCTTCATGGATAAACATCATTATATATGGATCCATAAAATATTAGATGAACTATAAAGTTTTCATAACTGCCAGAGTAAAAAAGTAATTGCATCCACCATGAATTTAAAGTCTACGATTAAAGTCGTATTGTATATCTTACGACTACTCATTTATACCTTACTTGCATTACACCTTTAGGTGTTTGGACTACTTGTCCATGTTTTGGAAGTTGATTTAACTTCACTTGAATAAAATATTTACATGTTTCTCAAATTATTTTTACATCTATACTTCTGGATAAATTTTAATTCAAGATCCTCATTTTATTTCTTCACTTCTATAGAAATATTATTTGTAAAACTGTTGTTGACAACTTTTCTGTTTGGTTCCATCCTTTTCTCGTAATGACATAACTTATCGAGATCTCTTCATTATTTCCATTTTCATTTTTTCATGTACCTAAAACTCTTCTTGAATTATATTATTAGTTATGTCTTGGGTTTCTTTAGGGAATACCCACCTCCGCTATATGACCATCTTAAACTACTTTTCATTTACGAGAATTTTAACTGATAGAACTATCATGCTTCGATCATGGTTTACATTGTTTTGCTCTAAACTATTAACCTTCTAGGATTTCAATTCAAATTTAGAGCATTTTCAGCTGGTATATGAGACTTGATTACTCTCATTAGGTCAGTAAATATTTCTGGCAGTTAACATCTAATGAAGTATCTTATAAACTTTTGGTTCACATCACTACGTACAAGGATCTAAATAACATGATAATTTATTTATATTTTCATATAGTCGATTCTTCTCTCCCCTGATGAAAAATAATTGAATAAAAAACATTCAATAAATTGAGACTCATACTCAACAATATTCTTAATCTACTTCAACTATCAGTTATGTGCATTTTGTGGTGGATAAATATGTAATACACAAACCAAAAATTTTATAATGGCTTCTGACCGTAAGTCAATCATAAGGAGGAGTATAACTTATTGGCTTGATGCGTAGTAGTTCTATATGTGAATTAATATATAGATACTAGAACTTTTGTTTTCATAGTTTAGCTATTAAAAGGAGGCAATAATTTTTTTTACTAAACTGTTTGTTCATAAATTATGGGCTTTTTGTAACAATTAATTCAACTGATATACAATATAATCTTTGAAAGCTCAGAATATAAATTCACTGAATTTAGCAATATGAATAGTCTTAATTGCATAATCTGAAACTTTAAATTTTTTTCACAAACTATAAGTTGTGTGTTGGTAACATATGCGATTTGTCTCGTAGATGCATCTACCGAACTCATCAAAGTTTTTTACTTTGTTGATAAATCAGCTCATATGTCAATCAGATATGCAAGACATTCGGTCTCAACTTTAACTAGTGATGTTCTGAATTCCTTTTTTGAGAACAAATAACACAAGAACTTCATGTTCTTTAATTTATGCAAATCTCAATAAATTTCACATCATTATTGATTGGATGGTCTAACCAATCATGCAACTAATTAAAATTTTAAACTTGTAAACTTCTGGTTTACCATAAGATGCGATTCAATCTCATTCAAAACTTGTAAACTTCTAGTTTACCATGATACATGTAGTACAAATAAATAAAAAATTAAATAACACAAGTATCCTCAAAACTTGAAAAATAAATTATCCATCATAAAACTATTCATTTGAATAGGAACTCATTTAACTCTTCTAGAACTTTCAATAAAATTTTGTACTACGAAAGAAATATGACTGTTCTCGCATTACTATCACAAATACTAAACAACCTTGTTTTCATGGTAAAATAGTAATCATGAATAAAATAAACTATAATGTGTACCTGATGGTTGCCGGCGACATCATCATATTTGTTCTTGCATAGACTATAATAAACACGTAAAATAGCATTTTTTTCATAGTAAAATCATACCACAAATAAATATATCAAAACTTAAAATAACGACGAGTAATCAACTTTTCCATTCTTGTCTTTTGCTATTTACCACAAGAACTATCATAATTCTATATTTGCACATAATATAAAACGAGTAAACAAAATCTTAATATCTCATATTTGTTGTCCGGGATGCTACAATTCCCGCCGATTATGCAAAACATTTGTCAAAGTGAATATCTGCTGCAGAGATATATGCATCGATTCCTGAACATGAATATTTAGTATGATAGGTAGAAAAGAATATTTAAAATAAGCATAACCCAACCTCATGGAATGCAAAATTTTAAGTTTTGATAACCAGAATAAAAGTCAGATAGAAACCAAATTACAATGATCAATCACATGCTATTGATAACCCTAATCTGAACCTATTTTGTAAACTATAACTGATATTCTCTGTAGCACTCCCCACAAAAGCCACTCAAAGATCTATTTTTCATGGCATATCAAGCTTTCCAGCATAGTTATTATATTAAAGCACACAAATCACATACATAACTAATTTTATTATGTCTAAAAAAACACAAATTCAACTCAAGGTTTCAATCATGTGCACGATGGCAGCAAAAATTTAAAAGCAACGACAATTAGTTTAAACTTATTTAGATATCTTAGAGTGTACCTGCTTATTTAAATGGTTTACCTGCTCTCGAACTTGGTATTGTTGACTCGTATGCACTGAGAACAAGTCACAACATACCAGTGAACAATTCATGACATAAATAGCAAAACTGCAAGTTGGCAATGGATTTGAAATGCAAGCCATGTTTCCTAACAGGTAGGTACTGAACCCTATTATCATATGCTTCACAAAGGTGAATTTTAACATCAAAATCATGTGTGTCAAATCACAAATGAATACAACATAAACTTACCAAATCACAAACTTACCACGAACTTCGACAAGGGGTGCATTAGATGAGATTAAGAACCTGTTTGCTAATTCTATATATATATATATATATATAATGCATCTCATCAATTCCATAATTTGTTACTAGTAGTGTATTAACTAAATCACTAACGCATACAAAATGCATATGAAGCACATATAAAACACATGTAATCTTGTTTCTCAAAGAAAGAAAAAAAATACTCATTTTTGCATATATCAAGTGATTGAAACCCTTGTGTCAGTTTCCTTTGTCACGATTATTAAAAAAATACATTCTATATCGCAAGAAGGAATGTACAATAAAAATATCGAATTTATTCATCGATCTTGAAACTTATAGAGAACCCAAATGTAGAACATACATTTATTTATATCTCATAGCAATAATAATCTAATCACATTATAATAAATATTACCATAAAACAATTGTCCAAGCTTACTATTTAAATAAATGCACTTCTCAAGATTAAGATCTACAATTCACGATTTCATTGGCACGAAACAATCTTCCTTTAATAGTTATTCGTTATTATAATATTATTACAGATCAATATAAGATTTCAATTACATATTGATATATAACTAAACTGAAATAAATATACACTTGATATCTTAAATAAAAAAATAGAGTGAACTAACATAAAAAAATAGTATAGAATGTACTTATTTGAGATTGTGGTATGTTGACATTGTTGAAAATATGATCTTCATTATCTAGGATCTAGGATGAAAAGCCATGAATAATGAATCTAATCTTTAATGTAAATAAACCATTGCTTTGAGTAAGTTGTGCTGATAACGTGCTATAAAATAAATGAAACGAAGCAATAATAGGAACAAGAAGCACAAGAGATATAAGAATAAAGGAGAGAATCATATTATTATCTCAATATGAGTTGTATACAATTCTTGCTCTAAACTTCGTATTTATAAGCATAAGGAGTAGATATCATATAGAAATGTAACTCTAATTGATATTAAAGTTCCAATAATAAAGTGTATCACAACCCTATCTTATAGAAAGAGATAAAAGATAGTGATAGACATCCAAATAAATATCCATAACATAAATCACTTTTTTCAATTTTAGTTGTTTGTTTTCTAATATGTGACTAATATTTATTTGGAAAATTCTACAACGTTCGATGAGTACCGATAACCACCACTAATGATAAGCACCATTAATTTAATTTATAAAAATTTAAAAATTCTAAAGGAATCAACGTATAATTATAAATTAGTTAAATATTAAAGGTAAATTATTTAAAGTAAATGGTAAAATATACTAGTAACCACCTTGTCGATAATAGTTTTCGTCCGAGTGGCGTTTATTTTATATATGCGTTATAAATATTATAATAAATATAATTATATTATTATAATTAATTATTACAATTTTACAGGCCTAAATGCACATTAACCCGAAGGTCCGATTACAATTCAAAGGTCCAAATGCAAAATAAGTTACAACCTGAAGCCTAATTACAACATATCCCAGCAAACCTAGACTTGGTTCAGGCCCAAATCTGACCCAAACAACCCAGCAGGCTCAAGGAGCGGACCCAAGTTTGGTTTAGGGTTTTACACATATTCTAGCACTGCAAGCTTCCTCAACCGTTCGATCCAGATGAAGATGGAAGGCCCAGATCTTCCATCAGTTAGGGTTTTTACCCTAGCAGTAGCCGCCGTTCCTCCACAACCGCTCGATCAGAGGGAGATCTAATGATCCACAAGGCACCAACAAAACCCTAGGGTACTCATTGTAACCCTAGGGCTATTCCGGCGCTGCCATAGAGGTGATGATGTCCACTCCACCGAACACTCTAACCAACAGTAGCTATGTAGCTGCCACGTCCTCGTCGGATTCGCAAGATCTGGGTGCATTTAATGCAAACAGTCTCTCCAACGCACAACTCACCACCCCTAGGGTGAGTCACCACCGTAGCTTCGGTGACTCACCGGGGTACAGCCTTTTAACCAGTCCAAAGGAAGCTTCGAAAACCCCTATAAATAGGGTGAACCTGCAAAGAAAAGGAACAAGAACGAAGCAAGAAAACACAACCACCCCAATACACAGCAAGCAAGCTATTAAAATATTGAAAGAAGAAAGAGGAGGAAGCATTACCATCTTCGAAGAGCCCAAGCGTCGTCAGAAAGTTGAACTTCGAAGGTATATTTCCTTAGATCTACTGCGATTTAGGGTGTTTTGGGGAAAAAGGTTGCTAGATTCGTGTTAAGGAAAAAAAGGGGAGTAATTTGGTGTAATTAGTTGATATCCGACCACCGTCAGTGGTGGCCAGTGATGGTGGTTGACGATGGCGATCAGATGCCGGCTGAATATGAATTCCCTCCAGTGAGGGAATTTTAGAGAGATGTGAGAGTTTCTCTCTCTTTGAGAGCTTCTCTCTCTAAAGAGAGAGAAGTAGAGAAAGGAAATGAGGTTTTTAGCCTCTTTAGGGCCTAATTAAGCCTATTTATATCCCTCCCCGAACGACGTCATTTTGGGGAGGGACTTGTACATAAATATGGGTATGGGTAAAATAGTTCCCGGGATCCATGTAATTTTGTAAACATTCAATTTAGTCCTTAAAGTATGTTTTCGCATATTATGATTCAGTTTTTAAATATTATTTAATTTTATTTTAGTCCCAAACCACACACACACACACATATATATTTAGGTTAATTTACATGCCTAGTCCCTTAAATATTAATAAATTTGTATTTCGACCTATATTAATTAAGGTAAATTATATAATTAACCCATAATTTTAGGATTACTTTGAATTAAGTTTAATTCATATAAATATTTTATGTATTAATCATTACTAATTAGTATATTATGTGATTAATTAGTATTTATATTTTAAGATTATTTTTTACATAACTTATAGTACAATTTTATAATAAAATTAATGATATCTATATTAAGTATTTAATATTTATTTTAAATTATTTGTAGATATTAAATTTTAAAAAACAAATTTATGATTTATTGCAAAGACATTAATTAATAAATACTAGTACCAATTTTGGGCGTTTTGGGGGTGCTAATCCTTCCCCATACGTAACCGAATCCCGAACTCATTTTTCTGGTAAGCAGGCCCGAGTTGTATTATTCTAATATTATTCTTAGGAATTTTATTAAAATAATATGACATTTTGGTGATCAATCTCACCAAATTAAAAGATTGGTGGCGACTCCACAATTTGGTGTTTTATATGATTCAAGGAGGATAAACACTTACTTTTTCGAGACTAGTTACACCATTTGGGGTGTACTATTTGCACTGTCTGCCGTCGGGCAGAGAAACGTCTCGACAGCTTCGCGACTCTGCTGGTGAATTTTAAAAGAGAGTTCAACCACCAATTTATTAATTAGTTGTCTTTGCAGTAAATAATAAATTTGTTCTAACTTAATTTTTATTATTATACTAACTTTTTTTATATGTATAGATTTAATTTTGGGTCATTAAAATAGAATAATAGGTTGTATATTATTTTATTATTTTTATGCTTTTCTTCACCCACTGTGCACTGCATTCATAACATCAGATAAAACCCTGCTCTTTTCCTATTTAAGTGAATGAGAAACTACTCCCTTGTGTGATTTTCACCTCCGTATGGGATAGGGGACCATTCTTTGAGCTCACACTTTATGTTCCTTCTGTAGTTTTCCCCTCCGTACAGACATAAGGAAGTGTGTTCCTTCGAATTGAACTTAATCCAAAAGTCTGTAATGGACTAGGATTGAGGGCTTGGTAGTCCAAGAGGACACCAAGAAAGGACAATTTGTTGACCCTTCTTACTCTAGAGCCAAAACTAAGCATATAGCAAACCTATAACTGGAGTCTAGGTGAAGCCTAACTCGATTAAGTCTTGTAAGATTAAGTACACAAGGGAAAAGCATGTTGAGCCTTTTATTTTTATTTATTTTCTGAATAAATGCATGCGAACTAGAAATTATGCGGTTATGTTTAAATAAAGCATGGAACTAGATGACATAAAATTAGGGTTTAATTATTTTTGATTAATTTTATGCTTCATTTTCATTTCTGCATTTTGCATTTTCATATCATGGTGTTGATTCATGGCTGATTTCATATAGAAAACTGGAAATATGGAACAAAGAGTTTAATATGAAGTATAAGATAATACAGTTGTTTTAAGATGGTCTGAGCAGTCTCAACTTATCGAAGGAAATAGTCTATCACCTGGATACGTGTCAGATTTGGTCAGATATACACATATCAACGTCCGCCAGAATAACCTGGGTGAGTTGAAAGAAATCTGGGAGAAATGGGAAGCAGCAGACAAGCATCTATTTTATCAACTATATGGTGACATTGCCTATCTTTTGGACATTTCTATTGATCGACATATGTTCAGAGCTCTATCGCAGTTTTGGAACCCTGCCTACAGTTGCTTTACCATTGGCAAAATAGACTTGACACCTACTATAGAGGAATATCGAGCTCTTATTCGATGTCTCAGAATCTATAAAGACAAGGTATATATCAAGTCACCTAATACTGCTCCTTTTAAAAAGAAAGTGCCTTTTTTTGACCGAGATGAGTGAAGAGGGGCTATAAGAAATATCAAGAAGAAGGGTAATAGTGAATGCATTACTTGGACTGCCTTAAGAGAAGTAATCTACCGCCATCCAGACAAAAGAAAACAAATTGATATGTTGGCTTTAGGAATCAATGGATTAATCATTTTTCTGAAGATTCCGAGGCATGTGGATATAGCAGCTGTAGACTTGTTTGAAAGATTGAACAATAATGCAGATCTGGTTCCTGCTATATTAGCTGAAACCTTTCATTCCTTGAATTCCTGCAGACGTTAAGGAGAGGGGAGTTTTATAGGTTGTGTACCCTTATTATTGGCATGGATCCTGAATCATTTTAAACATAAAGAAAGAGCTCCTGCACGGGTATTTCTGGAAGGCTTCTCACCTCTACAAGATTTCCTTTCTCGCAAATGGCCTGGAGGTTATGATGAAGAAAAATGGATGAACATCTTTCAAAATCTCGAAGATAATGATGTATTATGGCGAGCCTCATGGAATACGTCTTCAAACATAATGTATATGTGTGGAGAGCACGATTGGATTCCCTTACCTGGCATATGGGGTTCTTTAGGATATGCACCTTTGATGGTTTCCAGACAATATAGATCAAGACAGTTTATTCCTACGATATTCGGTTTATCCGAATCAAAATTTGAATTGAGAAGTGATTAATACAAGGAAAAGAGCAGAAAGGTTGTTGAGGCCTGGAAATGGATTCATCATGTAAATTTATTTACTTTCAGTCAAAAGCTCTCACCCAAATATGAACAATGAAAAATCAACTGAGTCAACGACAACATTCCAGTGGTTAATTTTAAGAATGTTAAACCCATCAAAGAACATTTAAGAATTATACCATCTCCATTAGAGCTGGAAAAACAAGACTTCGAGAGCGAAAGAAAGCAATGGAGAAAAACTCTGCAAAAATTGGAAGAAGAATTATATTACAAAGAAATTGAGATAGACATCTATAAAGGGAGAGCAGATCAAGTTAGCAAGGTTGAAAAATAGCTCAGGATAAATTTCAATAATCTTCAGTGAACTTATCAGCAAGTGATAAAGACTCAAATTACAGAAAGGTAAAGCAAACAAGAGTCAATAGGTCTAAAAAGAAAAGATGAAGACGGTAAAGAGGAGTTCTAACAAAATAAACACCAGACCAAGATACTTGTCAAAGAAAAGGAGGCATTAGAGTAAAGACTATTGGAAAATCAAGCTCAAAACCATAAACTAAAAAGCAAGATCGAAAGGTTGGAAACTGCACTGCGAAGTCAAGAAAGTAACTCAGAACTTAAGAATCTAAGGAAACAATGTATGAGTTGGAAACCAAAGTCCAAGATATTCAGAGACAGTTAAATCAACTCCCTATTATCTCATACGAAGGAATTTTACAATGGCGCTATCGTTGGGAACGTGCTCAATGGAAAGTCAAACAAAGAGACGACCTCATTACAAAATACTTGGAACAAACTCAGGGAGTGGCACAATATTTGGTGGACTTAGCATACGAAGCTACCACTTTGAGTGAAGAATTGGAACCAGGAATCGAAGAAGCTCATAAGATCTTTAAGTTACTTGAACATATACAACCATTAGGAGAAGCTGCTTAAATGTATATGTTATGTTACATCTGTACTATGTTTTAAAGCTTTCTAATAAAACTTTGTTTTAATATAAAAGTTGTTCTGAAGAAATCATTTTGATATCAACACCTTGCATTTACATATTAAGAATGAACATTTTGACATTATATTTTTCATAATTATTAATAAACATCCATATTCATTAAAAAAGTTTTTCTTCTTTTTCAAAGAATACTGGACCCCCTAAGAATCCATATAATACCAGAAAAAGGGCAATGGATGATAAGATCGTTCAAATTGAAAGAAATTAGCTTGAGATGCAAGAGAATTTCAAGAAAATTAAGAAAGAAATGCATGAAAAAGGGAAAACTAAGCATATAGCAAACCTATAACTGGAGTCTAGGTGAAGCCTAACTCGATTAAGTCTTGTAAGATTAAGTACACAAGGGAAAAGCATGTTGAGCCTTTTATTTTTATTTATTTTCTGAATAAATGCATGCGAACTAGAAATTATGCGGTTATGTTTAAATAAATCATGGAACTAGATGACATAAAATTAGGGTTTAATTATTTTTGATTAATTTTATACTTATTTTTCATTTCTGCATTTTGCATTTTCATATCATGGTGTTGATTCATGGCTGATTTCATATAGAAAACTGGAAATATGGAACAAAGAGTTTAATATGAAGTATAAGATAATACGGTTGTTTTAAGATGGTCTGAGCAGTCTCAACTTATCGAAGGAAATAGTCTATCACCTGGATACGTGTCAGATTTGGTCAGATATACACATATCAACGTCCGCCAGAATAACCTGGGTGAGTTGAAAGAAATCTAGGAGAAATGGGAAGCAGCGGACAAGCATCTATTTTATCAACTATATGGTGACATTGCCTATCTTTTGGACATTTCTATTGATCGACATATGTTCAGAGCTCTATCGCAGTTTTGGAACCCTGCCTACAGTTGCTTTACCATTGGCAAAATAGACTTGACACCTACTATAGAGGAATATCGAGCTCTTATTCGATGTCTCAGAATCTATAAAGACAAGGTATATATCAAGTCACCTAATACTGCTCCTTTTAAAAAGAAAGTGCTTTTTTTTGACCGAGATGAGTGAAGAGGGGCTATAAGAAATATCAAGAAGAAGGGTAATAGTGAATGCATTACTTGGACTGCCTTAAGAGAAGTAATCTACCGCCATCCAGACAAAAGAAAACAAATTGATATGTTGGCTTTAGGAATCAATGGATTAATCATTTTTCTGAAAATTCCGAGGCATGTGGATATAGCAGCTGTAGACTTGTTTGAAAGATTGAACAATAATGCAGATCTGGTTCCTGTTATATTAGCTGAAACTATTCATTCCTTGAATTCCTGCAGACGTTAAGGAGAGGGGAGTTTTATAGGTTGTGTACCCTTATTATTGGCATGGATCCTGAATCATTTTAAACATAAAGAAAGAGCTCCTGCACGGGTATTTCTGGAAGGCTTCTCACCTCTACAAGATTTCCTTTCTCGCAAATGGCCTGGAGGTTATGATGAAGAAATATGGATGAACATCTTTCAAAATCTCGAAGATAATGATGTATTATGGCGAGCCTCATGGAATACGTCTTCAAACATAATGTATAAGTGTGGAGAGCACGATTGGATTCCCTTACCTGGCATATGGGGTTCTTTAGGATATACACCTTTGATGGTTTCCAGACAATATAGATCAAGACAGTTTATTCCTACGACATCCGGTTTATCAATCAAAATTTGAATTGAGAAGTGATTAATACAAGGAAAAGAGCAGAAAGGTTGTTGAGGCCTGGAAATGGATTCATCATGTAAATTTATTTACTTTCAGTCAAAAGCTCTCACCCAAATATGAACAATGGAAAATCAACTGAGTCAACGACAACATTCCAGTGGTTAATTTTAAGAATGTTAAACCCATCAAAGAACATTTAAGAATTATACCATCTCCATTAGAGCTGGAAAACAAGACTTCGAGAGTGAAAGAAAGCAATGGAGAAAAACTCTGCAAAAATTGGAAGAAGAATTATATTACAAAGAAATTGAGATAGACATCTATAAAGGGAGGGCAGATCAAGTTAGCAAGGTTGAAAAATAGCTCAGGATAGATTTCAATAATCTTCAGTGAACTTATCAGCAAGTGATAAAGACTCAAATTACAGAAAGGTAAAGCAAACAAGAGTCAATAGGTCTAAAAAGAAAAGCTGAAGACGGTAAAGAGGTGTTCTAACAAAATAAACACCAGACCAAGATACTTGTCAAAGAAAAGGAGGCATTAGAGTAGAGACTATTGGAAAATCAAGCTCAAAACCATAAACTAAAAAGCAAGATCGAAAGGTTGGAAACTGCACTGCGAAGTCAAGAAAGTAACTCAGAACTTAAGAATCTAAGGAAACAATGTATGAGTTGGAAACCAAAGTCCAAGATATTCAGAGACAGTTACATCAACTCCCTATTGTCTCATACGAAGGAATTTTATAATGGCGCTATCGTTGGGAACGTGCTCAATGGAAAGTCAAACAAAGAGACGACCTCATTACAAAATACTTGGAACAAACTCAGGGAGTGGCACAATATTTGGTGGACTTAGCATACGAAGCTACCACTTTGAGTGAAGAATTGGAACCAGGAATCGAAGAATCTCATAAGATCTTTAAGTTACTTGAACATATACAACCATTAGGAGAAGCTGCTTAAATGTATATGTTACGTTGCATCTGTACTATGTTTTAAAGCTTTCTAATAAAACTTTGTTTTAATATAAAAGTTGTTCTGAAGAAATCATTTTGATATCAACACCTTGCATTTACATATTAAGAATGAACATTTTGACATTATATTTTTCATAATTATTAATAAACATCCATATTCATTAAAAAAGTTTTTCTTCTTTTTCAAAGAATACTGGACCCCCTAAGCATCCATATAATACCAGAAAAAGGGAAATGGATGAAAAGATCGTTCAAAATGAAAGAAATTAGCTTGAGATGCAAGAGAATTTCAAGAAAATTAAGAAAGAAATGCATGAACAATTGATGAAATCCCAGAGTGAGATGATGGAAAATTTTGAATGTATGTTACAAAGAAGAAGCATGTATCAAATAGATACCCCAGCTATTGTTACTTTCAATGAAGAACCTTTATATCCTCCACGCTTTACACCAAGAGCAGATCGTCTAAAATCTAAAATAATTGAGGAGCCTTTATACCCTTCGGATCATGCAACCTCTCATGTTAAAGCCCAGTCTGGAGCATTTACTCAAACAGGAAGGGTAAACATAAATTTACCTAGTGCTTCTATAAACCAACAACAAGTTGAGAATGTTCTAGATTTTGATCAAGAAGAAAAGAAAGAGTCAAACAAATAATTGGAACAACTAATAGAAGAAGTTAGGGTTATAAATGAAGGCTCTAATGTATATGGAATTGAAGCCAAGGAATTGAGTTTGGTACCTAATTTGGTATTACCACCCAAGTTTAAAATCCCAGACTTTGAAAATTTTGATGGTATGAAATGTCCTTCTACTCACATCACGATGTTTAGCAAGAAAAATGACGGGTTATATATGGAATGATCAACTACTGATCCATTTTTTCCAAGAAAGTTTAACTTGTTTGACCATCCAATGGTATAACCAATTAAGTAAAGCTCATATTAAATCTTAGAAAGACTTGGCAAGATCCTTTTTGGAACAATATAAGCATTTGAAACATATAAGGCCTAATTGAATGGTACTGCAGAACATGGAAAATAAATTCAATGAAAGTTTCAGGCAATATGCCCAGAGATGGAGGGACATAGCTATACAGGTACATCCACCCATGTAAGAAGAAGAAACAAATGTGCACTTTTTGAACACTTTGAAAGCTCCTTTCTTTACTCAACTTATAGGGAATTCTTTTAAAAGCTTTGCTGATATAGTTACATCCGGTGAGATGATTGAAATGGTGATTAAGAGTGGGATACTTGAAAGTGGTGAATCTAGTAAGAAGCCATTTATGAAAAAGAAAGAAAGTGAGGTAAATTATGTTAGGAAGTATGACTCCAATAATATCACAGTGTCTCGACCTCAGGATATTGGATCTTCTACACAAAACTATGCAAAACAAGGGACAAGGGAATCAAGGATGGAAAGAGAGAAACTTCAGTTTGACCCAATTTCGATGACCTACAAAGAGTTATACCAGATATTATATGACAAGCATATAATATCACCCTATCATATATCACCCATACAACCCCATATCCCAAGTGGTACAATGATAACTTGCAATGTGAATATCATGCAAGAACTCGTGGACATTCTATTGAAAACTGCATCACATTCAAAAGAATTTTTCAAAGCCTGAGAACAAAGAATATAATAAATTTTGGCGATAAAGAGCAACCAATTATGGCTCAAAACCCATTACCAAATCATGCAGGAACAGAGATCAATGCAATTATAGAGGAAAAATGAAAGCAGGAGATGAGGCAAGTTAGTGAAGTAAAATCACCTATGTTATGGGTGTGGACTCAAATGATCAAAGTTGGTTTGCTAAAATTTGATCTGTCAGCAGAACAATTAAACTGTGAAAATATATGTCATTATCATGGTTATGAAGGACATGTTATACAACAATGCTCAGATTTTCGGGTCTTGGTACAAAAAATGATGGATGAAAAGGAGATGGAATTTTTCAAGGAAATATCTAAAGAATAAATGGATATTTGCGTCTCTAAGGGATCATCTAGAGAGTTTTATAATTTTAATCATCCTCTAATTATCACACCAAGGACTGAGGTACTAGACAAGAAATCTCCAAAGGTGATCATCACTTCACCATCCCCGTTTCCTTATAAAGATGACAAGCAAGTTCCATGGAGTTATGAAAACCAAATGAAGGAGATAATGGGAGGAAATGAAGAAGTAGATGAAGTTGGACATTTTACCAGAAGTGTGAGATGTTATTCTAAGGAATCTGAGAAACAAGGTCCAGTTCTAAAGGGAAGAAGGTTGAGCTACAATTAAAAGAGGAAGAAATTGTCATCAATGAACCTGTAACTGAAAATGAAGCTGTAGAATTCTTGAAGTTTCTCAAGCATAGTGAATACAATATTGTTAAATAGTTACACAAATTGCCGGCTCATATATCTGTTTTAGCACTTTTACTAAGCTCTGAAGCACATCGTAATGCTTTGATAAAAGTGTTAAATCAAACTTTTATACCAAAGGAGTTTCCTGTAAACAAATTGGATAGGCTGATTACAAATATACAGGCTAAAAATTTCCTTTCTTTTTTCGAAGATGAAATTCCTTTTGAAATGAATGGTAGCCCTAAAGCTCTTCACATTACAGTTAAGTGTACAGGACATATTTTATCTCGAGTGTTAATAGATAATGGCTCGACTTTGAATGTAATGCCATTAGTGACTTTGAAAAAATTACCAATTGATAACACACTTATTAGACGTAGTCAAAGTATTATCCGAGCTTTTGATGGGACCAAGAAGGAGGTATTAGGAAAAATCGATATTCCTTTAACTATTGGTTCGGCTACATATGAGTAAAATTCCTTGTAATGGATATTATACCCACTTACAATTGTTTGTTGGGAAGACCTGTATTCATCAAGCAGGGGTAGTTCTATCTACATTACACCAAAAGGTAAAATTTGTATTAGATGGTAGGTTGTTATATCTTAATGCTGAAGAAGACATAGTTGCTTCAGTCTCTACCACTGCTCCATATGTCGAATTGGATGAATAAGCTATTGAGTGCTCTTTTAGATCATTAGAATTTTCAATGCAACATTTGTGGCTGAGGGGAAAAGGATGCCTAAACCCAAGATTTCCAATTATACAAAAATGGGACTCAGATTGACCCTAGGAAAAGGGACAAAAAGCTAGAAAAGGATTAGGAAGCTATTTGCAAGTGCCAGTTAATCCATTTTTTCCTATCTCCAAGAAAGATCGATTTGGTTTAGGATACCAACCGAGAATAAAAGAGAGACAGAGGGTCATTGGAAGGAATCAAGAACTGAGAAGAGTAAAGTTAGCTGGAGAAGACCTTACATGGGAACAAATGACCTTTCCAGTAACACCCTCAACCCGTATCCGACCGGATCCGAGTCAAAGGTGTCACATTGACTTTTCAAAACATTTTCCTTTATAGCTGGATAAAAATTCAACTCACTATTCGATAAAATTAATATTTTCATTAATTGACATAACTGAGTTTTACAAAATATATAAGAGCTTATACTATTCAAATCTTTATACTACATGCCAACTACATTCTAATAAACATAATACATATATTTAATATGTTTCTGATCCGATATTCATAAGGAAGATGCTGACCTGTCTTGCTCCTCTTAGCTTCTCTTATCGCTTCTGTAACCTACGTGTGAAACAATCACACGTTAAGTCTATGACTTAGTGAGGCTTATAAAACATATAATATAAACTAAACTTCTAACAATGCATATGAATAATTAATGCTATTATAACATACATCTTCATGTACACTTCATAAAATGAATACATACATACACACAACCTTATAATATCACATATGAGTTTTACTATTTCATATTCTTATAATCATTTACTTTACACTGCTTAGATTATATCACATTCTACTATGTTCATTTAAATCGTTTACTTACATTATTCTTAATCCTATAATTTTGATCGCAATCCTTCGTATCTTATCTCTCTTTTCTATATGTTTCTATTTAACATTTCACCCATAAATTCTCGTTACATATTATAATATCCTAATTTCTTATACTCTCTTAATTCATTCCTCACCAAATCTTCATTTAATAGATATACATTTGCATAACTTATTGTCATTTGATTCCTCTGATATTCTCATATGATTTCTTAGATTCTTATACTATATTTCATATCTGTTACTAATTTAGCAAGGTTAGTTCACAGTTCTATTTTAAACGTATATACCTTCCTACACAATTTATCTAATATCCTTTTATACTTATTTATATACATTTTTCCTCAATTAATATACTATATGCTTTGTCTCAATTCTCATTAATCATATAGTTCACCACTTCATTATCTATGTATATATATGTATATAGCGTTCCCTAGATTTCTCATGAAATTTCTTCTAACATATCATATAATTATATTATATTCACTTACATTCCCATATATCATATCAACATATTTCACATAGAACATATCATATATGCAATAAATGAAACTCATACATTCACTCTAAATGTTCAATCACTTATGACAATCATGTTCAGCTTCTGTATATTATTTCTTTATTAGCCCATGTATATCTTGGAGAACTAAAGATATGTGAGTTCACTGAGGTTGTGCACTGAGGTTGTGCACTGATGCTATCACCACAGCTTGAACAAATTCCCACTAGGGGCACTGTATATTTGTCCCGAATGACCATTATGTCCCGAAGGACCACTATGTCCCGAAGGACCACTCCTTAAGAACCATACACATAATACAATGGACCAAATAAGTATATCGAAGTACCACATATATGTTCCATAGAATTACATATATGTCCCGAAGGACCACGTAGAACCCTCGACTCTTGGCGTGCCAACTATACCTCTAGCTCTCATGTCACGTAACATGGGCATCATTATTATTTTTACCCTATATTCACATAGCCATATCACATAAACATAGGTTCTTATCATATCACTCATATCATATGGCTTATCTCTTGAAATCTTGCAATCATAGTACTTATACTCTCATAAATCATATCTGCATGGCTTATCTTATATACATATGTTCACATACTTTAGCTTACTTCACCTTCCATATATCCATACAATTCATTATCATATGATTGATATCTTAATCACATAACAATAACATACATTCACACATATCATACCACAAATACAATAATATATCATAATTATACCCATAACAATAACATGCTTATATGTATGATATTATAGGAAATAGACTTATCGCAAGTCTTATTTCCATTCATCATAATATATCAACTAATACGCACTCACCTTAGCTTTGCTTTCTTTGACTCGATCCTAATCTTTTGATTGTTCCGGAGCAAGATTACGTTCTAAATCTACATAGTAATACATTGATACATATCAGCATACGAATTAATATATTCTAAACTATTACTCCTTAGGCTAAAAAGAAAGCTATTTTCATCTTTTAATGAAGGTATGCATCGATGCACTACACCATGTATCGATGCATCCCTTGACGGGTGCATCGATGCACTATCTATGCATCGGTACATAAATCCCATTTGATGTTTGTATTTTAAGGGGGTGTATTGATGCACTCCTTATGCATCGATGCACTAATTGCATTCGATGTTCATTTATTTTAGAGTTCATCGATACACATTGAAGTTGCATCGATGCACACAACCCAGAAATTCCATTTTATGCACAAAATTCACTCTCTTTTAATCTCAACTCTTCATCTTTCACCTCCTTTAATATTCCTAACTTTCATACACACACTTAAACTCATGCTACTCAATAATCTCTTCTTTAAACTCAATATCCTATCCTTTATATGGCATTCAAGAATTACACTCAATTTCCAACATGTTCTAAATCTAATTCTAACACTTCGTATTCCTTAATTTAACCATCGACAAGTCAAATTCATCTTCAAACTCTATTAACTCCTTCTATTTCAAATATTCACTTAAAAACTCATTTTTCTTAATTTCTCATAACTTGTTAATCTTTGAGTTTTAAGCCACCTAAAGCTTTTCTTAATCTTTCTTAACATCCCAAGAATCAAAACAAGCTTTAAAATGAAAGAATTAACCAACTGAAGACCTACTTACCTTATACAAGATTTCACGGTGGAGAGGAGAAAGAAGAAGACTGAAGAAGGCTCTGGAGAAATTTTCTCCTTTCCCAAGTGCTTATTACCCTTTATAAAGGGAAAATAAAAATCTTCCCTAAAAATGACCATAATACCCTTATTACTTTCAAACTTTGTTATTAAATCCAACATCAACACTTTTTATTTAAGTCCCCACTTCCAGTATTTTTTGAAATTAGTCACTAAATTTACCAAAATTCTATTTTGGTCATTGATCCGACTTTTGGGATGTTACAAATCTCCCCTCCTTTAAAAGAAAATTCGTCCTCGAATTTTCACTGCACACACAATAAGAACATATCTTCTAATGTTCTTATGTTGTTTCATTTACTTAATCTTTCCTTTATTTAGTTCTTCAACTACCTTTTTCATTTATACATCCTTATCATGTCACTTATCATATAACCTGTAGCATCAATTCTTATCACTCAAATTCATAAATCAATCAAATTCCTTATCAATCTTTAATTGCCTTGCAATAATAACTAACTTTTATTCCATCATCACTTAATTACTTCTTAAAATTCCTTAATACATATTAATCATTCTTTATTTATCTGACTAAGTTTGCTTGACCAATCATAGCCTTTATCACATTTGATTCTTTAAACTTTATCATTTCATTTCCTTATTCCATATTCCTTTATTCCGTCAAAATCAAAACCTCCTTATACACAAATCATATCTTTTCTTTCATGCTCACATGCTCTTTTCCTATCACTTATGCTTATCTCTGATTACTGATCTTTATCACCTCTTCGTAACTTTAATAATTAACACTCTTTGCACAAATATTATTCTTTGTAAAGTCCTTGTTCACATCACAATACACATATCCTTAACTTCCTTCAAACATATTAATCCTTATCTCTTTCACTACATCACATTTACATAATCAAATACATAACCATTTACAAATTTACACCATACTCTGTTAGCTTAACCTGACATCATCTTTAATCTTTTACCTACATTCTTCATCACTCAACCTTGTCAGCCCGCAATAGTTCTTCCAATCATATACACTCTTTCCGATCGAAATTAGCTCAGTATTAATGTATTTAATTCATTCAACACATTCTTACTCCTTCATAATGCAATTTTCCTAAATTCAAACTCAAGTATTTCAACTTCCTTTATCTTATAAACCAATCATCAATGTACACATTCTTAAACCCTTGCAAAACAATACCCATATCACTTGATCCTTTTTAAAATAATTTTACTTTACCCATTTTCTAGCAGAACTTTTAATCCAATCCCTTACTTTCCCTTCTAACTTAATTCCATATTCATTCTTAACTCCTTATTTAATCTTCCAGTACCAGACTCTACTATTCAAGCGTATCTGTCTTTCATCAAATTTGATCCTTTGATATGGAATACACTAATTCAAACCGAGTCTATAATTGAAAATCATAATCTTTGTCTCTCTTTGATAGTAATGATTTTTATGAGATACGGATTCTCTTAATCCTTCTGAGATCTCTCTAGATCTTTAACACAATTCTTCACTTCTTGGAAAGAACAATTTTAACACTAATAATATTCTTTTAGTCTAGGCACAAGCCCTCCATACTTCACTTTCATACATCATTTTCCTTTAAATAACTTAACAACAATTTCTTCGACTTATCAAACTATATTCATTTCCTTACACGTTACGATTTCTCTGTTTGCAAACTCGAGCAGTCTAACTTTCTCTATCTTATAAACTGATTGCTGATATATTGATTCTTAAACTTTTCTATTACTCTTTAACTTTCCTTAAACATATGAATCTTTACCTTCTTCACTATGTCACATTATTATGATCAAAATATACAACTGTATTCAGATCCACATCATCTTTGGTTATCTTATCATGACAATATCTCAAAATCTTATAATTCCAATACATTTTTCATCACATAATCTTGTTAGCCAACGCTAACTTTCCCCATCTAGAATGCAAACCCTTATCGTATTCATATTCTTGCTTAAACATAATATTATCCCTTTTGTCTCAAATTCATAAACTATATCTCCATATAATTAAAAACTTGTCATTGATGCATCTATTCTTGAACTCTTATACAAATACTCACCACATCCTTTGATCTTTTTAACATTCTTATGGTGACACTTATTCACTATATTCTATCTTATCCGTGTACTAACAAAACTAATACATATCGCCTTTTTGATTCAAAATAATGAAGATCTTCTATCAATATTCTAATATGATTTCAATTTTCTGAAATCAACTTTTGATCTTGCGAGGCACTTCCTGAGGTGTCCGCTCTTCATCCTGCCTGGCCAGGGCAGGATAATAGCTATCACAGTCAGGAATATCGCCTTTCACTATACTTCAAAATTATCATAATCATACTTTTATTATAACTTAGAAATCTAATTCTATTAACAAGACAACACATTCCTTACACTATCAGATCAGAAATTTTCACTCTATGTTGGCATGTACACATTTTTAAAACACTTTTACCTTTGGTTTAAGCCTAGAATCAACTAAACCTTAGCTCTGATACCATTAAATGTAACACCTTCAACCTGTATCCGACCCGGATCCGAGTCCTAGGTGTCACATTGACTTTTCAAAACATTTTCCTTTACAGGTGGATAAAAATTCAACTCACTATTCGATAAAATTAATATTTTCATTAATTGACATAACTGGGTTTTACAAAACATATCAGAGCTTATACTATTCAAATCTTTATACTACATGCAAACTACATTCTAATAAATAGAATACATATATTTAATATGTTTCTGATCTGATATTCGCAAGGAAGATGCTGACCTGTCTTGCTCCTCTTAGCTTCTCTTCTTGCTTCTGTAACCTACGTGTGAAACAATCACACGCTAAGTCTATGACTTAGTGAGGCTTATAAAACATATAATATAAACTAAACTTCTAACAATGCATATGAATAATTAATGCTATTATAACATACATCTTTATGTACACTTCATAAAATGAATACATACATACACAAACCTTATAATATCACATATGAGTTTTACTATTTCACATTCTTATAATCATTTACTTTACACTACTTAGCTTATATCACATTCTACTCTCTTCATTTAAATCGTTTACTTACCTTATTCTTAATCCTGTAATTTTGATCGCAATCCTACATATCTTATCTCTCCTTTCTATATGTTTCTATTTAACATTTCACCCATAAATTCTCGTTACAAATTCTAATATCCTAATTTCTTATATTCTCTTAATTCATTCCTCACCAAATCTTCATTTAATAAACATACATTTGCATAACTTATTATCAATTGATTCCTCTGATATTCTCATATGATTTCTTAGATTCTTATACTAAATTTCATATCCCTTACTAATTTAGCAAGGTTAGTTCACAGTTCTATTTTAAACGTATATACCTTCCTACATAATTTATCTAATATCCTTTTATACTTATTTATATACCTTTATCCTCAATTAATATACTATATGCTTTGTCTCAATTCTCATTAATCATATAGTTCACCACTTAATTATCTATGTATATATTTGTATATAGCGTTCACTATATTTCTCATGAAATTACTTCTAACATATCATATAATTATTTTATATTCACTTACATTCCCATATATCATATCAACATATTTTACATAGAACATATCATATATGTAATAAATGTAACTCATACATTCACATCCAAATGTCCAATCACATATGAAATCATGTTAAGTTTATGTATATTATTTCTTTATTGGACCATGTACATCTTGGAGAACTAAAGATATGTGAGTTCATTGAGGTTGTGCACTGATGCTATCACCACAGCTCGAATAAATTCCCACTAGGGGCACTGTATATTTGTCCCGAAGGACCACTATGTCCCGAAGGACCACTATGTCCCGAAGGACCACTATGTCCCGAAGGACCACTATGTCCCGAAGGACCACTCCTTAAGAGCCATACAGATAATACAATGGACCAAATAAGTGTACCGAAGTACCACATATATGTTCCATAGAATTACATATATGTCCCGAAGGACCACGTAGAACCCTTGACTCTTGGCAAGCCAAATATACCTCTAACTCTCATGTCACGTAACATGGGCATCATTATTATGTTTACCCTATATTCACATAGCCATATCACATAAACATAGGTTCTTATAATATCACTCATATCATATGGCTTATCTCTTGAAATCTTGTAATCATATCACTTATACTCTCATAAATCATATCTACATGGTTTATCTTATATACATATGTTCACATACTTTAGCTTAGTTCACCTTCCATATATCCATACAATTCATTCTCACATGATTGATATCTTAATCACATAACAATAGCATACATTCACATAGGTTATACCACATATACAATAATATATTACAATTATGCCCATAACAATAACATACTTATATGTATGCTATTATAGGAAATAGACTTGTCGCAAGTCTTATTTCCATTCATCATAATATACCAACTAATACGCACTCACCTTAGCCTTGCTTGCGTTGACTCTATCCTAATCTTTCGATTGTTCCGGAACAAGATTACGTTCTAAATCTACATAGTAATACATTGATACATATCAACATACGAATTAATATATTCTAAACTATTACTCCTTAGGCTAAAAAGAAATCTATTTTCATCTTTTAATGAAGGTATGCATCGATGCACTACACCATGTATTGATGCATCCCTTGATGGGTGCATCGATGCACTATCAATGCATCGGTACATAAATCCCATTCGATGTTTGTATTTTAAGGTGGTGCATCGATGCACTCCTTATGCATTAATGCACTAATTGCATTCGATGTTCATTTATTTGAGAGTGCATCGATACACATTGAAGATGCATCGATGCACACAACCCAGAAATTCCATTTTATGCACGAAATTCACTATCTTTTCATCTCAACTCTTTATCTTTCACCTCCTTTAATATTCCTAACTTTCATACACACACTTAAACTCATTTATACTCAATAATCACTTCTTTAAACTCAACATCCTATCCTTTATATGGCATTCAAGAATTGCACTCAATTTCCAATATGTTCTAAATCTAATTCTAACACTTCGTATTCCTTAATTTAACCATCGACAAGTCAAATTCATCTTCAAACTCTATTAACTCCTTCTATTTCAAATATTCACTTAAAAACTCATTTTTCTTAATTTCTCATAACTTGTTAATCTTTGAGTTTTAAGCAACTTAAAGCTTTCCTTAATCTTTCTTAACATCCCAAGAATCAAAACAAGCTTTAAAACTAAAGAATTAACCAACTGAAGACCCACTTACCTTATACAAGATTTCACGGTGGAGAGGAGAATGAAGAAGACTGAAGAAGGCTCTGGAGAAATTATCTCCTTTCCCACGTGCTTATTACCCTTTATAAAGGGAAAATAAAAATATTCCCTAAACAATGACTATAATACCCTTATTACTTTCAAACTTTGTTATTAAATCCAACATCAACACTTTTCATTTAAGTCCCCACTTCTAGTCTTTTCTGAAATTAGTCACTAAATTTACCAAAATTCTATTTTGGTCATTGACCCGACTTTTGAGATGTTATATTTCCACCTTTAAATAATACTTTTGTGTTGAGATGACATGCTTTCCAAGAAGATCAGCAAAGCAAAGGGTTGGTTGTTGAAGATGATTTGAAAGAAATGAGTATCAATGTCATATCAGATGATGATTCTGTAGAAAAGAAAGCTATGGATATTTACCCTGCATCATCGGACTTTGAGTTAAATAATTGGACTGTGGAATAATTACCTGTATTTTTCAAGTTTTTTCACAGTAATACACCAAAACTTTCATTGTTGCCTATACCCTGGGGCAATAGTTTGATTTTTTGTTAAAGGTTAAACTATGTGTTTTTCTTTTTCAATAAAAGATGCATTAGTTCCAAATGGAAATCATTTTTAAGAAGCATTTTTATGATTATACGTATATATTTTTGTTTATTTTTCTTTCAGGAACTCAAATATCAATAACATAGATGCTAATGACGTTGGTCCAAAAATTGATTTTGAGCAGCATATGTGTCCTGAGGAAGTTGAAGGTTATGGTGAAGGATGTGATTTACCCTCCGAGCTATTAAAAATGGTAGAAAAATAGGATAAAAAAATTCTACCTCATAAGGAACCTATTGAGATCTTAAATTTAGGGTCTAATATGGAAAAGAATGAGGTAAAAATTGGTACCACTTTATCTGATAAAGGGCGAAAGGATTTGATTAAATTGCTGCAAGAATATAAGGATGTATTTGCTTGGTCATATTAAGACATGCCAGGATTGGATACAAAATTGGTAGTACACAAGTTACCAATAAAAAGTTACCAATAAAATCAGTATATAAGCCTATGCAACAAAAGTTGAGAAGAATGAAACCCGAAATTCTACTCAAGATCAAATAAGAAGTAAAAAAACAATTCGATGTTGGTTTTCGTAAAGTGGCTAAGTACCCTGAATGGGTAACAAATATTGTCCCTGCAACAAAAAAGGATGGTAAAGTTCGTATATGTGTTGATTATCGAGATCTTAATAGAGCCAGTCTAAAGGATAATTTTCCTTTGCCACACATAAACACGTTAGTCGATAATACTGCTAAGAATTCTTTATTCTCATTTATAGATGGTTTCTCTGGCTATAATAAAATTAGAATGGACCCTGATGATATGGTAAAAACAATGTTTGCCACCTTATAGGGAATGTTTTGTTATAAAGTGATGCCATTTGGATTAAAGAATGCAGGAGCAACTTATCAAAGGGCTATGGTAACATTATTTCATGACATTATGCATAAAGAAATAGAAGTTTATGTCGATGATATGATTGTTAAAGACAAGTCCAAAGAAGATCATGTTGAGAATTTGAGGAAGCTTTTCCAGAGATTATGGGAATGTCAGTTAAAGCTCAACCCCAATAAGTACATATTTGGGGTGACCTCTGGTAAACTTTTGGGATTTGTTGTAAGCCAGAAATGAATTGAAATAGACCATATAAAGTCAAATCTATTCAAGATTTACCACCCCCACAAACATAAAAGGATGTTCAAGGATTGTTAGGAAGGCTTAACTATATAGCTCGATTTATTTCGCAACTAACTGAGAAATGTGATCCTATTTTTAAACTCCTTAGAAAGAATGATTCTGGGACATGGAATGAAGAATGTCAAGAAGCCTTTGAGATGGTTAAGAAATATCTATCAAGTACTCCAATATTGGAACCACCTATCCCAGATAAACCTTTAATTATTTATTTATCGGTCTGGGAAAATTCAATAGGATGCGTATTAGGACAACATGTTCAAACTGAAAACAAAGAAAGAGCTATTTATTATCTCAGTAAGAAGTTCACTAAATGTGAAACTAGATATTCTTTAATTGAGAAGTTGTGCTGTGCTCTGGTATGGACCACTTGAAGGCTTAGGCAATATATGTTATATCATACTACATGACTTATATCCAGATTTGATCATTTGAAATATCTAATGAATATTCCTGCATCATCTGGAAGATTAGCTTGTTGGAAAATTTTATTGTCATAATTCGACATCCAATATGTCAGTCGAAAAGCAGTAATAGGGAGTGCAATAGCTGAATTTATTGCAAGTAAACCTTCTCAAGAATATGAGCCAATAAATTTTGATTTTCCTGATGAGGATTTAATGGTAATTTCAATAGGAGAGTCAGTTGCGTCCAATGATGAATATTGGAAGTTGAATTTCGATGGTTCTACAAATGCTTTGGGACACGGAATTGGGGCAATATTAGTTTCACCAGATGAAGAGCATTATCAGTTTACTAGCAGACTCAATTGATTGTACAAACAATATGGTTAAGTATGAGGCATGTATTTTGGGTCATAGAGCTACCATTGAACGTAATGTAAAAATTCTCAAGGTTTATGGAGATTCAGCTTTAGTAATTTACCAAATTAGAGGAGAATGGGAGACAAAAGATTTCAAGCTAGTAAAATATCAAAAACTAGTCCTGAAACTCATGAAAGAATTTGAATAAGTGACTTTTGATTACATCTCCAGAGAAAAAAATCAAATGAAAGATGCATTGGCAACTTTGGCAGCCACATTTAAAGTAAATGAGCATGCAAGTATGATGCCTATTGAAAAACATGCTTATGAATATCCAGCTCATTCTCTTAACATTGAAGAAGAAGAAGAATAAGAAGAATAAGAAGAAGAGAATCCTTGGTACTATGATATCTTGCAATACATCAAATATCAGAGTTATCCTGAACAAGCAACTGAAAATGATAAGAGAACCATCCGAAGAATGTCATTAGGGTACGTACTCGATGGGGAAGTCTTGTACAAAAAGAGTCTGGATCAAGTCCTGTTAAGACATGTGGATACCAAGGAAGCTAAATTAATTCTTGAAGAAGTACATGAGGGACTATGTGGTACTCATACTAATGGGCATACAATGGTTAGACAAATTAAGAGATTTGGATACTATTGGTCAACTATGGAAATAGACTGTATTAATTATGTCCAAAAGTGTCACAAGTGTCAAATTTACAGAGACAGGAAACATACTCCTCCTAATCCATTGTATGTAATGACAACTCCTTGGCCATTCTCTATGTGAGGCATAGATGTTATTGGAAAAAATTTTCCCAAAGCTTCAAAGGGTCATCACTTCATTTTGGTAGCAATAGACTTTTTTACCAAATGTGTAGAAGCAGCTTCTTATGCGAATATTACTCAGTCCACAGCTTGTAAATTCTTGAAAAAAGAGATCATTTGTCGATATGGTCTGCTAGAGAGAATTATTGATGACAATGCTTTGAATCTAAAAAACAAAATGATAAAATTAATTTGTGACCAGATAAAGCATCATAATTCCACCACTTATCGCCCAAAGATGAATGGAGTGGTTGAGGCAGCTAATAAGAATATCAAGAGGCTTATAGAGAAGATGACTGAAACCTATAAGGATTGGCACGAGAAACTACCATTTTCTCTGTTATCCTATCGAACTTCAGTATGAACATCAACTGGGAAACTCCATTTTCATTAACCTATGGGATGGAAGCAGTCTTACCTATTGAGGTAGAAATTCATTCATTACAGGTTTTATCAGAAGTAAAATTATATGAGGTAGACTTGGTACAAACCAGATATGACCAGTTAAATTTGATTGAAGAAAAAAGAATGAAAGCAATTTGTCATGGTCAGATGTATCAAAAGAGAATAATACAAGCACATGATAAGAAAGTTTTCCACCGAGAATTTTATGAAGGGGATCTTGTACTCAAAAGGATTTTACCTTTTCAAAAGGATATCCGAGGAAAATGGATGCCAAATTGGGAAGGACCTTATGTTGTAAAAAAGGTTTTTTCTGAAGGAGCTTTAATCCTTACTGAAATGGATGGACCTGAATTACCTTATCCAGTAAATTATGATACAGTTAAAAGGTATTTTGCATAAAATGAAAGAAGGATTTGAGGAATTCCATACCTTCGTCATAATTTCAAGATCCTTTCGATAGAAGCTACACTCGAATCACTTTGTGGTGTGCCAATTTAAGAGCATTTATGTTATTGGTGTTTGAAGACGCCTACTTTGTCTTTACAAGTAAAAGTTTGCCATGTAAATTCTTTGCATGAATAAAAAAGAAACGTTTTCTTGTTAATTATGTTTCCAAAACATCCTGATTTGAAAATTTGAAAACATGTAGTTTAATTTGAAGTACATAAAATCATTGTGTATTATTGTACAAAAAGTCTTTAGAAAATGCAGACATTCTGAGGCTAGCAATGTTTTAACATATTGTGGCATGATACATAAAACATTGAAGTGCATAGGAGGTTTCAGATACTTGATGATGATCTGAAATATTTGTCATTAATTGAATGATTTGTCATTTGGAATTCAAGAAGAACAAAGATAAGTTTAGGTCCAACCAAAAAAGGATCAAGATGGTCGGTTGATATAAAATGATTATGTTTGCTACACCCATGATGAGACTAAGTCAAGAAGGGATAACAAAAAGGGGTCCTTGTTCGAAGAAAAAGAATATACCCCAAAATTTTGTCATTACACACATTTTAGGCATAAATAAGATCATGACATTTATAAATGCATTTGCAGGTTTTTTCAGAAATTTGATCAATCTCGAAATTTGATTTCCACAAAAGAGTAGTGAAAACAAATCAACCTTGAATATGATCTTCACGGAAGAGTAGTGAAACAGATTCTTTCAAGTCAATCTGATCTCCACGGAAGAGTAGTGGAAACAAGCAATGCAATCAAGCCTTCACAAAACAGTAGTGAAGCAATAAAAATTCAGCCTTCACAAAAAGAGTAGTGAAGCAAGATCATATCAATAGTTTGATCTCCACGGAAGAGTAGTGGAACGAATTTTTATCAAATAAAAAGCCACTCAACGAAAACTTCTTGTCTTTTTATCTTTGTTTTATTCTTTTTAACACAAAAATAAGCAAAGAGGGGCATCTGTCGACATTAGTTTTCGTCCGAGTGGCGTTTATTTTATATATACGTTATAAATATTATAATAAATATAATTATATTATTATAATTAATTATTTCAATTTTACAGGCCCAAATGCACATTAAGCACGGAGGTCTGATTATAATTCGAAGGTCCAAATGCAAAATAAGTAACAACCCGAAGCCCAATTACAACATATCCCAGCAAGCCCAAACTCAGTTCAGGCCCAAATCTGACCCAAGCAGCCCAGTAGGCTCAAGGAGCGGACCTAAATTTAGATTAGGGTTTCACACATGTTCCAGCACCGCAAGCTTCCTCAATCGTTCGATCCAGATGAAGATGGAAGGCCTAGATCTTTTATCAGTTAGGGTTTTTACTCTAGTAGTAGTCGCTGCTCCTCCACATCCGCTCGATCAGATGGAGATATAATAATCCACAAGGCACCAACAAAACCCTAGGGTACTCATTGTAACCCTAGGGCTATTTTGACGCCGCCATAGAGGTGATGATGTCCTCACCGCCGAACACTCTAACCAACAGTAGCTATATAGCTGCCACGTCTTCACCGGATTCGTAAGATCTGGGTGAATTTAATGCACCCAATCTCTCCACCGTACAACTCACCTCCCCTAGGGTGAGTCACCACTGTAGCTTCGGTGACTCACTGGGGTATAGCCTTTTAACCGGTCCAAAGGAAGCTTCGAAAACCCCTATCAATAGGGTGAATCTGCAAAAAAAAAAAGGAACAAGAATGATGCAAGCAAACACAACCACCCCAATACACAACAAGCAAGCTATCAAAATAGTGAAAGAAGAGGAAACATTACCATCGTCAGAGAGCCCAAGTGTCGTCGGAAAGTTAAACTTTGAAGGTATATTTCCTTAGATTTACTGCGATTTAGGGTGTTTTGGGGAAAAAGTTGCTAGATTCGTGTTTAGGAAAAAAAGGTGAGTAATTTGGTGTAATTAGTTGATATCCGGCCACCGTGACTGGTGGTCGATGGCGGTGGTTGACGGTGGCAATTGGCTACCGGCCGGAGACGAATTCCCTCCGGTGAGAAAATTTTAGAGAGATGTGAGAGCTTCTCTCTCTAAAGAGAGAGAAGCAGAGAAAGGAAATGAGGTTTTCAACCTCTTTAAGGCTTAATTAGGTCTATTTATTCCCTTCTCGAACAACATCATTTTGGGGAGAGAATTGTGCGTAAATACGTGTATGGGTAAAATAGTTCTCGGGGTCCATCTAATTTTGTAAACATTTAATTTAGTCCTTAAATCATGTTTCACATATTATGATTTAATTTTTAAATATTATTTAATTTTATTTTAGTCCCAAACCACACACACACACACACATATATATATATATTTAGGTTAATTTACATACCTAGTCCCTTAAATATTAATAAATTTGTATTTCGACCTATATTAATTAAGGTAAATTATATAATTAACCCATAATTTTAGGATTATTTTTGAATTAAGTTTAATTAATATAAATATTTTATGTATTAATCATTAATAATTAGTATATTATGTGATTAATTAGTATATTATGTGATTAATTAGTATTTATATTTTAAGATTATTATTTTACATAACTTATAGTACAATTTTATAATAAGATTAATGATATCTATATTAAGTATTTAATATTTATTTTAAATTATTTGTAGTTATTAAATTTTAAAAAACAAATTTATGATTTATTGCAAAAACATTAATTAATAAATACTGGTACTAATTTTGGACGTTATGGGGGTGCTAATCCTTCCCCATACGTAATCGACTCCCGAACTCATTTTTCTGGTAAGAAGACCCGAGTTGTATTATTTTAATATTATTCTTAGGAATTTTATTAAAATAATATGACATTTTTGTGACCAGTCTCACCAAATTAAAAGATTGGGGGCGACTCCACAATTTGGTGTTTTATCTGATTCAAGGAGGATAAACACTTACTTTTTCGAGACTAGTTACACCATTTGGAGTGTACTATTTAGGGATGGCAACTCAACCCGAACCCGATGGGTTCCGACCCGACCCGACTTGATCGGGTCGGATTTTTTAAAAAGAATTTCAGGTTTGGGTTGGGTCAGGTTTTTTTATGCACTGTTCGGGTCGGGTCGAGTTTAGGGTGGAAAAAATCAGACCCGACCCGACCCGAAAAATATATATTATTTTACCCTATATATTTAGGGATAATTACAATAATACCCCTCTATATATAATTTTTTTTTCAATTAAGTCACTATTTTTATTGAATAAAAATATTTTTTTATTATTTCCGGTCGGGTCGGGTGAAACCTTAATTTCGTCGGGTCGAGTCACGGGTGGAGGACCATTTCTTCTCGAGTCGGGTCGAGTGGCCCAAAAACCCGACCCATTGCCATCCCTAGTACTATTTGCACTCTCCGTCACCGGGCAGAGAAACGTCTCGACACACCTAAATATTCTTCCTTTTCATTTTGACCACAATTTTTTTAAATTTTGTCAATCATATCACTCAACTATTTAAATGCATTCAATTAAGGCACTTGTCGTTAATATTAAACATAGAAACTGATGTGGTAGTTAAAATATTTGATATAATTACATATTTGGTCACTGCTACTTATATATTCTATCAATTTGGTTCTAATTTTAATTTATTAAAATTAAATATTATATAAAATTATTAGATATATTTATAATTTTATTTTTTATAAAATTATTTTGAGAATAAAATACAATTGAATTATTAAAAAATAATGAATTGATTTTAGGATAGAATGTAAAAAAGAATTGTAGTAAAAATTCAAGTGGAATAAAATATAGGGTAAATTATATATTTAATCAGCTAATTATTCGTGTGGATTCATTTTAGTCACCAAACTATTTGGTTTTTTTTCAAAATCATTACTAACATTATGTTTTTGGTTTCATTTTGATCAACAATCGTTAAAAAAATTAACGGTGATGTTAACATGTCATCATAAGGTATTGCCACATCATCATTGAAAAAATAAAAAATGTCAAGTCAATAGTTCTGTTAATTTTTAACAGTAGATGATAAAATGAAACCAAAACCTAACATTAGTGAAGATTTTGAAAAAAAATAATTCGATAACCTAACATAACTAAAGTGATATTTAAGTGATTAAATACATAATTAATCTTTTTTTAGTTGAGAAACTTTCTCTACTTGTGATAAGAAAAAAAATTTAAAATTCATATTAATTTGGAGTAAGTACAAGATGATATATGTTCTTAGATAACTCTCAACCATTCGACCGCATCCCAGAATCCAGAAAATTAAATGATTTATAATGATAACTTTTTATTATTATATACTTTCTTTATTATTATTATTATTTTCATAATTCATTGTTTTGTGACGATATAATTTCTAATAATTTTATAAAGTATAGAATAGACATATCACATTAAAGTAAATATAAAAGCTATCGTTGAATCAATATTTATATGTTGAAAGATATAGTGCTTGAATTGATAACGACAAAGATAGGGTTGATGGCTAAATAATAGCCCATGTATATATCATTATTGTATATAATAGAATAAAATCAATTCTAATTTTATTTTAATTTATTAAAATTAGGTTTAAATTGATATAGTATATAAGTAACAGTGACTCAATGTGTAACTATACCAAATATTTTAACTGTCACATGAGCTTCTCCGTTAAATATTAGCGCAAGTGGCTTAATTGAATGCATTAAAATAGTTGACTGACTTGATTGATAAAATTAAAAAATGATGGTCAAAATAAAATGGGCAATAGTTAGTGGTCACTGATATAATTTACCTTTTATTTTAAATAATTTACCTTTAATTTTTTAACTAATTTATAATTATACATTGAGATATTTAGAATTTTAAACTTTTATAAATTAAATTAATGATGTTCATCGTTAACGGTGTTCAGCGTGCACATCAAGTGTGGAAGACTCATCCTCTTTATTTTATTCTTATTTTCATGTTATCCATTAAAAATAGTCTAATAATTATATCACACGTGACATATTGATTTTTTTTCTTTCTCTCCTCCAATCATCTAAAGAAATAAACAAAAATATTTTTTTAAAATGAATACCTATTAGAGAAATTAAACAATCTAATTTCTCAAATATTTTTATTTGAGAATACATATATTTTTGGCACATCAATTTTAATTTATATTTTTTTCATTTTTATTTTTTTACGAAATCAAAATTTTCAAATTTTAAAAATTTTATCTTAAAACACTTCAATTATAAAATATGATGTCAAAGTGAAATCAAGACCCAAATTCCAAAATGTTAATCTTACATCAACTTGATTTTGCTTTTAAATGCAAACTGAGTAAAAAATATATAAAATTCATTATTGAAAGATAATTAATTTTTAAAGACAATCTGAAAAACAATTACGAATTAAACTTAAAGAAAACTTTACTCGCATAAAATTAAAAGTATATAATTTAAACCTTTTTTTTTAATTAAATCTAATTATTTTTTAAGTTCAAACATCAATTACTGTCGAAGTCCTATGGCTACCTCCTAGCCGCGGAAAATACAAAATCTTTGGACATACCGAGAAAGGATGCTTCGAAAAATCATGTAATGCCTAAAGAACTTCACAAGTTTGGAGAAGAAAGGGAGCAAGAAATTCAACCTCGGAGGACAAAAATTTAGGAGGTATTGAAGCACTTCAAGAACCGGAATCAAATAATTCAAACGTCTTGAACGTGCATGAAGGTTCGAACAATGAAATTGGACAAAATTCAAATCCAAAGGGAACACTTCCAGAAACCAAAGACACTGCTGCCGTGTATGATGAACCAAATTCAGTGGGTCCAATCACACTAGAACGAGGAAAGGACGGGAAAATCATTGCTGCCATCAAAGTTCAAACGGCTGACGTGGCGCAACCTAACTTTGATCCAGCTGGCTCAATTGAATATATTATTGCCGAACCAGCTGGCACGGTCGCACAAAATATTTCCGATCTAGCTAGCAAAGTCGAACAACATACTTCCGATCCAG
This sequence comes from Hibiscus syriacus, assembly GCF_006381635.1. Taxonomy (NCBI): domain Eukaryota; kingdom Viridiplantae; phylum Streptophyta; class Magnoliopsida; order Malvales; family Malvaceae; genus Hibiscus; species Hibiscus syriacus. Next base: position 1,074,925 of record NW_024062907.1, read on the forward strand.
CTGGCGCAATCGTAGAAATTGAAGATGCAAACGTCAAAACTGCTGCCCACGTTTCAACAGTCGAAGATGCGCATGATATTTCCAATCCAGTTGGCGGTGATCAATCAAACACGGTCATCAAATTGAACAGAGCACTGGACGCAAATGTCAAAGATACCAATTCAACAATTGCAAATGAGCAGACAAATTTCGAACCAGCTGGCACAACCGAGGACGTGGAAGCCATTCATTCGATTCCAAAAAGAGCTAGAGGAAGGCCACCTAAAGACAAAAGAAAATCATCATTAATTGGATCACAAAATAGGCTTGAAATCCTTAAGCAAGTGGATGAAAATCCATCAATCATAGACGACCAAGGGAGGAAAACTCGACCAGCATCTCTATGTGTAGCAGGTTTGATTAATGATCTCAAATTCTCACCTAGAAAATGCAAAAAGTCTAATAAGTCATGCTCGTGGGGTTGCAATGGACCCTAATTCTCTATGATTATTAGTTTCTAGAATATTAGAGGATTAAACAATTCTCTAAAACAAGAAAAAGTACTGCAAAGGGCTATTCAAAATAAAATTGACATACTCTGTTTACTGGAGACCCGTGTTAAATTGGAGAAATCAATGGAAATTTTTAATTCCAAATTTACAGAATGAAATACCTGTTCAAATTGGAGGATTTGGATTCTTTGGAAAAAATATTTAGACATCTCTCTTTGTCAAGCTACAACTCAGTCCATTACTATCAAAGGCTCTTACATGGGTACTCCCTTAATCATTACAGCTATTTACGGAAGCAATGATGGCATAACAAGACAACTCTGGCAACACCTATGTGAATTGGAAACATTTTTTGGATCCTTTCCTTGGATCTTAGGAGGAGACTTCAACGTTATCTTGCAATCGAAGGAAAACTCAGACTACGATCTTATGGGTCCAACATCAACTCCTGACATGAAGGATTTTCAAGAAGTTACTCAATATCTCTATCTTCAAGACCACCATTTCTTTGGTTCTTCCTTCACTTGGAGCAACAAACAACATAACTCTTTTATTGCGAAGAAGCTTGATAGTGTGCTTATCAATCCTACGTGTGTAACTACTTTTTATCACTCATTTGTGGAATTCATTGCACCTGGCGCATCTGATCATTGCTTGTCACTAGTTTGGCCCAACAGGGAGGTTCAAGCAAACATACCAAAACCATTCAAATTTTTCAACTTCTGGACTCTTCATCCTGATTTCTTAAATGAAGTTACTAAGTCATGGAAACCATCCATTCAGGGAATCCCGATGAAGGTTCTCTTCCTAAAGCTTAAGCGTCTAAAAGCATGCCTCAAGATCTTAAACAAAGAATGTTACAGTGAGATTTTGGCTCGAGTGAGTCAAAAGAAAAATGAGCTTGAACAATTTTAACTATCAATTCTATGAGGAGAAGACAATATAGAACAAGAGATGATTTTACAGAATGAGCTTTCATCTCTTGAAGAAGCAGATGTCATGTTCTTTAAAACAAAAAGCCAAAGTCCAATGGTTAAAAGAGGGCGACAAAGGCACTAAATTTTTCCATTCAATTATCTCAGGCAAAAACAAAAGAGACACCATTTGAATCCTCATCGATGACCAATGTAGAAGACCTGAATCCTTTGATGAAATGGCGGATGAAGTGACTGAGTTTTACACAGGTCTTTTAGGTACTGCAGATCCCGGGGTAAAAAACCGTGATCCTAATCTTCTGATAGATCTGATGCAATTTAATTTGCCTCCAGATTATTCATCTAACCTTGTAAAGGAAGTAACTGCTGAAGAAATCAAAGAGTTTGAATGATTATTGATCGATCATACATGGTACATTCGTGTACATTCTATGTGGCACTTTCGAGTGTAACTATAAGCGACACTTTCGAGTGCAATTATATGTGGCACTTTATGTGTAATTCTACGCGACACTATTTGTGCATTCAGGAAACTCATAATGATTAATCATTATGATATTCCTAATTTATATGGTGTTGTTGTGTTCTATAGCACCTGTATATTCTACGTGGTATTTTATGTGCATATTACCTATGCGACAGTTTCGACTGCATATTTGCACACACTCATATGTGACTCACGTATCATGTATTCTCATTCATCATACATTGGGCTGTGAATTTAAATGAAACTGAAACGTACAAGTTTGATACATTTTATTGAAAGTAAAGTTTTATATGATAATTTTATGTTATGCTATATGTTTGGTATTTTTCATGTATATGTTTTTAATTATTATTCTTATTTTATTATTATTAGTACTATAATGTCTCACTAATTATATACTTAGCATGTGATGATTTTCACGCGTAGGTGGTAGAAAGCGTAAGGAGTAAGGAGTCAGGTTCAACATCAACTTTTTGAGGAATCAGATCTGCTCCATATTCAGTATGACATCTTTTGAATATTGATAAACTAGTTGGCATATATATCATATGGTTATGATACTTAGAACTCGAAATGATTTAACTTAATATGAAATGGATGATATTGCTTAATACTATTTATGAGTGTTAGTTTATTATTTAGTATTATATGATTCTTGATATAATTAATCTGTTTTATAAATGGGTGTTACAAGTTTAGGATGACCTAATTTGACCCAGAACCTTATATAATTTTTTAGGTCAAAACTCATATCTGACCCGACCTAAATATTTTTTTATTAAATAAAATAAAAACCTAATTGAAAAATATATAAGAATGAGTATTATTGCAACTATCCCTAAATATATAAGAGATAATTATAATATTATGTCTAGTTAGGTTGGATCAGATTTTTTCATCCCAAAACCGAACCTGACCTGAGCTAATCCTACTCCTAAAAACTCAACTCGATCTAAAAATGTTTTTTTAAAGTTCCAACCTAATCCTAATCCTAAAAACTCAACTTTAACTCAAGCTGAACATGTTTTTTAACATTGGTGACCAAAGTAGAAAAAGGTATAACATTAGTGACTAAATTTGTAGAAAAATAGTTTAGTGAATAAAATAAAAAAGTATAATAGTTTGATGACCAATTGTTTAATTTAACCTTGGATAATATATATTGATGCACACACATGGGTTATTGGGATAGTTGGGTATATATCCACATCGAAAGTGAGAAGATATAAAAATTGTACCAATATTAGAGTAATTATATTAATAAAATAATAAAAATATGTTGTGATATAAATTGATAACTAAACTTTCATATGATTCCTATTTTACTCAATTGTTAAATAGTTAACGGTGTTATGACATAGCATTCTCTACAAAAACGAAGTTGTTTTATATCCTACAAAAAAGGGTAAATTACAAATTTGATAACTGAACTTTCATATGATTTCTATTTTACTCACCACACTTTCAAAATTTTCAATTTGTTCACTCAACTTTATAAATTGAGTTTTTTGTCACTTTGCCGTTAAACTTCTCACACTGTTATGATGTGGCTTAGAGAAATAGTTTTTTTAATCGTTAAAAGCCACAGATGCTATGGCAAGTTAGAAAATAAAGGGTAAATTACAAATTTGATAACTTAACTTTCATATGATTCCTATTTTACTCACCGTATTTCAAAAGTTACAATTTTGCTTACTCTATCTTCTCATACGATCATCCAACGTTGCCCTAATCGTCAAACCCATCTCTGGCCAGTGGTGGCTCGCACTGCCACCTCCAACAGCACCGGTGTAATACCACAAATAGTAAGTCAGTGACTAATTTGAAAGGAAATAAAAAAATTGGAGGAATAAATTGAATAAAAGGGTAAAGTATAAGAAATGACTTAAGTAAGACCAATGTATAAGAGATAGATTAATGGAAGGGTATTTTGGTCTTTTTAAGTGAAATGAAATTAAAACCTATTTAAATTTTAGGGATTTAAGAAAAGGGGAAAGTAAGTCAAAGAAGTTATTTTCCTATTATTCTTCTCTCCCGTGGGTTTGCTCTCCTCCATAGTTCCAAAGGTAAATTTTAATCAATCAATTTTTCTTTTTGATTATGGGTAGTTCTTGTAACCTTAAGTGATATATAAGCTTAAGGAAAGTTTATATGAGATCAAAACTATGAAATGGAGGAAATATTAGAGATTTAAGAAAATGAGTTTTTAAATGATATGTTGATATATGAGTGTTTATTGATGTTTATTGGTAGAATTAACTTGTCAAAGAGGTAAATGAAAGATTAGAAGTATTGGATGGGATTAATTACATACTAGAAAAAGTGGTGTGATTATGAGAATTGAATGTTCTTGGAAGATTTTAGATGTTTTAAGAAACTAAATGAAATAAAGTTAGTATGGATATGTAAATAAGAGCTTAATAGTGTTGCATGGTGTAAATATACCGAAATTGGACCCTAATTGGGTGATAATCGGGCTGAAAACTAGAAATTCTAGAACATTACTGATATTATAGGCTTGAAATCAATAGAATCTGTTGAGTAGTATCGATACCGATTTAAGTGGTATCGATACCAAGAGGGGAGTATCAATACCATGAGGATAGTATCAATACTGTCGACAGTAGTTTTCATCCAAGTGATGTTTTTATATTATATATAATAATATTATATTATTATTATTTATAAAGCCCGAAGGCCCGGTTACAAATCAAGGCTCGCAGGCCCAAGTTACATGTTCAAATCTAGGCCCGGTTACAATCAAATCTGATCCCGATCAAGATTCAGGCCCAACAACCAGTCCAGGCCAAATTCCAGAAGGCTTGCGAGAAGCCCATCAACAGCTAGGGTTTCCACCAGCTGTTCCAGTGCCGTTGTTCTTCCTCAGCTGTTCGATCAAAATGTAATCTATGGTCTAGACCAAGCCAACAAAAACCCTAGGGTTTCATTACAACCCTAGGGTTATCATCTCGCTGCCTCCAGGTGCTCTAACCGAAGGAAGCCACGCTGCCACCGCCTCTCTAGAGCTATCCCGAAGGTTCCAGAGGATGAACACTGACCGCACAGCTCACTACTCTAGGGTGAGTCACCATCGCAGGTTCGGTGACTTACCGAAGAGCTCATCATTACACCGAGTCACCGAGGGCTATAAATAGCCCGATCCTGCAAGGAAACCATACAGTAATAGAAACACCAACAGAGAGACAGAGGAGAGCACAGCAGCAAGAATAACGGAAAGGGAAGAGAAGATAACGAAGAAGCTTACCATCGTCGAAGTCTGAACGTATTCGGAAAATCGAGGAAACCGAAGGTAAAATCTCAGATCCCAGTTGATTAGAAGGTTTTTTTGGCCAATAAGAGTTTGAAATAGTGATTAGAAGGCTCGGATCTACATTTTGGTGTATTTGGGTATTTTTCGGCCACCATGGGTGGTGGCCGACGGTGGCTGTCGGTGGTGGTTTCCGGTGGCCGATCGGTGGTCGACTCTCCCTCTAGTGAGGAAGTGTAGAGAGAAGTTAGATATTCTCTCTCTAAGAGAGAGAAGCGAAAGTGGGAAATGGTGAGAAATAACCTTAATGGCCGGGATAGGGTTTATTTATACCCTCCCCAAAACTACGATGTTTTGGGGAAGGGCTTTTGGGTAATTAAGAAATGGTCAAATACCACGCGTGGTCCCCTGTATTATGTGAGCTTTGCAAATTGATCACCGAAATCAGGTTTTGCGTGCTTTAATTTAGTTTTCGTATTTTATATATTTATATTTTAGTCCTTACTATATTAATACATATATTAAAGGTAAAATTACGTATATAGTCCTCAAATTTTAATTATTTATATTTATGTATCGTATTAGTAATTTAGGGTAAATAACATAATTGGTACACTATTTTAGTATTATTTCGAATTAGGATTAATTAATAATAATATTTTATGTATTAATTATTAATAATTATTATATTATGTGATTAATTAGTATTTATGCTTTAGAATTATTATCATACATAATTTATAATTTAATTTATGTGATTATAATATAATATTATAATATTACTAGTAATATCTATATTAAATATTATTTAGTAATTATTTATATTAAGTTATTAGTAAATTTAAATTTAAAGAGCAAATTTATAATTTATTGCAAATACATTAATTAATAAACATCGATACCAATTTTGGGCGTTATGGGGTGATAATCCTTCCCCATACGTAACTGACTTCCAAACTCATTTTTTTGGTAAGCAGACCCGAGTTGTATTATTTTAATATTATTTTTAGGAATTTTATTAGAATAATATGATATTTTGGTGATCAATCTCACCAAATTAAAAGATTGGTGACAACTCTACAACCTGGTGCTTCATCTGATTCAATGAGGATAAACACTTATTTTTTTTTAGACTAGTTGCACTCTTTGAGGTGTACTATTTGCACTCTCCGTCGCCGGGCAGAGAAACGTCTCGACAGCTTGGCGACTCTGCTGGGAAAAAAAGAGAGTCCAACCACCAATTTATTAATATTTTTCTTTGCAATAAAATTATAAATTTGTTTTAAATTTATTTTTTTTCTTCATAATTATTTTACTAACTTCTTGTTTTTTTATGTGTGTATAGATTTAATTTTGGGTCATTAGAATAGAATAATATGTTGTATATTATTTTATCCTTTTTATGTTTTTCCTCACCCACTATGCACTACATTCATGACATTAGCTAAAACCCCGCTCTTATCGAATGAGAAACTACTCTCTCGTGTGGTTTTCACCTCCGTAAGGGATAGAGGACCATTCTTTGAGCTCACACCTTTTGTTCCTCATGTGGTTTTCACCTCCGTATGGACATAAGGAAGTGTGTTCTTTCGAATTCGAATTCGAATTCGTTGACCTTTTACCCTAAAGCCAAAACCCATCATATAATAAACTTAGAACTGGAGTCTAGGTGGAACCTACCCCAAATAAGTCTTGAAAGGTTAGCACACAGGGAAATCATGTCGAGTCTTTTATTTTATTTAGTATTATTTTTATTTTCTGAATAAATGCATGCATACTAGAAATCATGTGATTAAGTCTATTTTTCCAAACAAGGCATGGAACTAGAAAGCATGAGGTTAGGATGTATATATATAATAAATAAGATCTTTTCTTTTCATTAATTGGTACTAACAAGTTTTCTTATCTTTATTTATTCTAGAGATGCATATATTAATTGTTCTGTGTGCATTTGCATAAATCATGGCATGATCAAGGGTGTTGATTCAAGAGTGATTATCATAATCAAAGGTTTTCATTATGGACAAAGGGTTTCATGATCAAGTAAATTGCAAAGTAGCCAAAGAAGGATATCTGGAGGAAGCTTTTAAAATAATGGAGGGGTATGCACATAAAAATTCTGTTAGACTGGCACCGAAAGCATTTTATGGTAAGAGCATCAATAAAAACAGTCATAAAGGAGAGAATTTTTATGAAGCTCAAGCCCGTTTTTTGAAAGACAAAAACAAGAAATTGAGCACAGAGGTCGAAGCCATGCTTAATGATTTTCGAAAAGTCAGTCAAACCTTTAAAGATGTTGGATTAGGAAATACCCCAGAAGAATGGATGACATGGATCATTCAACTAAATAATGATGTTGATCATTGGAGATGCATGAAGACCAAGCAAAGAAATTCTTCTATGACTTTCAAATTGCTGAAGAAATATACAATGCAGCCATCACCAATTTGGAAAAGTGTCATGTTGAAAACCATATATTGAAGAAGGATATAGCCAATATGGAAACTTCATATCTGATTCATCAAAGTGAGATTGATGCTGAATTAAAATCCACTAGAGCTAAGAATCACACATTGATGAAGATGGTAGATGACTATGAAGATCTAGCACAAGAACTTCTTGAACATAAAGGTTCTCTGATGAAGGAAAATGAGCAATATTGTCTACAACTTTAGGAAATGGCAAGTAAGATTCAAGAAAAAGAAGATGACATGAAGAAAGCTATTGCTCAAGCAAGCAAGGTGGTCCACAAGCTGGTAGACTTAGCTGGTTTTGCAAGGGAGCTGAAGCAGAATGATAACTCGATTCTGGAGCATAAATGGAAATTAACTTGGCTTTTTAAGGAGATAGAGAAGTTAGGAGAGAAAGCTATCCCTTATACGTAATGATCTTTTGCATATAAAAAACCCTTTTTGTGTTCAATAGAATCTATTTTAAGATAATCACTATTGAATTACACTTTTCATACATGAATTTATATTCTCATTTATATTTACATTCATGTTCTGCATAGCATGATGACATGTGAATAGGAGTAATCAGTAAAGGATTTTGGAATCAGGAATTTTTAAAGTACATTCAAAATCGGGGCAGGTCTTCAAAAAGAGATTGAAAACAATGAATGGAATATTAACTCGAGTTGGAAAGATTGAGAGAATCCAAGAGCAGCTTGTAGAGACTCAACGAGAAACGCTTAAAGAAATAAGAAGGTTTCAAGCTGAGTCCTTAGAACAGATGTCTAAGCTGATAAATATGATGGTTACTCTGCTGTATGAGGAGAAAATGTTAGAAGACCCTATTAAATATGAGAATATAAAAACCTTGGGAAAAAATTTGGATCTCAGTAATGCAATGACAAATGATCAAGAACCTATTATGGAACCTAAAATCCAATTCAACTTCATGAATCGGGGAATATGAAAGAGGACATGGATATTGAAGTCGATTCAAAAAAGCAAAACATGGAACAAGTCCCATTGAAAAAGGATAAAAAAGGCAAGAAGGAAAAGAAGATGATGCATCTCATTCCAATTACAATTTCATATTCATAATTGTTACCTTTTTCTCTTTAAAAGTGGTCTTATGGCACCCATTCCTCCTAGTACTTATCTACATCCAAATTGGAAAAATGTCAAGAATCCATGCAATTATCACTCTGGAGATTTTGATCACTCTACAGAAAATTGCATAATTCTGAAACTAAAAGTCCAAGACCTTATGACAGAAGGGTTGTTATGTTTTAAAATTAGGAAACCTAAGTTCCTCAGAAATTCAAAGCTGGTTGAGAAAGAGAAATTCTCAAGTCATCATCTCTCTCAAGATATTGGTCAAGAATCAAATATTCAAAGCGAACATTTTGATTATCAGTCACAAGGTCCTCAGGAAAGAAATAGTAAAGAAACAATGATGTCAAAGGAATTTCTATCCTGTTTTCCTTCAATTTCATGCAACAAGTTATACTATGAGTTACACAAAGCCGAACTTATTGCCCCATGTCTGGCTAAACCTTTGGTACCTCCATACCCAAGGTGGTATAATGAAAAAGCCTTTGTGAGTATCATGATGGAATCCGAGGACACTCCATCGAAAATTGTGGCAATTTCAATTGATCAGTTCAAGATCTTTTGACTCACGAAATTATAGAAGTGAATCCTAACAGTCAGTCCATTTTGATCAAATATTTGGGAGTTAACCACAAAAGTAAAATTGATATTGTCTAAACAAATGAATGACAAGGCAAAGTCAAAGAAGATGAAATATGTATGGTTGATTTAATTCTTGATACTTCTTTGATGAGTGAAACAAAAAGGAAAAATAAAAAAAAACAAAATGAAAAGTAATTTGAGATTGGCCAACAGGTTTAAAAAGGAATAGAGCAAATACAACTCTAAAAACACCTCAGACACCTATATCAGATTTTCTGAAATCAACGGAAGCAGGGGGAAATTTAAAGAGTAGAGTGAATACTACTCCAATTACAACTCTAAGGAACATTCAGAATCAGGATACAATTATTGTCACCAAAGAGATTGATTCTGAAATTCAAACTAAGCTCAATTTCCAGTCAAGAAAGATGATGATAGGATTTGATCAAGAGATATCTCAGGAAAAATCATAAGTTTGTGTATCTAAAAGTTCATCCAAAGAAGCTACCCATGAAATGATCAAGAAATGGGGGGCAAATATAGACAAAGTGTAGCACCCATAACCCTTATAATTATACCTATACAGATTATAGATGACACCCGAATTTCTAAAGCCATTTAAACTTTTTAATAATGATTTAAAATTTATTTTCTTAAAATGGTAAATGATATTATAAAAATATCATATCATATGAATTATGTTTCATTATAACAAATTTTAAAAAAACATCGTGAACAGTGTGCTGATGCACTACTACAGTAACATGAACAGTGTACCAATGCACTAAAACATCGAATTTAAAATATGTATTGATGCACTGCTACAGTGCTGCTACAGTAACTGTTACAGTAATTTCAGCATATTATATAAAACTCATAAAATTTCTATTTTGTTTCCAAATTTGTTCAACAAATCAAATAGAACATTAATAATTACATGCCACTATCTAAGTCAAAATTCCATCATAGGATGTCTTACTGATGTTTAAATATACTCCTTGATGCTTGATGTCGTTTTTCACTCTTTACTCTACTACTGGCTTTTTACCTATGCGTGAAAATCATCACACGCTAAGTATATACTTAGTGAGGCAATTAAAACAATAAACAGTGCAATACAATTCATGCATGAATTTTAATGTAAAAATCAAATTGACATAAAATCATATTACCAACATATCCAATATTTTACCATGATCAAAATAATATAACTAAATATAACATTTCTTACCAGTATATTAACCATTTATTCCCATAAGCTCGTAAGCTTATTTTACCAATATACTTACCATTTATTCCATAAGCTCGTAAGCTTATTTTACCAATATACTTACCATTTATTCCATAATCTTATAAACCATAAACAATAGCCCAATATAAAACCCTGAGGACCCTGGTACACGAGTCAAATACATGCACCGTAGTGCTAACCCGAGTATGACACATAAGGTCGTGTCCACCATCTGTACTAGGTATCCTTAAGTACAGTCCCGAATATGACACATAAGGTCGTGCCCACCATATACACTAGGTATCCTTTAGTGTATTCCCGAATATGCTGCATGTTGCTGGACTCTATGACATGCCAACTATACCATGTCCCTCAATGACTTACTTGGGCATACAATCTATTTTATTTGATCCATCCATGGAAAATTATATTATCAATATTTAACATTGGACAATTCATACCTGAAAACATTCATGGTAAAATATCACATTTTCCATAATCAATGCATTATAATTTCATACTGTGACATATCATTGTCATAACAAAGTTATAAAAATGACATATTATCATGCTGATATAAACAAGGTAGACTTGTCACAAGTCTTCTGATGATGTATAAAACCATCCATGTATAATTTCATTCATGTATTGCACTCACCTTGACACTTTATATCTTTCAAATTATATGCCTCACTATTGTTCACAATAAACCCTTTTTATACTTGACTTGCTTTAATCACAAATCAATCCTGATCTGTATAAATCACAAATTCATAATGATACATATGTTAGTATTGTACTAACATAAACATATCCCAAAATAACTCCATAATATATTTGAAACTCATTATCTATCAAAATACTTAACTCTTAATAATTCCTTTTAACATTGGAACCAATATTTCCAATTTATATAAAATGGTCCTTCACCATTTTACCACTTAAAATTTCAATACAAAAACTCCAGTATTGAAAGTATTATAAACCAAGTACCTATACAAAGGCATAATTACAATAAACACTCCCAAAGAATTCAAAATTTGCATTACAATCACCAAACTTTCTAAACTTCCCAAAATAATCAAATTTCACATTCTAACACTCTATTTTAATTTCCAAACAACAATTTCCAGCATAGTACATCAATTATGTAACACTTACACCACAACCCAGTAATTTTTCCAAAATTGCCAAATTGATCCCCCACTTTTCAAAAATTACAAAATGGTCCCCAATTTTTTCTAAGGCTTGTAAAATACTTCCTTCATCATTTCCAACCCTTATATAAATTATCCATAATTTTTCTCACTCAAACAATCCATGGCCGAAACTTAAAAACAAGTTTTAGAAAGATTAAACATGTTCCAATCATCATACATGCTTGAATATGAATCTACTACCACACAAACATCAAGATTCATCATCAATTTCATGATCTCTTATGTGAACAAAAACTGTATAATTTGGGATCTTTGAACACCAACAAGATTATCATGCAATATTGGTACCAAATGATAGCGTTTTTCGCGTATAACAATTTCTATTTTACGACACACTCAAAATCCTAAGGAAATTGATTAAAAATTGAATTGAAGCTTTCTCTCACGTTTGGAGAAACCCACGACAGCTTGGAGAAGAAGATGAGCAAGTTGGATGAAATGTTGGGTGCATTTCATATTAGTTTATATTAAATTCCACTATAAATGAATAAAATATTCATTTAATTGAGATAAGACCAAATATCCATTAGTGAATCTTTCTATTCACCATAAAACCAAGACACCTCATCCTTATCATATTTCAAAGTCAAAGATAAATTAATTTGACTTTGATTTACGAAATTTCCCATGAAATTTCCAAAAATTTTGTTTTAGTCACTAAATTCCATTGTTTCGGTTAAATATGAATCCAAAAATATGATTTCTATAAAACTCCATTCTCAAAAGTAAACTATCTATTTATGTAATAAAATTCTTTTTAGGAAATTTATCACTTAATTCCCTAATGTTTTTCCAAGATTTATACTTTGACCATCAAACTTTCAAAATTTTCATTTTGGTCATTATCTAAATTTTTTGTGGTATTACACAAAGATCATGGTATGACTATACACTCGACATCCAAGGAATAATGGGTAGTGGAAGTTGTTATCTACCACTATTGTATTTTTCATTTTGCATCATCTGGTTTGAACATGTTTTCGTTCCTTTCTCTGCCTTTTGTAATAAAATGTGTTGCTTTTATGGTTATGAGCATTGAATCAATTTTGCAATCTTGCATTTCTTTGAATATCACTGGATTAAAAAAAGATCGTTACAATTAGAGTTATACATCTTTAACAAAAGTATCAAGATTGAACACCAGTAAAAAAAAGGGACCCTGACCTTACCTCAGATAAAATATACCCAAACATTGCACCCTCTCACAAATATGAGAGAGCTTTCTCCAATGCAAGGAATTAGACAAAAGTCTTGGTATTGATATTTAAAACCATACAACGTGGGGCATCTTTTGTAAAATTGAAAAGCTGACTAGATTACCTTTCTATTGATGAGGTTCGACGATGAAATTTTGAAAAATCTAGTCTAAAGTCAACTGTTTAAAATTAAAATTTGGTAATGAGATTTTCTGAATTCTACCAAACACGTAGACTATAATAGGTTCACAATAAAGCTGAATTTAGCTAGCCAAAATAGAAAAAGGTTATAAAAGAAGTTGTTATAAATACATATTATAGTCTTGGTTAATAGCCTTGGCTTTATGGATAAGTTTCAATTAGCCCAATGAAGGCTAATCACAATAAAGCTGAATTTAGCTAGCCAAAATAGAAAAAGGTTATAAAAGAAGTTGTTATAAATACATATTATAGTCTATTTCACACATGTGCACATAGAAATTTCATTGTTAGACCGATATTTTCACACTGCTTTGGTAGAATCAAAGATTTCAGAGAATTGAAATAAAGGTATTCTAGAAGGTTTAGTAATTGTTATGCTAGTTTTGTCATTTTGTATACATCCGGATAAAGATATCAAGTCAAAGAAAGTGAGGCATGTGACAATGTTCACAAAAGAGTGACAGAGTAGTGACATCTTCACTAAGGTGTAACCATAAAAAATTGGAAAGCCAACCTGAAACTAACCTCTCAATCTTGATACTTGTCAAAGAACTATAACTTTGAAATAGTATAAGTTGTTGATTCTTTTGATAAAGAGGAAGAACATTTTCAAACAGGATAGTCTCAAATAAGAAAGAATCTTGAATCATGTTGATGTCTATTCTACCCTTTTTTGAGAAAAAAAATGCACAAGGTCTGAATGATGAAGCATTTCACATTGTTGAAAGCAAATGGCCCGATAAACCAAAGTTTGGGGAAATGGACTTATAATATTCCCTGTGTAACAACTTGTCAAGAAAAGATGATCGCCTCATTCATAAGAAAGAATGAAAGCATTCAAGATGAACAAATTTGGCATTAAGAGAGCCACAAGTACCCACGATGGGATAATATCAAGGTTGGATCACAAGGGAGTCATGAGATTCAAATCAAATGGACATTAAAAGTGAACCTTACAACTTGGAATGTTGGGACATTTTGAAGGCTCACATCAGCATAAAATAGTGTTTCGGCATGCTAAAGGCCCATTTCAGACAAAAAATGATCTAATAGGGTATTTTGAACAATCACAACAGTAACGTTTGTATTAGAAAAATGTTGGGGCATGCTAAAAACCCTTATCATGGAAAGATCATAAATTTGAGCAAATATTTCCAGTGAAATAGAAGGGTATGAAGAATGAAAATGGTAAAACAATGATAGTAGAGTTGACCATACATTATTCCCACATGAGCCATAGGAAAGGATGAATATGTTGTCAAATGTTCCTTGATATGATGCTAACAAGTTAAAGCATCCCACTTGTATTCTTACTGAAATATCATTGTGACGTTATACAAAACCTTTGAACAGCGTGCAAAGATTTCCCTGGTTGAGAATATCTAGGCAGAAAGCATAGGAAATGATGAATGTGTTGTCAAATGTTTTACGAACCAGTGATTATGGTGCTGAACCAATGTTACAATCACGTGGTTGACTTGAGATGAAATTTGTCTTCAACTCCAAGATTAGAAATAAGAAATAATGAAGATTTCTTTTCACTAAGAAACGTTGGAAATTTAAGAACAAGAAACTAGTGGAACCAACTAAGATTGGATAATGGGTTAAACATCTCCACATGATATGATTTGAAAAGCCTTGTTTAAGATTTGATTAGATGTGGAGACATGAAAGGAATTAGGATAAATCCTTCTTGTGATGTGTTTCAAGAGTCAAATCAGAATAAACGTGGCTAATATCCTGATTAATCTCTACTAAGTTAGCACATTTACATCTACATTTCTGTAAAGGATGATAGATTCTCTTTTCAAATATGAAAGCTTCATCGGATTTATATACAAGTTCAGGTAAGGACAACTGGTGTTATCAAGAAAAGTGGGGTAATAAGGTCATAATTCTAAGTATGGCAAGAGTCCCATAAATGAAACAGTTCTTTTAAAGGAAAAAGAAGACATCAAGATATAAGTTGATTAGATGGTTTCTCATAAATGCAAGTTTGATAACATAAGTTGTTATATTGTTTGAAGATAGCCTTGAAAAAGAAGAAGATCAAACTTTAGATTCAGATGAAGATTGATGCATTCATACATTCATAAGAACATAATTTGCATAAAAGACCATGCATTACATCGATATATTTGATTGCATTTGCATAAATACATTTCTCATACAAATATGCAGGGATAAAATACCTTACGAGTATAAGATAGAATCCAAATCACAAATACAGGAGTTATGTTTGGAGGGGCAAACATTTTAAGAATAGGGGAACACAATCTATACAGAGGAAATATTAATTTTAGGGCATGCCCAATTGACAAGTTGTTTCTGTTTCAGAAAATGAGAAAGTGATTTTCAACGTTTCTCATTTAATCTTTTCTAAAAATGAAATTTTTGAAAAGTAGGAAGTTTCTTACCCAGTAAACTATTTCCACTCATTTGTAAAGCCTTCGGGTCATTTGTAAAGCCTTTGGGTCATTTATCAGTCTTTCGAGAAAAATGATAAGTCCTTAAGAGCTATTTGTAAAATCTCTAAGGAAGAGTTGTGGAAGCAAAGCAACCTTGAGTCTGATCTTCACGGAAGAGTAGTGGAAATGATTTTTCAGCAAATTATAAAACCTTCACGGAAGAGTAGTGAAGCAATCCAATTTCAGGTATGATCTTCACGGAAGAGTAGTGAAGCAAATCATTTACAAGAAATGCAATTCAGCCTTCATAGAAGAGTAGTGAAGCAAAAACAAGATCAAAGTTCGCTCTCCACGAAAGAGTAGTGGAACGAAGCAAAGCAACCTTGAGTCTGATCTTCACGGAAGAGTAGTGGAATTAGATTCTTTTCAAGTCAATTATTTTTAACCTTCACGGAAGAGTAGTAAAGTATTACAACCTCAAATTTGATCTTCACAGAAGAGTAGTGAAAGAAATTCTTCTTAAGCTTATAAAGTTCATCCTTCACAAAAGAGTAGTAAAGTAATACAAACTCAGCCTTCACGAAAAAGTAGTGAAGCAAAAGTAAGATCAAAAGTCGCTCTCCACAGAAGAGTAGTGGAAAGGATTTTTCAGGAAGAGTAGTGAAGCAATCCAATTTCGGGTCTAATCTTCACGGAAGAGTAGTGAAGCAAATCATTTGCAAGCAATACAATTCAGCCTTCACAGAAGAGTTGTGAAGCAAAAAAAAAGATCAAAGTTCGCTCTCCACGAAAGAGTAGTGGAACAAAGCGAAGCAAGAAGTTCACTTGACGAAAACTTTTTGTCTTTTTATCTTTGCTTTATTCTTGTTTACACAAAAATAAGCGAAGAGGGGCAACTGTCGACAGTAGTTTTAGTCCGAGTGACATTTTATATTATATATTATAATATTATATATTATAATAACATATTATTATTATTTATAAAGTTTGAAGGCCCGGTTACAAATCAAGGCTCATAGGCCCAAGTTACAAGTTCAAATCTAGGCCTAGATACAATCAAATCTGAGTACGATCCAAATTTAGGCCCAACAACCAGTCCAGGCCCAATTCTATTAGGCCTGCGAGAAGCCCATCATCAGCTAGGATTTCCACCAGCTATTCTAGCTGTTCGATCAAGAGATAGATCTATGGTCTAAATCAAGCTAATAGAAACCCTAAGGTTACATTATAACCCTAGGGTTATCATCTTGCCACCTCTAGGTGCTCCAACCGAAGGAAGCCATAATGCCACCACCTCTCCAGAGCTATCCCGAAGTTTCCAGAGGATGAACACTGACCACACAGCTCACTGCTCTAGGGTGACTCACCACCGTAGGTCTAGTGACTCACCGAAGAGCTCATCATTACACCGAGTCACCAAGGGATATAAATAGCCCGATCCTGCAAGGAAACCAGACAACAAGAGAAACAACAATAGAGAGACATAAGAGAGCATAACAACAAGAATAAAAAAAGCGAAGAGAATAGAGCGAAGAAGCTTACCATCGTCGAAGTCTAAACGTCGTCGGAAAGTCGAGGACACCAAAGGTAAATTCTCAGATCCCGATCGATTAGAAGGTTTTTAGGTCAATAGGAGTTTGGAATAGTGATTAGAAGGCTCGGATCTACATTTTTGTGTATTTGGGTATTTTCCGACCACCATGGGTAGTGGCCGGTGGTGGCTGTCGATGGTGGTTTTTGGTGGCCGATTGGTGGTCGACTCTCCATCCAGTGAGGAAGTCTAGAGAGAAGTCAGAGCTTCTCCATACGTAAATTTATTGCAAAGACATTAATTAATAAATTTAAATTTAAAGAGCAATTTTATAATTTATTGCAAAGACATTAATTAATAAATACCGGTACCAATTTTGGGCGTTATGGGGGTGTTAATCCTTCCCCATACGTAATCGATTCCCGAACTCATTTTTCTGGTAAGCAAACCCAAGTTGTATTATTTTAATATTATTGTTAGGAATTTTATTAGAATAATATGACATTTTGGTGACCAATCTCACCATATTAAAAGATTTGTGGTGACTCTACAACTTGGTGTTTCATCTGATTCAAGGAGGATAAACACTTATTTTTTGAGACTAGTTGCAGACTTTGAGGTGTACTATTTGCACTCTCCGTCGTCGGGCAGAGAAACGTCTCGACAGATACCATTGATCACAGAATGTAAAAATGGTATCAGTACCGTAATAGAGTATCGATACCATAGTATAGTAGTATCAATACCATGGTGGGGGTATCGATACTAGTGAGCCAGAAATGTTAAAAATAGGTTGATATTGTTATAGAAAGTTAATAATAAATACTATTGAATAACATTTGAGTATAATTATTAGGAAATATACTAACAATTGATATTGTATGTGTCGTTATTGGATGCTTGAGTAGATCAAAATCAAGCTCTCGAGTCAAGAAAAACTAAAGACAAAGGCAAAGTACCAGAGTGATCAACTTTGCATTTTGGATAATAATGAGAAAATCCAGGTGAACGCATTTAATTATGTACTTATATGTTACAATAGTCATAGATGTATGATTTATTAATGTAAGTATGGTGATTATCAAATGGCACTAAGCGTGCAAAAACTTAAGAAATTCATACTAAGTGTTTGAATTTCAGTATGGGCACTATGTATGCAAAACTAAGATATTCATAATTTCTTTATAAATTTTCGTATGGGACTAAGTGTGCAAAAAGGTAAGAAATTCATAATTTGCTTATGAATTTCTGTATAAGAACTTTATGTTCAAAACTAAGAAATTTATATGAATTTCCTTATCGGTATTGTGGGTGTAACCCACATAAATTATAGTAAGATTGTGGGATTATTGCATTGGCACTATAAGTATAAACCATAGAGTGTATGATGATTTGGAAGAGTTAATTGATATTATGAATAAATATTATAGTAGATAATATTCTAAAATAAAAGATTATAAGGCCTAACTGTGCATTGACAGAAAGGTGTCAATTATGCCAGTTAGATGAAAGGCTAGGTGCCTTTGAGGCCTAACTGTGCATTGACAGAAAGGTATCAATTGTGCCAGTTAGATGAAAGGCTAAGTGCCTTTGAGGCCTAACTGTGCATTGACAGAAAGGTGGTAATTGTGCCAGTTAGATAATAGGCTAAGTGCCTTTGAGGCCTAATTGTGCATTGACAGAAAGATGTCAATTATGCTAGTTAGATGAATGGTTAAATACCGTTGAGTAAAAGATAAATGGCCTAACTGTGCATTGACAAAAAAGTGACAATTATGCCAGTTAGATGAATGGTTAAACACCGTTTTGTAAAAGATAAATGGAAAAAAGTTGCCTTACTGTCATCATCATGGGAATAGACGAGCTAGAAGGAGGAGTAGCAAGACTTGGCATGATAACGAGTGTCAATACCATCAAGAAAGGAAATGACGCAACTTCCAGTGAGAAAGCAACCAAACCAAGAAAGGAACTTGGATCAATTACGAGTGCCAATATGACCAAGCCAAGAAAAAGTGGTGCGACTACAAGTTCCAAAATAGTCAACCCAGGATCGAGATGTGACGAGACTGCAGGTGAGGAAAAGATCCAGTGTGATAGCGAAAGATAAAGTCGTCAAGCAGAGGGAGCAATCGCTCACAATATGCAAGGATGGAGGCGTGGTCCATGTTGAGGCGTCTCAGGCATAAAGGGACACTTAAGGAGTATGTGAGCCGATTTAGAAATCTCATGCCAAAGTCCCGAGTTTAACTGAAGAAAACGTGTTCTTCACCTTCATGTTCGGATTGAAGCCATGGGCGAAGAAAGTGTTGGAGCAAAGGGAAGTCAAGGAGTTATCTAAATCATTTACAACCGTCAAGTCCATCAAAGAATTTGGAGTCAAGAAGAGTAATACTTCCAAGGAAAAGCGGAAAGCCGAGGGTAGTGGCAAGGTAATCCTTGATGAAGGCAAGTCAAATAATGAGGAATGTAGTTCCTCGAGTGGCAGTGAAAATCCACTCAATAATGAACCACATGGTGAGTCTAGGAAAGTTATGTGCAAATCTGGCACAAGTACAAGTGTTAAAGATGCTAAGATGAAGGTATGAGTTGAGTAATCAAATGGTCATCGAATTAATATGCCAGAAGTGTTGCAAGATTACCCGAGGTGAGCTGAGTCATCCAAGGTGATGGATGAGCCCATGATCGAGTTATCAAGAGAAAATAACTAACCCAGGATTGAAGAGACGTTAAGACTTAGCTCAATATGGTTTGTTTATGCTAAGGCGAGTGGGAGTCAGGTGTAGGAAGGGTTGTCCATGTCCAAGGAGTTTGTCGAGCATGTTCATGTAGATAACATGGCTTTAGAGACCATCATAAGATAAGGGTCAAAGGAGGTGCTTACCGAGGATGTTCAAGTGAAGAACAATCTTTTAGAGACTATTAGACAAAAGTTGAAGGGGACGAAGACATTGAGGGACAAGGTAACCATGGAGAAACTACCCATTTGCAAGGTAAGAAGTAAGATCTAACCTTCGAGTTAGAAAAGAGGAAGCAAGAAGGGGCATCAGACTTTGTTGTGAGAGAGTGACAACTGTCATTTTCGACGTCTAAATAAATTCCTCCTTCTTGATTGATAAATGAAAAAAATGCATAGTAAAGTAAGGGTTGATTCAATAGGGACTTGAAAATTTATAAATTTCTGTTCGGTTTGTTTAAGCCAGGTGTGAATGTAGTGACAAGTGAGTTTTATAAAAAGATTTTTTAAATATTAAATAAGGCGATTTGAAGTAAAAAAAATAAAGAAGGATTTTAAAGTAAAAAAATAGATATGGTAAAACAACCTCAAACTTCGCTTTGACTAAATTTCCTTTATATCATCGAATTAGATTTTCCCTTCGTGATTCATGTCGACTACTTTGTCTACAACTACAATCTCCGTGACTCTATTTTGTATACTGAATACCCAAGGCAATCTTTGATTCCAGCTTCAGAATTTGATTCTATCAACATCAATTGTTGTAGATAAATTACTGTTTCAGTTTGTGGCGACCGACTCGGATTATTGCTTCTATAACCGTCAATTCCGATCTCAAATCACTATTGGCGAAGCTATCTCGCCAAGTGTGTTCCCAGGAAGTCGAATGTTCTTTCTATAAGCTGAATCTTCCTCCCACACGTTTAATCGCAACAACAATCTAGACCAAAGTCAATCTTTGATTTTGAAAACCATTTTGATTTTGAAAATAAGCGCAGAGATTGAGAGAGATATTCCGAAGATATTAAGGGTCTGTTTTAATTCTCCCATTGGAATTAAGTCATCGCTTCAGCTCTCGGCTTATGAAAAAATTAGCTAAGCATTACAAAAGTCATACTTAGCATATTAAAAAAAATAAAGCTTGAAAATAAAAGAAAAAAATGAAAACTTGAAAAGTAAAAAGAGAAAGCTTTAATAAAACTATATACAAAAGAAGATTGTAATTTGAGTTGTGAGTTTAGGCATACCCCAAGAGGGTATTCATAGCCTCTCAAAGCTAAGGATAAACAAAGAAAATAAAATAATCCTAAAAATAATTGTTTTTTTCTAAATTCAAACTTTAAACTAGTCTCCTAATGTAACTCTGCTCGTCCATCTTTCAGAAGGCGTGCTGAGGAGGTCTTCTAGAAACCGTCGCTGACTAGACCTTTTAGAAACTAACACGTCAGACTGCGTCATTCCCAGTGTTGTGCCCATGTCTCCAGCCGTGACCAAATAATAAAAAAAATACAGAATACACCCGTTTTGTCACTAATTCTGTAAAGTAAGGACCTGCACGAAAATAGGCATAACACAACCAAATCAGCGGTAATAAATCCAAAAAAAATGAAGAAATAACGAGCAAATATTGACGATTCTAAACACTCATCAAATTCCCCCTCACTTATCTCATGCTTATCCTCAAGTATGATTAATCAAATCAGTCAAAAATCTCATTTACCGTTCTTCGTCAAGTTCACGTTCGAGGAAGCAAGGTAGAGACCACAATAATTATTCAAGTCAAGAAATCAATCAATTGAGCATCATCAATTAGAACAAGTCAAGCGTGATCATAATATCCATTCATTCATTAATCTCAATGCTTATAACCCAACACCTTATAGGGATTCACTCAAATCACTCAATGTGTTTAGGGTAAAGAAACGCTTAATGTAAAAATCGACACGATATTACCATAGGCCTGCAAGTAATTCAAATCTCCACTACTAATGAGAACACGATACATAAATCAAAGGGTCTTTTATTGGTTGTAACGGAGCTTAGGAAAAGGTGGGGAAAATGCTAAATATATGGCTAAATGTTCAAGGCAAGGAACTAACAAATAATAATTTCAACTCCATCAAAACAAACATTAAGCGCAACAAGATAAAAAGACAACCTATCAAACAACAAATTTCTTTTCGAAATGCATTGAATTTTTTCCTTCTTGTTGTTTCGTTCTCCATTCATTTTCATGTCTTTTTTCTCTCTTTTTTTTTTCTTTTTCGTACGACATCTTCTTTTTTTTCTTTTTTCGAACTGCTATTTTTTCTCTCTCTCTTTTCGTTGGAGCATACAATGGGTTAAAGGTTCACTTGTCCTGAAATAGGTAGAGAAGAGGGATAAAATAAAAGGAACGTGTTTATAAATATGGTGAGAACAAAGAAGCGGGAAAAGGCCCAAGAGTGGTTTACTAAGGGGAAAATGCATGGGTAGGTAATTTAGCGAGGGAAAATGGAATGGTTAATCCTAAAGTGCCCAAATCATTTTTAAGCATCATCATGTTCATGTATAATCTCGACAGTATTTAACATGAAGGTTCTAGAATACCAATGCCGAATTCGACACGCTCAATCCAACAAAATGAGAGCGAAATGATATGCTCGTAAAAGCTCAAATCTCACCAAATTGTTTTCATGCATTGAGCTAATCATATTGCAACCAACAAAGTAATGGAATATCACAAAAATACCAACTTATCACAATTCATGCTATCCATTATCAAGAACATCCTAACTTAAACAATCATGTGTACCCAAACAAGCATAGCATTCCAAAAATATTCAACAAGACAAAGAAATTCAATGAAATTTCTGACAAATCCAACCAACGCATACTAGCATCAAAACATAAAGATAAGCAAAGGGAAATTCAATCCTTTCTACTTCCCCTCACTTAAAGTGTTTTACCTCAAAACGTAAAAATAAAGTGCAAGAGAAGGAATAGATCACTCCCCGGATTTAGTGTTGGCCACGGCCACGGCCTCTGTCGCGGTGGGAGGTGCTAGGACGTAGGTAGGAGATGATCTCAGTGATGTTTGTCTCGATGTAATAGAGGCGGCTGTGGACTTCATCCATCTGAGACTACACATCCAGGCGGGGTACTGCAGGTGGCGGTGCTGGCGCATTACGGCGCATGAAGACTCGCTCGCTACGAGGAGTAAGGACACCCGGTGGAACGAAGTATGGTGCACTTGGGGTTCCAGCAAGTAGGCCCATCGAATCCAAGCATCGCTCATCCAAAGCATCTGTAGAGAAAACATAACTAAATCGTGTAACGTCAAAATTAGCAATGCGAGAAGCTAAATGAGTAATGTAAGGGCCAAGGATAAGTAGGCGATTGGATCGAATAATAATCTCAAAGGCCTGAGCAAACCAAAACCCCAAGTTCACATGCTCACCGGCTGACATGTACCATAAAAAGAATAGCTCAACTCGGCTTAAGGAGGAGGACGAGTCATTCCAGTCGAAATAATTGTAAGTGAGGAAGCGATGGATGTAGTGCAAGGTTTATGGATAAGATGGGCTCGAGTCGAGCGAGCGTTGAACGTGTTGCCGACTAAGCCGGTAAGAGCTTCATAGGCCATGTCAGCATTAAAATTCTGTGGAATCTCAAGTAAAGCAGTTAAATACACATGATTCATGTCATTCGTCATGAACCCCATAGCAAGATTAAATTCTGATATAGACATTGAAAAATAACTTCCACATAGTCGTAATATAATAACATCAAGCGAATTAACATTAAGGAGATGTTGAGGCGAAAAATTAAAAGTGGCATAGAATTCAAACACAAGTTCATAAAACATTCCACAGTTAATTATCCATAAAAATTCCAACAAATGGCAACAAAATATGCGTGAACATACTCATGTAAATGCAATGTTTCTAAAGTTCGAGTCGGAATGTACTTAGCTACATGAAAAGGACGATATCTTACCAACTCAAAACGTACCAATTTATCATCCAAAAATTGTAAATACTCGTACAACGTCTCGTCGAGAGGGACAGCGTAGGACCGACCCATTCGGTTGCACTCTGGGTTCTCGTGGGCTGGCGGTGGACTGTCAGGAGCATCACCCAGGCTAGGGGAACGATTCAGCGAAGCATCACGCCCGGGTTGCTACCGAGAACTTGATGTCGCAGGCGATAGATCCGGGGGTGGAAATTTGGCAGTGAAGTCCTCTGTAAAACCATAAATAGGATGGTACATTAGCAACGGTTGAACTGAAACAGGACTAGAGTTTACCTCGGGAGCATTATCTGATGTTGCCGAATGCATCGATTATGACGGGAATGTCGTTGGTTGTGAATAGGATGATACTGCTACTGTTGTCGACATTGAGTGAAACGCAGAGATGGAGATGTGCTCAGCCCAGGGTGAAAGGAAGCAGTCGGTGTAAACACCGAATGGTACGGTGACGTTGAAGCTTGGCCATGACCTTGTATCAGTTGAATCGAGGGTGACGGTGGGATGGAATCAGAGTCACTTGGTAACTCAACGAATGCCAGCGCGTTTGAGTGGTGGTGTCCTCCAAGGACGGTTAGCGGAGGGGCGTTAGTGTTGTCGGGTCGGTTCCGCATGTGCACCATCGTGGATTAGGAAGTAACAGGTGGCGTGAAGACGTTAGAGCAAACAAAGTTTTTTGTTGGTGCCACAATGATGAGTAGAAACGATGGGTTCGTGCTTTGGGGTGCGATCGAGTATAGAGAAGATGAAGATGAGAAGTCTGGTTTAATTGGGTTTAGTTTGGTATTGCTGTGCATGGGAGGGGAAAGGTGTTTAAATTTGAGTCAAAGTGGGTTTTGTTTTTTTATGATAATGGGTGCTAAAAATTGAAAAAGTGGATTAATGGGGATAGGGGTGGGGTCCACGGCATAGTAAAAAGGGGAAGAGAAGAAGGGATTGGGGAGTGGGGTAGTAGAGGAATAAAATAAAGGGGAAAATATTTATGCGCTTAGCTAACGTGCATCGTGCCTTGTCTTCGATTTTGCTAACGTACACCGTTTAATGAAATGGGGCGCACAGCTGGGGCCTCTTTTTTTCTCTCTTTTCCTGCTTTGTTTGACTGTTCACTGCTCGAAATTGACACTGTTCGATTCATAACAATTCTTCGTCGTTTAAGTTTGAATAAAAATATTCGGTTCTTGCAAAATAAAATTAAAAATTAAACGAGACATGCTTAATCAAAAAAATAAAAACAAAAACAAAAACAAAACAAAAAATGTAACGAAATTGAAAACAATGGGTTGCCTCCCTTGAAGCGCTTTAGTTTAACGTCGTTAGCTCGACGATCTGATTTAGACTACAGGTTCTTCTAAATCGAGATCTTCAATTAAGCAAGCTTAGCTATTCGTATAATATGGTTTAATCCTATGTCCATTGACTTTAAATCGAGTGCCCGAATCATCTTCAAGTTCGATTGTGCCATGAGAAAATATTTCAGTTACTGTATAATGTCCCCTCCACTTTGATCGAAGTTTACATGCAAAAAGTTTTAATTTTGAATTAAAAAAAGAACTTTTTTTCCTATAGAAAGAGATTTAAAAACAATTTTTCGATCATGGAATTCTTTTATTTTGTCCTTATATATTATGGCGTTGTCGTAAGCATCTCTCCGGATTTCCTCAAGCTCTTGTATGTGTAATTTCCGTGTTTCGTCAACCGCTTATAATTCGATATTGCACTGCTTTACAGCCCAATACTCCTTGTGTTCCAGCTCGACAGGTAAATGACATGGCTTACCAAATACGAGACGATATAACGACAAACTGATAGGTCCTTTTCATGCAGTTCGATAAGCTCACAAAGCGTCAATTAATTTTAAGCTCCAATCCTTGCGATTTGGCTCGACTATTTTCTCAAGAATCGTCTTTACTTCACGGTTTGAAATTTCTGCTTGTCCGTTCGTTTGTGGATGATAGATCGTGGCAATCATGTGATTTACTCCATGCTTTTTCATAAGCGCATCAATTACCTGATTGATGAAGTGTGTGCCACGATCACTTATTATCGCTCTTGGTGTACCAAACCTGGAAAAATACAATTCTTTAGAAATTGAACAGTAGTTTTGGCATCGTTGTTTCGAGTGGCTTTAACTTCTACCCACTTTGAAACATAGTCAACCACAAGAATTATATAACAATTGCCAAAAGAAGAAATAAAAGGACTCATATAGTCAAGTCCCCAAACATCAAATATTTCACATATATGTATTGGATTAAAGGGCATTTCATTTCTTCAACTCAAAACTCAAATTACCTACACGTTGACAATTATCACAAGACTTGCAAAATAGGTAAGTATCACAGAAAATATGAGGCCAAAAAAATCTGCATTCCAAAATTTTATGAGCAGTTCGCTTTGGTCCGAAGTGTCTACCACACAAATAGGAATGACAAAAAATTAAAATTGAGATTACCTCATTTTTAGGAATGCATCGTCGAATTACCTGGTCTGAACAATGCTTCCAAAGATACGGATCATCCCAAATGAAGAAATGAGATTCTCTTTTAATATGGTTTACTTCGGCTCTCATCAAATCAGATGGTAATTTACCTGTAGCTAAGTAATTAACTATATCTGTGAACCAAGTTATTAAATTCTATGCCATCATCAAGCTTTCCTCATGGAATTCCTCACGAATGGGAGGATCAACTGTAGTGATTGAAATTCGGCTTAAGTGATCGGCCACTAAGTTCTCACATCATTACTTGTCCTTGATTTCCAAATCAAACTCTTGGAGAAGTAGGATCCAACGGATTAGTCGTGGTTTCGTCTCCTTTTTACTGAGCAAGTACATTAAGGCTGCATGATCAGATAAAACAACAACTTTATTGCCAAGAAGATATGATCTAAATTTATCTAATGTAAAAATAATAGCGAATAATTATTTTTCGGTTGTTGAATAATTCCTTTGTGCGGAATATAAGGTACGAGATGCTTAAGCGATAATGTGAGGCTCTTTCTCAATCTTTTGTCCGAGCACGTCTCCAACACTTCCATCCGAAGCATCACACATGACTTCGAAGGGAAAGTCCTAATTTGGCGGTTGGATTATGGGTGCTGAAACCAACTTTTCCTTTAATACGTTGAATGATTCTTTACATTGCTAGTCAAAATTGAAGGCTTTATCCTTTTGTAATAGCCCGCAAGTGGTTGCGCCACCTTGGAGAAATCCTTAATGAATCTACATTAAAAACCTGCATGACCAAGGAAAGAACGAATTTCCCTCACCGTAGTGGGGTAAGGTAATGAACGTATTATATCGGTTTTTGCCTTGTCTACTGCAATTTCTTTAGATGAAACAATATGGCCTATAATTAAACCCTTATCAACCATAAAGTGACACTTTTCATAATTCAAAACAAGGTTAAATTCTAGGCACCGACGCAACACATTTTTCAAGTTTAATAGACACTCATTGAATGAATTACCGTAAACTGTGAAGTCGCCCATGAAAACTTCAATACCTTTCTCAATAAAATCAGAAAAAAACTAATCATACACCTTTGGAATGTGGCAGGTGCATTGCAAAGTCTGAAAGGCATACATCGATAAGCGAAGGTGCCGAAGGGGCATGTGAATATCGTCTTTTCTTGATCTTCAGGTGCTACTTGAATCTGGAAGAAACCTGAAAATCCATCAAGACAACAATAGTGAGATTTACCGACTAATCATTCTATCATTTGATCTATGAACGGAAGAGGAAAATGGTTTTTTAGAGTTAAAGAATTCAACTTCCTATAATCGATGCAAACTCTCCATCCATTCTGAACTCGTGTTGGTACAAATTCTCCTTCAGAAATTTTGACCATAGTAACTCTTGTTTTTTAGGAACTACATGTACCAGACTTACCCATTTACTATCCTAAATTGGGTATATAATATCTGCATCTAGGAGTTTTTATATCTCCTTTTTTATTACTTCCATCATTGGCGAATTTAGCCGGCGTTTACCTTCACGTGTTGGTTTTGCGCATTTTTGGTTTTAATTTTATGCATAAAATTAGATGGACTTAGCCCTTTGATATCGACGATGGTCTATCCTATAGCCTCCTTGTGTTGCCGTAAAACCGTGATTAAGTCCTTTTCCTCCTCCTTGGATAATTCTTTCGATATGATTACTGTAGAGTGTTATTTGCTCTGAGGTAGGCGTATTTCAAGTGATTCGACAACAGTTTTAGTTCAACTTCGGGTGCCTGCAAAACAGAGGGTAAGACTTTAGGCTTAGAAGAAATCAAATTCAATTTAGTATGATTAGAATACACGTTCTCATCATGATATTCTAGCTCCCTGCATAGATCAAAGGAAAAATTAGTACTTAAAAATTCATCAGCCAAAGGATCAATTAAATCGATATAATTTAGACTTTCCACTTTATCAAGATATCTCATTGCCTTATATACGTCAAATTTAACGATCTCACTATCAAATTCCATAGTTAAAATTCTACTTCTCATGTCAATTTTCGTGTGTGCAATACTTAGAAAAGGGCACCCCAGCATGATATCAGAGGATGTGCTTGTGCAATCATTCTCCATGTCGATTATATAAAAATCGGCGGGAAATATCAAGTCGTTTACCTCTACTAATACATTCTCTAAGAGTCCTTCCGGATAAATGACCAGTCTGTCGGCAAGCCGTATTGAGATCTTTGTATCCTTCAAAGGATCGTTAGTAATCATTTTATAAACAGATAGAGGCATTACATTAATTGATGCGTCAAGATCGCACATGGCTCGTTTTATCTCAACATTACCAATTTTACAGGGTATTGCGAACATACCTTGGTCTTTTAGTTTAGGTGGTAACTTTCGTTGGAAAACGGTTGAGATGTGCTCTTCTAAATTCACTTTCTCGACCCCGATAAGCTTTTTTTTTGTCATATATAGATCCTTCAGAAACCGTGCATACCTTAGAACTTTTCAGTTAACCTCAAAGAGAGGTATGTTAACTTCCACCTTCCGAAGTACGTCTAATATTTCCTTTTCCTTAGTTTTTTATCCTTTTTAACTAACTCGATGGAAAAGGTGATGGCACGTCATAAGGAGATGGCGTCGGATCATCCATTTGTTCTTTGTCATTCTCTTTATGGGATCCTGAATCATCAGTCTTCTTCTCTTTTTGGATTGCTTCGTCTGATGGAACATGTGGTGCCACTACTGTACCACTCTGAAGAGTGATGGCACTGATATTCTCCCTCGGGTTTACATCAGTTTGAGACGAAAGCTTACCTTGTGATTCTAAGCGGCGTATAGTTTGAGCCAGTTGGCTCATTTACTTGTCCATTTCTTGTAGATGGGCTTCAGTACGAATCTAGAATTTTTCCTGGAAAAGTGCTAACCTCTCGACAATCGACTCTAATGATGTCTTCTGCGGCTATTGTGGAGGTGGAGGTTGTCTCGTTTGATAATCTTGATTTGGTCTTGAGTTTTGAGCATAACTGAAGTTCGGATGATACCTCCATCCTGGGTTGTATGTATTACCGTAGGGATTATAGGCTCTTTGAGTAGGTCCCAAAAGTTCCCGACTGGATTGACTTGAGCTGCTGCGTTATCTTGAATCAGTGGATAATTGTCTATTGGATGTCAGGTAATGCGCATATTCCACATGTTATGGTTGGTCCTGTCTTTCCTGCAACAAGAGAGTTGACGACTTCAATTAACTTATCTATTTTATTTTCTAACGAAGATGAACTTATCTCATGAACCCTTCGAAGAGGTTCATTATTTGTGCGGAATTATTGGGAATTTGCAGCCATTGTGGAAATTAAGTCCTTAGCCTCAATAGGAGTCATGTTCACCAAGGCTCAACCGCTGGCAGCATCGATTATCTTCATTTCCAGGGGAGATAACCCTTCATAAAAGTATTGAAGGAGTGTTTGTTTAGTTAACCCATGTTGTGAGCAACTAGAGCATAACTTTTTAAACCGCTACAGTAATCGTAGAGCGACTCTCCTTCTAGCTGCTTGATCCCAAGTATTCTCCTTCATAGTTCACTTACTTTTGCTGCAGGGAAAAACCTGTCAAGAAAAAGATGAGTCATTTGAGCCCATACAGTAATATAATTAGGGGGAGATAAAATAACCACTATTTAGGCGAATCGGCTAGGGAAAAAGGAAAAGCTCTAACTTTGATTTGGTCCTCGGTTACTTCCTGTGGTCTCATGCTGGAGCAGACCATGTGAAATTCCTTGAGATGTTTGTGTGGATTATCGTTTGGAAATCCGCGGAATGTAGGAAGGAGATGAATAAGGCCAATTTTCAACTGGTATGGAGTTTCGCCTTGAGGAAAATCAATGCTCAAAGGCCCTTGTTCAGTAGGTGCTACAGCTAACTCCCGGATAGTATGATCGACCATCAAATTGTATTAACGGATTCACCTGAATTTGATTCTTCTTCTGGATTTGATTATTGTCTCTTTCTTTCCCGAAACGTCTGTGCGTGGAGTCTCCTAGCTTTAGCTTCGATCTTCGGGTCGTACTCCACTAATGCGCCCGGATTAGTCCTGGTCATAAATCAAAAGTAAATAAAAAAATAGTAACTTTGGCGAAATCCCTGGCAATGGTGCCAATTTAACAACTGTCGTTTTTTATGTCAAAATAAATTCCTCATTCTCGATTGATAAATGAAAAAAATACATAGTAAAGAGAAGTAAGGGTCAATTCCACAGGGGCTTGAAAAATTATAAATTTATGTTTGGTTTGTTTAAGCCATGCGTGAATGTAGTGACAAGGGGGGTTTTGGTAAAAAGATTTTTTAAATATTAAATAAGGCAATTTGAAGTAAAAATAAATAAAGAAAGGATTTTAAAGTCGAAAAATATATATGGTAAAACAGCCTCAAGCTTCTCTTTGACTCAATTTCCTTTAGATCATCGAATTAGATTTTCCCTTTGGGATTCAAGTCGGCTACTTTGTCTACAAGGGCAATCCCCATGACTCTATTTTGTATACCGAATACCCAAGGCAATCTTTGATTCCGGCTTCGGAAATTGATTCTATCAACATCAATTGTTGTAGATCAATTAGCGTTTAAGTTCGTGGCGACCGACTCAGATTGTTGCTTCTATAACCGTCAATTCCGATCTAAATCCCTCTTGACGAAGCTATCTCACCAAGTGTGTTCCTAGGAAGTCGAATGTGCTTTCTATAAGCCGAATCTTCCTCCCACACGTTTAATCGCAACAACAATCTAGACCAAATTCAATTTTTGATTTTGAAAATCATTTTGATTTTGAAAAATAAGCGCAGAGATTGAGAGAGATATTTCTAAGATATTAAGGGTCTGTTTCAATTCTCCCGTTGGAATTGAGTCATTGCTTCAGCTCTCGGGTTATGAAAAAATTAGCTAAGCATGACAAAAGTCATACTTAGCATATTAAAAAAAAGATTGAAAATAAAAGAAAAAAATGAAAACTTGAAAAGTAAAAAGAGAAAGATTTAATAAAACTAGAGAGAAAATAAGATTGTAATTTGAGTTGTGAGTTTAGGCTTACCCCGAGAGAATATTTATAGCCTCTCAAAGCCTAAGGATAAATAAAGAAAATAAAATAAAATAATCCTAAAGATAATTTTTTTTTTCTAAATTCAAACTTTAAACTAGTCTCCTAATGCAACTATGCTCGTCCATCTTCCAGAAAGCATACTGAGGAGGTCTTCTAGAAACAGCCGCTGACTGGACCTTCTAGAAACTGCCACGTCAGACCGCGTCATGCCCAGAGTCGTGCCCATGTCTCCAGTCGTGACCAAATAATAAAAAATGCAGAATACGCTCGTTTTGTCACTAATTCTGGAAAGTAAGGACCTACACGAAAATAGACATAACATAACCAAATCAGTAGCAATAAATCCACAAAAATGAAAAAATAACGAGAAAATATTGACGATTCTAAACACTCATCAGAGAGTGTCGATGCATGGTGACGCAAAGAACTCCAGTGAAAAGGGTTCAATGTGAGGAGTGTCAGACTTCATGGAGTAAGCAGGATAGGCACATTTTTGAGTAAATTCCATGAAATCAAAGGGGAAGGTACATCTCAACATGTTTCTAGTGTTCTTTTGAGTTTGATTTGCTATCTTTATTGAGCGTAGGTCAAGTAAGACCTAATGTTTAGCGCAGAGGAAACAAAGTTTGGAGGGGATCCAAGACTTTGCCGTATGGCCAAAGAGTCCAAGACGAGACAAATCAAGACTTGTAGGAAAGGGTTTTTACGAAAGAGATGTACTTGTGGGCATGTTAGCCCATTTCATTACTTGGCAACAAGAGTCGAAGAGAGCACAAACTTTATGGGGAGGTCGAGTCCTTATGGGGGATGACGTGAGCAAGTGGAGGCATCGAAAGGTAACCAAGTTGATATAAAGTATGGTATGATGGATCGTGAAGTTGTATGCAGCAGAAGCTAAGGAAAACAGTTCGTATGGGAGGACCACAACAAGCTAAGGTATTGAGAAGAGTCCAAGGTGATGTTTCCCAGGATCTTCGAGTGAAGCAACGAGGGCGTCGCTAGATTCGGTAGGGGAGAATGTCACGGGCCGTGATACTTAGGTCTGGGACATTGGTGAAAGTGTCTGTTAAAGAGGTTCTATGAAGAATGTAGACTTTCCAAGGCCACCAGACTTGGCCCATTACTTGGAGAATGCTATGGAGCCCGTTCACATTGGTCGTCCAAAAAAGGAAAGTGGCATCATAGCCGAAGATGATCACAGGAACTCGATAAATATGGTAAGAGACAACAAATCATAAAGATATTTTAGGGGAATCTTACCATATCCAGTGTGAACACATATCCAAGGAAAGAATCCTACTAATTGATGTAATTAGATAAAATTGGGTTGGGTTTCCTTGATTTTGGGGATTTTGTATTAATGGGTAGATCTTATTCGTTGATGTAAATCAATCTAGGCCATTGATTGAGAGTGAGCTCAACTATAAATAAAGAGCCTCTCGTCCTCATTTGTATCCATTCATCTATCTATTCATCCATTCCTCCATTCTCTTGGGAGAGAGTAATAAAACTCTGAGGCATTTACTCTAGTTCCTTTGTTCTTTGTTCTTTGTTCTTTATTCTCTTGGTGCTTGTTGCCTCTCTTGGTAGCTTGGAGTAGCCATGCTTGTGTTTACACTTCCACACCATAGTCCAACCTTGGTGGCTTCGAGTAGCCACATTGGTGTTAAAGCTTCCACATCCTAGAAGCTTTGAGAGCTTGGTTCCAACTTTGTTGAGTTTGCATGCTCACTACGCTTGGGTAAGGCTTACTTAGTCGTAGAGAAGACCAAGAAGTGTCAAAGAGTGTCTAAGCCCGCACGAACCGTCTGACCTTAACTCTAATATTACGACAGTTTGGGCTTGAAGGTTCTGGGGGCATGACAAAAGTATTAAAAATATGGGTAAACTATACCAGAGACCACCCAACTATAACACCATTTGATTTTGATCACCATTTTTGAATTCTTGTCAATCAGACCATTTAACTATTTAAATGCATTCAATCAGACCACTAGTCGTTAACATTTAACAGAAGTGATGACATGTCAGTTAATAAAATTGGTATAATTTCACATTTGGTCCTCGATATTTATACATTCTTTCAGTTTGGTCATAATTTTAAGGGTAAACTATACCAATGCCACCCAACTACAACCCCTTTTCATTTTGACCACCATTTTTGAATTTTTATCAATCGGGTCACCCAATTATTTAAATGCATTGAATTAGGCTACTTGACGTTAGCAATTAATGAAAGTGATGACATGACAGTTAGTAAAATTGGTATAATTACATATGTATTCTATCAATTTGGTCATAACTTTAATAAATTAAAATAAAATTAATCTTTTAATGAGATGGTGCCATGTGTCACCATTCTATTTAATGATTAAATTTATTTATTATATTAATTTAATATATTTATTTTCTACCAAAAAGAGGGTGACAAGTGTCACCCTCTAGTGGAAAGAAAATTAAAGAACAAAAGGGCAAAAGAATCGAACCCTAGTATCTTAATTAAGAAGAAAAGAGACCAAACGTTAGGCCAATTTATTAGTTTCTTCAAAATAGACTACATAATTTATATATATATACATATTCTTGCTGCTGTTCACTCGGGCTGAAAATGGCGCCCCCTTTTTCTGCCGACCAAGCTCTTCATTTCTTCGTGAAAAATCGTCAGAAATTGTTTCCCTCCTCTTCTCAAGGGCTATTCCGTTGACTTTTCCATCCATCTGGGGTGAAGAAACTGTTGGGTAGAACCTTCGAAGGATAATCTGAAGCTGATTTTGATACCCTGCTACGATCTTTGTTCCAAAATGTCGTTCTTGTTTTCCTGCGCTGATGCATTAGAAATAGACTGCTATGATTTCAAGATGAAAGACATGTGCTACATGACGTTGGCTGATCCTACGGTGGTGGGTGAGGTGGAAGTGAGATCGGTCGATGAGAGATCGAAGATCCTAGCGGTGGAAGGCGGAGTAGCTAAGAACAACCCGACGGGGACGACGATAACACACGTGCTGAATAATAAGCAAGAATTCCCGTTTTGTAACGGAGTAAAGGATATCCTGGTGTTGTCTTTGGGGAACGGAGAGTCTGGTTTCTATTCCGGTGACATTACTCTTACTCCGACATGAACAAAGTTTCTTAGAATTGCCGGTGAAGGTGCTTTTAACATTGTAAGTACCAAAATCAAGCTCAATAAATACACAAAATCCAAAACATGTTAATCAAAAGAAAGCTAAAGCTTCCATGAACAAAATTAACAAATACTACCATTTATATACTCATTTTATAGGTTGATCAAGCGATTTCAATGGCATTCGGAGAAAGTGGAAACGGAAGCAACTATGTGAGAATTCAGGGGAATGGGTTGAACTTGACGACGACTCCCAATATTCATCCAAAATATAAAAATTATATAACACCCATAACTCGTATACATCTTAAAATACGAGTTAAATATTTTACATCAACATTACATGCATTCATTGATCATAGACGCTTAAAATTTGTTTCAATTTAAAACCTTCCTTTATAACTTTAACACTATTTCAATAATTGTGTAAAATCATAAAATAATATTCGAACTTTCAAAATAAATACAATTATAGGTAGTAATTAGGCAGTTTATTATTGTTTCATAATATATATATATATATATAATTGCCTAAACACTGCTTAATTAGGAAACTGTTTAAAAACATGAATATATATATATATATATATATATATATATATATACTAGCCATTCATAAATATGGATAAAACTAAACTAACCAAAATAAATGGTCCTAGTTTACTATTACAGACCATTTAAAAACAAAACCAATAAAACAATGTATAAATATAATATACATGCCACTAATAAGTCAAAGGTAAGATGTCTTACTGATTATGATATTAGATATGATTTTCTGAAAAGATGCTGAAGAGGCTCCTCACTTCATGTCCCTTTTTCTATTTGAACCTAAACATGAAAATCATCACGTGCTAAGTAAAACTTAGTGAGGTAGTAACATAGCTAAAGTGAGATGAAACATAAATTTCGTTAAGTATTATAAACATAAAGGTGTAATTTAAACAAAAACTTTAAAACTTTAAAACCGAACTATTCAAGTTGTTTTCCTCTTAAAAACCTGAAAAATCATCATCTCATGATTTTATAAAAAATCATGTGAATCAACATTAAAAAAAAATAAACAATTCATATTCTTTTCATTCGTACATATATCAGAACTTTCAATTCATTTCCATATTCTTTTCTTTCATATACTTATCATAACTTTCACATTTACTATTATAGCCCAATGTATATTTAAGAGAATGTAAGGTACGTGAGACTGACCAATGTGCACAATAGCACTTCACGGTGCTATCATCATAATCATAATATGTGCTCTAAGTGCATTCATATCATTTGCACCAACGATGCTACAAATAATATACACAAATGTACCAAATCATAATCAGAATCTTTCCACCTCATGGCATGCCAATTGCACGTACGACTTTCAATTCAACATACAATGAGCTTTATGATCATATCTTATTCATTTAATAATCAATATTTCAAATTCAGAATCATTTTACTTCATCATCGTCAAAATAGAACATGTGCAGTTCATACGTTAAACCATCCATTAAACTTTATACAACATTATTGAAATAATCCATATTTAAAATAGAAAACATACTTTAAATAATACAAGGTTGACTTATCACAAGTCATCCTAAACCAAAATAATTAAATAAATAATTTGCATTCACTTTTAAACTTTATTTATAAGTTAAAATATAAGTTTCACTAAGCTTTAGATTTAATCCTTTGCTTTCAAATGCTTCAACTATATAATTTATCGTAATTTCATATTTTGGCAGTTTGCACTACCATCAAAGAAGTATTATTCTATATTAATCTACATACGTAAAAATTATTTCATTTTGTCCTATTAAAAACTAGACTCAAATAAGAATCTAACCACATAATTTACTTCTTCTAATTCAACTTGTACAATTTATAGCAAATTTTCAAAGCTGACTTACAGAAATTGTTTTAAGCAGAATCTACTGCCTTGTTTTCTGACCTATCATCGGTTAAAAATTCATATCTTTTTGTATACTCCTGAAAATCAGTAGCCATTTGTTTTAAACGAAACTAGACTGATATAAAAATCCCACGGTATAGAGATCATCCTCTAATCACGTCAGTATAATATTTGGTGACTTTCTAAATTTACTGCTCAAATCATAATTTTTAGGCAGATTTCCTTAAACATCCTTATCTTATTCCATAATTCTTTTAGCTTATCAAATGAACATATATGCATTAATTGCAAATCACATAATATTTAGGAGTTATTTCTTACCGTAGTAACTCCGTCACTGGCTCATTGCAAGCCAATATTTGTTCAATAACATAAATACAATTTAAATATGCACTCACCTTTGCCTCACTATCGAACCTTCTCCACGATAATTTTCTCAATCCCGCACTTTTTCCTTCCATTTCTAGTTACTTGGATCACAAAATTTATCATGGTCTGACGACATCATATAATAACATAAAATATTCAAACTATATGTTAGTATCGAACTAACATAATCTAAGCTTAAATATAAAATTCGATAAAAAATCGATACTTAAATCGATATAAAACTAAATCATATTTCATCATAACTTCAACTTTCCTAAAATACTCATTTAATTTCTTAAACATTTATTTCCGTCATCAACCCTTCAACTTTTGTCAATTGCACAATCAAGTATTTAATTATGAATTTTTTCTAGAATTCACCTTAACTTTTTCATTAAAATCATAATAACCCTTCACCATTATGATCATTTAAAATTAATTACTAAAATTTTCAGCACCTTAATAAAATACTCAAATCAATACTTTAACATTTAAAAACTTGCACATTCCATCCTAAACATTTTTAGACGTTTCGAATTCAATCACCCACCTTTATAAACTTGCAATTTGATCCCAACTCAATATTTAAACTCAAAAATCAGCATACTAATAAAAATTCCCAGCATTATAATTTCTTGTTCAAAATAATACTAACACATTTTCAAACTTACAAACAAGTCCCTAATTTTTAGGACTTTTCGAATTCCACCATGAAAATTTACCAAATTTATAATTTGGTTCCAATCAACTTTGTAACTTAAAATTCCAGCATTTCCATATTAAAAATTAACATTGAACGCCTCAATTTGCACATTTATGCAATAATGTCCCACAACTCTCAAAACTTGCTAAATAGTCGTTTTACTATTTCAAGCTTCCAAATTGATCCAAATTGATCTCCAAATCACATAAAACACTTCTAATATCAATTCTAGACAATAGGAAATTTTTCAATATTCCCCCCCCCCCAAATTTTCCCCTATGGTCGAATGCTTCATATTCTGTAGGGTAGACTTCTTGTCCAATTTCAAGCATGAATTCAACTTCTTTACAACAAATCCATACTATTCTATTCATCACAACACCGAATTGCATCAAAATCCAATCTTTCCTTAAAACCCTAGCATGGCTGAATCAACTACAAGGCTTTACACATCATTTTAATTATCACACGCGTCTTAGAATTAATCTCCAACATCTAAAACATAATAATCTTTCATCAATCCTTCAAAATCCATAAACTCTAATTCTCAATCTCATGAAATAGGCATGTTCACCATGTAATATCTCATGAAATAAACTCTAATTCTCTATCTAATAACTTAATCAAAATCAAAAATAAAATTTACCAACACCCCACAATGCCTTTAGGGGCATGCCAAAACCGTTGGGCTGAGTCTCTCAATTAGTATTGTATTCCAACATTTTATATATAATATGTTCTAATCAATGGTAGAGAAAAATAAGAAACTAACATGAATTGCTTGAAGAAACTAACATTTTATATATAATAAGAAACTAACATTTTATATATAATTGCAGTCAACCATATCCTTGTTTTAATCATATCGGTAACTATTTTACTGTAATTTCGAAGTCACATGTTGCTTGAAGAGAAGGATAATCGCGGTAACTTTCTTTACATAATGCAGTGAACAAAAAGAATTGCTCATACGTGATGAAAGAAAAATTATTTTTTCAATTAAATGATTTAAATAATGTATGGAATAGACATTTGAATTATTTGACATTTTTGAAAAGATATCGAAAAAACTCAACATTTTTTAGATTAATATGTTGATAAGGTTGACTTTCACACTGCATACAATCTTGAAAAGACGTTATATCTTTCTGACGTCTTTCTAAAAATATCAAATGATATGAATATATTTCTCGTGCACTATTTATATCATTTTATTTAAAAATAATAATTTCTACAACACTCTATACGAATTATTTTCTTCTACCATCATATTATTCCATCAATATTGCTGGACAATCGCTGACTAGAATTTAAAAAAGAAAGTCTAATTTTCAAAAAAGGAAAGGCTGCTGCAGATTTTTTTTTTTTTTTTTTTTTTGCTGGGGGGAATCAAATTATTTGAACATTGAGCATATCAGAAATTAATGATGTCAAATATTGCTAGAAATTGAAAAATTTGCTGACTGGTGTGATGAGGGCAGATTTTAATATTAGACTTAAGGAAGCTGCTTAGAAGGCAATTGTTAAGCCAAATATATAATATGATATTAAAGGTAATTAAATATAACAATGAAATAATTCTTTTGACCAACAATCATTTAGTCTAGTGTGATGAGGCACTAGATTTTTTAAATAAGGTTAGGGGTTCAAATCGTGACTTTTGCGTATGGAGCAAACTGGGCTAGGAGGGTCGCCCCCATAATGAGCCTCTGCAAAATCCGATATAGATTAGCCAATCAATAGATCGGATACCAATCATCCATGCAAAAAATTCTCGTAATGAAAATTCCAGCTTGCACCATCTTCGATAAATCGATCATATCTCAAGCTTCCGATATCGAATTGAGGTTATTCAAAAGGCGTTGGAAAGATAAGAGATAGAGGAATAATTTCCAATTGATTTCGGGAACCAAAAACGTCTCTATCAAATCTAGAAATGGAAAACAAACTGACTAAAATTCTTTCATGTGTTGTGACTGTTCATCTCTCTCATGCACCTAGACACAAAACAAGAAAATGTTCATGCTAAACAAATATAAACATGCCATGCAAAACATTAATGAAGACAATTTAATTAATGTACTAGTTTAATGAATGAACTATTTTAACTAGTAAACTAGCTTTATTGAATGACAAACACACTTGAATGAAGTAACTTGCTTTAAAGAAACTACATGTTTAAATGAACCTAATTAAATTACATGTTTGAATGAAGTAGCATGCTTATTTATTCATGCAATTTAATGTCATGCAACTAATAAAACTCATGCAAATTCATGCAAAAGTAAAAATCATGCAATGAATGATATCATATGATAAGCATATCCTAGGAGGCAAATCCAAACTTATGATAAGATATAGTGCATAAATGAGCAAGTAGAGGATAAAGTAAGGTAGAACTCCCTTAGAATCAACCTTGGCGATCTTCAATGATTTGATCAGATCAAGAAGAAAGATGGGGCTGATTAAGATCACATCATTCCTTCCCTTTTTGAAGTGATTTGTCCCCAAATCGATACTTGCTACAAAAGGAAACAATATTGACTTTGGTTTAGCAGGAAACTTCTTCATTCTTGTTTTGAACAAACACCATTTCTTGGGGTTAAATTTTACTCGCTTGTGCACCTCACTTCCATGTTGTTCATCCGAATAGGCATATGTTCTTTGAACTCCTTCAAGTAGGTTGGTTACACCAACTCCTTTAATTTTTGTGCCCTTCTATATGATGGCTCTTGAGTAGGTGGACATTCTTGCTTCATACTCTTGAATCGGCTAATATTGGGAAGAATATATGTTTGTAAAGTGACCTTGTTTTTTTTATGGAACTATCTTCCTCCAAAAGAGAAAAAAATTGTCCTTATAGGTTGGTAAGATAACTCCATGCACATCAACATAAACCAAAAATAGTAAATGAAAGGCTATTTATAAAATGAACAGAAATATCAAACCATGGTGGATATTTAATGGGCGTTGATTGTTGAATTTTCTTCAAGATTGGCATTGCAATTGAAATTTCAAAGAGCACATCACTTGGAACTTCAAGTGACACATCTTTTGGCCCACCAATAGTCATGTTCCTTGGTTCATCTCATCTTTTGGAATATCTTGCAAGACAAAAGAAATAATAGGAGAAAAAGTAGAATTAGATAAAAGTTGTTTTTTGTTTCACATTCCTTATCATCCCTCTTTTGAATGTCCTCACATTCTACTTTTTCAATTCTTTCCTCTTTTTAAATCTCCTTTTCAATTTCACTCTTTTTTCTTTTTCTTTGAAAATCTCTTCTTTTCCCTCTTTTTCACAAAATTCTTTTTCTTCACTCTCATTGTCTTTTTTCAACTTTTGTTTCTTTTTCTTTTTTGCAAACACTTTCTTTTTCTAGTTGTTCTTGCAATTGTGTTAGTTTGAAAAAACTGTAAAAACACACTTGAAGACGATCTAGATTTTTTGGATTAAAAAATGCAAAGGTTCTTGGCTCATTTCGTGTTGAACTTCTGACATTGCTTATAGCTCAGAAATTGGAATACTCCTTGTAGGATCTTCTACTCTAATTGGGTGTACAACTAGGAAAGGATAGAGTTTTGTCTCTCATTTTTAGTTGTGTTTTGACCTTTGATGGAGGCATTTGTGAACAATAAGGTCTTTTGATCATTCGCTCCAATTTCTTTGAGATTGGGTCGAGATGTTTTTTTAGCAAACTTATCATCTCTCGTGTCATGGCTTGAATTTGCAAGTTGGATGTGTCTCATTCTCCTGAAAAATGGTAATTGTCTCTAGAATTGTGAGACCTGATTAATAGTAAAAATGAAAGTAAACTTCACCAGCAAAAAGCCTCACCAATACACTCCAAAGAAAAAAAATCACTCCACTCATGTTTCACTCGGGATAACTTTTACCCTTGATGTGCACTCTTACATTTTACCACTCTTGTTTCCTTTTCAAGTCCAATGGAACTCCCTCAAGGCTTACAAGGTGTCTCGTGGACTTTGGCTGAAAAAACTTGGCTTGGTAGAATTTTTGTGATGAACAAAAGAGAAAATGGTGAGAATAGGTAAAGAAATTTAAGATTAGCAAATAAGAAAATGATATAATATAATTCTTTCTTTTTTAAAGAGGAAAAGAATTGCTCACTCCCTCTTTAAAATTGTGCTTTGAACTTTTTTCGATTATAATCACCATTTTTTCAGACTCGAATCCCAACTAAACCCTAAACCAGACCCGAACAAACCCAACCCGGAGCCCAAGAAAGTAACCTAACCCGTAACCCGGATCCTATGTCTAAACCTAAACCCCAACTGCCGCCCCAATCCCCAATCAAAGGCAGCTATTCTCTGCCTCAATACCGACCAAAGCCTTGCATGCAAGCTATCTCGTGCACGCCATCATCTCCACGCCTGCAGAAGAGAAAAAAGTAAAAAAAACAGTTTGAATCATTGTTATTTTTCTGTAAAATGGGTATAAAACACGAATGATAAACAATGTAAAAGAGATGAGAGGGATCTCAAAAATTTAAAAAATATATATTGTAACCCCGTTTTCCAGAAACAATAAACAAACTATCAAGTTTTTTTCTTTTCGAGCAGTGATTATTTATTTTATTTTTTTCTTTTCATTTTCGGTTCAGCACTCAAATAACAAGCAGTTCTTTTTTAGTTTTTTCTGATAATAATAGGCGTATTGTTTAGAATATTAATGAAATAAAAAAGCTTTTTTTCTAAATTAATACCAAAGATGTCAGTCTTTTTACAGTAAAAAATACGAAAAAAAGGAAGGTCGAGTGTACCTGAGTCAACGGGGGGTCAGTTCGTGGTCGTCGGAGGGTGAGAAAGTCGAGCGGTCTCGGCCTTTTTTGCAACTTTGGGGGTCGATTTTCAAGAAACCGAGCCTGGATCTGTGACCACCACGTCGAGAGGAGCTTTTCTGTAAAATTTGGTGGCCAACGGTCACCGGAGGTGGCGACAATGCGATAAGACAGCAAGGTAGCCGGCAGTGGGTCGACCGAGAGGAAATGGGAGAACTCTCCAATTTTTTTCTTTTTTTTCATTTTGTGTTTGAAATGAAAAATAAAAACCCATTTGTTGGTATATATAGGAAAAATTAATGGTTTATTTGTGTCTTAAATCCCTATAACTTAGTTGTGTTTTTGCATTTTGGTCTCTTTAGGGACCAAAATTGATATTTTACCTTTCTTCCATGCATGCTTTAATTTTTGGTAAATTC
This sequence comes from Hibiscus syriacus, assembly GCF_006381635.1. Classification (NCBI taxonomy): domain Eukaryota; kingdom Viridiplantae; phylum Streptophyta; class Magnoliopsida; order Malvales; family Malvaceae; genus Hibiscus; species Hibiscus syriacus. The sequence goes on from NW_024062907.1 coordinate 1,117,641, forward strand.
AATGTTTCAGTCCTCCAAACTTTGCCGTGTTTTTACATTTTGGTCACTGGACCTTTCGTTTCTAATTTATTACAATTTTGTTATTTTGTTTTGATTTATTTTAATTTAGTCACTATTAATTTCTGATTTAGCTACTGTTATTTTAATTTTTGCGGTTTGGTCACTGTTTATTTCCGATTTAGTTACTAACTTTTATTTTCTTTCATTTTAGTCATTTTTATTTTATTTCGATTTAGCCCTTTTATTTTGTTTTGTTTTAATTTAGCTCCTATTGCATGTTCAATTTGTTCTTTTTAGCTTGCTAATTTTATATTAATGCAATTAGGTCCTCATATTTTATTTTTATTTTTATTTTATGTTTTTTATTGTTTTTTATTTTTTATTTGTTGTTTTTATAATTTTTATTATGTTTATTAATTGTTTTAATATTTCATAGTTTTATTTCTTAGATTTAGTTTTAAATTAGATTAACACTCGAATTGAACTTAGAAATTAGGACGAAACTTTAGTTTAATTAGGGAGCAATTCGAGTCCAGTTTTTGCATTATACGCCCGATTACTCGAATCAATTGTTCGATTCTAAAATTAATTAATAATTAATATTTTCTAAAAATTTTAGTGTAATAATTTAGGTAATAATTATATTTTAATTAGCCCATAACTTTAGAAATTATTAATTTAGGTCCCAAACTTTTAAATTTTTAGAACTCGATACTTTAGACCTTGACCTTTTTAGTCCCTAAACTTAGATTAGACTCTTAATATTGACATAATTAAATAGGTTAAATAAAGCCTAGATTTTAACTTAGATTTAAAATTAGTCTCTTAATTTAGAGGATAATTCGAAGTGGCTCTCGCTTAAAAGCTCGAGGGACCATTTCGGTTATTCGACTCAATAATCGATTAAAATCAAATAGGATTAATATTAGACCCTACATTTTTATATTTAAGCCCCTATGTTCTTTAATTTTCATAATTTGTCACCGTAAGTTAGAAAAAGCCTTAATTTATTTTTAGTATAATTAGGACAAATAAAATTTTGCTTGATCGCATTGTTTTTATAAATCTAAGGCACTGTCACTTATTAAGGAATTAATAGTATATCTCTCGCAATCATGCTCAGGGGGTGACTACTGGTAATTCCCTAAGTAAGTCGACATCCTTTTCAAAATCGCATCATGTTTTCTAAAAATGAGGCAATGTTCGGTTATTAGGCAGAACAGCTGATCTCCCACATTTACGCTCGGGGAGAATATTATCGGTCTTAATAAACAAATACCCTTTTCAAACTCTGCATCCTTAATGATTTTTAAATTAAATAAAGATCAAACTCAAATTTTCCAATTTTAAATATAGGGTAATTAACTAGGAACTAATTTTTGGGCGCTTGTGGGGGTGCTAATCCTTCCCCACACGTAACCGACTCCCGAACCTGATTTATGGATTTTTATAGACCCCAAAACTCAGTATTTTGATAAAAATAAAATGTTTTATTAAAATCACCCAGTTTTTACGGTGTTCCAATCGCACCTTAAATGATTGGTGGATACTCCTCACATTTTGAAACATTTTTCAAAAGAGAAAACCCCCAAGTTGGTATCGGTCTTTTCCCCGCCCAGGCGAAAACGGTGTCGACATCGATTTTTTTCTTTTTTTTTTGTACTAATTTGGGGAAGAAAAAATTAACTTCTTATTGAATTGTCTACACTCTGATATCAATTGATATAATATCGGTTGTGTAACCCGAGTCGTATATGTTGTTGCCCGATTGTGATTTTAGTAAGAAACTGATTTGCAAGATTTGTACTCTGAAATTGCATAATTATAAACTTAAGAAGGAAACTGATATGGAAATAATGAAAATGATAGGAATGAAAGGGAAGTGGTTGTCATTCGAAAGGTTAAGGAATAGCGATGGATATTGTGGTTAAATGAAATAAAGGAAATATGGGAAAAAAGTAGTGGTGGTGACGTGGACTTTGTTGGCTTGATAGAGATGACAAATTATGACCCACTAAGAATATGGAGCTAGGAACTAACAATATAAAGTGATGATAACGAAGTGGTAGAGGGTGGATGTAACACCCCCAACCCGTATCCGAGTCCAAGGTGTCACATTAACTTTTCAACACGTTTTCTTAGCAAATTGGTTAAAATTTAACTCCACAATTCATGAAAACGAATATTTTACATTAATTTAAAATATATTGTTTTTACAAAACATATTAGAGCATATTCAACTCCACTTTCTTAGTACATGCCAATTAAATTTAATATAACAAAGTACATATGGTTCAAAATTCTTTTCTGATCCAAACTTCGTAAAGGAGTGGCTAACCTATTTTGCTCCTCATAGCTTCTCTTCTTCTTCCCAGAACCTACGTGTGAAACATTCACACGTTAAGTCGATGACTTAGTTAAGCATATAAACATATAATGGAAACTCTGATTTGTAATCATGCATGAACAATTACTGCTATCATATCATACACAAGCATATATTCGTTCATATATCAAATCCATATATGCACATATATAAATTATCTTCGTTCCTATCATTATCATATTATTATTATCATTAATTCCTTTTATCGTATAATCATGTACTTATCATTTATACATATCATATAACATATATATCATTTCATAAAGGAACACACATATTATCATATCAAGTTTATTTATATTATCTCTTTATGAGCCCATGTACACATGTGAAAAATAAAGATATGTGAGTACATAGAGGTTGTGCACATATGTTGTCACCACAGCTCGTATAACTCCCACTAGTGGCACATAGGAATTGTCCCGAAGGACCACGTAGAAATGTCCCGAAGAACCACATATAACACATATGTCCCGAATGACCACTCCTTAATAACCATATACATATTCCAATGGACCAAATAAGTGTACCAATGTACCGCATATATGTTCCAAAGGATTACATATATGTCTCGAAGGACCACGTAGAACCCTCGACTCTTGGCATGCCAACTATACCTCTAACTCTTAGGACACATAACATGGGCATTATCTTTTATCATTTCCCATATTCATGTATTCATATCACATAGGCACTTAATCTCATAGTTCTTTCACATAACTCATTATCACATTTTCATATGATCACATAATCACATCGTTCACTTACACATATATCATTTCCATATAATTCACATGTCACGTATACCTTTTCTTATATATCTCATGTAACCATATATAAATTATATGCATACATTCACTTATCTCATATCATATAATTATTGTTGTCCTCTTATATTCACATGACATATCATCCATACAAGTCATACTCACACAATATCAATCCTAATCATTATTATACTCATGCAATCATGTATTTCAACATGTAGCAAACAGACTTATCACAAGTCTAATTTCCCATTAAATCATATTTAATACTATTATGCACTCACCTGGCCTCACTAGTCAATATCGTTCTCTTATCTTTTCTCGATGCTTAATACTTGTCGACTTGTCCCGACTTTTCTCTCGATTGATATCTACACAATCATACATATTATATACATATCAACGTTCTAGTTATCATAATTCGATCATTAATTTCTTAGATGAAAAGAAAGGTTTAATCTCATTTCTACTTGGAGTAGTATCGATACCCCCCGTAGGGTATCGATACTTCCCTAGTTGTGGTATCGATACCAAGCTTGGGTATCGATACCGATTTTGCATTTGAAGTTCTCATTTTCAAAACTGGTACCGATACTATCCTTCTAGGTATTGATACCCCATGAATGCCTTTATTAAATTCAGACTTATGGTATCAATTCTTATGCATACGGTATTGATACCCCTATACCCAATATCGCTATTTTACTCTTGAAGTATTGGTACTGGATGAAGTAGTACCGATACACCATGCCCAGAATTCACTTCTTTAACCCAAAAATCTTACCAAACTCACTTAATTCTTCTTCCTTAACCTCCTTTTAACCCTTAAGACTTAACAATACTTACAAAAATTAACTTTTTTCACTTTAACTCATCATAACATCCTATAAATAATTATTATACTTGAATTCAAGAATTAAGACAATAAATCAACATATTCTAAATTCGTTTCTAACACTTTGAATTTCTTATATTGGCTGATGACAAGTCAAATTTAACTTCCAACTTCAATTACTAACTCTTTTCCAAGATTTCACTTATAAACCTCTCATCTTTAATCCTTTAGAACTTAATCATCTTAGAGTTTTAAGCTACCTTAAGCTTCACTTAAGCTTTCTTATCATCTCAAGAACTAAACCCAACTTAAAAATGAAAGGAAATATTCACTTGAGATCCTCTTACCTTACCAATGGAGTCACAGGAATAGAAGAGGAAGAAAGCCAACCAAGTCTCCAGAATTTTCTTTTTATTTTCCCTCCTTTCCATGTGTTTTATACCCTATAAAAGAAAGATAAAAATCTTTCTTATAAAAAGACCAATTTACCCATTACTGCATTTAATATTTACAAACAATCCTTGACGAAATATTCCCAAATAAGTCCCTGTACTTTTTAAAATTTTCAAAATTAGACCTCAAAGTTTTAAAACTTCCATTTTAGTCACTAACCCTAATTTTTGGGATGTTACAAATCTTCCCTCCTTTAAGAAAATTTTTCCTCAAAATTTCACCGCACTAATAGATGAAGATATTATCTACGCATATCCTATTTATATCCTCATGTTACCTTCTCAATTTAATCTTTCACGTTATCATTAATAACTTGACTTTCATTACTTCAATTCTTCAACTACATTTTTTCTCTTATCCATCCATATCATGTCACTTATCATGTAGACAGTAACATCAGTTCTTATCACTCAAAATCATAATCAATCAATTTCCTCATTAATCTCTAATTGCCTTGTAATAATAACTAAACTTTTATTCCATCATCACTTGACTACCTCTTAGACTTCCTTAATACATATAAATCATTCTTTATTTCTCTTACTACATCTACTTGAATAAGAAACAAAACCTTAAATCTTCATCCAATATGGTTAGGCATATACTTTATGAAATCAAATAATCTTTCCACATCACCTTACACACTTTTCTTATTTTTATATCTAACTTATAATCTATAGTTCCATATAACCCTTGTCATATCTGATTTTGTAAACTCCATCCTTTCATTTCCTTATTCCATTATTTTCCATAAATCAAAATATCCTTATAACATCAGTCATATCTTTTCTTTCACACTCTCATACTATTTTCATATTACTTATACTTATATCTAATTACCCATTTTTATCACTTTAAACTTTTCTATCAATCCCTAACTTCCCTTAAACATAAGAATCCTTATCTCCTTCACTACATCATATTCATATGATCAAATATACAACCGTATCCAAATCCATGCCATACTTGATTAATTTACCCTAAAATCATCTTTTAATCCTTTAACTCAAATACACTTACTATCACATAACTTCGTTAATCAACACTTGTTCTTCCAATCTGGAACGTAAACCTTCATCGAACCATTTATATACATTATTCTCATTCAGAATTAACCCATCAATAATTTACTTAACTTATAAAATCCACATCCTTTCTTATACACTATACAATTTCCTTTGCTCAAACTCAACATTCCAACTTCCTTTGTCTTGTAAACTAATCACTGATGTACTCATTCTTAAACTCTTTCGAACAATATCTACATCATTTTCATTCAAATTAGCTTAACTACAATTTAATCAATTTATCAAACTGCACTCTTATCCATACATATTACGATTCCTCTGTTTCAAACTCATAAACTCTGTTTGCATATTTCTGATAAACTTATCACCGAAATCCTTATTATCGAACTTTTCTAAACTAATAACCACATCACTAAATCTTCTATCATTCTCATGATAACATATGTTCACTATACTTCAACTTATCCGCATAATAAATGAACTTCTTTATCTAACTTATCCACTTTAGAACAGTGGAGACCCTTTAACGTTATTCTAACATATTTTTAACTTTCTGAAAACAATCTTTGATTATCCAAATCACTTCATGAGGTATCCGCTCTTCATCTTGCCTGGTCAGGGAAGATGAATTGTTACCACCAACAGATCTATCACCTCTTACTTCATTTCGAAACTCTCATTATCATACTTCTATTATAACGTAACAAACTAATTCTATTAACAAGACAACACACTCCTTACACTATCAGATCAGAAATTTTCACTTTATGTTGGTATGTACAAATTTTGAAACTCATTTAACTCCGGTTTAAGACTAGAATCGGCTAAACCTTAACTATGATACCATTAAATGTAACACCCCAACCCGTATCCGAGTCCAAGGTGTCACATTGACTTTTCATAACGTTTTTCTTAACAAATTGGTTAAAATTTAACTCCACAATTCAAGAAAACGAATATTTTACATTAATTTAAAATATATTGTTTTCACAAAACATATAAGAGCATATTCAACTCCACTTTCTTAGTACATGCCAACTAAATTTAATATAACAAAGTACATATGGTTCAAAATTCTTTTCTGATCTAAACTTCGTAAATGAGTGGCTAACCTGTCTTTCTCCTCATAGCTTCTCTTCTTGCTTCCCGGAACCTACGTGTGAAACACTCACACGCTAAGTCGATGACTTAGTGAGGCATATACAAATATAATGGAAACTCTAACTTGTAATCATGCATGCACAATTACTGCTATCATATCATACACAAGGATATATCCGTTCATTTATCAAATCCACACATGCACATATATAATTCGTTCCTATCATTATCATATTATTATCATTAATTCCTTTTATCATATAATCTTGTACTTATCATTTATACACATTATATAACACATATATCATTTCATAAAGGGACACACATATTATCATCAAGTTTATTTATATTATCTCTTTATGAGCCTATGTACACATTTGAGAACTAAAGATATGTGAGTACATAGAGGTTGTGCACATATGTTGTCACCACAGCTCGTATAATTCCCACTAGGGGTATATAGAAATTGTCCCGAAGGACCGCGTAGAAATGTCCCGAAGGACCACATATAACACATATGTCTCGAAGGACCACCCCTTAAGAACCATATACATATTCCAATGGACCAAATAAGTGTACCGAAGTACCGCATATATGTTCCAAAGGATTACAAATATGTCCCGAAGGACCACGTAGAACCCTCGACTCTTAGCATGCCAAATATACCTCTAGCTCTCAAGACACATAACATGGGCATTATCTTTTATCATTTCCCATATTCACATATTCATATCACATAGGCACTTAATATCATAGTTCTTTCATATAACTCATTATCACATTTTCATGTGATCACATAGTCACATCGTTCACTTACATATAGATCATTTCCATATAATTTGCATGTCACATATATCTTTTCTCATATATTTCATGTACCCATATATATATTATATGCACACCTTCACTTATCTCATAACATATAATTATTGTTCTATCCTCTTATATCCACATGACATATCATCTATACAAGCCATACTCACACAATATCAATCCTAATCATTATACTACTCATGCAATCATGTATTTCAACATGTAGGAAATAGACTTATCCCAAGTCTAATTTCCCATCAAATCATAATTAATACTATTATGCACTCACCTGGCCTCACTAGTAAATATTGTTCTCTTATCTTTTCTCGATGCCTAATACTTGTTGACTTGTCCCGACTTTGCTCTCGATCGATATCTACACAATCATACATATTTTATACATATTAGCATTCCAGTTATCATAATTCGATCCTTAATTTCTTAGACCAAAAGAAAGGGTTAATCCCATTTCTACTTGGAGTAATATCGGTACCCCACGTAGGGTATCGATACTTCCGTAGCTGTGGTATCGATACCAAGCTTGGGTATCGATACCCATTTTGCATTCGAAGTTCTCATTTCCAAAACTGGTACCGATACTATCCTTCTAGATATTGATACCCCATGAATGCCTTTATAAAATTCAAACTTATGGTATCGATACTCATGCATATGGTATCGATACCCCTATACCCAATATTGCTATTTTACTCTTGAAGTATCGATACTGGATAAAGTAGTACCGATACCGTATGCCTAGAATTCACTTTTTCAATCCAAAAATCTTACCAAACTCACTTAATTCTTCTTTCTTAACCTCCATTTAACCCTTAAGACTTATCTATACTTACACAAATTAACTTATTTCACTTCATCAGAACATCCCATAAATAACTATTATACTTGAATTCAAGAATCAAACCAATAAATCAACATGTTCTAAATTCATTTCTAATACTTTGAATTTCTTATTCTGACTGATGACAAGTCAAATTTAACTTCCAACTTCAATTACTAACTCTTTTCCAAAATTTCACTTATAAACCTCTCATATTTAATCCTTTCGAACTTAATCATCTTAGAGTTTTAAGCTACCTTAAGCTTCACTTAAGCTTTCTTATCATCTCAAGAATTAAACCCAACTTAAAAATGAAAGGAAACATTCACTTGAGATCCTCTTACCTTACCAATGGAGTCACAAGAAGAGAAGAGGAAGAAAGCCAACCAAGTCTCCAGAATTTTCTTTTTATTTCCCCCACTCTCCACGTGTTTTATACCCTATTAAAGAAAGATAAAAATCTTTCTTGCAAAAGACCAATTTACCCTTTACTTCATTCAATATTTGCAAACAATTGTTCACAAGTTATTTCCAAATAAGTCCCTAAATTTTTTAAAAAAATTAAAATCAGATCTCAAAGTGTCAAAACTTCCATTTTAGTCACTAACCATGACTTTTGAGATGTTACAGTGGAACGTGATCTGCTAGCTATAGATAAGCTAGGAACCAACGTTATAAACAAATGGATGGATGAAGACTACAAGACTATCTTGAAGTCGATAAATTTCTTCAAAAGAAATAGAATGAAAGAAAACTCTCAAAAGATATTTTATAAATCAAGTTGTGTTTACAAATGATTCTAAGGTGTCTATATATAGTATTTCTAAGTAGCATATGAAATGACTCAAAAGATGAAAACATTCTCATCAATTTAGCAATAATGTGCATTTGAATTATGTCTTTCTTATCTTCAAGGATGATTGAATAGGGGATGAATCTAGAAACTTTGAAGTTGAATTTGACCTTAATTTAATCCAAGGGGTGAAGGACTCTTTCTATTCCATGTTGATATTCTTCACTAAATTGGCCTAATAAGTTAATTAAATCAGCTTTCATTGCATGCTCCCTTGAAGAATTCAAAAAACCCTTGATTTGAATGATAAAATCAACTTTGAATGCCTTGAATAGGTGAATAAAGAAGGCCTTCAATGGCTTGTTTCTTGGTTAAAGTTAAAAAGACTCCCCCTTGGCTCAAACTCATCCAAATCATCCATGCATAAAATTCCCGTAATGAAAATTCTACTACTATGCACTGTTTTTGGTAAATCAATCATAGCTCAAGCTCCCGATATCAGATTGAGGTTATTCAAAAGGCGTTAGAAAGCTAAGAGATAAAGGAATGCTTTTCAATTTATTTCAGGAACCATAAACATATGTATCCAATCCATAAATGGAAAACAAACTAACTGAAATTCTTTCATGTGTTGTGACTATTTATCTCCCTTCATGCACCTAGATACAAAACAAGCAAATGTTCATGCTAAACAAATATAAACATGCCATGAAAAACATTAAATAAGACAATTTAATTAATGTACTAGTTTAATGAACGAACTAATTTAATTAGAGAACTAGCTTTATTGAATGATGAGCACACTTGAATGAAGTAACTTGCTTTAAAGAAACTACATGCTTAAATGAACATAATTAAAGTACATTCTTGAATGAAGTACCGTACTTATTTATTCATTCAATTTAATGTCATGCAACTAATAAAGCTCATGCAAATTCATGTACTAGTAAAAATCATGCAATGAATGATATCATATGATAAACATTTCCTAAGAGGCAAATGCAAACTTATGATAAGATATAGTGCATAAATGAGCAAGCAGAGGAGGTATAACTCCCTTAGAATCAACATTGGTGAGCATCAATGATTTGATCAAATCAAGAAGAAAGTTGGACTGATTAGGTTCACATCATTTACTCATATCCCTGTTAGAGTGTTTATAGTTCAGGGAAATCTATCTTCTTGGAAGATCACTAACCAAATAAAGATTCAAGGATTTCAACATACCAATTAATTCAGGTACGCTTCCGCGTCTAATATTTTTTATTCTTGATATTGCTAGATTATGGTTGTTGTTTTCATATTTAATATGATTTGGTTCTAACTTTTCAAGCTAATTTTTTTCATTTTTCTTGTAAAACACTTTGCAAGTATTTATTGCATTCATTTTGCTCAGGTATATTCGGGTGTGTTTAATTTACGGATATTCAGATCAAGTGAGGACGATTTCTTTGTTTCCATATTTGTTTGTCTTTTTTTAGAGAGTTTAAATGTTATGGTCTGAATAGAAATCTTAAGGGAATTTTAAGGTTAAATATTGTCCTCAATTGTTCATCAAATTAATAAAATTAAGAGAACTCTCAATGCTGAAAAGTTAAGGTATTAAAAGTATACTTTGTTAGGAATATCAAATCACTATAAATTATTATGTGTATTATTATTATTTTCTTTCATAATTTCTTAAAGGTCAATCTATCTCCTCTCGACTCTTTTAGTTGATGAACTATTCTAACAGTTTTCTTAAACAATGGATTAGCTTAAATAATCTTGTTTTATCCCTGGATTTTTAAGGGTTGGTAAAATTTTGGTTTGAAGTCAGAAATCGTTGTGTTTTGACATATTAATGCATATAGCAAGTCAAACGTGAAATCTCTAATATAAAATCCGATTGTTCAGTTCAAATTGCTATATTTGCCGTGTTCATTTGAATTGAAATTGTAGTCAACCATATCCTAGTTTTAATCACATCGGCAACTATTTTACTGTAATTTCAAAGTCACATGTTGCTTGAAGAGAACGATAATCGCGGCAACTTTCTTTACATAATGCAGTGAACAAAAAAGAATTGCTCATATGTGACGAAAGAAAAATTATTTTCTAATTAAAATTATTTAAATAGTGTATGGAATAGACATTTGAATTATTTGACGTTTTTGAAAAGACGTCGGAAAGATTCAACATTAATATGTTAATAAGGTTGACTTTCACACTGCATATAATCTTGGAAAGACGCTCTATCTTCCCGACTTCTTCTTAAAATGTCAAATGATCTGAAAATATTTCTTGTGCATTATTTATATCATCTTATTTTTTTTAAAAAAATCTACAACACTCTATTTGTATTATTTTCTTCTTCCATCATATTATTCCATCAAAATTGCCTTACAATAGCTGACTATAACTAAAAAAAGAAAGTCTAATTTTCAAAAAAGGAAAGGCTGCTGCTTTATCGATTGGGTGATGTATCAATAAAATATTGAAAGAGCAGTTGGAGATTGCAGCAGATTTTTTTGCTGGGGGGAATCAAATTATAAGAACATTGAGCATTTAAGAAATTAATGATGTCAAATATTGCTAGAAACTGACAAATTTGCTGACTGGTGTGGTGAGGGCAGATTTTAAGGAAGCTGCTTAGAAGTCAATTGTTATGCCAAAAATATAATATGATATTAAAGGTAATTAAATATAACAATGAAATAGTTCATTTGACCAACAACCAGTTGGTCTAGTAGGACGAGGCACTAGTTTTCTTAAGCAATGTCAGTGGTTTAAATCTCGACTATGGAGCAAACTGGGTTGGGAGGGTCACCCCCATAATGGGCCTCTGCAAAACCCGATCTGGATTAGTAGGTCAATATATCGGATAACAATGATTAATTCAAAAAATGCTTATTACAAAAAAGTAATCGAGTTACGCCTCGAAAAAAAATTAGTTATAAAGATTTTTTTGCTAAAAATAAGTGTATGATGTTTAAAATGGTATATTTTTAGGTGTCTGGTCATTAACCGTCGTTAAATATCTCCGTTAAGTGACACATTTCACATTCTAATAATTTTGAGAATTTTAAAAATTAAAAAAATAAAAATATATTTTTGTTAAAAAAAATTGAACAACCCCCACCAGCGTGCTCTCCCCTCTCCTTTCCTCATTCCAAAAGTTGTCAACCAGTCAGCGGTGACCGTCACCGCCACTGTCATCATCATCAGCATTGACCCTAAAACCCCATTTACATTTTGTCATAATATGCTACCATTTGCAGTGGAGATGCGTTCAACGCTTTTTCAGATTTTAAGACAATGTCGTCATTCGTCGTCGATTATGACATCCATAAGCCACACCGCTACCACCATTCGAACCACCATGCTATTGTGATCAAAACCCAACCGTTCGACGATGACGACGATGATGGCCGGAGATTGTTTGGGATAAGAAATTGAAATTGAGAATTAGATATTTAGATTTTGGGGATTTTAGATTTTGGGATTTTGGGTGACAGTAAGGATGACGATTGATTAATGGGTGGGTGACGATGGGTGGGTGACCGTTCGGTGATGACAATGGTGGCCGGAGATGACCAACGATGGTTGGTAATGGGGGTTGAAATGAGAGATTTTAGTTTTTTTAGGGTTTTTTATAATTTCAGTAAAAAGTTGGGTTTTTTTATAAATAAAATAAACATTTCTTTTAAATTAAAAATAATTTTTTTATTATTAAAAAATTAAAAAAATAAAGTAGACACCTAAAAGTATAACCGGAAAACGTTAGGCACCTATTTTTAACGAAATATTCTTTATTCTTTAACATGCTTTTTGAGGCATAGGTCAGGTATTTATTTTCGTATTAAGCCAAAAACAATTGTTCATTTGAATGAGAAAAAAATACAGTGAAAATGTGATTTAAAATGAATAAAAAAATATATATTCAATTTTAATAAAATATATTTCCAATATTCAATATTTAATAATAAGTGCTGAATATTATTATAATATGAATATTGTAACATTATAAATAATGAAACTATTTTATCAATTTAAAAGATAATAAAAATATTAATTAAAATGAGTTTTTGTCTTAGTTTTCTCTCTTGAGTGATTTTTTAAAAAAAATTTAAAATTTCTTCCTAGGCGACGACCTAATGTCGTCATCTCTCTTTTTCTTAATTTTTGTATATTTTTTTATTTAGATCTAAATAAAACATCATTTTCGTGTTGATTTCTTTCTTGTCACATATTCTTGAAAAGTTTGTTTTTATCTGCTTTTACGGTGTAACTGTTCAAAAGCTTTTATGACACAATTTTCTCTATCATTATGATAGTTTGACATTTTATGTTGCATTCATCATGACACACATCCTGATCAGAAAATGTCAATGATCTCGTATAATTAAATACCCTTTTGATGTAGATTGTTGATGCATTCAGAACCATTCATGAAGTAATAAGTTATATTAGTTTCTCCTATCTTTATACCTTCATCAATATTGTGTATAAGTTCGAATAGGCACATTGAAATATTGATAGTTACTGATTTCTTTTTAAATATGAAGTATGTATTCAAGCGAAGATTTTAATTTTATTTTTCTTCATGCCTTTTAAATTTTTATATTGAGATTGTGTTGTTACCTTTTTTTATTTAATGAAAACTTATTTTTATTAAAAAATACTTCAGACTCCATAGATTATAGATATTTTTAATATTGTACATAGAAATTCTATTTTCTTCTTTCCCCAAGTCTTTCTAGTTTTACTATACATAAATAAGATCTTTGAAATTACTTGATATAATCCATCAACAAAATTGTATATTAACTAAGGCATGAGAGGTTGGGGAAAAATAGATTAACCTGAGATTATCATCAATTACTAATATTTAACTTTTGCAAGTCAATAATGTAATCTACTACATCTCAAGTTGTCAACTCTGTATTATATAATTGTAAATTGAGGTTAAGGTTTCTTGTTGGCCAAAAATAAGCCCTAGATAGTTTTATCTAAATGAATAGCTACGATTGTAGGTTATGTATGTGTTGTAAATAATTAAGAAAGATAATAACATATATTATATTATAATCACCTCATATTATTAAAAACAATTAATCTAGTTAATATGAGATAATTAGATATTCAAGGAGTACATAAGATTTGATTTTTAAAGAAGAATTTATAAAATTTTAAAAGTTAAAATAGATTATCATTAAAATATAAATAAGAAACATAAATTATATAAAAATTTAAAATTTTCATCGCGATCAGGTTCTGTAGTGCTGCTAGGTTACTTCCCGGTCTTTGTTTTCCGTGGGAAACTTGTAAAAATATTATAATCAAATGAAGAATGTTAATGACATCAATGGTTTAAATTTTGAATCACGTAGCGCATGCATGCACCTATAAAAACCACCTGCATCTCTCGTCTCCCTTAAAATACACAAATTCAAACTCTTTCAGCAGCCCTTAATCACCAAGAGGAGATTAATTAAGCTCTGTGATCAGCTGAAATGGGAAGGTCTCCGTGCTGTGCTGATGATGCCAACGTGAAAAAGGGGCCTTGGACTCCAGATGAGGATCAGAGACTGGTCGATTACATCAACACAACTGGCCATGGAAGTTGGAGGTCTCTTCCAAAGCAAGCAGGCTTAAACAGATGTGGGAAAAGTTGCAGATTAAGGTGGACTAATTATTTGAGGCCTGATATCAAGAGAGGCAAATTCAGTGAAGAAGAAGAGAAACTTATCATCAACCTTCATTCAATTCTTGGAAACAAGTACATAACTTTTCTTCTTTTTTGCTTATATCTCATGCTTAAGTTTCTTAAAAGTTTTTTTTTTTTTGCAGGTGGTCTAGGATTGCTGCTCATCTTCCTGGACGAACACATAACGAGATTAAGAACTTTTGGAATACACACGTTCGGAGGAAGCTATTGAATCTGGGAATTGACCCTTACACCCACAAGCCAAGAACTGATCTTGATCACCTTTTGAACATTACACAACTGCTTTGTGTGGCTCAATTAGGCAACTTGACGAACCCTCTGGACACTGTTTTTAAACTTCACGCTGATGCTGCTCAACTAGCCGAAGCCCAATTGCTTCAAAATCTAATGCAGATTATGAACACGAGTCAACGGAATCCCTACCAACTTGAAGGACTAGTTGAACAAACACCTCAGAATATCCCCATTCATGCTGGTGCAGTCCCTCAAAATCAACAGATTTTGAGCAATTCCTTTGAACAAAATGAAAATCAACTTCCTGGGTTGGTTTCAATATCTCCTGAGACTGCACAAGATTCCTCTACCTACGAGGCTTGGGAGAAGCTGCTTATGGAAGATGAAGCCGATGGTGGTGCTTCCTACTGGAAAGAAATCCTGGAGTAGGTTTTTCTCTTCTTCATTTTTCATTTCTTTTAATTTCTTGCTTAATTGACTTTACTTCACTTGTTTATTTTCTTTCTTTTTTTTTCTTGGTTTTTGCAGCTTCACTTCATCAACTTCGTCACCCGTCTCACGGTAGAGCACCTTTCGGCTTAATGGAGAAAAAAAAATTCATCCAATATTATTTACATTTTATTTTGTCAGGGTTCTTTCGTTTACTTTATTCATTTAGGAAGCTTATAATAGAGCTACCTCTTTGTAAATTTTAGATTTTGTTTTGTTCTAGTTAATCAATTCAATCATAATAAATTTGAGATACAATATTGTATGTATTGAATACATTGATAACATATATATGTTGTGTTTTGTAAAAGATTATGTATTTTTCATTAAATTGACGATGACAGCCTTATGTCAAAATTAGGGTCGAACGGTTAAATATATATATATGATAATTAAGATTAATCTGTCCGTATAGATAATGGTAGAGGCAAAACAAATTACTTAATTTATTTTATCATGCATACTGTATATGATAAATTGTACGTAAAAAAACTTGCTAATATACGGATATGATTTTTTTTTATAGAAAGCCGCTAGTTTTATTAAAAATAAAAAATATTCAGATTTACAATGAAGATTTACGAGCACAACTGTAAACGTTATCTAAATTATAACTAGGACATTTTCCTATAACCATTCAAACAAAATCTACCCACCTAAATCTCATTAGGACAATAAAGGAAAAGGTTTAAAAACCTAATCAATGCTCAACCAAAATAAAGATACGAAAAAATATGTCTGCATCAGCAAACGAATCACAAAAGAGGTTGAAATTGCTACATCAGAGTCAAACGACACGAGTAAATTATCCACAAGCGCAAAAAACGTATTCAACCCAATCCAAGGGTCAAAAGCAGAGAATATCAAAATGATAACAAATAAGTGTCATCTTGACCAGTCGTAACGATGTCAAATCTAACTTTGAGAAAAAAAATAAACGAAAACAACGGCAAAAAACCGTAAACTACCAAAAGGTAGAGAAAAACGTACCACAAAAGTATAGATAAACATGTCATAATTATTCTTATTAAAAGTTAAAAAATTAAAAAAAGAAAAAGAAAAAATACTTTAAATTAAACAATTAAACTTTTGACTGTTCAAGACGACGATTGACTATGGAATATATGTCAAATTCAACAATTTCCACACTTTTTTTTCCAAATTTTTATTCATGTATATTATTATATGGTTTAGTGTATTAGACAGAAATATTTTATATATTTGTACCATTCTTTCAATATATATGTACATTTTTAAGTATATACTAAAACATGTTAAATATTTAAATACTTTTATTCAATTAGATTTTCTACTGTTATATTCGGGATGGAATAATGGGGCTAACCGGATATTGTTCCTTATGAAAATATTAATTTTAGATATTTTTTTAATTTTAATTGTTAGTTTATTTTTATCTTTTAAAATATTATAAATTTATCTCATAAAATATTTTAAATTCGTCAATAAACATAAAATAGTGCGTATTTATATCAATATGAATCTAAAGAATAAAATGTTTAGTGCGGTGAGTATTAATAATTTCAGTTTTGGATGTTTGCATTTGTTTTAGCCACTAAAAGTCATAATATTAGTTACCTTATAAGCTTGGGATTTTCTCAGGAAAGGTGGGTTAATATACGGCTAATATATGGCGTTACCGGATACATTATAATATATTTACAATATTCGGTTTAGCGCTACCGGAAATGTTGAGTAATAATAATGTAGTAGGTCTAAATCATGAAGAAATATTAAAAAATTTGGCAACCGACAAACTTAGCTTGTCGGTTTGTGTCGATACAAATGAAAAATGTATCGCTCCATAGCAATATTACATATACAAATATGACAAAATCGGTCCCAAAATGACAAAACCGGTAAAACGCTACAGGATATGTTGAAAGTGTCGATAATTTAATATAAGTATCGAAACTTTATGAATTTAAAAGAGAAGAAGTTGTAGCGCCTATAAAGTGTCGATACTTTAAAAAAATATATCGATCCATAATAATATAATAGGTAAAAATATGATAAAACAGGTCTCAAAATTGACCAAACCAGTAAAACGATACCGAATATGTTGAAAGTGTCGATACTTTAATATAAGTATCGACACTTTCTAAAATTAAACTAAAAAGTGTCGACACTTTATGAAAATGTATCGATCCATAAGAATATACCAGGTAAAAATATGATAAAACAGGTCTCAAAAATGACAAAACCGGAAAAAAGATACCGGATATGTTAAAAGTGTCGATAATTTAATATAAGTATCGGCACTTTCTGAATTTAAAAGAGAAGTTATAGCGCCTAAAAAGTGTCGACACTTTATGAAAATATATCGATCTATAACAATATAACATCTAAAAATATGATAAAACCGGCCTCAACAATGAAAAAACCGGTAAAACGATATCAGATATGTTGAAAGTGTCAATACTTTAATATAACTTTAATATAACTATCGACACTTTTGGAATTTAAAAGAGAAGAAGTTATAACGCCTATAAAGTGTCGATACTTTAAAAATGTATCGATCCATAACAATATAACAGGTAAAAATATGATAAAAACAGGTCTCAAAATTGACAAAACCAGTAAAACGCTACCGGATATGTTGAAAGTGTCGATAATTTAATATAAGTATCGACATTTTATGAATTTAAAAGAGAAGAAGTTATAGCGCCTATAAAATGTCGATACTTTTAAAAAATGTATCGATCCATAACAATATAATAGGTAAAAATATGATAAAACCGGTCTCAAAATGAAAAAACCGGTAAAGGATTATCGGATATGTTGAAAGTGTCGATACTTTAATAAGTACACGTAATAAATTATCGATACTTTCAAAAAATAGGTAAATATCCTATCGAAAGTATCGACACTTGACATAAAAGTATCGACACTTAGGTAGTTGTATCGATTAAATATAAATAACATATCCGGTGTAAATATAAATGCATAGCTAAATTTCCTCTGAAAATAAATAGAGTTTTTGAAATCGAAGCGTAATTGTTGTTGCATTTCAGAAGGCGTTTCTACGTGAAGTTTTGTTTATTTGTTGCTGCAGTCGAATCGAAAGGTACATTGTTGAAACCCTAGTTTTTTATTATTACAGTAATGAGAAATAGGGTTTTTATGTGTTGTTGTTTGGGGTTTTCGAAGTAAAGAAGCATTTGGGACCGAATCGATACTTTTATTTAATATTTATAGGTAAAAAATGATATAGGTAGAAAATGATATTTTAGGTTGTATAAATGTGCCGACACTTATTGTAGTGGCCATTCAAATTCTTTTGAAGACCAACAGTTTTACCACAAAGAATGGTTATTGATTTTTGTATATTGAATAAAGTGTATGTAAGCAGTATTTGATTTGATTTGATTTGCGCAAACTGATATGTGACGGAAAAATGAAGTCAATGGGAGGAAAGCAACCACAGGGTGGATATATGTACTTCTAGTAAGTATCAGTCTTTTAGTTATTATTGTTGAAATGGTAATTGGATTAAAGTATTTAAGAACTTTAAATTGATTACAAATTTTAAATGTTGACAGTATGGTCGAATGCAAAAGGATGAAGGAAGATGGCACACACAACGGTTCGGTATGTAAAATGAAATTGACATTGAGTATTATTTAGCGTTAATGTATTGATTAAGAAACGTTTATGCTTAATATTAGGTGACAAAAGATGTGAGGTTGAAATGGAATTCGATGAGTGATGCTGAAAAGGAACCTTACATCATACAGTCAAGGAATAATAGTAAAAAAATACAAAGAACGGATGAAAGCATATGAAAAGAAGGTATTCATTAAACTTGTAAATAAGTTGATACAAGATATATAAGAACAATAACATTATATATTGTTAAAAAAATGTAGGAAGTGTCGACAAGGTGCAGCATAAAAATGGTGAATTCATTAATTGAACACCTTAAAGAGAAGGATCAGTTGAATGTGCTGAGGGAAATGGGGTTTGGATCATTGATAGGAGTAGGGGATCGACCAATTCGGAGGGAATTGTGTCAATCCTTGACGGAGCAATTTGATGTCAAACAATGTATTGCTAAATATGGTGATTATTCATTCCCTTTGGGGGTATCGACTGCTGTAGCCACTTGGGGGTACAAAACAAAGGCAAAAGTGTTGTAGAAGTATGTAGGAGTAAGAACTGGAAAGCACTTGCCTCCAAATATGGTTTGAATCAGAAGGTGGCATATCCTGAAGTTGAAGAATATATCAAAAGTGGATCTTACGGGGGGAATGACCTGAAGGCCCGAGTTCTATTGTACCTTGTCGGGATATTTCTTTGTCCAACGGGTGATACGTCAACGAACAAGGACGATATGAAGCTTATTTGCGATGAAGGCTTGAAGGGTGAATTCAATTGGGCTGAATATGTCCATTCGAGATTGATTGAATCAATAATCACCTTTCAAAAGGGCAGTCAGAGATACCTCAAAGGGTGCATAGCAATCTTAGAGGTAACTGAGTTGAAGAATGTTTTTGTTTTTTTATATAAAATGATAGTATAGTTATTATATAAAATGATAACTTTTATTATAAATACAGGTTGCACTGTTCGATTTTTGGTCGGGCTGTGATAGTTTGTCGGCTTATGAAAGAAACGGAGTGGCACGCATCCATGTATGGGGGAAGGAAAAGGTGGTTAAAGTGATGGCAAAATTGAAGTTGGATAGACCGAGGAAGCTAGAAATGGTAATAAATGTAATTAAATAATATTAAGAATATAATCAATATCTTAATACAAATTTAATTTTGAAGGTTATTGTCAAGGAGTTAGAGGAGGCAGAGGAAGCAGAGGAGGAAGAGGAAGCAAAGGAGGCAGTGGAGAAGGAAGAAGAGATGGTTGGAGGGGTGGATGACGGTCAGGGGGATTACGGTGAGGGAAAACAGAGTAAATTCGACATTTTGATGTCTGAATTGGCTGATATTAAAAACACATTTTTGATATTCATCAAAGACAATCAAGAGTCGAAGAGACACTTGAGAGGCATAAGGGGGAAGTGGAAGGAAAGGTAGATGTAGTGGTGAATGAAGTTGAGGTGTTGAGGGAACTTAATCTGTTGACGGGTGGAAAAATTGATGTAGTTGTCAAGGAGGTTATGGAATTGAGGAGTGAACTTACGGGCTAAAGGAGGTGGTTGAGAAAAACTTGGATGAAGGGGGGGAAATGAAGGGTGAAATAAAAGAGATGAAGAGCTATGTAGAGCAAAAATATGATGAACTGAAAAAATTTGAAGAAGAGAAGATGGAGGAAGAAGAAAAGATAGAGGAAATGAGGAGAAAGGATGTCACTAACATCTATACACCGGAGAGTGTTATAGATGCAGATTTGGATCCGGAATGTCCTACACCCGAGAAGAAGAAGCAGAAGGTAAGTTGAATCAAAGAAAACTTAATTTGATTTTTATCATGTTGTTGTGACTAAAATTTGTATGCAAAATTGTAGGTTGAAAAAGCGGTTATTCCAAGCAGAATTGAACCGGTCGAAGCTGAAATTTGTGATTATTTATGGAATAGTGGATTAGAATCGGGGTAAGTTAAATATATTGCTTTGTGAGTGATATTTAAATATTTCATGACAATATATTAATCCTAATGATTTATACAGATGTTCTGTAATCTCAATGGGAAATCAATACGCTAGTGTATCCGACGTTGCAACGTTAAAGCCTAGTGAATGGGTTGTCGGTGTGGTAAGTAGACATCGATTAAAAGTTAAAACCTATTGAATATATTCTGATTGTGTAATTAATTTTTTTAGGTTATTGATTTGCTCGCCTGGACAGTATGCTACGATTCTAAAAAGTCAGGCTAGACGATTGGCTACATTCCATATCACTTAACGGTGAGTTAAATTAATAAATGTTGAAAAGTAATGTTATAGACGGTAAATTAATAATGATTGTCACGTAATTGCAGAAACAGGCGTTGGACAACGCCTGTAATATTGAGGGTATTGCGAGTTTTTAGGGTACCATGTTGCATAACTATGTGAAATTCACCAAGTGTGAGAAGGTAAGACACCATACGAATAGACATAAATGATGTTTTTGGATATATGATTGGCTACATTGGTATCTGTTGGCGTTGGATATGGTAGACCGTGTTACAACTGTATATGATAGTATGTTTACATCTGAAGCAGCTAAACAGAGAGTGAATGATGCTAAGATATTGGTATGTATGAAAGGAAATTATGTCAATTATAATGCATAATTTGTTTAGATCATAACTTCATATTTTTTAATGCAGATGAAAATATTAGATAGGTATAATAAGAAACGCATTTGGGTAGAAGCATGTGGATCTCTAGGAAATTTCCCCTTGCAAAGATTCAAATTCGCGGAGCATAAGATGAACGAGCAATCGAATGGACATGATTGCGGCATTTATGTGATGATGTGGATGGAATCGATTGGTTCTAGAGGGGCTACTTGTGATTTTGTAAGTAGAATTAAAAATTTATTTGCGGTTAAATTGTTAAAATGCGTAGATTGAATACTGTGGTCTACAATACTTAACGTACTGACAATTTGAATATAGGTTGTTAGAGAATGGGATCGTATGGGAATATTAAACGATCTCGTAAGCCACAATCAAAATCAACTAAGAGAGAAGATGACAAAAACTACCATGCTACACAAGAATAACAAAAGGAAGGGATGATGTAAATGCAGGGTTAATTTTGTATAAGATTTTTAATTTTGTATACGATTTATAATTTTGTATGTGAATGTAATTATGTATGAGATGGGAAAAGTTATCCAAATGTTTTTTGTACATGTTTCTTATACACAGTAGGAGTCATGTTTTTTGTCTGCATTATTCCAAATGTCACTAAAATAATTGTCATCATATGCGGGACTGAATGGCCATACCATATTTAGGTATGTTCAATAACTACAAAATGCAATAACTTTAAAGTAATAGGTAAATTTACAATGTAGGTGGCAAAAATAGAATATAATAATGACAAAATTAATAAACACAAAGATTTGATTCCAACATTTTGTCCAAGTTTGGGAACTTAATAGGTAAAATACCGGTTTAATGAGAGAATAGGTAACTTATGTGTCGATACATTTATAACAAGTGTCAATCCGAAAAACATCGAAAACCATAATTATAATGTAATAGGTAAATTAGCAATATAACCAGTCTAAATATACCGGTTTTTGAGAAAACATGTGTACAAAAAGTATCGACACAAATCAAACAAGTGTCGATACTTTTGGTCCAGAATGTATTTCAAAACCAAGTGCACTAAAAAGTGTCGATACATTTATAACAAGTGTCGATCCCAAAAACAATCAAAACCGTAATTATAATGTAATAGGTAAATTAGCAATAACGATCTAATATACCGGTTTTTGAGAAAACATGTGTACAAAAAGTATCGACAAAAATCAAACAAGTGTCGATACTTTTGGTCCAGAATGTATTTCAAAACCAAGTGCACTAAAAAGTGTCAATACATTTATAACAAGTGTCGATCCCAAAAACATCGAAAACCATAATTATAATGTAATAGGTAAATTAGCAATATAACTGGTCTAAATATACCGGTTTTTGAGAAAACATGTGTACAAAAAGTATCGACATAAATCCAACAAGTGTCGATACTTTTAGTCCATAATGTATTTCAAAACCAAGTGCACTAAAAAGTGTCGATACATTTATAACAAGTGTCGATCTCAAAAACATCGAAACCCATAATGATAATGTAATAGGTAAATTAGCAATATAACCGGTGTAAATATACCGATTTTTTAGAAAACAGGTGTACAAAAAGTATCGAAACAAATCAAACAAGTGTCGATACTTTTGGTCCAGAATGTATCGACATAAATCCAACAAGTGTTGATACTTTTTGTCCACAATGTATTTCAAAACCAAGTGCACTAAAAAGTGTCGATACATTTATAACAAGTGTCGATCCCAAAAACATCGAAACCCATAATGATAATGTATTAGGTAAATTAGCAATATAACCGGTCTAAATATACCGATTTTAAATCAAACAAGTGTCGATACTTTTAGTCCAGAATGTATTTCAAAACCAAGTGCACTAAAAAGTGTCGATACATTTATAACAAGTGTCGATCCCATAAACATCGAAACCCATAATTATAATGTAATAGGTAGTAATGTAACCGGTCTAAGTGTACCGCTTTAATTTGAAAACAGGTTAGCATAATGTATCGACACATTATTAACTTGTGTCGATACCTTTTTAAATTACTCATTTTTTTCATTCATTATTAATAAATATGATACAAACTCCAAATCAAAAAACCCTAAACCTAAAGGCAAGAAAGAACTCATCGACTCCGACGAATACCAGCTTTCATAACTGTTACGATCATATATTCAGGTAGATTTTTTGATATTTTGCCATAAATTAGGGTTTGTTTGATTTACAGATTAGTCTTTTTTTCCTTAATGTGTTTTTGTTCCAATGTAACAGCATCCACACCCAAAATGGCTTTAAAACGTCAGCGTCGGAAGCGGGGTCTTTCTCAAATCTCTTCTCAACCCACCTTTTCCCAACCCAGTTCTTCTCAACCACAACCTCCTTCTCAAACAATCGTCCTTCTGAGGAAATCAGGTAGTTCGAAACTGACAACTTTAGATCTGATGCGGAGAAAGAAAGATGGAAAAAGAGTTTTAAAGTAAGGAAGATTCATCCCGAATGTCTCATTGACTTGGGTTTCTTGTTAGATGATAAATATGCTTTTAGTTTTAAATCCACGTTTATATCTTGGGGTTGGCTTGAATTCCTCGGTGTAGAACCAAAATATTAACCCAACCTAGTTAGAGTCTTCTACAACAATGCTTTCTTCGAGTATGAGCCTAATAAGCGTAATATAATAGGAATTAATACCCATGTCATGGGGAAGGATATATATATATCTCCGGAAACTATTGTGAAGGGTTTAGGTGTAGCGAATAAAGGGGATTCAGATGAAAATGATGTAGATTGGTTTACAATTAAACGGGTTGCTAAAAATAGCCCAATTCACCTAGATCTAGAGTCTAGAGTGTTTCACAAAATGCTGACTTGGTTTATTCGGCCTAGTGGGGGAAAATATTCAATGATTTGAGACAGCGATTATTGGTGGATAGCAAAGTATAAATCCAAACCCAAAACGGCTCCAAACATTGCTAAACTGATTTTTAATACAATTGTATATATAGTCACAAAGGGAACATCAATTTCAACTTCACTACCATATAGATGTGTCATCACCCATCTGTTGAATAAGAAAGAAGTTGATTTTTCGCTTGACTCCCCTGTTCGATTAACCCGCAAGATTGAAATGTTTTTTGTTAAAAAAGCGAGATATGATTTTGTTGAAAAATTCGGTTGGAAGCGTGTCAAGGATGTCAGATTAGATCTAGAGAGGGAGGACAATGAAGATGACCAACCAATGGGAGACGCAATGATGGAAGAAGCTGTAGAATCTCCAGAAGCTCAAGTTGGACAGGATGTCATAATTACGACAGTGATGGAATACATGGTTAATTTTCGGGAGCATATTGATTCCCTTGTGAGCGAAATGCGAGCCGATATTTTATCATTGCGCGATGAAGTCTCCATGTTGCGTGATGAATTACGGCAACGACATCAAACGAGTTAGGTAATTAATTATTTATGTTTCTAAATATGACGATGATGATCCAAACAAGTATATCGTGTCTGCAACGCCGCCTGCAAGAAAACTAGTAATTTTTTATGTCAATGGTATCCTTGCCTACATCTCAAGACATCCAGAAGGTTTCAATTCTGTTAATTTGTATCCATTATTTTAACATATAAGTTTACAACTTTAATCTCATTTTCTTCATGTTGCAGATGTTATCCTCAAAAATGGATTATACGAATTTATGCAATTTTGTTTACATAATTTTGTTGTTGCCACTTGGTCATCCAAGATGAGGTTAGAACTATTGAGAAAATCAAATTACTATAGCCAAAATCGTTAATATACAATTAAATGTTAACATTCAAACTTGATTACAATCTTAGGCATAACATGGACCGTGTACTTGATAAACTACGTTTGTTCTCTGACCACTTTCTATTCGTTTGGGTAAGATGATTGTCATTACACTTTGCTAACTTTAATTTCTCTAAGATTTCTACATATTTATGTTTGACTGTTTGTAAACAGGATCAAAGTAAGTGCAAAACAGAAGATAAGTTTACCTACTGTAAAGATCTCAATGATATTTGGAACGAGTTTACTGATTTTAACGCCCTAAATACACTGTTGGTCGATGATTCACCGCGAAAAATGATTCATAATCCGGTAAGTTTCATTCATGCCATATTTTCATAGTTAAACAGTTGTTCATAGATTGATTGATTAACAATTTATGTTTTTTATTAGATAAACAATTACATATGTCCACATTCTTTTGACGCTGCTTCCCATTCGGACGACGGTGCTCTAAGTATGACACAAATTTATTCCTGATTATGCTCATTTAGTTTCTTGTTCCTTATAAAAAAAATTTAGTTTCTTGTTAGTAAAATTGCACCTGATTAGTTTGATAATTGAAATTATTTATTTATGTCCTCAGCAAAAGGTGGTAAAATACACGAGTATTTGTAAAATACGCTAGTATTTGGAAAATTTGTTGAAGGCGCCTAATTTCATTGTAGGTACATTATTTGAACATTGTTATCTATAAATTTATTGTGTATGTATTATGCAATTTCCACTTTTCAATTTAACATGGCATTTCATTTTCATTTCATTTATAATTAGAGTTTGAATTTAAATGTAAATTTTAGTCCTAAACCGAAATTCCATCCATTCAAAAAACAACTTACTCAATGGATGCATCAGGAGAAAACATCAAATTCCATTTCTAAGGTAACAACATACCATTTTCAAATATCAACACTAGTGATAATGTGCATAATAAATTTGTCCATAATGTATTTCTAAGGTAACAACTTACCTTTTTCAAATATACCGGTTTTTGAGAAAAAAAGTGTATAAAAAGTATCGACACAAATAAAAAAATTGTCGATACATCTTGTCCAGATTGTATTTTAAAAACCAAGTGCACAACAAAGTGTCGATGCATTTAAAACAAGTGTCGATCCCGAAAACATCGAAAAACATAATTATAATGTAATAGGTAAATTATTAATGTAACCGGTCTAAATATACCAGTTTTTGAGAAAACAATTGTACAAAAAGTATCGACACAAATAAAAAAAGTGTCGATACATCTTGTACAAATTGTATTTTAAAAACCAAGTGCACAACAAAGTGTCGATACGTTTAAAACAAGTGTCGATCCCGAAAAAATCGAAAAATATAATTATAATGTAATAGGTAAATTATTAATGTAACCGATCTAAATATACCGGTTTTTGAGAAAACAGGTGTACAAAAAGTATCGACACAAATAAAAAAAGTGTCGATACATCTTGTCCAGATTGTATTTTAAAAACCAAGTGCACAACGAAGTGTCGATGCATTTAAAACAAGTGGCGATCCTGAAAACATCGAAAAATATAATTATAATGTAATAGGTAAATTATTAATGTAACCGGTCTAAATATACCAGTTTTTGAGAAAACAGGTGTACAAAAAGTATCGACACAAATTAAAAAAGTGTCGATACATCTTGTCCAAATTGTATTTTAAAAACCAAGTGCACAACAAAGTGTCGATACGTTTAAAACAAGTGTCGATCCCGAAAATATCGAAAAACATAATTATAATGTAATAGGTAAATTATTAAAGTAACTGGTCTAAATATACCGATTTTTGAGAAAACAGGTGTACAAAAAGTATCGACACAAATAAAAAAAGTGTTGATACATCTTGTCCAGACTGTATTTTAAAAACCAAGTGCACAACAAAGTGTCGATGCATTTAAAACAAGTGTCGATCCTGAAAACATTGAAAAACATAATTATAATGTAATAGGTAAATTATTAATGTAACCGGTCTAAATATACCGGTTTTTTGAGAAAACATGTGTACAAAAAGTATCGACACAAATAAAAAAGTGTCAATACATCTTGTCCAGATTGTATTTTAAAAACCAAGTGCACAACAAAGTGTCGATACGTTTAAAACAAGTGTCGATCCCGAAAACATCGAAAAATATAATTATAATGTAATAGGTAAATTATTAATGTAACCGGTCTAAATATACCGGTTTTTGAGAAAACAGGTGTACAAAAAGTATCGACACAAATAAAAAAAGTGTCGATACATCTTGTCCATATTGTATTTTAAAAACCAAGTGCATAACAAAGTGTCGATACATTTAAAACAAGTGTCGATCCTGAAAACATCGAAAAACATAATTATAATGTAATAGCTAAATTATTAATGTAACCGGTCTAAATATACCGGTTTTTGAGAAAAACAGGTGTAAAACAAGTATTGACACAAATAAAACAAGTGTCGATACATTTTGTCCAGATTGTATTTTAAAAACCAAGTGCACAACAAAGTGTCGATACGTTTAAAACAAGTGTCGATCCTGAAAACATCGAAAAGCATAATTATAATGTAATAGGTAAATTATTAATGTAACTGGTCTAAATATACCGGTTTTTGAGAAAACATGTGTAAAACAACTATCGACACAAATAAAACAAGTGTCGATACATTTTGTCCAGATTGTATTTTAAAAACTAAGTACACAACAAAGTGTCGATACGTTTAAAACAAGTGTCGATCCCGAAAACATCGAAAAACATAATTATAATGTAATAGGTAAATTATTAATGTAAGCAGACTAAATATACCGGTTTTTGAGAAAACAGGTGTACAAAAAGTATCGACACAAATAAAAAAAGTGTCGATACATCTTGTCTAGATTGTATTTTAAAAACCAAGTGCACAACAAAGTGTCGATACATTTATAACAAGTGTCGATCCTGAAAACATCGAAAAACATAATTATAATGTAATAGGTAAATTATTAATGTAATCGGTCTAAATATACCAGTTTTTGAGAAAACAGGTGTACAAAAAGTATCGACACAAGCAAAAAAAGTGTCGATACATCTTGTCCAGATTGTATTTTAAAAACCAATTGCACAACAAAGTTTTGATACATTTATAACAATTCTCGATCCCAAAATCATCGAAAAACATAATTATAACCAAATGTCTCTAACATCATGTGCTAGACTGAATAACCATTCCATTCCGTCTTCAAAAAAATCAGTTAAAGTAGACTGCGTGCTTGTATTCAAACCCAGCTTGACTTAAGGACATGTTAGTTTGTTATGTCCCTCACCGTTGCAGAACCCACATCGCCTAATCTTCTTCTCGACCTTGTTCTTTGTTACTTCTTTTCTCTTGCGTTGTTTCTGTTGAGGGTCGTGAACGTTCTTTAATACACTGCTCCGATTGACTGAATCATTCAAACCAAACGAGTTCTCAAATTCTTCTGTTAGTATTTTCATCTCATCTCTTGCAGTTTTGAAAGACGCGTCTATCTTTGATGCAGCGTAGCATAATATACTTGCTGTTGCACGTAGAGAAGCAAACCTTGCCATTTGCATTATTTCTTGAGGCACATTCAAATCAACAAAACTGGGTGTAGAAGCCTTCGCATCCTTAGTCCACCTACTTTGAATTAAAGACCCGGGCAAATATGTGTAATCCAAGTGCTTCAAAATATGAAGTTGATGGCGACATGGAAGTCCAACGGTCTTGAATTTTCTACATGAGCAATTTAGAGTTTTCGTACGAGAATCAAAACTAATTTCAAATGTCCTATTTTTTCTTTGTACTTTTTCAAATACAAATATTGACATCCATCTGATAAGGACTGAATCTCTTCCTGAATCTGGTACAATGTCTCCCGTTGAAGTTCTTCTTGGGACGCATGAAAAGATTTGCGCGTAAAAATCTCAGAAGCATGACTTTCAAATTCAACCAGTTTTGTGATCTGGAAGGGCTTCGTCTAGGAACTTAAGTAATCCGCTTTCAACTCGTTCAGACGCATTCTACTAATTCCATCTTCAATTGCACGAACAACATCTAAATAAGTCTTCTTGTGTTTCAGTGCAATTGCGAGTGAAGCATTCATAGACTCACACCTTTGTGTTGAGCGAATATTAGCAAAGAAATGATCGATTAGATATGCTTGTGCCCATAAGTGCCGAGTATTTCCCTTCTCAATCACCCATGGATGCTTTTCGACGTTGAATTCTGAAACAACTGAACGCCATTAAATATTAAATTCGTCGGTTGTCCACCAGGAAGCTATGCATTTTGAGAATGCTGCTGTAAATTTTAGGTCACCAATGTTAGCCTGTACATTGCGAGAAAGATGCCAAGAACATAATCTATGCTTAGCATTAGGGATAACAGATTTGATAGCCCTCTGCATTGCCCTATCCCCATCGATGACAAC
Source organism: Hibiscus syriacus (assembly GCF_006381635.1). Classification (NCBI taxonomy): domain Eukaryota; kingdom Viridiplantae; phylum Streptophyta; class Magnoliopsida; order Malvales; family Malvaceae; genus Hibiscus; species Hibiscus syriacus. Next base: position 1,147,529 of record NW_024062907.1, read on the forward strand.
TGAAATAGGCGATTTGTTCATCATGGCTTCTAAAAATTTATGTAGCACTCACTCGAAGGATTGGGACGTCTCGTCAGCGATTATGGCAGTAGCAAACAATTGTGTTATAGTGATGATTGACACCAACAATAGGCATAACTGGTCGACCATACAAATTATCTTTATACGTTGTGTCGAACGCAATTACATCACCGAAGCATATGTAATCTGATCTCGATGTAGAATCCGACCAAATAAGATTATACAACGCCCTTGATTCGTCTACCGAGTACGTCACAAAAAACCCGGGATCATCATGTTTCTTATAATCAAAGTAAGAAATAAGCGCATTCACATCCCCATCAACGATTTCCTTTGCTTTACCTTTTTGAAGTGCATTGTAGAGGTCTTTATGTGTAAATCCAACATTATGATAGCCCCCTGCCTACTGGGTTAAATAGTTCATTACTTGTGACGTGCCAACACCGACCTCTTTCAATGTTGTTGCCTCATTGATATCAGCCTTACTTACAACTCTATTAGAACGCATAAATGGTGTCATAGTAGGTGTGCACAATGCATGATTATGTTTATGATAAGACTTACTTATAACCCACTGATCGTTTGTATTTGTTGTTGTAACTATAACTCTAGCCTTGCATCTTTGTTCTTGTGATTGGCGTATGGGCACGTTGACAATCAACGGTATTGACTTTTGATTCTCGAAACCCTTCTTTCGAACAACAAAATTCTTGTGTCTTCACATTCCCTTCCATGTCAAGCCGTGTTGTTCCCCGACGTGCACTAAACCCATGTTCCTGTACGAATCCCTTGTAAAAGTACCAAGCTTGATCACATGAAGAGAAAAGCTTACCAACCAATATGTCAGATTCATCAACATTATTACTTCATGGCATTCATCGGTTGGCTTAACATTGTCTGCATCAGTATGATCCATGGAAAAAAATTTGTTGTGCAATTTTAGTGGTCCCAACAGGAGTTGATGGAGATGTAAGTAAAGGTTCATTGAACAACATGTTTTCAATGGTGCTTTCAATAGGATGTGGTATTGGTAGTGGTAGTTGAAGGGTGGGTACAACATTAAATTTGCCGGACATATTCAGGTATGTACAATAACTACAACATTCAATAACTTTAAAGTAATAGGTAAAATTACAATATAGGTGGTAAAAATATACTTTTTTAATGACAAAATTAGTAAACACAAAGATTTGTTTCGATACATATGTAAGCATATGTGTCGATACATTTTCCAAAAGTATCGACCCCAAAAACATCGAAACAAATAATTATAATGTAATAGGTAAATTAACAATGTAACCAGTATTCATATACCGGTTAATTATAAAATAGGTCAACATAACGTATCGACACTATTATAATTTATGTCGATCCTTATTGTCTACAATGAATGGCCAAACGACAGGCACGCATAAAGTGTCGATACATTTACAATGTAACCGGTAGAAATATACCGGGTTAATGAGAGAATAGGTCAACATAAAGTATCGACACTTTTTAAATTTGTGCTGATACTTTTTTCCAAAAGAAAGCACAAAACAAGTTCACGCATAAAGTGTCGATACATTTAAAATTGTATCGATCCCAAAAACATCAAAACCGATAATTATAATGTAATAGGTCAATTTACAATGTAACCGGTTGAAATTTACCGGTTTTATGAGAAAATAGGTTAATATAAGCGCTACTTAATATGTTATTGTACTTGATAATATTTTCGGTTAAATGCCTATTTTATTATATAAGCGCTACCTATTACATTATATAAGCGCTACCTAATATGTTATTGTACTTGATAATATTTCCGGTTAAATGCCTATTTTATTATATAAGCGCTACCTAATATGTTATTGTGCTTGATAATATTTCCGGTTAAATGATATAACATAACCGATCTAAATTTTAATCGGTCACTTCTTTAACCGATCACGTCGTTTTTTAGCCGTTTTTAGGCGCCGCACAGCAGAATCACCCGTGGTGAGGGTTTTCCGTCAGTAATAAGCCATTGACTGTCGGAAGAATTATATTTCACCAACCAAAACCACCACTAACTTTAGAACAATAGCTCATCCTTTTCTTATAGAAAAAAATGAAAATATTTTGCATCCATTAATTGACTAAATGAAAGCTATCAACAATTTCTTCTTTCAAGGAACAATGCAATAAATACCTTATTTTATAAATAAATTAAAAGGTAAGTATTAAAGTTATCATTTTGATAGTAAAAGTCTACTCTTTCTATGAAAATAGGGTTTTTTGTGCATGAGGGGAATCTCCACATCTCCCACCGGCGGAGGCCGGCAATTTATCCTTCCAAGTCTTGAAAGAACGGGATTGCCTTTAGGGGGTATAGACACCCGTTTTTGTCCGTGTCTTTTTTTATATTATTATTATTATTATTATTATTATTTAAGGTACATTTACATTTTTTGTGTAGGCCACCGAAGCCCAAATTACAAGAGGCCCAATCCCGGAGCCCAACTAGCTAAACCCAATACCCAACAGCAACAAACAACCCCGATCCAGGCCCAGTTCAGCTGACCCGCGACCCGAACCGGCCCAGTAAATGACCTAGCAGAACTAGGGCTTCATCTTCTCTGCTCTAGAGCCGCCTCCCTCCTGGCCATTGGATTTGGACCCATTCAACGGTCCAGATCGCGCAGAGCCTAGGGTTTCACCCTAAATGTATCAACAGCCGCCGAGCCATTGAGCCGATCAAGCCTCCCCTCCCCTCCAACAGCCTTTTGTCACTGCCTCCATCCTTCCCTGCACCAAAAGTGACCCACTAAGCCATCAAACAGTGAAAAATGGACAGAAAATCAGAAAAAAAATCCAAAAGAAATCTTATCCTAAAGCTAGGATATTATGACTCTATCTGGAAGCAATCTTATATATCAGAAACCATCAACAATCACCAATCACCAATCACAAAGGCCACATAAAACAGAGCAGAGAGAAATATTGGGGGATTCATTCGGTGAGAACAAAAAAAATAGAGAGCATTCGGAAAAAAATCACTGAGGATTCGGGGAAACCAGAAAAAAAAAAAAGAGAAAATTGAGAGTGATATTTGATGAGAAGAAAAAAACACAGAGGGGGTTTCGAAATAAAAAATAGGGGGGTTTCGAAATAAAAAATTGGGAGAAATATTCGAGGAAAAATCAGTTCGAATCAAGTAAAAATGTCAAAGAAAAATAAAAGAGAGGAGAGATTTACCTTGGTTCTATACCGAGGAAACCCCAAAGTCACCGTGAAAGCCCCAAAGTCGTCGGGTTTGATTTTTCGTTCGAAAGGTATGCCTTAGATCTAGGAATATATATGGGTTTTTAAGCTAAAGGGTTTCGGGTTTTGGTTTGAGGGTGAGTAAAGGGTTTGTTTAAGGTCGGTTTTGTCTCCAGCCATCGTTGGCGCCGACGTTGGCCACCATAAGAACCACCGGTGTAAGGCGGTTCAGACGAGAGAATTTGGGAGAGTATGACTCTTCCTCTCTCTTATGGTTTCGATGAAACCAAACAAATGAATTTAATGGGAAAGTTATAAATATATTAATCCTAAAATTGTGTCGTTTTAAATCCACCTATTGCTGTGTTTTCTAAATGTTAGGGGATAATATCATTGTAAGTCCTTCCTCCCTTGTAGCTTTATATTTTGGCCACTAATGGAATTATCACTGTTTTAATTTGAGCCTTTTAGTTTTCAATAATTTTATTTCAGTCATTAATTTATCTATTATGTTATGTATGCTGATATTAGAATTTGGTCATGAGATTTATATTTATTTCATTTTAATCACTATTTTAGTTTATTGTGCATTCTTTGATATTCTAATTTGGACATGAAATTTGTAAATGTTACTTTTTAGTCACTTTTCGCATTTTGTTTAACTACTGTAGGGCCCCTAAGTTTCTGTTTTTTCCATTTTAGTTTCTTTAGTTTCTGTTTTCTCTAGTTTGGTTCCTAAATTTCTATTACTTCTATTTTAGCCCTTTAAGCTTCTGTATTTGTATTTTGGTCCTTAAATATATGTTTCTTCCATTTGTCTTCTAAGTTTCTGTTTTTATTATTTTAGTCCTTTATGTTTTGTGCTATTTTTGTCCTTCGAATTTATGTTAATTTTATTTTAGTCTTGTAAATAATTATATTTTAATGATTTCATTTTGGTTTGTAATGTTTACTTATTCTTATGCTAGTCATTTATGTATGAATGCATTTTACTTATTTTATGGTTATATGTATTATTTAAATGATGTTTTCAATTCCATTTAATATAATCATGTTATTTTGTATTTTTTATTACATTTATTTCCATTTTTATTTTATTCATGATTGTAATATTCGAATATTTCAAGAACTCGTATTTGTAGAACGAGCGTCGAAAGTATCACTTGATCGAAAACGGTACAATCTAATACGACGTTTGAACTAGAAACATTAACGAGAGGGCTAGACGTTTTTAGGTATACGACTTACCTAACCCAAAAGTCGATGGCGACTCTTTTTAATTTAATTCCAAATTAATTTCAAATCACCAATTTTTTAAAATAAAAATCATAATTGTTTTTAAAATAATATTTAATTATTTTATCTAAAAAATGGTTATGACAGGGGTCACAGAGATTCAAAGAAGGTTAGGAGCGAAGAAGACCATTGTGTTGAACGGCCAGTTTCAACCATGGAGACTATAGTGGATGGTGGAGATATCTCTATGGCGGAAGCATCTAGCCCTCTCGTTAATGTTTCTTCAACCTTTAAGGAGACAATCCAAATCTGTTTCGGGGAGAATCCGAAGACTTATACTGCCATGTTGAAGGGGACTACTGTGGATGGACAATCTTCTTTTGCTGATTTTGTCGATAATGAGATTACTTTACAAGAAGGAGATATGGATGTTGATCGAAGTGGCTCGTACCCCATATTCAAATTTTCTAACCGACTCCATGATGCGATTGATTACAATATGATGAGGACGGTTATTGTTCAGCTTCTAGGAAAGTCAATCGGATATAGAGCTCTCTGGAATAAGATCAAATTCCTCTGGTAACAAGAGGGCCACTTTCATATCGTTGATCTTGATAATGGATATTACGTAATTCGGCTGGCAAATGAAAATGACTACACGAAGGTTTTAACTGAGGGACCTTGGGTTATCTATTTGACCGTTCAACCTTGGAGCCAAAACTTTAGTACATCCGATCATCACTCATCCTAGGTTATTGTTTGGATCAAGTTACCAGGTCTGTCGTATCGTTACTATTCTAAAGCTCTATTTCGTCTAATTGGTACTAAGATTGGCAAAGTTATTAAGGTTGATTACAATACGAATGCGGGGGAGCGAGAAAAGTTTGCGAGATTGGCTGTTGTTGACCTCTCCAAGCCACTTCTACCCTGTATTGGTATAGATGGATTTGCCCAACAATTGGAATATGAGGGTTTGGAAAATATATGCTTCTCATTTGAGGTGTATGGGAATTCACAGTCCTTATGTGGGGCATACTTGAAGAGTACTACTAAGCCAAATGGAGATAACCCCGAAGCACCATCCTCGGAAATAGGATATTCAGGAAAGGGGATAATCTATACGGGCCTTGGATGGTGGCCATTGTGCGGAAAAGACTATCAAAGAAATCAGTTGATACCAGTAAAGGTGACAATGGGGCCAAAAATCCTGCTAACGCCTCTAGATTTGATATTTTTGGAAACGATAGTATGGAGGTAGATGTGGAAAATCAAAACCCAAATGTAGTTATCGATGAAGGAAATGGCTATAAGGCACCGTAGTATGGTATTCGCACTAGTGGGAAACACAAAGGGAAAAACAAAGGGAAAGAGACAATCAACAAGGATAATCTCGGACAGTCTTCTCGTGACGAAGCTTCTCACATCTCCATGAATGAACGAGACAGTTCTGAAAATATTTCCTAATAACATCCCAAGAGAGAAAAAAAAGAGTAATATACTGATTCTAACAAATAGTGTTTCAACAAAGGGTGGCTTCCAAGTGGAGTCTATGATCGCTGATCAAGATGCGGAGTTTACTGTTTTAGCTCCACACATTTGAGGAGGAAATCATATAGCAGAGTCCATTAATGAAAATACTTATGGGAAACGACCATCTCTACGTGGCAGGATTGGCGCTAATATGATAGGTGTGCATATGGAAACAGTGGACTGTAATAGCAAGGGTCTTAGAGTTAAAAAGCAATCAACTTGCAAACCGTCGAACCGCCCTCTTCTTTTGGAATGGATTCATTCTGGTCATAAAGTTAGACTTGCTAAGACTAATATATAATTTTCGAAGAATACGGATGAACACCTTTATGTTGATATTAGTAGTGGATTTCAGTTCTCTCGGGTTGAGGATATTGGAAGGTATCTTGGAGTACCCTTTCTCTACAATCGGGTAACTAAATCTACCTATTAGTACTTAGTTCAGCGTATTCGGGATAGATTGATGGGTTGGAAAGCAAAATGCTTATCCTTGGCTGGAAGAATAACTCTAGCAAAATCTATATTGATGGCCTTACCATCCTATGCAATGCAAAAGTGCTGTTTGCCTAATGGCATTTTGTTTATTTTGATATAACTAATTTAAGGGCAAAATATTTTAGGATTTGATTGAATTTTTTCAAAGTTTTCAAAAATAATTCAGAGTCCATAAAACTTGAATTTGAACACAAAACAATTTTTCTGGTTAAGCAGTACCAATATTGTTCTTACAGTATCGATACCACATGAACAATACTGAAACTATTCTTACAGTATCGATACCACATGAACATTATTGATATTGTTCTTACAGTATCAATACCAAAGGTAAGAGAGGTATCAATACTCTCATGGTAGTACCGATATTTCCTTATGTTTTCAAATATGTTTAGATTCTAGTGAGAAAAAATGATATCGATACTCAAAAGAGTATATATATTATTGCATAGTAGTATCGATACCATATCATCAATATCTATACTCACTCAGCCCAAAGATAAAAAATGACTAGTTTTTTAAAGGCAATACAGATACTCATCACCTGAGTTGTAAAATCCTATTCAGTACGACCCGAAGATCGACGGACTAAGGTGTCATACGGACCACCGGAGTGGCCGACCCAAATTTATCTTTCTTTTTCTTTTTTTTAAAACAACATAAACATTCACTTAAAAATTCATCCATAGTAGTAATAGCAAAATAAATATATAAAGTTTGATTGTCAAATATGGGCCCCAAAAATCAGTTAAATTAAAGTTTACAATATTCCCAAAATATATCATCTCAACTCGGATATACAAAGGGTCCATATACATTACATGCCCATTAATAATAAACCCGAGACATACTCAAAAGTTGGCGGCTATCTGGAAGATAGTCTAGGGGTGGCTCCTCAAATGCTCCTCCAATGAACCTGTACATGGAAACAAATTTTGAACTCTGAGCTCACAAGCTCAATGCCAAACTAATAACCAAACTATACTACATACATCCTCTAATGCACATGCTAGAAAACATAATTATTAGTATGCGATTATGTTAAGTTAAGTCATACATACAGAGGTAGGCATCATGATGTGGCTGAGGGGCTACATCTTGGAGCTCACACACCCCTCTAGCCTACCTAAGGTGGGATCCGAAATTCTACATCGAAAACACACACCCGACTAACTTAACTTGTTGAGTCTTGGGGCATCTACGCCCAGTTAGCAAAAAAGTGCCTAGGGAACTAACTTGGGCTTGGCCATACATTATAACATATAATCGTTCATTCTATTACTAAAGTGACTCGGGTGTCTGATTCGTTCCTCGAGCTTCATACAAGGCTAATTTTATGATTCCCTAAGTTATAGGGTTTCTAAGTGAGAATTTCCATTATTGAAATTGTTTCCGCTTAATATTTTATTTGACATGAAAAGAATAATTTTGGACCCGTCAACAATGTCTCCAAATCCCCAAAATTTATTGTTTCTAGAGGTGCAACAGTAACGATATTGACCCTCTCAATATCAATATTAACCCATAAGTGTCGATACTCCACCTAGGGTATTGATACTTGACCGTTTATATCAAATATGGAAAAAGGGTATAGTATCGATACTCCCAAGCTAAGGTATCGATATTGACCAGGTATCGATACTCCCCTAGAGTATCGATACCAAAATTTTGAAAAATTAGTCTCGATACCATCTTGTGGTCTCAAAATCGGGCCCTAGTTTCAATACTCTTATAATGAATATAGATATTCCTCACACAAAACTCCCTAGTTTTTGTCTATCATAAGAACATCATCGATACTATTTTTCTAGTACCGATACACCCATCCAAAAATACCCTGTTTGGGCACATAAAATCCCTTCTAAACCACCCTAAAAGCTCTATTGGGGTCCATAAATGTTATTAAAATCTTATTTGAGTTTACTAGGGTCATAAAGAGTCAATTTACAGTTTAAAAACACAAAAGTCTAAAAATTGCCATGAGTATGCTCATATGTTTCAATTTCTAATGAAAGCCAAACCAAGGCACTAAAAGGCCTACAAATGGTATAGGAATGTTATAAATGTGTTATCTTGGAGTATTGGTAGCCGAAAAACGTTCCAAATCACCTAAAAGCTAGTTTCTCCTTTCATCTAGCTTTGGAACCTTCTCCCATCTCTCTCACTAATGCGACATGGAAAATATGTTATTAACTTGTTTATGATACATTATGAGTCTAAAAACATTTTGTTAAGTTCACCTTATCCCCAAAAAGATCTAGAATCCCTAAGGTTCTTAAACCCCCACTAAACCCATTTTTGGTTTTATGGCCAAATCTTAATTTTTGGGGCATAATAGAAAGCTAAAGACACGGGGATTCCAAATTTTACCTTAAAATTTCAGGATGAGGGTGAAAGACTAACAAAGTTTGAACCTTTGATGCTTGAGTGAGAGAGAAAATAAGAAAACAAGAAGAAGAATAAGCAAGAGATGTGGGTAACCAAATGTACCAACGTGAAATCATCAGCCATTAATGAATTTTTAGCTTTTAAAATCCTTCATGGTATAATTGCTTTTTAAGTCCTTTATTCTTTGGTTCATAAATAAAATTATCCCAATCACCATTATTTGGGCCCAAAACAGGACCACTATCTATTATTAAACTTAATCCAAGTTGTTCTATAAATCTATTGGGCTCGTTTTATGAATCTCGAGTTGACCCGAACTACTAACTCGAGATTGGGGCGTTATACGAGCACCGATACTCCCTATACTAGGTAGTTTATTTTTGTAGAAAATTAATCCCCAAAGGCTAGAAATATTTACAAACTCATTCCAAAATATAAAAATAAGTTGAGGACACTTGAAGAAGGTTACAATACATATCCAAGCAATCCACATCAAGAGAAAATCTCATTCAATCTTATTTTTCCTTTTCTCTTATACATAGAGTGTTTTTGTAAGCATAATTTGTAAACACCTACCTTTTCGAGGTTTTCTTGTTTACATTTATTTTATCCTTTTGTAAAAGATGTTTGGTTCTAGTTTAGCCATTGAAAACTAGGGATTTATAAAATGTTACTCTTGAGCCTATAAAAAAGAAAGAACAAATTATTGAATTTGTTAGAAATCTTTAGCTTGGTGCTAAGTTAGTGGATGTAGACTTTATTTGACGAAGTTGAGCCATTCTAAATACTTGTGTAAAATTTCCTCCTATCTTTTCTCTTCACTGCAAAAATTTTCAATTGGTCAATTCACCCAATCTTAGCACATTTTCGGTTAATCGATAGAGCATCTAAACAATTAGTATAAGGGTAAGTCATAATTGATGGTTTAACAACCTTGTGAAGATCCTTGAAGCTCCCTATCAATTCTTTTTTCAACAAATAAGATGACTTTCATATCCGGCGTGTACTATCTTGAGGATTTGCACTTCATCACTAGGCCACCCTACTTCAATAGAGCAAATTATTCCTATAAGAAGAATAGGATGAATTTGTTCATCCAAGCCGTCGACCTTGCAGTTTGGGATGCCATCGTTGATGGTGTTCCCATTCTTATAAGGAATCGATAGAAATGGATAAGTGAAGTCATGAAGCTTGTCCAACTTAATGTTAAATCCATGCACATCCTCTTTTGTGATTTTGTCCTAGATGAGTATAGTAGATTATCTTCATGCTCTAATTGTAATACCTCAAATTTTGGGCAAGTAGTTTCGGGTTTACCCGAGAGATAAGTGGACCCTGCAGTATTTACAAATTAAGTCATTGGGCTTTATTAGGTTAGAATTGGGCCCAATTAGTCATAAAAATATATTTTTTGAATGGTAGTAAAATAAGGAAAGACCAAAAGCATAATTATCCCATTTTAAAGGATGAGAGCTTTGTATCTCTCATTTTATTTTCTTCATTTTAATTCCATTTCTTACTTCTTCCTTCTCAAGCTTCATAAGCCAAAAGTGAGTACCCCCAACAACATCGTTATGAAGATTTAAGCTTTTGGTTTTAATTTTTATAAGAAAAAAAGGGGTTTTATCATCTAAAGCCTAAATGAGAGTGATTGCTAGCTACAGAAGCTTCATTTTGGGATCCTTTAATCAAGGTAGTGTATTTCTAATCCTTTGGAGTACTAAGCTTCCATATATTTCGATAATTTGTTCAGATTTGGTATTTGAGCATTTTAGGGTTTCATATTTGGTTCATGCCATAAATCACGAATTTATTGTAAAACATGTGTTTTATGACAACTTAATACCCTAAATAACTACCCACAACATTAGTACATGATTTATAATCAAACTATAGCCTTTAGAGTGATTTTAGATGTTTTCTCGAGCCTAAAATAACCATTTCAGAGTTCGAGTATCAATACGGGATAAATTTGGGCAAAAATTAGGGATTTTTGGCTTGGAGTATAGATACTACTAGGAGAGTATCGTTACTACCCCTAGAAAATCGATACTCAGGGTGACAGTATCGATACTGAACCCCTATTTTAGAAACATAATGCATTTTCGTTATCGATACTCATATGAGTATCGATACTTGACCCTAGAGTAACGATACCACAAATAGAGTATCGATACTACCCACCTCAGATGATCAAATTTGATCCAGTTATGGTTCGTAAGAGCTAGGGATGGTTCTTAAGGATAAAATTTAGTCTGTGATGGGCGTAAATGTCCAAAGGGACCAGAGACATTCATGGGAACGGGTTACAACCAGAGTAACCATATTGGGCGTAATGTATCAAAGTATCTTCAGTTGAGAACGTAGTGGGCATCTATAGAATGGGGATCCTTACACATGGTGTACTGGTAAGCAGTATGATCAAATAATCAAATTATGAAATAGTATATTCGTTTACTGCAAGAACGATCGAAAGTGTGAGACATGCAATTACCATTTAATTTGAGGGCAAATTGAAAGAAAACATAGTAATAGCAAATAGAGTGTCGCTACACAGAAATGAAATCGAGTCAGATATCAGGCTGACCAATATCACAGTCGGTAACCAACAAACACGGAAATCATCGTGAAGTCCTTGAATGTGTAGAGACTTCTCTGGAGTTTTAGAATGACTAAAATACCCTTAAATTGCGAACAACCAGACCAATATAGACTTTTAGTAGTAATAGACTAATAAACCTTCGTATAACATTATAGATGAGAGAACAAGCGAGAAAGAAACTAGGGAGAGCAACAAATAAGATCAATAATAACTCAGTAACAGCTAAATCAGTAACAACTAAAAATAATAACAGCTAGGATGTCATAAAACTAGCTTTTGTGTGACACTCGAGAAACATACAAGACACCCGAGTTACTTTAGCAATAGGACAATTGTATTGTTTGTTAGTATGTCCAAGCATATACTAGTCAGTGTTGAGGCACTTTAGATGCCAATTGGGCGCGAATGCTCTAAGACTCGACGGAGTAAGTTGGCAAGGTGTACGTTTACTATGCAGCTCCGGATCTCACCTATATATCCAAAGGGTTGGGTGTACGTTTTTGATGCATTTCCATATCTCACCCATGCACCCAAGGGTATTTCGACAGGCTAAAGTGATGCGTGAGCTCCAAAATGCAGAATCCTTAGTTGTACCATTATGTCAACCATAACTTATGTGTTGTGCAGAATCTTAAACTCTTTGTTTACACCGTAGTGATATTCTTCGTTTCTCTCTTCATATTCAGATTTCTATCTAATGATCAGAGACGTAATCCTGGGCGCGAAGAATAAAAATAAAAAAGAGAGAGTTCCTTGCTTCATTTTTTAGAAATGGTATTAGGATTTGATCTATTCCACTGCCAAAAATAGAAATGGAAAGAGAGGGATTCGAACCCTCATACGAATAACTTGCACAACGGATTAGCAATCCGACGCTTTATTACACTCATCCCTCTCTCCTAATTGAGAAAAGATAATTACTATGTTACAACACGCAAAAAGAAATGATTGAAGAAAGTCCTTTTTTACTTTGTTATATAGGTTATATAAATTATTATTTATTTATATAGATTATTATTAATATATAATTATATTATTAATATATAAATATATAGATTCTTAATTTTATTATTATTATTATATAGATTGATTATATAGAATATAGATATATCCAACTTTTCTATAGATATATAGAACTTTTATAAGTAATTCCATTTCATTTATATTTTGTATCATTTATATTCTTAAATATAAATAAAAGAGGGCTCTAAAGAAAGAAATATCTCAAAAAAAAGAATATCGCTCTTATTTCACCAAAAGGGGATTTTTTTTATTTCCAATTTCCACGACCGACCTGGTTAGTACCCGACCGGGCTCATTTTTTTATTTTTATCTCAAATAACTCATTTTTTCTATGATTCTACGATCTGACTTGTTGCAAAAAAAACCTTGTTAAAAAAATCTTGCTATTGGATTGAATCAACAATCAGAAGCAGAAGAAGTCCTATTTCCGTTCCTATGATATAGAATCCAAATATTTTTTTCTATTCTTTTTTTTCTTCCTATTTCTTTTTATTTCCATTTATTTCACTAGAATCACTAGAATAAATAATTTATTTGACTAGAATAAATACTAAAAAAACTATGTATTTTTGCACAATCCATTTTTATGTTATGACTAAGTCCTTTTGTCGAACCTTATCTATCAAAACTCCTATAACACAAGTCTTCTGACAAAAGGCGACAAGGCACTAACTTTCAGGATTTTTTATGCTCCTATCTTGTAATCCTATCTTGATTACGCCCAATTCCCCTGTTCGACAAAGTGTCCCTTTATATACAATAATCGCATTGTAGGGGGTATAGTTTAGTGGTAAAAGTGTGTTTCGTTCTATTAATCCCCTTAAGAGTTAAGGGGTCCCTCGATTTGATTCATATTCCGAGCAAAAACTTTATTTCTTAAAAGGATTTAATCCTTTACCTCTCAAGAAAATTTTTGAGGAAGAATATACATTCTCGTGATTTGTATCCAAGGGCCAATTAAATTATATTTAAAATTATATTCTATAGAATTTTAGAATTTTATTTTAAATGAAAATTGAAAATTGGATTATGAAATTGCGAAACATATTTTTTTTTGAATTGGATCAATACTTCCAATTGAATAAGTACGAGGAAAAGATCTATGGATAAAGATAGAAAAGTATATTTCTAATCGTAACTAAATCTTCAATTTTTTTGATAGGATAGATTGAAGCAAAATAGCTTTGGTTTACTAGAGACATTTACATCTTGTTTTAGCTCGGTGGAAACAAAATGTTTTTCCTAAGGATTTTATCAAATAGAAATATAGAACGAAGTAACTAGAAAATTTGTTCTATTCTAATCCCACTATTCTAGAAGGATCATCTAGAAAGCGAATTTTTTGAATGCATTCAGACAGAAAAGCTAACATAGATGTTTTGAATGCATCGTTGAATTAATAAATACGCAATTCCTAAAAAAAATTCACATGTTCTTTAGTTTTTCTAAACAAGAGAAAAGAAAAAACCGAACAAAAGAAAAAAAGTCAAAACGTAAAAAAATCGTAATGAAAAGCGTCCATTGTCTAATGGATAGGAAAGAGGTCTTTTAAACCTTTGGTATAGGTTCAAATCCTATTAGACACAATTTAGAATCGATTTCTATATTCTATATAGAATATAGAATATATTATGTATATTATAATATATTAGATTATTATCTATAATATTCTAAATTATTATCTATATAATTAGATAATTAAATTAGATTTCTAATTTAATTATTTCTTTTCTATTTTTATTAAAAATTAGAATTTTATTAAAAAATTCTATTTAAATTTAAGTAAGTTAGAATTTTCTATTTATAATTGTTCCTGAAGTCGAAAACGTTCCATTTGTTCCTGAATAGCATCTTTCAAAAGCGTTTATGCTTCCTCAGTGAATATCTTGGTAGAATATATGATTTCTTGGAACTAAGGTTTATTCGTTTTTAAGTAAGTACGTAACTCAATGAGAAATTTCCTTACTTGTCCAATTTCTAATGAATCAAGATAACCATTCGTTCCGGTATAAATAGTACTTATCTGTTCTGCCACCGTAAGAGGGGCTGATTGGGATTGTTTAAGCAACTCACGTAATCGTTGACCTCCTGCCAATTGATTCTGAGTAGATTTATCGAGATCAGGAGCAAATTGCGCAAAGGCTTCTAATTCAGCGAATTGGGCCAATTCCAATTTTAATTTACAAGTGAATTGTTTCATAGCTTTAATTTGGGCCGCGAATCCTACTATGGAGACGAAAATCCCCACATTAATAGCAGGTCTGATTCCGGTATTGAATATATCGACAGATAAGAATATTTTTCCATCTGTAATGGAAATAACATTAGTAGGAATATACGCCGAAACGTCTCCGAACTGGGTCTCAACTATTGATAAAGCATTCATACTTCCTTCACCTAACTGAGAACTTGATTTAACGACTCTTTCTAAAAGGCGTGAATGCAAATAAAAAAACATCTCCTGGATAAGCTTGTGCTTGCTTGTAAAGATCATCATAAATGATGAAGGTGTGTAATTCACGATTCATAAAATATTCAGCCAAAGCTGCTCCTGTATAAGGAGCGAGGTATTGTAATGTAGTTGGGGAATCCTCCATTTCGGCTACCACAATAGTGTACTCCATCGCTCCCCTTTCTTGGAAAGTAGTCACTACTTGAGCCACAAAACATGCTTTTTGACCAATAGCTACATAAACATATATTATATTTTGCCCTTGCTGAATGAGAATGGTATCCGTGGCTACTGTTGTTTTACCGGTTTGTTTATCCCTAATAATTAATTCTCATTGACCATGTCCTATAAGATCATCGAATCAATAGTAATAAGTCCCATTTGAAAAGGCTCATAAATAGAACGTCTCGAAATAATACCCAGGGCAAGAAATTCAATTAACCGAGATTCAGAAGCTGAAATTTCACCCCGACCGTCAATAGGATTAGCCAGGGCATTTATAACACGACCCAAATAAGCTTAACTCATTGGTATCTGAGCAATTATTCATGTTGCTTTTACATAACTTCCCTCTTGTATCATCAACACCCATTAATACAACACCAACATTATTTGATTCCAAAGTCAGGGCAATCCCTATTGTACCTTATTCAAATTATACTAATTCACCCGCCATTACTTCATCAAGACCATGAATACGAGCGATGTCGTTGCCCACTTAAAGTACAATACCAGTATTTACAATCTTTACTTCTCTATTATATTGCCCAATACGTTCACGGATAATATTACTAATTTCCTCGGCTCTAATAGTTACCATGACTATTTCCTAATTATTTTTTGGAAGAAAAAAAAATCCCTAAGTAAAAGGTAAAAAAAGGCTAATCAGTTATTTCTTTCATCACCCCAAACAAGCCAATATTAGCACTAATGGTATGTAAATGTAACTCGTTGCTTAAAGAACTATTCAGAGTTCCTAGAGCTCCTTGTAAAGCTTATTGTAAAACCCGTTGTCGGACTTGATTAATCGCTCTTTGTTGTTCAAAATAATTGGTTTCATTTTTGTAATTTTCTAATTGTTCCAAAATTTTATAAGTTCAATTAATCAAATTCAATTTTTTTCGTTCTATCTCAGAGTATCCATTCACTCGAAACTGATCCGCCTCCATTTTTACTTTCCGCAAGCGGGCCCGGGCCTTTTCCAACCATTCAATAGCCCCCTCACATAGTTCTTCTGAAATTCGAATAGTATTCAAGATCCTCTCTTTTCGATTATCTAATAAATCACTTAATGAAAGTAGATTATCTTTACATTCAATTTTTTTAAAATTCCATGATCCCTTCCCGAACCAAACATGAATCTTTCAATTCATTTGGCTCTCACGCTCAATTATTTCTTATTTATTGGGAATTAATTCCCATATCTTTTTTTTTCAAATGGAATGAGCTTACCCTCTCCCTCTCTTCTCTAGTTATATTTTAAAATATCGAGTCATATTCCAAAATATTGAAACTAATTACTAATCCAAGACCAAAATATTCGGAGGATTTTTCTGACCAAAATAGAAAATATATCAAAAAACTAAAAAGTATAATAAATAAATAATAAATACAAAATTTACATATTATTTAGAATTTCTAATTGTACTTAGAGTTGTATAATGTCTAACTGTAATTTGTCAGCAAAGTTGTTTCTTTTTTTCGTCAAATTCAAAGAATTCTTATCCCTTTATACATAGGTCATCGATTCAACATTGAAAAAAGGGGCTCAAATCGTTTTATCGACATGAGTGTTTTATATCGAAAACAGATTTTTGTTCTGAAAATCTTTCTGTATTTAGTAAATAGTATAAAGAGTACCCTGCTGCATCTTAACTTCAAACGGTTTGGCCCTAACCATGTTAATGGTCCTAGATTATTGGTTAATAGAGAATCAAATTCGATGTACCAATGAATCACGAAATGCTACGGTTCTTAAATATGATTTTAAAAAATTATTCAGAAGTCATTCGCGGGATCATGCACACTTTGCTTTCCTAGTTATAATGAAAAAAAGTACAACTGGGTGAATCTAGCCTATTCTTGAAATAAACAACTTGCACACACTCCCTTTCAAAAAAAGATCAATAAACCAAGGACTACGCTTATATTTATTGGATTTGTTGCTAAAATATTGGTATTAACCCCGAAACTCCCGACGAATGGCCAATAACCCAAGGAAATAAAATAATCGGTTACATTTTTCATATGATCTCTTATATTATTTTAGATAGACTAAAAAAAAGAACTCAGTTCTTTTTTTTGTATTATATCACTTTGACACCTTTTTCCATTTATTCTATCATATTTATATTATTCTAATTCTATGTATTTCTTTTTTTTTTGTTAATAATAATCAATTATTTAATATTTATTAATAATATTTATTATTAAATTATTGATTATTATCAATTTTCATTTACCTATGTATAAACCTATAAATGTATTTTTTTCAATTGAAAATTCCAATAATAATAATTCTTATTAGAATTAGGGGGTAGGTTTCATGTCAATGGAAAAATACCTTATTTGTTGCAACACTCCTTTAAACATATTTAAACATAAATAATAAAAAAGGTTTCTCTTGAACTAAGAAGGGGAAGGAAGAAAGCGAGTCAGTGTGATAATTCCTCATCCTCAAATTAATCTTCCCATGGATTATTGTCCCAATGAATAATTAATTGTAGGAGTGAAATCTTGATATAATTCGAAAAAGCGAGGAGTAAGTCCCAAGTCATAAACTAAGAAAAAAATACATAATTCTTATGCTTATTAAGATTAAACAAAGGGATTCGCAAATAAAAGTGTCAATGCTACAACCAGCCCATAAATTGTTAAAGCTTCCATAAAAGCCAAACTAAGCAATAAAGTACCTCGTATTTTTCCCTCTGCCTTGAGTTGTCTCATGATACCTTCTACAGCTTGGCCCGCAGCAGTACCTTGACCAACTCCAAATCCAATAGAAGTAAACCCGACAGCCAACCCAGCAGTAATAACGAAAGCGACAGAAATCAGTGGATTCATGATAAGTTCCTCGCACCAAAATAAAGAAATGGTTAATGATACAATCATCCAATGAATTTTGACTTAATTATATTATTCCATTTCTAAGATTCAACCTGCCGAAGTAACTAAGAACTCCGAATTGAAGTGAGAAGATTGAAGATTATTGAACCATCAGAACTATTTCGATATCTTTTTTTAGTTCCTATCCGCTGGATATCCCTTGGATTTTTGTGAATCCGCGCATACTTTGTTCTTCCATTTCCTTTCTTTTTCCAACCCATTCCTTACTTTGAATTCTTCATTTTTGTCTTTATTTTATCACTTTATTCATTCAATTTAGAGTCAAAGATGAAACAGAATGACTTCTATTCTTCTATTGGAATCCCTATCTAACTCCACAGTAGTGGGTTGGATTAGATCTATTTTGAGTTCGTATATAACTAGTCAATATCTAATATCCCATATACATGTGTTTCTTACATAAAGTAAACCAATCTTTCATATCTTAGATTCAATTGGATTCTAGAATTATTCCTCAAACTATAGACAAGAGTTGTCTTATAGCCATTAGATTCCATATACCTAATTATTCAAATAAGAGATTTAAACGAAATTTGGGCAAAAATCGAGTTTAAAAATGGAAAATCTGGGTAAGGTTATCGATACTGGAAGAACAATACTGATACTATATGTTTAAAAATGGGGAAGTATGATGAACAATATCGATATTGATGTAATTAGTATCGATATTGATGTGGGTATCGATACTAAGATGACAGTATCGATACCATGGATTCCGGAATGTAGAAATTGTATCAATACTGAAAAGGGAGTATAAGTACCATAGTATAGAAGTATCGATACTATGGTAGACGTACTGATACTATTAAGTCTGAAAAAAATTTAAGATAGGAGGAATTTTGATAGAAATTGAATATAATAGTACTTTTGAGTATTATTAAAAGTATAAATGCTAGAGAGTATACTAACATTGGTATGGTATGTGTACTTAATGGATGCTTGTGTAGATCATAACCAAGCTCCTGAGTCTAGCAAGAAAAAGGGAAAAGATAAAGTTGTCAAATAGTCGGACATCTATAGTGAGGCTTATCAGGTGAGTGCATCTATAGTACTTGTATAAAAGGAGGAAGACTCACGATGAGTCAACCTCAAATGTTTTGTTAAATGTATGTTTTACAACATTTTGGTATTATTTTCATAACGTGTATGAGAATGATAGTATGAATAAGTTTTAGAGTATGAAATACTCTGAAATGAAAGTTAAATGCATAACGGTGCATTTCGGCATAAAAGATACCACAAATGAAAGTTAATGCATAATGGTGTATTTCGGCATAAAATGTGCCACAAATGAAAGTTAAATGTATAACGGAGCATTTCAGCATAAAAGGTGCCACAAATGAAAGTTAAATGCAAAACGATCCATTTTGGCATAAAAAGTGCCACTAATGAAAGTTAAATGCATAACAGTGCATTTTTGGCATAAAATGTACCACTCATGGTATTCATAAAAGGTGAATGATCATTTCGACACTTTGGTGTTGTGCATGTACCTTACATTTTCATTTGACATACATTGGGCAAAATAACGGATAATTTGGAAAAATATACAAAAAGATAAGTATGCTGGGCATACTAAGAATAATTTTGAGGACTATAGGAAAGAAACTTGGTTTAACTGAAATGGTTTTTAATGATTCTCATGAAATATGCGAATTATTTCGGATATTGATAGTCATGATATACTTGTGTATGAATTGCAGTTTCTTTTACATTATTATGTCTCACTAAGTAAATACTTAGCGTGTATTGATTCACGCGTAGGTAAAAGCAAAGACTAGCAGAGTAAGGAGTGTTGCAGAGATTATCAATCCAAGTTTGACTCATCAGTAACTGTAGGACAATTATGTCTCTTTTTGATAATTAGATGACATGTATATGAACTTAAGAAAATGCTCTGGAACGTATTAAAGTTATAATTTTTGTAATATATTTAAATGAATGTTTTATTATTGTACTAAAATGTTTTGTTTTATTTCCGAAACAAAATTTTATGGGTTTTACAAATAAGTAAATGTTTTTAAATGTCACGTGACACCAATGACTTGTGTATAGAAACGTATACGGGAAATAGGTGTTATATTTATTGGTATCAGAGCTACAGGTTTAGCCAATTCTCAGCCAAAACCGGGTTTATTTGACTTTAAAAAGGGTTAGATATCAATAAGATTGTCAATGTTATCGATATGGTGTCATTAGAGTGTGATTGATGTCACTCATTTCTAATTCAGTGTTATTATTATATATGTCCTAGTAGATGTCGGAATCTTCAAACTCGCGAAAAGCGATCGAACGAGAAAATAGAGAAGGATTGGGTAACGAAAGCTATGAAGAGAATAATGAGCATCTGATGCCATCCGAGAATGCTAGCGTATCGGCACATCAGGGTATGCACGTGCCAGAGTTTGGAGCTTTCATGCAAGCTCTCGATGCAATCTTGACACAGTTCTCACCTCCTCCACCTCCCCCTGCTCCTCCAGTACCGAGGATGTTGATCCCAAAAGAACTGAAAAGTTTAGGAGCTCTTGAATTCCGGGGTGAAGAGGATGAAGGTCCTATGGAGGCTGACTTATGGCTAAATGATGTTATGGTAATGCTTGAAAGTCTTCACTTCTTGGAATATGAAAAGCTGGGTGGAGTTGTATCTTTACTTCGGGGATTAAGTCGAGCGTGGTGGTCAAATACTATGATGTATGCACCACCAGAAGAAGTGACCTAGCAGTTGTTCCAGGAGGAATTCAATAACAAGTATATGGGTAAGCAGTTTAGACGGGCGATGATGCTAAAGTTCCTTAATTTGAAAGAATGTGATCGAGAAGTACATGAGCACGAGGCTTAGTGCAATAAGCTGAGTCATTTTTCTACTGAGGTAGTTCCCAATGACAAGGCTCGATGTGATTGGTTCATTGAAGGTTTTAGGCCAAAGTTGAAAGAGATGGTGTTGGCTTTGAACTTGCCTAACTTGCAAGAAGTCATAAATTGAGCCAAGGCTATTGAAAGAGCTCAAGAGGAGACTCTAGCAGTTGAACAGAGTATGCAAATGGGGAAAAGAGTTGGAACACCTTTAACTCCCCATCATGCTAAGAGAGGCAAGGGATCGAGTTTCAGATATACTGATAGAGATGGTTCTCTGCAACTTCGCAAAAAATTAAACAATCATAGTCTTTTGCTGCTAGCTCAGGTAGAGCATTTGGAGAGAGAACTCCATGTCAGACATGTAGTAAATTTCACCGTGGAGTATGCAGGTTTCTCAGTGGAGCTTGTTTCCAGTGTGGTGAGATTGGTCACTTTGCCCGAAACTATTCTAAGAAATTCAGGGACAATTTAGTTCAATCTGACAGATCTGTGGCAGCTTCTAATAGAAGAAGAGTAAGATCCAGAGGACAATATGAATCAATTTTGCGACGAGAGACTTGGGGAGTCCCCATAATTTACAACATTAAGACCAATGAGGATCGAGATGACTTGGAAATATTAACTGGTACATTCCATATTTTTGATGAACCTGTGATTATTTTAGTTGACCCTGTTTCTACACACGCATACAACAACAACAATAATAAAACCCTATTCCCATATATAATGGGGTAAGGGGGAGGTAGGGTAGTAGGCTGACCCCAACGTCAAGTTGAGAGCAGCTTCCGTGGAAGACCTCCGGTAGTCAGAAAATTAAAAATGGAGATAAAATGCAATGCATGTATAAATAAATAAATACATAGTTGAACAGTTTTCAAATGTATTTTTCATATGGGCATATGTAATGGGAAGTAATCCATGCAAATAAATCCCTACGTAAAAAATCTCTGCATATAGACAGAAACGTAAGACCCGACTAAATCTAAAAATAGGAAACATGAAGAGAATGATACATAGAAGTCAACGATAGCAAGCTACGAGAATGAATAAAGTCAAATGGGTTAAAACCTAAACTAAGGCAACACTACTCCGCTACCCTAGTTATAAGCCTTAATAAATTCAAAATGAAAGAAACATATAAAAAGTAGAAGTCATGGAAATTACTACGAAGACATTAAAAGAAGACAGAGATGATATACCCTATGGATGTGACCCACACTACTCGGCTACCCTGGTCTTAAGTCTCCATACTTTCCTATCAAAGGTCATGTCCTCAGTAAGGGCTAAATCCTTCAAATCAGATCTCAAGCAGTCTTCCAATTTCCTCCTTGGTCGTCTTCTCCTTCTGGCACCATTGACTGTAATATACTTTACCCTCCTGACCGTATTCGACAGTTGTCACTGAAGGACGTGCCCAAACCACCGTAGTTTTCCCTCCCTCAATTTTTCAGATACAAACACCACCCCAAAGACATCCTAATAGCAGAGTTTGGTATCATATCCCACATAGTCCTACCATATGTCCATCGAAGCATTCTCATTTCTGCGGCCTCCATCCTCCTTATGTGATCCTTCTTGATTGCCCAACATTCTAATCCATACAGAAGCGCTGGTCTTGTTTCCATTCTATAAAATTTTCCCTTAAGTTTTAGAGGCACCTTCTTGTCACACAAAACTCCAGTAACAACCCTCCACTTTAGCCATCCCGCCTTTATACGGTGTGTAACGTCATCATCTACATCCCCATCTTTATGTATCATAGACCCTGGGTACTTGAAACAATCCTTTAATGGGAGAACGTGTCCTTCTATGCATACTTCTACATCTTCATCGTTTTAGTTCCCACTAAAGTTTGAACATAAATACTCTGTCTTTTCAATATTGATCCTTAGACCTTTTTCTTCCAAAGCAATCTTCCAGGTAGTCAGTCTACTATTCAGCTCAGTTATTGTTTTAGCAACTAGGACAATGTCGTCAGCGAAAAGCATACACTATGGAACACCGTCTGGTGTCGGACAATAGATGTCGTCCATAATCAAGGTGAAGATGTAAGGGCTAAGAGGCGACCCCTGGTGGAGTCCGATTTCTACCATGAATGCCTCGGTGTCGCCAACTGTAGTCCTGACGTATGTGGTAGATCTACAGTACATATCATGAATCACCCGGATATAAGCAGATGAGATCCTTCTCATTTCTAAGGTCTTCTAGATCGTATCGCGGGGAACGCTATCATACGCCTTCTCAAGGTTAAGGAACGCCATGTGAAGATCTTTATTTTTTCCCTATATTTCTCCATAAGCCGTCGAAGAAGATGAATCGTCTCCGTAGTAGACCTCCTGACATAAAGCCAAATTGGTTTTCCGAAACCCCAGTAACCTGTCTCAACCTAGCCTCTATCACCCTTTCCCATAGCTTCATGGTATGACTGAGTAATTTAATACCTCTGTAGTTTCCACAACATTGGGGATCTCCTTTATTCTTATAGATTGGTGTAGACATCAATTTTTTTCATTTAAATTTATTATTATTATTAAAATTATTATTATTAGTATTATATTATAAATTATATATTATTTATTAAATATTACAAAGCCCAATTACAATAACTCAGGCCCAGATACAGAAGCCCAACGTAAACCCTAAAACCCAACTAGGGTTTTCATCTCATGCCCCAGCCGCCAGTGATCTCCACCGTTGGATCTGGCAAGATCCAACGGTCCAAAACTATCCAGCTTGAAACCCTAGGGTATCATAACCCTAGGGACCACACGGCCGCCGCCGTTGCTTCCAGACGTTCCAGCTGCCGATGCCCTCGCCAGAAGCCTCCAGAAGCTTTGCTGCCATGATAACAGCCGCACACGTCGGCTCTATGGTGAGTCACCAGCATAGCTTTGGTGACTCACCGAGCCTTACCCTTGTAACGGTCCGACGAGAGCCTCGGTGGTGGCTATAAAAGCCACACCTGCAAGAAAAAAAAAGGAGCAACGTAGAACAACAAAGAAACAGACGGCAGAGAACGACAACAAACAAAACAGAACAAAAAAAACAGGGAGAGATACGAACAGCAACCAACGTCCAGAACAAAAAAAAAAGAAGAAAAAAGAGATAAGAGAAGAAAGGAAACTTACTTTGTCATCAAAGAACCCCAACCGTCGCCGGAAAAACCAAAACCGAAGGTATTTTCACGGATTTGCTCCGATCAGGAGCTTTTTAAGAAAACGGTCACCGGATCCGTCATTAGGACGGCCCGATCTATGTTTTGGTAAAAAATTAAAATTTCCCGACCACCGAGAGCGGTGGCCGGTGGCGGTGGTCGGCACCGGAGCACGGTGGCCGGCCAGAACTCTAATCCCTCCGATGAGGGATTTGAAGAGAGAGGCGAGAGAGAATATTTACTCTCTCAGTTAGAGAGAGAGGAGAGAAAAAGAAATGAGGGGTTGGCCCTTCGGGCCAGCCGATTTCGGATACTTATACCCTCTCCCAAACGACGTCGTTTTGGGGAGGGTATATCTGTAATTTCGCGCATGGCTAAACCATTTCCGTAGCCATCCAAGTTTTATAATTATTCATTTTAGTCACTGAAATTAATTTCTGAACATTTTAATTCAGTCTTTGAATTTTATTTTATTATGTTTTAGTCCTTACCAGTATTAAATAATATATTTATGATAAATATCACATTTAGTCCCTAATAATTTTAATATTACTATTTTAATCACTGATTAAATAATTAATGGCTAATTACACTACTAATATTTATTTTATGATAACTCTAACCATGTCTCTTACATATTTATATTTATAATTTGATCATTAATTATATATAATCTTAATTTTAACCATAAGTTTTATTATTTTACATTTTAAATTCATATATTTATGAATATGATCCAATAGTTTTAATGTTATTACTTTTATTTTCTTTCATTTTAATTATTATTATTTTATTTTGTTATTACTTTTGATGTATGTTTAAATTATTATCTTCATGATTATTTTATTTTTATTATTAAGTTATATAATATATATAATATTTATTTATTCTATTTGTTTTTAAAAAAATCCTATTTATAAATTTAATTTTATAAACTACTTTTAAGAAAAATAAACATATTTGATATGTATTATTTATAATATTAAGAAAGGAGCTGTCTTAAAGCAACTAGAAGCCCTTTTCTGATATTTCTGAGTAAATAAATAAAGATATATTAATATATTTTCTTAAAATTATAATAATAAATTTAAATCAATAGGATTATGAATTAAATACATTTTGAATTTTTAATTTCTAATAATAGAGACAATTTATAATTAAAAAGTACCAATTTTGGGCGTTGTAGGGGTGCTAATCCTTCCCTAAACGTAACGACCACGAATCCCTTTTTATTATTAAAAAGAACGAATTTTTGGTTAAAACGCAGATCAGTTATCTTTTAATTGATGTTTTCTTAAAAACTCTTTTAAAAGATATTTTTTAGGTATTCGACCTACCTGACCCAAAAGGCCGATGGCGACTCCTAAATTATTTTCAAAACCATTATTCACATCAATTTCACCGCCAAATGATATTTCGTGCCGGACGAAAACCGGTTACGACAGCTTGGCGACTCCGCTGGGGACATGTCAAACTTAAAATCAATTATAAATTGTCTCTATTAATTAGAAATTAAAATTCATTTATTTAATTTTTAATTCTTTTCTTTCAAATTTTTATTATTTATTATTTTATATTGATATTGTTTTTTTTATTCAGGTATTATATTTATTTATCTGTTAGAGGTTTGAATATTTCTCCACACACAACACTTGCATTGCATAACATAAAGCTCTATAATTGAGCTTGTCCCTTTTAAGTGGGAGTGAAAGCGACGTCTTCGTGAGAATTATTCTCCGTGTCAGACCTAGCAAGTAACTTTTGGGGTTCATATGCTCTATGTCTTCGTGAGAATTTATTCTCCGTGTTAGTCATAGAGAAATGTATCCCTCGAATTAAACTCGATCCGCTTAAGTCTGTAATGGACTAGGATTGAGGTTTGACAGCTCAAGGGGGCATCAACAAGGACAATTCGAGTACCTTTACTCCTAGAACTGAAACTCTGCATATAATAAACCCTAGAAATTCACCTAATCTAAGACAGTACTGAACCTCTGTTCATAGGTGTACACAAAGGAAAAATAAGCTCTAGATTTAATTTTTATTTTTTTTTCTCCCTGAATAAATGCATGCGAACTAGAAATCATGCGGTTAGGTTAATTTTTCCAAACAAAGTATGGAACTAGAAAGCATGAGGTTAGGATTATTATATACCATGATCGATAAATTTTTCTTTCAATTAGTTGGTATTAACCATTTTATTTTCTTATTTCCCATGTATGTTATTTTCTCTAATTTGTTTAAATTATTTTCTGTTGTTTGCATTGCATGATCATGACCAAAAGGTGTTACTTGAAAGACTGTTCATCATATTGGAAAGAAATCATAAATGGACAAAAAGTTTTATGATCAAACAAAATATGATGCGGCCAAAGAAAGATATGATGAGGAAACTCTGAGGATAAAAGCAAGATATGCACTCAAAGATCGTATGACCATTAAGGAGCAAAAGGAGATACGAGAAATGAGAGATCAGATGACCAAGATGATGGATAGAATATCTGTTTGGCCAAAGGAAAAGAGGTTCCAGCACAGAAAGAGAGAGAGCTCAATGAACCTAACTCTGCAGTTTCAGATACGCAAGGGATTTCGATTCTTAACCAATTTAAGAAATTACAGGACAGTCATCATTCGTATTCAAAATCGTTATGGAGATACCAAAGAAATGGTGACGACTGTACAAGCTCCAGACAAGAGAAGAAATCATGTAATCAGAAATCATCAAAGTTTGGTCTGCTCCCAATGTCTAAAACTCAGGTTCAATCCAAGACAAAAGGCGGTTTTCATCTGATACTATCCCATATCATATAAAGAGTTGTATGAGAAGCTATTTGAAGCACAAGAAGTGGATCCATATTATATAAAACCGTTCCAACTCCGTATCCAAATTGGTATGACATCAACGTTCATTGTGAATATCATGTTGGAGCTCAAGGACATACCATCGAGAATTGTCTTGCCTTCAAACGCCGAGTCCAAAGTTTTTGGATCATGGAACCTTACAATTTATGGTAAATGATCGACCTAGTTGGTAACTAAGGGTCCTGATAGATTAATACCAAAAGTCTTCAAAGGTAAGAGTATCAGTAGGGGCGCCCAGAGAGAAGAAGATTTGCTAAGGTTTAAAGCTCAAATACGTCATTGAAGATTGAATACGTAAATTGAGCACCAAAATGGAAAACATACATAAAGACTTCCAGAAGGTCAGTCAAGCTTTCAAAATGCTGGTATAGGAAACACCCCAGAAGAGTGGATATCAGGGATCACCAAATTGAAAAAGAGTTGCAACATACATGAAGATCTTCTCCAAAACTTTTTTGAACACAAATGTTCTTTCACAAAGGAAAATGATCAACTCCAAGAATTAACATAGGAGATGAAAGAATCCCAGAATGTCATGAAAGAAGCTGCAGTCCAGACAAGCAATATGGCCCATAAGCTGATAATCTAACTTGGTTTTAGAGAAGAAAATGGGAAAGTTATTCCCTATATGTAAAGTTTTGTTGAAGTTAGGATTAAAAGTTGTTCCTTACATGTAAAAGTGTTGTTTGATGTACTGAAGCTTTTTGTTCAATGAAATTGTTCTAGATGATCACTCTAAAGTAACACCTTTTCATACATGCATTACATTTTGTATCTGTGCATTTTCATTTTGTATTTTACTTTATATCTTTGAATTGCACATTTTGCATTCTTATTTTTCATTTATGCATTTTTCATTTATTAAAGTACTGTCATGTATTTTAATTATAAAAACATGTTAATAATTAATGAAAGGTTTGTAACAGTAAAACCAAGGTCATTCATTCATATTACTTTACTGTCATCATGAAAACAATGGAGCAATCTTATAAGGGACTACAAGATCAGTGGCCAGAACCATTGACAGGGTTACCTCGGGATACAAGGAAAGAAGTTTCAGATTCAGTACCAGATGGATCAGATCAAATTATCCAGGAAATGGAATCTGATAAAGAAGATACAACTGTTATAGAGCAACCATGCTGTCAGATTGAAGAGTCGAAAATGGTAAAAACCTCTGGGGCATCCAATTGAACCCAAAGAATAGCCTTGTTCATTATTCGCAGTATGAGGAAAGATTCAAGAAGATGGATGAAGCAATCAAAAGTATGAAATGTGTTGATACTTCCCACAAAGAATTAGAAGCAAGAGAGCTTAGCTTGGTTCCAGATTTGATTATTCCCCATGAATTCAAAATGCCTGATTTTGAGAATATGAGGGCACAAGTTGTCCTCTAATACACCTGAGAATGTTTTGCAGAAAAATGGGAGGATATTTAAATTCTGATGACCTGTTAATTCACTCTTTCCATGATAGCCTTGTTAACCCAGCAGTAGTCTGGTACAATCAGTGACCCAGAACAGATCAAGAAATGGGTAGATTAGCTGATGCATTTTTGGGACAATATCGGTATGTTAAAGGCTTAGCTTAACACGTATGGATCTTCGAAGAAATAAAGAAGAAACCAATGAAAGATTTCAAGAATTGCCTTAAGTGGAGAGGGGTGGCAGCACAAGTTCAACCTCCCATATTAGAAGAAGAAATATCACGTATGTTTCGTGATTCCCTTCCAACGCCTTTCTTCGAGTTAATGCAGGCAAATCCGACAAACGAATCGAGAATCTTATGACAAGTGGAGATTAATTGAGAATGTAATCAATGAAGAAAACTCAAAAGTCACATCCAAGAGCCCAACGGATCAAAAAGCGAAAGCTGATGATGTGAATGTATGTCGCATCCAGAATCCCGCAACTGCAAAAAGAAAAAGAGCAAGTAACTGTTCAGATAGACCAAATAAAGTCATACGATCAAGAAAAACTTTGGAAGTGTTCCAAACTTCTATTTCAGAATTGTATCCTCATTTGGTTAAAGGTCAATACATCACACCAAGACCAACTAAAGTGACACCAAACCCTTTGCTCATAGCTATGATCAAGATAGAGTTTGTAATTTTCACTTGGGGGTATCCGGGCATTCTACAGGCAATTGTAGGCCACTATTAAAAGAAATTGAGATTCTTGTTGACAAAAGAATCTTGACACAAAAAATGATCAAGAATGGGGGGGCAAATAAAGACAATGACTTATTACACAACCGACATTAAAGGAGTGATGATGCATGAACAAGTGGAATGTTATCTACCACTATAGTACCTTTCTATTTCAGCATCTTGTTTGAACTTGTTTTTGTTCCTTTCTCCGCTTTTGTGCAATAAATAAATGTGTGTTGCTTATTAAGGTTATGAGCAAGGAATCAAGTTTTAATCTTGAAATTATTGAGTATCAAGTAGATTAAATATTCTTTTAATTTTTCAAAATTATAGATTTATTGGCAAGTGATAAAATGATATCTTCAATATCCCATCCGACACCAATTACTCGACTTTACCAAAACCAAATCCTGATACTACATTTTCTGAGACTCTGAAGAAATGTCTCTACCTGTTTTTGAGACACAAACACTAGATGTTTACCTTCTCGGGTAGAGTCGTTTGATTGATGATACTACCTTCCACCATATACATGACTTTAAAAGTCACACATTTGTCCTTCCAAAAACAAAACCATCATAACCAAAAGACCTCAAAAGAACCAACTTTCAGCTATTCGTGAATTTTACTGCAAGAAGAGAGATGAGGCATCAGGTACCAACTCATTGATGATAATTTCGAGTGATTAGGGCAATTCAAAGAAGAAGGGAAAGTGATTGATTGAAATAAATATATGCATTCATTTTTTTTATGTAATAAAGTTAATCTTGAATATTCATCCCCTGTGGATACCTCTTTTTACAAAGGTTTCTGTGTATGAGATGAAACGGCATTTTCATTTATCCTTTATATATATATCCTTTGTTGTCCCCATTTGCCTGAATAATTTTTCTTCTAATTCAACCCTAACCAAGGTCACCCTCCACATTAGGGGGCAAGGTGAAAGATATTTGCTCACAAGAATAAAGATTGTCAATACAATTTTATTACGAAGACAAGTTTCCATGAAGTCAAGAAAGTTTTGAATTACAAAGTATGTCAAATACAGAGTGCTTGAAGATCATCCAATCAAGAATAAGGAAAATCTCCAAAATGCAAAAGGAAATGAGGTGCTCAAAGCAGTTGAAGTATTTACTCATCCAGCAAAGAAAAAAATAGAAAGAAAAAAAAAAACAAAAAGGAAAAAGAAGAAGGAAAATTGAATCAAGATGGGTGACTTATTGAGCCTCAAGTTACAAAGTTGATCAAGTAAACAAGAAGAGCAAGAAATGCTTAAGATATGAGAAATGGAAATGAATCCAAATTTGGCAGTCTAGAGGGATCCAGTTGATGGAAAAATCCCCAACAAAGCAGAGATCCAAGTTAAGCAAGGCAAGATTGATGGCATCAGAATGAATTGATCCTTGGTTTTGATTACCCTTAAACACTTTGGGCCTTTTTATCCCTTTTTTTCGTAACCATAAGCCATGGCCTACGTTACGTACCTGAAAAGTCCATTTTAATCATACATGGATTTCTAAGTAAAAGATGATATCTTAGAATTCATTCCCCTTCCAAGATTGATTTTATTTGCAAAATTGTTTTTTTAAAATCTTTAATGCATGATATGAAAATGATAAAGGGGGTTTAAGATGTAAATTTTTAAATAACATCTTGAAACCAAAGGAGGATTCGTGTTGAAAACCTAAAAAAGGCGGCTCGAATAATGAATGTGCAACAACGACATAAGAGACGATCTTAAGCTCTTAATAAAGCACGCACATCCCAAAGACGTTCCTGAGAGTAGGGAAACAAGAAGCATCTCTACAAGATGGGAATAAAAACCATTTTTTCAAGTTAGTGTAAGCCGAAGCGACATACTGAACCAACTTGAAGAACCTACTTTACCAAAATCAACCTACACCTCAAATCAGTCAATAATTTTGACACTTGCCATAGGACTATGATTTTTGAATGATTTAAAGTGTAGTTGATTTATTTGATATTCATTAAACTCATTGTTTATGATTCGATTATATTGTGAACCTGAAAGGGGTAATACTTTGCAAAATTCTTTCATTCTTCAATAAAGAAAGGAGAAAAACATTTTCAAACGTACAGTCTCAAATGAGGAAGATCCTTAAAGCAATTGTTGCTTATTCTACCTGTTGTAGAAAAAGAATGAACGAAGCCAGAAGGAATGAGCGCTTCACATTTTTGAAGGCAAGTGGTCCAAGAAGCCATAAAGTCTGGAGAATTGAACTTGTGACACTCCCCTATGACATTATTAGCAGCTCATCAAGAAAGATTATCGTTTATCTCATGCTGAGGGCAATAAGCATCACCAGACAGATTATTTTCCCCAACCATCAATTCATGTTCTCTAGAAGATTACATCATAAAGCCATGAACAAGTCACTACCTGCACTCTGGTGTTGGCTCAAGTCTTGATACATCATTGCTACTTCTTCTAGGCCGATCATTTTCTTTGTCAAGATGATATTCATTATGTCCTTCAGAAGATTGCTAAATTTGAATTTAAGGACTTATGGCACAAAATAAGACATTGGAACAAAATCTACC
Organism: Hibiscus syriacus; assembly: GCF_006381635.1. Taxonomy (NCBI): domain Eukaryota; kingdom Viridiplantae; phylum Streptophyta; class Magnoliopsida; order Malvales; family Malvaceae; genus Hibiscus; species Hibiscus syriacus. The sequence goes on from NW_024062907.1 coordinate 1,179,207, forward strand.
CTTATAGGCCTTTTATATAGGGTAACATTGGTTACAGGATTCCGAAAGTTGAAGATGAGAAATTTTACTGTCAACTAAACCGTTCCATAATTCGAAAAGAGTGGGATATATTGAAGCAGCAGAAGAGACAATTTGTTGTAGCAATCATTGCAAGTAAATGCACCAACAAAAATCTTCAAGCCCATCACAATGATGTTTATTTCTTCCAGTAAGGTTGTTACGCTGGATGCCACTTACAACAAGGTCGAATTTGACAAAACTACTCATCAATTGCTCCAACCGATCATCATTCAGTTCTTGCACATCTGTTTTCAAAAATATGCCAAGACAGTAGAAGACAGCCTCTGCATTATTGATCCCAGAAGAAAAAAGAAACAGGACATTGATATCACCAGAGAACATGTCTCTAGCAGCTCCTTATATATGGTTTTTAGGGAAACCTAGAAGCATTTCTACCTCATCAGGTTCAAGTGGAACAACTTTATTTCTTCCAACTCATACCAGATTCCATTTTCGGCACTCATTAAGAACATACTTCTGGACACTCGAAGGTAACTCATCGTCATAAAGCTTCAAGAGCCTTACAGATCCTTTCTGTCAATCTGGAACTTCTTGTACATGTTTGTAAGCAGTTCAATTTTGTTCTTGGATCCCATGAAGACTATCATTTCTTTGTCAATGGAAAAATATCATGTATAGTGCATGGAGAAAACAAAATAAGAGGAAATCTGTTCTCAATTGGCAGATTATGAATATAGCCTATTTTCAGTGTAACAGCATGAAAATGTTTCGAATCTACAAATTCTGGCTATACATCGAATAAATACTGTGATATTCCAGTTCAAACATTAACTGGAGCAAGTGCCACGTTCTCATAGTAGAAATAAGGAGACCCATAGCATCTTCTGGAAGTGTTCTTTGAGTTATCTGATCTGATTCGGTAGGAACCCCAAAACCAATCATTGGAATTGAAAGATGAACTGCATGATCATCTTCATTAAGAAGCTTCTTTTCAAGTTTCCTTTGCTTCTTCCTTTCCACAAATCATAGCCCAAGTTTCGCCTTTGCTTGTAATTGGGATCATTGCATAATGGCTTCCTATCTTCTACCATAAGAAGTGCGTCAGTAACCTTAGCCATTTGATCAGCACATATAAAATCTGTCAATTCTGAAATTGATGAATCTGAACCACATCTCTCCATGATTATTGAAGCCTCAGCCTCTGAGAATCCCATTTTTGTCAAGTATAACAGTTTACTCTCCTCATCAGAATCAGAATTCAAGATTCCTCGATATCAGAAGAACTATCAATATCTGTGAAATCATCCTGAAAGATCGCTTCATAATCAGATGAGTTGTTATCAGAATCAACATGTTGCATGGGTGCAGATTTTTGAAGAGCCTGTATCACTGTATATGTAGTCTTGTATTGCATCAGATTACTGTTTGCATAAATTGGTTTTTCTCCCACAGAAAAGTATATTTCAGAGATGGCCTTCACTGAAAGATGATAAGCCACTGTGTCAGCCTGGAACGGATTACCAAGCTATTTTTACTACTCTGTCTGATTAAATCCCTCTAGATTCAGAAAATAGTCACCTCATTCAGAAGACACATATCTCAGACATTTCCGTCAGAATGATTGAGTACTTCTTAAGTTTGTGACAACATGAAGAGAATTCCTCCAGTTACTTGACAATACTGCTTTTTATTGACACCATAATGAGAGAATTCAAGATAAACAGATTTGGGGCACGAATAAATCCACAAGTACTTACAACATTGCATTGTCAAAATTAGACCTCAAGAGGATCATGATATTCCAGTCAAACAAACATTAAGAGTAAATCAGAAGCAGAATATTGGGGCATCTCGAAAGCCCATTTCAGATAGAAATGTTTCATGTGGGACATCTTGAGGGCTCATTTCAACCAGAAATAGAATATTGGGGCATTCTTGGAGGCTCATCTCAACAAGAAGTAATGTTGAGCACACTTTTAACATCTGTATCAGCAAATATTGGGGCATTTTAAAACTCACTTCAGACAGATCCATGTGGGGCATTTTGAAGGCTCAAATTCACAAGAGGCAAATATTGGGGCATGCTGAAAACTCTTTTTAAACAGAATCAGAAATGTTGAAATATTCTGAATATTTATCAGCAAAATGCTGGGGCATGCTGAAAACCCATTTCAATCAGAATCAGAACTGTTGATGCATTTTGAACACTTGTATTAGCCAATGTTGGGGTATGTTGAAGGCCCACAATATCCTATGTAAAGATCATTGACTTGAACAAATATTTCCAATGAGACAGAAAGATATGAAGAATGAAAATGGTAAAACAGTGGTAGTTGAGCTAACTACACATAATTGCTTCGTTCATCAGGCAGTTGCATTAGGGTCATGTTGTTGAACAAATATCTACTCAGCAAGTATGGTTTCAAATACCCAATCTTCTTAAAATCATGTATCACATGACAGTGTGTTCTTTGTTAAGATACATCATGGTTGCATGAATAAAGATGGTCCCCAGGAAGATTATTTGATCCAGGGTTCAGTTCCTCAAGATCTCAGCTTTGAATTTTGCATTATGTGTGTTGGTGATGATTGAAAATAGCTTTTTGAGATTCCTGACAGTTAGTTTCAATCATACTGTTGAGGTTATGAAGCTGTTTTTTCACATCAATTTTGCTTACTTGATGACATTGAAAATGGAGACTCGACTCACTTATATTACTGTTATTCCCGTTATTACTGGGGTATCATTGCCAGCCAGGGTGAACTGAGTTTTCATCTATTTTGGTTTTATCATGTGCATTTCATCCCAACAGCAAGAATTCCATGAACTCCCTTCCGTACATGGATCCTATAGCTGAAGTGTTTCTATTTTCTACAATGCTCATTACAGAAGAAAACATGATCAGTATCACACTTGCCCTTGCCCGAGATGATATCAAGATCAGTTGGTATCTCTTATTCAATTCGATACTAGCATATCTTGTGGATTTGAGCAACTTTTTGGCCATACCAATATCTCATTTGTATTCCCACTGAGTTTTGTTCTCAAGTGGTCTTGTGACATCATACAAAAGCATCATTGACCAGAAATCCGGGCAGAAGCCACAGGAAAGGATGAATGTGTTGTCAAATGTTTTACGAACATCTGAGTGGAAGCTACGAGAGGATGAATGTGTTGTCAAATGTTTATGAACCAGTGATTATGGTGTTGAACTAGTGTTGCAATCATATGGTTTCCATTTATTGACCCAAGATGAATTTTGTCTTCTTCAACTTCAAGATTAAAAGTGAAATGAAGACTTCTTTCCACAGAAGGAGAGATGAAAATTTTGACAACAAGAAACTAGTGGAGCCAACTAAGGTTGAACGACAAGTTGTTGTTAAGCATCTTGACATGATATGGTCCCAGTTGCCTTATTCGAGATCTGATTATATGTGGAGACATGAAAGGAATTGGAATAGATCTTCCTTGTGATATGTTTCAAGAGTCAAATTAGAACAGGCTCTACTCTCCTAATTAATCCCTGCTGAGTCAGGCATATACATCTACACTCTTCAAAGATGATAGATTCTCTTTTTAAAGATGATATTCTCTTTTCAAAGATGAAAGCTTTATGGGATTTCTACAAAGTCCAAGCAAATAAAGTTGGTTTTATCCAAGACAAAATGGGGCATCAGGGTCATAATTTTGACTACGACAAGAGTTCCACAAATGAAACATTTCTTCTGAGACCTTCATGAAGCAAAGAAGACAGTAAAGATACAAGTTGATCAGATGATTCTGCAGAAATGCAAGCTTGATAGCATAAGTTGCTACATTGATATCCAGAGATCTTCGGAAGAACAAGAAGATTCATGGTAAGAAATACCTTACAAGAAGAAGGTATTCAAAACCACAAATACAGGAATCACGTAAACATCTGAAGAATAGATGAACGTAATCCACAAAAATGAGCATTATTTTGAGATTGGGTCATGTTACCCAATCAACATGTTATTTTGAAAAATAAATGAGAAAACGATTTCCATAGTTTCTCATTCAATCTTTTCTGAAAATGAAATTGTTGAATAGTAAGAAAACAATTTCCATAGTTTCTTACTTAGTAAACTATTTCCCACATCTGTAAGTCCTTCAGTGCATGATGTTTCCAAAAAGCCTTCAGGAGCTTTTTGATGTTTTCAAATCCTTCGGGTCATCTGTAAGTCCTCCAGTGCATGATGTTTCCAAAAAGCCTTCAGGAGCTTTTTGATGTTTTCAAATCCTTCGGGTCATCTGTAAGTCCTCCAGTGCATGATGTTTCCAAAAAGCCTTCGGGAGCTTTTTGATGTTTTCAAAGCCTTCGGGTCATCTGTAAGTCCTTCAGTGCATGATGTTTCCAAAAAGCCTTCGGGAGCTTTTGATGTTTTCAAAGCCTTCGGGTCATCTGTAAGTCCTTCAGTGCATGATGTTTCCAAAAAGCCTTCGGGAGCTTTTTGATGTTTTCAAAGCCTTCGGGTCATCTGTAAGTCCTTCAGTGCATGATGTTTCCAAAAAGCCTTCGGAGCTTTTTGATGTTTTCAAAGCCTTCGGGTCATCTGTAAGCCCTTCAGTGCATGATGTTTTCAAACATTTCCATCCTACTCAAAAGAAGCCAAATGAAAAAAATTATGTCTTTTTCGTCTTTGCTCTATTCTTGTTAACACAAAAATAAGCAAAGAGGGGCAGCTGTAGACATCAATTTTTTTCATTTAAATTTATTATTATTATTAAAATTATTATTATTAGTATATTATTATAATATTATATATTATTTATTAAATATTACAAAGCCCAATTACAATAACTCAGGCCCAGATACAGAAGCCCAACGTAAACCCTAAAACCCAACTAGGGTTTTCTCATCTCATGCCCCAGCCGCCAGTGATCTCCACCGTTGGATCTGGCAAGATCCAACGGTCCAAAACTATCCAGCTTGAAACCTAGGGTATCATAACCCTAGGGACCACACGGCCGCCGCCGTTGCTTCCAACGTTCCAGCTGCCGATGCCCTCGCCAGAAGTCTCCAGAAGCTTTGCTGCCATGATAACAGCCGCACACGTCGGCTCTATGGTGAGTCACCAGCATAGCTTTGGTGACTCACCGAGCCTTACACCCTTGTAACCGGTCCGACGAGAGCCTCGGTGGTGGCTATAAAAGCCACCACACCTGCAAGAAAAAAAAGGAGCAACGTAGAACAACAAAGAAACAGACGGCAGAGAACGACAACAAACAAAACAGAACAAAAAAAACAGGGAGAGATACGAACAGCAACCAACGTCCAGAACAAAAAAAAAAGAAGAAAAAAGAGATAAGAGAAGAAAGGAAACTTACTTTGTCATCAAAGAACCCCAACCGCGCCGGAAACAACCAAAACCCGAAGGTATTTCACGGATTTGCTCCGATCAGGAGCTTTTTAAGAAAACGGTCACCGGATCCGTCATTAGGACGGCCCGATCTATGTTTTGGTAAAAAATTAAAATTTCCCGACCACCGAGAGCGGTGGCCGGTGGCGGTGGTCGGCACCGGAGCACGGTGGCGGCCAGAACTCTAATCCCTCCGATGAGGGATTTGAAGAGAGAGGCGAGAGAGAATATTTACTCTCTCAGTTAGAGAGAGGAGAGAAAAAAAAATGAGGGGTTGGCCCTTCGGGCCAGCCGATTTCGGATACTTATACCCTCTCCCAACGACGTCGTTTTGGGGAGGGTATATCTGTAATTTCGCGCATGGCTAAACCATTTCCGTAGCCATCCAAGTTTATAATTATTCATTTTAGTCACTGAAATTAATTTCTGAACATTTTAATTCAGTCTTTGAATTTATTTTATTGTTTAGTCCTTACCAGTATAAATAATATATTTATGATAAATATCACATTTAGTCCCTAATAATTTTAATATTACTATTTTAATCACTGATTAAATAATTAATGGCTAATTACACTACTAATATTTATTTTATGATAACTCTAACCATGTCTCTTACATATTTATATTTTATAATTTGATCATTAAATTATATATAATCTTAATTTAACCATAAGTTTTATTATTTTTACATTTTAAATTCATATATTTATGATATGATCCAATAGTTTTAATGTTATTACTTTTATTTTCTTTCATTTTAATTATTATTATTTTATTTTGTTATTACTTTTGATGTATGTTTAAATTATTATCTTCATGATTATTTATTTTATTATTAAGTTATATAAATATATATAATATTTATTTATTCTATTTGTTTATTAAATAAAAATCCTATTTATAAATTTAATTTATAAACTACTTTTAAGAAAAATAAACATATTTGATATGTATTTATTTATTAATATTAAGAAAGGAGCTGTCTTAAAGCAACTAGAAGCCCTTTTCTGATATTTCTGAGTAAATAAATAAAGATATATTAATATATTTTCTTAAAATTATAATAATAAATTTAAATCAAATAGGATTATGATTAAATACATTTTGAATTTTTAATTTCTAATAATAGAGACAATTTATAATTAAAAAGTACCAATTTTGGGCGTTGTAGGGGTGCTAATCCTTCCCTAACGTAAACCGACCACGAATCCCTTTTATTATTAAAAAGAACGAATTTTTGGTTAAAACGCAGATCAGTTTATCTTTTAATTGATGTTTTCTTAAAAACTCTTTTAAAAGATATTTTTTAGGTATTCGACCTACCTGACCCAAAAGGCCGATGGCGACTCCTAAATTATTTTCAAAACCATTTATTCACATCAATTTCACCGCCAAATGAATATTTCGTGCCCGGACGAAAACCGGTTACGACAATTGGTATTACCGTAGACTCTCTCCACTCCTCAGACATCGAGGCAGTCTCTAAAATAATAGTAAAGATGTTGGTCAACAACTTAACTCCCTCTTCTTCTAGGGCCAACCACACAGTGATAGGAATTTGATCTGGACTGACAGCTTTGTCCCTCCCCATATTTCTAAGAGCCATTTTGACTTCCTCAAACCCAATCCTACTTGTAGGGCAGTCATTGGTCGTAGTATGATGGTCAACTGACCCATCGACGATAATATCTCTACAGGGAGAGGTACCGTCATTAAATAAGACAAAGAAGTAACTACCCCAAACCCTCTTAATATAATTATCTTTCACTAAAAGAACATCATTGTTGTCCTTAATAAACCTAATGCTACCTAGATCCTTTTTCCTATTCTCCCTGGATTTTTCAAGCCTGAAGATGTCGTTTTATCCTTGGAGTTGCCTTTCGAGGAGTTTGAAATCATTTTGAGCATGGATTGGTTGTTTCCACATCATGCATGTGTTGATTTTCACAAGAATCTATTATTTTTGAAGGATGTAGAAGGCTCTGAATTAGTAGTGATTGACCAAAAAGCGAAATCGTCATCCAATGTTATATCAGCCATGACTATAAGGAAAATGATGTCAAAAGGGTGTATAACTTTCCTAGCTATTGTGATAGATACTCAAGTACCAAAAATAATATTAAATGATATTCCAATAGTCAAGGAGTTTCCAGAGGTTTTTCCGGAAGAATTATCGGGTTTACCTCCAGATCATGAAGTATAATTCAAGATTAAGGTTTACCTGGGTACCGAACCTGTTTCTATGGCTCCAATGGAGTTAAGAGAATTAAAAGCCCAATTGCAAGAACTACTTGATAAGGGATTTTTCAAACCCAATGTTTCTCCTTGGGGAGAACCTGTGCTGTTTGTTAAAAACAAGGACGGGTCTATGCGATTATGCATCGACTATCCTAATTTAAATAAAGTAACAGTAAAGAATAAGTATCCTCTTATGAGGATTGATGATCTGTTCAATCAACTGAAAGGCGTAGCAGTGTTCTCTAAGATAGACTTGAGGTCGGGGTATCGCCAATTAAAGATAAAAGAGGAAGATATTTCAAAGATAGCTTTTAGGACTCGATATGGACACTATGAATTTGTGGTAATGCATTTGGATTGACTAATACTCCTGCAACATTTATGGACTTGATGAACCGAGTATTCCAACCTTATATGGATCAATTCGTGGTGATCTTTATAGATGATATTTTAGTGTATTCTAAGTCAAGAGAGGAACATAATGCTCATCTTCGACTGGTTTTTCAGACACTTCGAGAGAATAAGCTGTATGCCAAATTGTCCAAGTGCGAATTTTGGTTAGCCCAGATTGCTTTTCTTGGTCATATAGTCTCCACAGAAGGTATAAGAGTAGATCCTAAAAATATTCAAGCTATAGTGGATTGGCAATCCTCAAAGAATGTTTTTAAAGTTTGGAGTTTCTTGGGGCTTGCTGGTTATTATAGACGGTTCGTGAAGAACTTATCAATGTTAGCTTCACCACTAACTAAGTTGTTACAGAAAGATGTGCCTTTTGTTTAGTTGGAGAAATGCCAAGAAAGTTTTGAAATATTAAAAAGAATCGTAACAGAGGCCCCAATGCTCGTACAACCTGAGTCGGACAAAGAATATGTACTCTTTAGTAATGCATCTCACAATGGGTTTGGATGTGTGCTTATGCAAGATGGAAAAGTTGCAGCTTACGCCTTAAGATAACAGAAGAATCACGAGAGAAATTACCCAACACATGACTTGGAATTGGCAGCGGTCGTGTTTACTTTGCAAATATAGCGTCATTATCTGTACGGTGAGCGGTGCCATATTTATACGGATCACAAGAGTCTAAAGTACTTGTTGACTCAGAAACAACTGAATTTGAGACAAAGAAGATGGATCGAGCTTTTAAAAGATTATGATGTGATCATCGATTATCATCCAGGAAAAGCTAATATGGTAGCGATGCACCTAGTCGAAAGACTTTTGTAGCTCTATGGGCTTTGGATGCACGTATGTCTTTAAAGGAAGATGATGCCTTGATTGATGAACTTAAGTTAAAGCCGATGCTTTTGGATTGGGTAAAAGAGATGCAAGGTTGAGATGATAAATGCTTGGTGAGAATGGTGCAAGTAGAAAAAAAAGAGGTCAAAGACTTCGAAATGAGGGCCGGTGGATGTTTATATTATCTTGGAAGACTTTGCATTCCCAATAATGAATAATTAAAGAAATATATTCTTTCTGAGACACATTATAGTCCTTTAACTATGCATCTAGGTGGGAATAAAATGTATCAGGATATGAAGGGTCATTTTTGGTGGTCTGGCATGAAAATAGCAGTATAGGAGTTTGTTGGAAAATTTTTGACATGTCAGTAAGTGAAAGTTGAAGATCAACTGCCTTCCAGATTGCTACAACCGATATCTATTCCTGAGTAGAAGTTGGAATGAGTTACAATGGATTTTGTTTCGGGGATACCTTTGTCACCAAGTAAAAAAGACTCGATATGGGTAATTGTAGACAGATTAACCAAGACAACTCACTTTATTCTAGTTCAGGTAGATTACTCGATGAATAAATATGCGGAATTATATGTAAAGGAGATAGTTCGGCTGCATGGAGTACCTATATCGATAGTGACCGATCGAGACCCAAGGTTTACTTCAAGATTCTAGAAGTCTTTACATAAGGCATTGGGTACTCGATTGAATTTCAGCATAAATTTTCATCCACAAACATATGGGCAGTCAGAACGAACTATTCAGATTTTAGAGGATATGCTAAAGACATGTGTCATTGAGTTTAAAGGATCATGGGAAAGGTATTTAGATGGCCCCATATGAATCTTTGTATAGGAGGAAGTATCGAACACCATTAAATTGGTTTGAACTACAAGATCGAGACCTAGTTGGCCCGTATTTGATGAAAGAAATGGAAGAGAAAGTGATAGTTATCCAAGATAATATAAAGATAGCCTCTGATCGACAAAAGTCTTATGATGATTTGAAAATAAAAGAAATTGAATTTCAAGTGAGAGACAAGGTATTTCTAAAGGTATCACCTTGGAAAAAAGTATTAAGGTTTAGACACAAAGGAAAGTTGATTTCGAGATTCATTGGACCTTATGAGATTTTGAAAAGGGTCAGACCAGTAGCATATCAATTATCTTTGCCTTCTCATATAGACAAGATCCATATTTTTTTCATGTGTCGATGCTCAGAAGGTACCGATATGATCTATCCTATATTATCACACCAGATGAAATAGAGATCCGGCCAAATCTGACTTACGACGAAGAACCAGTGCAGATCTTGGCTTGAAAAAGTAAAAAAATGCGTAACAAGAAGATTCCTCTAGTTAAAGTACTTTGGAAAAACCATAAGGTAGAAGAAGCTACATGGGAAAGAGAATAGGACATGAGGAAACAGTTTCCACACCACTTTGTATCAAGTATTTCTTAATAATTCGAGGACGAAATTTCTTAAGGGGGAGAATTGTAATACCCCAAATATCGGGTCGGTGACCATAATAAAAGAATTTGAAATTTAGGGGAATAAATTGAATAAATGGTAAAGTAAAAGAAATGATTTAGAAATTATGGTTAAGACCAATTAGTAAGAATGGAAGAATGAAAGGAGCATTTTGGTCATTTAAAGGTAAATGAATTTAAACTTTATTTTAATTAGGGTATTTAAGAAGAGGAAAAGGGGGAAATGTGAGAAATAAGCTAAGTCATCTTCTCTTCTCCTTCTTCCTCGTGACCGTGCACTCCTCATAGCCAAAGGTAAGACTTCATCTATCTAGTTTTTTTTCCTTTCATTTTTGTTTGGTCTTGAATCCTTAAGTGATGTGGAAGCTTAAGGAAGTGTTAAAGAGGATTAAAACTAAGAAATAGATGATTTATTTGAGATTGAAGAAAATGAGTTTTTGAGTGATATATTGAAAAATGAGTTTTTATTGAGGATTACAAGTATATTTAATTTGTCACAGAAGTAAATAAGAGATTAGAAGCCTTGAATGTGATTAAAAACATGTATGAAAAGTAGTGTGATTTTTAGTTTGTGATGTTCTTTAGAGATTTTAGATGTTATAAAAAGCTAAATAGGGAAAAGTTGGGTTAAGTAATGATTATTTTAATGGTATTATTGGAGGTAAAAATAAGAGATTTAAACGAAATTTGGGCAAAAATCGAGCTGAAAAATGGAAAATATAGGTAAGGGTATCGATACTAGAAGAACAATACCGATACTATAGGTTTAAAATTAGAGAAATATGATTAACAATATCGATACTGATGCAATTAGTATCGATACTACTTTGGGTATCGATACTAAGAGGAATGTATCGATACCATAGATTCCAGAATGCAGAAATGGTATCGATACTGAAAAGGAGTATCGGTACCATAGTATAGAAGTATCAATAGCATGGTAGGGGTATCAATACTATTGAGCCTGAAAAAAATTTAAGATATGATGAATTTTGATAGAAATTGAATATAATAGTACTTATGAGTATTATTAAAAGTATAAATGTTAGAGAGTATACTAATATTGGTATGGTATGTGTACTTAATGGATGATTGTGTAGATCATAACCAAGCTCTTGAGTCAAGCAAGAAAAAAGGCCAAAGATAAAGTTGTCGAATAGTCAGACATCATTACATCATACTAGCTAGGCTTATTAGGTGAGTGCATCTATTGTACTTGTATAAAAGGAGGAAGACTCGTGATGAGTCAACCTCAAATGTTTTGTTAAATGTATGTTTTATAGCATTTTGGTATTATCTTCATAACGTGCATGAGAATGATAGTATGAATAAGTTTTAGAGTATGAACTGTTCTGAAATGAAAGTTAAATGCATAACGGTGCATTTCGGCATAAAAGGTGCCACAAATGAAAGTTAAATGCATAACGGTGCATTTCAGCATAAATGTGCCACAAATGAAAGTTAAATGCATATCGGTGCATTTCGGCATAAAAGGTACCACTAATGAAAGTTAAATGCATAACGGTGCATTTTCGGCATAAAAGGTGCCACTCATGGTATTCATAAAAGGTGAATGACCATTTTGTCACTTCGATGTAGTGCATGTACCTTACACTTTCATTTGACATACATTGGGCAAATTAACAGATAATTGGGAAAAATATACAAGAAGATAGGTATGTTAGGCATACTAAGAATAGTTTCGAGGACTATAAGAAAGAAACTTGGTTTAACTAAAATGGTTTTAAATGATTCTCATGAAATATACAAATTATTTCGGATATTGATAGTCATGATATACTTGTGTATGAATTGCAGTTTCCTTTACATTATTATGCCTCCTAAGTAAATACTTAGCGTGTGTTGATTTCACTAGTAGGTAAAACCAAAGACTACCAGAGTAAGGAGTGATGCATAGATCATCAATCCAAGGTTGACTCATCAGTAACTGTAGGACAATTATGTCTCTTTTTGATAATTAGATGGCATGTATCTGAACTTAAGAAAACGCTCTGGAACGTATTAAAGTTATAATTTTTGTAATATGTTTCAATTAATGTTTTATTATTGTACTAAAATGTTTTGTTTTATTTTCAAAACAAAGTTTTATGGGTTTTACAAATAAGTAAATGTTTTTAAAAGTCATGTTACACCTATGACTTGTGTACGGAAACGTATACGGGAAATGGGTGTTACATCCTATGTAGCCCATCATGCCAATCCCATATCCACAATCCTTGATAACTTATCAAAACCCTTTCCCTTACTTATTATAGGCTTGGGCACCTATCAAGAGCCCATAATCATATGTGCCTCATCTTCACCTTCTAGAAATGAAATTTGGACCGTTCATCAAGTTCAAGAGCCCTTTCAAGTCATCTTTCATCTACACCATCAGATCAAAGCTTCATCAACGACAATCATTAAATGTCGTCCATCATACAAGGATTTAGGATAATTTTTTTATCATTTTTCTAATATTTTATTTTTATTTTATTCAACAATCCTCTTTACCCGAGGACTCTCCATACACTATATAAGGAGGCCTTCCTTCTCATTATAAATCACAATTTATTTTCTTTTATATACAATAAACAAGAGTTCATCTTTGCAAGAGCTAATTGCTTTATGCCTTCAAAGCATCTTCTTCTTTAGTTCTTCTGAGTTCTTGAGAGAGATCTTCACAATTCGGTTTGTCTTCTCATTGCAATTAGGAGGACTGGTTAGAGTCGTATTATCGAGTTTTCCTTTTCATCGCAACTAGGAGGGTTCGATAGGACATATCCATCTAGTTTCCATTAACCAACATCATCAACCTATCTACATCATCACATAACCGCATACACAAACCCTAGGGTTTGCGTTAAATATCCTACCTACTAGGGTAAATTTAAAATTTTATTTTTCTCTTACTATAGCCATTATATTTCAATTTTTTTTTTCACCATCTTCTTCATCTTTTCGTCCTTTTTCCATCGAGTATTCATCCATTAAATTCCAGAAATCCTAGCTTTGGTGCCATTTTTATAAAAGGAAGAATTCATTGTCTCTTTTATAGTATGTTTTAATTCTTGTTTTATTCATTACCCTTGTTTCTATTATCTTTATTCTTCTTATATTTCATTACTCTTATTCTTATTGTCTTAATCACATATCCTTTGTCTAATTTCCAGTAACTAATGTTCCTCTAAAAACCCTAATCTTTTTATCCATACCAAAACACCCAATCAAGACCTTTCATTTCTTCATCGCTTGTAGAACCTTCTTAGGTTTGTTTTCTCGACGAGAGTAACGTTCACATCATTTGATGCCCATTATCTATAAATTGGTATCAGGTTTGAGATGATTTTTGGGAAGAATCAAAGAGATTTAACTTGTTCTCCAAGCATCAATCACCGAAGTACCCTAACGGAGCTAGTTCACGAAAAATCATCATTTTTAGGTTCTTTTAGCAATGTTTTAATTTAGTTTCGATTTCTTCTTGTTAGTTTGTTGTTTTCCATAAAAAAACTAAACTAAAAGATTAAAAAAAAGTAAATGAAGAAATTTGATATTAATTTTTAACAGTATAATACTTCATACAAAAAAGGTTCAGCAGTCCAAAATTCAAACAACTGGAGTTCATACAACTCTTCAAATTAATCATTCAAGTTTGTTCGACAGATTCACACTGCTTGCATTGTCGAATTTTTTTCAGAATTTTCCAAAAGGAATTTCATACTGAAATTTTCCAAATCACAACTAGACTCAATGAGAATAATTAAAAAATTAAAATTTCTGGAGATCAAAAACCCCTAAAAACGTTGCTCAAGTTGATCCATTGTTTTAGGTTATGTTCTGGGTTTGGGATTTTCCAAAAAATTTCTTTGACTCTTATTGCTTCTAGGTTCTTTTGTTTTACCTTTCCTTGTCCCTTTACACCATCTAATATATCCTCTTCCTTGTGTTAGTCGGATTAAAAGAGTTTGCATACTTCTTCTTCCTTGCATTCTCGTTCACTTGGAGTCCCAACTTTTCTTGATCTCTTAGAACTTCTAAGTATTCTCATCTTCTTTTGTTAGTGATCAAACTCCGATGCGAACATCGAAACACTCTTGGAGAGGAAAATTTTAAAGAGTAGGATCGACTTTATTGCCTCTTGTTGTGTTGCTTTCTTGAATTGACTTGTGATATTTTCTTGTTTTATTTTTTTCTTCCACTTTAAATTTTATTTTAAGTGATGTGATTTTTAGGATGGATAACGAAGGAAATATCAATCAAACAAATGCAAAAACTTTTCAAAAAACTGAAGTTTACGATTCCATCTTTCCAAGGATATTACGATCTAGACGGTTACATCGATTGGTAAGAAAAAGTTGATCTCATGTTTTCCTACCAAGATTTTCCACTCGAAGAACAAGTACCACTCATAACTATGGAGTTTTCTAGATATGCTCATATATGGTGGATGTAGACTCGAAAAGCAATTCAAGATCAAAGAATTTAGAACATTACATCATGGGAACAATTGAACAATGACATGCAAAGTTGTTTTCTTTCGACACACTACACAAGGGAAGTAAAACAATGACTCCATCAACTTTGACAAGAAAGAAGTTTAGTAGAAAACTACTACAAAGAGATAAAACCTTGATAAACCAGGAAAACTTCACTGAAGACGAAAAAGACACAGTGTCAAGTTTTGTTGTCAACTTAAACTCAAATATATTATATCTTCTTGATTTACATGGATATGAGAATCTTGAAGACACTCTAAAGAAAGCTATCAGAATCAAAACACAATTTCAAAGGAGATTCTGATTCCGAGAAAATTACTAAGGTACTTCATCTTCTACTCTTGGTAATTCATTGAACTCCTCGTCATCTTATACTCCATCTTCTATCGTGAATAAGAAATCAAGGGATGAAAAGCCTAAGGTGGCTCAAAAAGATATGGCTGAAACCCCTAAAAAGTCTCGAGAAACTAAAACCTCTTGATTCAAATGCAAAGGTTATGGTTATATCAGTCGCGATTGTCCAAATTTAAGAAACATTGAAATCCGAGTGGAGAATAATGATTTGACTGATACTGAAACAGATTGTTCTGAGGCTTTGGAATAATATGCGCCCATTCACTCCGAAAATAATGAGTTTGACGCATTATGCATTATTTTTGAGGCAAAATTTGAGTATACAAATAGTCGATGACTAGTATACACAAAGAACAAATATCTTCTACATGAGATGTAAGGATAAAGTATATTCATTGATAATTGACAATGGAAGTTGTGTTAATGTGATCAGTAGTTATATGTTGGATACACTTAACTTGCCTTGTCAAAGACATCCAAAGTTATACTGCTTACAATGACTTATCGAAAGTGTCGAGTTGAAAGTCATGAAACAATGCCTAGTTAATCTAAAGATGGGTAAATATTGTGACCATGTGTGGTGTGACGTATTTATGATACAAGTATCTCACATTCTTTTGGGAAAACCATGGCAATATGACAACGATGTCATTTACTATGGTAAAGCAAACAAGTACTCTATGAACATCAAAGGTAAACCTTATAGTCTCAAACCAATGTATCTGAAAGACATCATGGAAGATCAAAAGAGAATTTGTGAAGAGGTTGGGAATTTAAAAAAAGAGAGACAAAACAAAAAGAGGTTACAACCCATAAAAGCCAAAAGAATGACCCATGGGAGGTGAGTGAATCCACTTGTAAGGGGGAAAGTGTTCCAAAACATTTATGCGAGTTCAAAAAACTTGAGAGAAACCTTTTCCAAAAAAAACTTTTGCATCCTTATCAGATTCAAAGACTCCACACTTTCGATTTCTACTAACTGCATCAATTTGCCTAGTTTTTTTATTTCTCTTTTGCATGATTTCATAGATGTTTTAAGCAATCCGCCAAATGGGTTACCACCTAAATAGGAATCGAACACCAAATAAATTTCATTATGGAATCTACTAGTCTAAACCATCCATCATATCGATGCAATCTCGAAGAAACAAAGGAGATAAAATGACAAGTAGGGCATTGCTGTAAAAAGGCCACATCCGTGAAAGCCTTATTCCTTATGTCGTTCCAATAATTCTCGTGCCAAAGAAAGATGGCACATTTCGAATGTGTGTAGATTGTAGACCGATGAATCGCATAACAATAAAATATATGCACCCTATTACATGCCTTGATTATATGTTAGATGAACTTCATGGATCTTGCATTTTCACGAAGATAGACTTGAAAAGCGGTTACCATTAAATCTTAATGAAAGAATGTAACGAATGGAAAACAATTTTCAATACGAAGTTTGGACTATAAGAATTGTTCGTCATACCCTTTGGAATCACAAATGCGCCTAACACTTTCATAAGACTAATAATCACATTTTGAAGGATTTCATAGGTAAGTATGTTGTTGTTTACTTTGATGATATCCTTATCTATTTATCTTCTCTTGAATCTCATGTCATGTAATTTCATTCCGTCTTTGAAGTACTACGATGAGAACATTTATTTGCTAACATAGATGTGTGTGTTTTGTAGCAATAAGTTTATCTTTTTAGTTTTTATAGTTAGTGCATAAGGAATCCATGTAGATGAAGAAAAGATCAAATCCATACAAGAATTCCCCACACCATCTTCCATCTCTGAGGTAAGATCTTTTCATGGTTTAGTGAGCTTTTATCGACGTTTCATCAAAGACTTCTCCACCATTGCTTCACATTTGACGGAAATCATCAAGAAATCGGTTGAATTTAAATGGGGTCCACAACAAAAAAATGTTTCAACTTGTTAAAAAGAATAGTCATAGGCACGGTACATATGTAGGAAAAGCAACCTATTGCCTACTTTAGTGAGAAGTTGAAAGGTGCACAATTGAACTATTCCACCTAAATAAAGAGCTCCTTGCATTACTTGTTCGTGCACTCGAAGTTTTGCATCATTATCTTCTTCCTAAAGATTTTTTCATACACACAAACCATGAATAATTAAAGTGGTTAAACGATAAAGGTAAGTTAAGTAAAAGACATGCTCGATGGGCTGAATTTATTGAATTTTTCCTTTATGCGATTTAGTACAAGCAAGGGAAATAAAAAAATTGTAGTTGATCCATTATCTTAAAGATTCACATTTATTACATAAATGCATGCTATTGTTTTGGGTTTTGAACATATCAAAGATCTTTATTCTTCTGACACATATTTTTCCGAGATTTATAACCATTCTTCTAAGGGTGCTTTTAACAAGTTTTATCTTGTAGATGGTTTTCTCTTTCGAATGAACTGGTTGTGCATTCCACAAGGATCATTATGAGAATTCTTAGTCCACGAGTCTTATTCGGGAGGACTAATGGGACACTTTGGTGTTAACAAAACACTTGACATGGTCCAATAATACTTTTTCTGTCCGCTTATACGAAAAAATGAGAAAAGGTATGTGCTTCATGCATTACATATAAACAAGCAAAATCCAAGATAAACCCCAATGGTCTCTACACGCCCCTTCCTATCTCTACTTCTTCTTGGATTTATCTTTCTATGGACTTTTTTTGGGTTTACCTCGAACCAAGAAAGGTCGAGATAGTATATTTGTGGTTGTTAACAGGTTTTCAAAGATTGCATATTTCATCCCATGTCACAAAACTGATGATGCAACAAATATCACAGACTTATTCTTTCAAGAGATAATACAACTTCATGAAACCTCGTACCATTGTGCTCGACCAAGACACAAAGTTCATAACCCACCTTTGGAAGGTATTGTGATGGTAAGATAGGTACGAAACTTCTTTACTTCATAACTTGTCATCCACAAAATGATGGAAAACTGAGGTAACAAATTGAATTCTTGGTTCTCTTCTTCGAAGCATGGTAGATAAGAACACTCGTAATTAGGAAGAGTGTTTACCTTTTATTGAATTTGCATATAACTGATCAATTCATTCCACAATTAGTCTCCCTTTAAGTTGAATTATGGATTTAATCCACTAACCCCTTTGGATCTCATCCCATCACCATTAGAATAGATTGCTTCGATGGTGAAAAAAATCAGAGTTTGTCAAGGATCTCCACGCCAAGGCAAACCAAAGAATCAAGAAAACCCATGATGTCATGGCAAATAGAGTCAACAAAGGTATACATCACATCACCTTTGAACCTGGCGATTGGGTTTCTGTTCACATGAGAAATGAACGATTTTCCAAGAAATAAAACTTAAAGCTAGATCCATAAGGCGATGGATCATTCCAAGTGCTCGAACGAATCAATGACAATGCATATCACATTGATCTTTCGGGTGAGTATGATGTTAGTGTATCTTTTAATATTGTTGACTTGTCTCCTTTTGATGTTTTAGATTCGTGGATAAATCCTTGTCAAAAGGGGGAATCATACATGCACGACACGCCTGAAGGATGGGCTTACCTTGCCTCCAGGCCCAATCACTAGAAGACAACCAAACTACACAAATAATAGCTCCAAACTACAGTCCAAGCCTTTGTCGGTAATGGCCTTCATGGGCACATGGAGTTTGAAAAGTTTAAGGAAATAAAATCATTCATCCTCACTCCTTCATTAACTTGGATCAAAAGAACCCAAGTTATTTTCATGCCCAGCTATGAAGCCTAAGGAGATATGCCCGGAATTGAGTTTGAACCACCTTGATCCTGACATTTTGTAAAGTTACCCAGTGCTACATTTATAAATTCTGACATAACTCTTAGACTTAGTAATTAATATTTTCTTTTATTTTATGTAGGATCAGGTCCAATAAGCCATTGAATGTAACCCTTGATAGCTTATCATCCTCCTATGTAACCCATTACGCCAAGCCCACATCCACAAGACTTGATAACTTATCAATCCCCATACTTATCATAGGCTTGGGCACCTATCAAGATCCCATAAACACCTATGCCACCTGTTCACCTTTTAGAAGGCAAATATGGATCGTCTATCACGTTCAAGAGCCATTTTAAATCATCTTTCATCTACACCATCGAATCAAAGCTTTATCAATGACCACCATTAAATACCGCCCATCAAACAAGGATTTAGGATAGTTTTTTTTATTATTTTTCTGATATTTTATTGTAATTTTATTCAACAATCTTTTTTTCCTCAATGACTCTCCAAACACTATATAAGAAGGCC
The DNA here is from genome assembly GCF_006381635.1 of Hibiscus syriacus. Classification (NCBI taxonomy): domain Eukaryota; kingdom Viridiplantae; phylum Streptophyta; class Magnoliopsida; order Malvales; family Malvaceae; genus Hibiscus; species Hibiscus syriacus. The sequence continues at coordinate 1,198,717 of NW_024062907.1, forward strand.
CTCCCCTCATTGTAAATCATAACTTATCTTTTTTTTATATAAAATAAAATGAGGGCTTGTCTTTGCAAGAGCTTATTGCCTTGTGCATTTGAAGAATCTTCTTCTTTAGTTCTTTCGAGTTCTTGAGAGAGAGATCTCATACTCTGGTTTACCTTCTCATTGTGATATAGAGGGTTGGTTAGAGTCGTATTATTGAGTTTACCTTTTCATCATGACTATAAGGGTTCGATAGGACATATCTATCTATTTTCCATCAACCATCATTATCATTAACCTATCTACATCATCATGACACCACCATACACAAACCATAGGGTTTGCGTTAAGTCTCATTCCTACCAGGATAAATTTTCAATTTAATTTTTCTCTTAATCTAGCCATCTGATTTTAATTCCATTTTCACCATCTTCTTCATCTTTTCATCCTCTTTCCAACTAGTATTCATCCATCAAATTCCAGCAACCCTAACTTTGGCGTCATCTTTATAAATGAAAGAATTCATTGTCTCTTTTATTACATATTTTGATTCTTGTTTTATTCATTACTGATGTAAGATACTGCTACCTTAATTGATTGTGGATCTAAAAAGGAAGCAAAACAACATGCATAAGTGAATGGCTCAAACAGAATCATTTGGTAGTTGATGTAAAGGTGAAATTTAGGGCTATTTATGATAAGAGATAGGTAGAGAAAGTATGTTTGATTTGGCTATGGTATGACTTATTAATGAAAGGATGGATGGTGAGGATAATATCTTAGAAAAACCAAGGACGAACCAGTCCTACAATGAGCAAAGACCCAGCCTTACAAATCTCTCTACGGCATAGTATAAAAGGACTTGGACGCACTATCTATAAAGAGATACCACAAGTATCAATGGAAGAGAGATTAACGCCACAAGTAAGGATTTACTTGATAAGTTGATAAAAGTCACAAGGACTTGAGAAAAGAGAATAATATCACTTTAATTAATATGAAAGGTGTATTTACAAATGAATAGGACTAGCATATTTATAGTTTTTGAAGACACATAGCCGAATGGGAACCTAATGGTTCGACCAGCCCTTGTGTCTCTTTGAAAATACATAACTAATTAATTACATGAATGAATTAAAATGTATGATGATTCAGATGAATGGAGGGGACATGTTTCATGGCCGAATGATGTTTGAACCCCTTCAAGTTGGCGCCTAAATGAAGCATTAGGAGCCTTGGTTGAATGGATATGTTGCTTGGTGTTTGGCGAGCCTAGGAGGAGTCACACGCATTGCACACACTTGCTGA